>NC_092069.1:5936875-6604062 GCF_039877785.1 Chaetodon trifascialis | reverse complement strand
TTCTTAAACACCAGCTGTTTAAGTGCCAAGACTAAGGTGGGACGATAGTATCAGCCCTCGCAGTGGATTGATACTAGGCGAAAGCAGTAACTGAACCACATTAAAAGTAGTAAGAAAAGTGCTATTTCTGTCAACAAGTTGTAGTGTGTTGGACACAAACCACATAGATCACAGTGAAAAAACACTGGGCTGAGAATGCCAAGTGTCTTAAACACATGACAAGAGCAATTTAGCATGATCTTAGACTTGGCACTCTCCGGGGGCGAAACAGGGTGTGAGCCCACACTTGAATTAGAGACTAACAGAGATTAATTTAATACTTGGGAGTTTTTTAATGCCTCACACTTTCAAGTCTACAGCGATTTATTGGATCAGGTTGCCAGCATCTATAAAAATCACATTTAAGACGTGAAAACAAATATCTTCTCTTGGCCTATATAATTATCTTGCATTTTCAGATGCCAGTCCTTCTCTCATTGGCCTAAGATAAATATTGGATCAAAGATGGTACAGACGGATGGCACAGGAAGACATAATTCTGTCAACTTGGGTCTATTCAGTGTGAAGATGCCCAATTTAGGTGTACATTTTGTTCTTAAAGGAAAACACTGTTTCTGTTGAGTTCTTCCCTTATCCTCAATGTCAGTGATGGAGTAACACGTTTCAAAGTAACTCGTGACTGTAACTGCATGACATGTGTCTATAACGCAGTAATGTAATGCTAAACTACTGTTCCTACCTTCAGACTCGCCCTCATGTAGTCTAACTGCCGCTTGCGTGATCACGTCAAATAAACTGAACTTCTCTGCTCTAAAGCCATGCATTTGGCCTGTTAAATACACTTCACATGCTAAATAATCTGTTTTTTCCTTTCTACCACTCATCATTATATGATGGCGTTAGGAAGATGAGTCTCCTCTGTTATTTTATTTTAGTGCTGTCAATCGATTAAAATATTTAATCGCGATTAATCTCATGAATATCATAGTTAACTCGCGATTAATCGCAAATTCATCGCACATTTTTAGATATTCTAAATGTCCCTTGAATTTACCATGGCTTAAACTTTCCTTTCTTAAGTTTCCTTTGAACATAATAGCATCCATATGCCTCTGTTGAAAGCCATCCATTGTTGTCTGGTTTTGACAAGGAGGCGGCGGAGAATTCGCATTCGCCGTGTGTTTGGCAATCAAATGGTATTTCAGACTGGATGTGCTACGGTGATAACTCAGTTCACACCAACAATACACACAGATAACTTTGGTCTGGTCAGTCGACCCATCTGGTAACTTTTTGAAACTAAACTTTCCATTCAGAATATTGTTCGCATCCATTTCAACATTTCGCGCTTGACATCCACACAAACCGGTAACCTACTTTTTTACAGCTAGCGAGCAGGCAAGACCAAACACGTGCGTGGGGCGTGCCTATTGTTTTGTTCATGTTACTACTTACCTATTGTTCATGTTCATGTTTGTTTATGTTACTAGCAGTGGCCACAGCTTGTAAAAAACTACAAGTTCACTAGGTCACAAACGTTAATGTTACGATAAAAAAAATGACGCTGTTAAAATTGATTTGCGTTAACACATTAATAACGCAATATTTTTGACAGCACTATTTTATTTACTGAAATATTATTTGGAGGCAGTTAATATTTGTGCTCGGCAGTGTGTTTGGAAGGTCTGGTGTTGTTTTGAGGAAGTTATAGCCTACTGCCACTGCCACCATGGACCGGTTTGGACTGGTTTTTCAACAACCTTTCACTGTATTAAAGAGCAAAAACAAAAATCTTTGTTATGTCCTTCTCTTTAGGGATTTGTGCTGATATGCGGGCATGTGTACTGTAAGGTTAACTTTATATTGTTAACTGACAATTATGTGACGATGCATCTCAATGTTTCAGAGTACCCTTGTGCAAAAGTAATGTGATAAGCAGCACTGATTTAATTTCTACATTAAGTATCAAGAATCATGGCTGCGTGTCATGTTGAAACATCTGTTAGTCTGAATGAGTCGCAGATTTAAGCAAAGTAGTTTTCTCTTTATTCAACCACTTCTACATGGAAGGTTGTTTTGTGGCTCTAGAGATGGCAGTGAGTCTGTCAGTCGGTCGGACCCCGAATCATCAGAACATGGATTTTATTTCTCTTTTCCCTGAACATGGTGCACTGAGCTATAAGCAGGTTTTTTAAATATTGTGCAGTCTAATCCTGACATTATTCTCATTCAGCACTGACTGTAGATTTCTAATTAAGGTTCACTGAAATGCACAAGGTCTAGCTGCCTCATCTTACCCTTATTTTGCACCATCTGAAAGCTGTTGAAAATATTTCCTTGGCCATGACTTACACATTCATTTTACCACGCGTGTTATTTTCTCAGCTACTTTTCTTAATTTTCTCTGTTTTACTGACAGAACAAACTATTTTGCTCATTCTTTCCTTCAAGCTCAAAACCGCGCACTGCCTGTATGTATCTCCAATTTGAAAAGGTGTAATTTTAGGAACTTAAGGCATAATGTTCTATAATATTTACTGTATGTCTACCAACTCTGCTATTTGGACTGTTTTTAACGTTGGCTTGGACACACTGAAACATGAATACCCAAATGCTAAATTAAATTCTAATCCTAATCCAATATATTTTTAATGTGCAACATTTAACATTGATATTGAATCAAATCCTAATATCTTAAGGTAATACGATTACAAATGGCTTCCCTGACAGATATGTGCTCTGTTCAAAAAAGGAAGGTATCAGTGGTTTATTTATTAGAGGTGACGGGTTTTACCATAAGCCAAGTTGAGGCTTAATCATTTGACACAGGTTTAGCCAGTGTGTTGTGACAAAATAATTGGATTATAAGGTCCAGATTGAACCGGGGAGTATTGTTAAGAGCTGTGGTATCGACCCCCTGCAGATAATGCCCAAAGAAAGATGTTTCTTCCATACAGAAGGATCTGGAGGGCATGTAGATGGATTTTTTTTTTTCAGTTCATTTCATCAAATGTTAAATCTCAGTTCTCAAATAGCCCAGATTGCGACTATTGCATCTTTTGTTGCTTTTTTTTTTTTCTCATATATCAAATCTGTACATTTTCCGCAGGGCTTATCCTATTCATGAAAAACACACATAGATTTGTTTTGGCACACACAGCCTTCAGCAGAGCGTATAAAATCAATTCAGTGAAGAGTCTGTACAGACACACATGTCTACGCACGCACACACATACACACACACTGCAACACATGTACATTGGTTTTTGGCTCAGTGCTTTTCACTGTCTCTCCCTCTATGTTCGACCGATGCTTTGCTGCAGCGTTCAAGCAGCACCTTGTTACTCAGAACATCGAGTACGATACGAGATGAGCCAGTGCACTGTCCTCTTATTGGCCATAGCTGAGATTTAGCCTCAGCAGCAGCATGGCTGTGAGGACGGCAGTGTTTATTTGGTTTGGTCTGTCGGTTGGGTCGGTCCACCACGTTGGTCCAGACTGAAATATAACAACTTATTGGATTGTTGGATTTTTTTTTCATCTAGCGCCATCATCAGATCAAAATGTTTATTTGGTTTTGGTTTTGGTTTTCTGACCAGATACCCACACAACTATTTTTCCCATCAGCGTCAGCTGTATGCTTGTGTGTTTAGTGCTAATGAGTTCCCATGCTAACATGCTAAACTAAGATTATCACTGTCATCCAGCAACGCCCTGCTTCACCTGGGAGTAGTTCAGTTTTGAAGTTCAGTTTTGTTTGTAGTCACTGTTATCTACCAATGAAACCAAAACTGACTCTCAGGCCTGCTTTCATTGGCCTTGGCCTACTTGCCCTGGCTATCTAGCTTTTTTTTTTTCTTTCCCTTCCCCCTCTCCTCCTCTCCCACCTCTGATCTCTCCTCCCTGCCTCTTCTGCTCCTCAGTGGAGTTTCACTGATATTCTGTGTCACAGTCCTGACACAGCACTTCCTCAGTCTCTCCTCAGTTTCAGCTCGCTCCTGCCCTGGAGCGCTGACTGCCTCTTTTGGACAATGCCCATCCTTGTTTGTATCGCCCCCTCGTTTTGGGAATCCCGGCATTGCTGGTAACCGCTGGTGGATCAGGAACGATGAGGTCACTGTCTCTGTTTAGCCTGGCCTCGCCATTGCCTCCACATTGCTCTAAAACAATGGAAGCTTTCTCTGCCGGGCTGACATGGACTGCCAGACAGACAGGCAGGCAGGCAGACAGACAAAAAGACAGACAGTCAGGGAGACAAGCTAATCCAAGTCAAAGACGTCCTGCTTTTGACACATTAATGTAATGGGTATTTAATGGTTACAGTATTTCCAGCATGTATTAATCCTCCATCCCACTCAGTACGCACCAGAATGGCTCTCTGTTCCAGTGTGCTCATCATATAGGTTGACCTGCATTTCACTGGCTCGAGTGCTGCAGCACGGCAGGGAAAAGCAGTGATAAACTGCAGCTACACATGTGCCGTGACATTGCAGTTATGTCATGAGGTTGCCTGTCTTTTGTCTACTCACAGTTTGAGCCTGCCAGCAGAATTTCACTTTCAGAATGAGTTGGGGAAAGGAATCGCTTTTGTTTTCAGCACTCAGGGCTGCAGAAAGACCTGCATCGCGCCCCCAGACGACTGGAAGCCACTTACTGCCAGTTATATCTCTGCTGCGATTATCATCTCCATCCAAATCCTGTCAATGTGGAAAGATAGAGATTGGGCCTTTTTCTTGAGGCAGCATAAATCTGTTTAAATTAAAAGGCACAGTCATTTCAAAGTCCAAACAGTGCACGGAACTCATTAAGCCACTCAGCTTTTTTTTTGTTGTTGATGTTTTTTTTGTTTTTTTTTTGCTTTGGCCTTTGTTTGCGTGCTGTTCTTCTCCATTATAAAGCTCTCACCCATTTGTCTTTATTAGATCTGACATGTTTCCTGCAATTTATTTTCACGCAGAGTTTTGTTTGCATTAATTATAAGCATTTTATTTGCCGCGCATCAATGGACAGGTTCCCTTTAAGATAGGAAAGTTCAGCCTGGTGGAGGGTCACGTGTGGTCAGTTCTGCTCTCTCATATGTGACAGGTGGTTGGATGTGATCGTAGTTTTCGCTCTGTGAATGGTGGGAGGGAAAGTCTGCGTGCACCATTTAGACATTGCAAGATGAGCTAATTATTGCATTGTGTTAAAATCATGTAAATGAATTGTGATGTTTATCATCATGCTATAAACTGCACACTTAACAATCTACAGCTCTCAGTGAGTGTGGCAATAAAGAAACACTGCAGATGAAAGAGGTCTGGCTCAGTACTTTTCCATATCAATCTAAATCACTCTGTGCAACAGGACATCCTTCAGCACAACCCTTTCCTTCTGATCTGGTAATGGGAAGTACCCTTTGTTAGGATTAGGCTATTACAGTGACATTTTCTTTCTTCCAGGCTCAATTTTGTTACCTCTCCTATGTTCCTCCCAACTATCCCTGCAGCTACAATAGCACATTTTCTGCTCACTGTGCTATTACTATTTTTCATTTGCATCTTTTCCCAATGTGTCATTCAGAATCTTGAAGGTTGTTGAAATTGATCAGCTCTTTGTTTTCATCTGACCACGTGTATGCCAGTTAATTCAGCGCAGATGTTTGAGTGGCGTCTATTTTCCAGAATACTGGAAACATCTGAGCCCACGATCAAGACAATCCACAGCATAAAGAAATCTGCCCCTTTGCTCAGTGTCTTCTCAGGATGTTGCCATTATGGCGTTTGAAATCTTCAGTTTTGCTCAAAGCACAGCACCCTGCCTGTTTTTAATGCCATGTTGAAATCTCTTATTGTGCCTGAATTCAGTTTAGAGGATTTCCTGCAAAATCTACCCCAGCAGAAAATGGAGTAGATGCCAAATAAGGCTGCTAATCCTCTCAGTTCATTTGCTTTCTGTAATTATAATAATGGTGTTTTACAGTTTTACATGCTAACATGTTGTTAACATGGAACAAAAAAAAAAAAAAAGAATGGCATGTCTTATGTTTGTCCTTATGCGTCTTCCCTGGTGTCTACCTCAGCACTTGGTCCAGTGGGATGCCGGGAACCCAGAATGTTTGCTCCAGCTGGTGAAGGAGCTTATCCAGCAGTACCACCACTACCAGTGCCAGCGTCTGCGAGAAAGCTCCAGGCTGCTCTTCGAGTATGATAGCCTGCTGGAGGATCCCAACTATGGCCGCAACATGGAGATTTATGCCGGACGCAAGAACAGCTGGGTAGGCAACTGTTTAATGACTTTGTTGTTTGTGATGGCCTACACTTTACAAACTCTTCACATGTATTCCTGTAGCTTGGCCAGTCTTGAGCTGAGAACGCCAATAGTCTTGATTGTTAGATGTCGATATAAGGTGGAATGAACAGGGTTTGATTTATATTAGGGCTGTCAAAATTGGCCAAAAATGATGTTTGTTTATTCCTTCACAAAAACACACATAGTTTCAAACCATTCAAATATCTATGTCTGCACATTATTCCCATAATAGGGCAAACCAATACAATAAGAGACATACTACATGTATGTACTATATTTATTTCAACTTAAACATGTCTCATTATGTACACTTTATAAGAAAAACAAGTAAAATAACGTCCAATACAGTGTTGTTGAATTATTCGCTCGTATTAGCTTGACCTGCATTACATTTTCAATCAAGGAAGTGACGTTGTGTGCAGACTTTCCAGTTGGTGCAGGTCCAAATATTGTGGAGGACTTTAATGTCCCGAAAAAACTGCAGAAATTCCAGTCAAATGTTTCTGTGATTACAAACCCTATTTTCCTATTTTTGGGGACACCAGTTTTTGAAACTGGTCCAGTATTGAGCGAGAGTGCAGCAGCCTGCAGCCACAAAAGGGGCTGCAATGTAATCCCTCCAGGCATTTGCACGCTGTCAAAGTACGTCCAGTTAAAGTGTTTGTTTTTGCTAATGACAGGCTGAGATTGTTATAGTAAGTGTCTGACAATATTATGGAAAAGACTCTTATAGAGACAGACTGTTTATTGAAGAATAAGTTGAGTTTTGTTTATCCAGAAACAGCCTCTGTATCGTTCTCACCAAACTCCATTCACAGAAACAGTCATTTTATCGTTGTATTCTAACTCAACAGAAACCAAATACAGTTCACCAAAACCTTCTTGGTTCATCTTTCACTGTTCCAACAATGGCCTCTAACTCTCGCTTGGTCAAAATAAACTTTGAATCAGGAGACGAGCCAGTGAGAGAGCGAACATCAGGAAAGCAGCGAACAAAAAAAAAAAAAGCATGTCACATCTAACTAATCTTTTTCATCAGACTTCATGACCAGAAAGAGTTCAATATGTTGGACCCAAAAAAACCCCCAAAAAATTCAATTGAAAAAGTTCTATTTATTGAATCAAATTCTTACACATAATTGCACACAGTTTTATATGCAGGCCTCAGGGGGAATCTCCACTGGAAACAGCTTGTAATGAGACTTCCAGTTTGATTGGACAAAAGAACTTGTGTCAGACATTTTACAATCATGTGTTTTTGATTTGAAACATTTGTTTTGACCGTTCACAATATGCCGTCCCATGGCATGTGATTTCCAGATCATTGTGTCATCATGTCGGCATCTGTGTGTCTGCACTCCTGTGAATAGACGCTCAGTACAAAATCCAAATTTATGATTCCCCTGTGTTGTACATTTTGAGTTACTGCCTGCATTTGCACATTATTAAAGAACTTTAAATCAAAATACAGAGTTTTGACTATTTCAGGTCACGTGTATTTGAACGCAGCTCTGTTTCCATAAAATGTTTTACTAATGAACCGTGAGCCTAATGAAAGCGACAATTAACCAAACTAATGGCCTGACTAGCATAACCTTTTTTACTCAGTGTATCACAGTGGGACATTAAGCATAGCAGGTAAGGCATCTTAATGAACTGCAAGCTCTGAAACAGCAGGCCCACAGCATCATAGTTAAGTGATGGCCGCTCCGACAGTCCGTTAGTTAAGGCAACGTTATTACAACACAAGAGGATTTCTTTTTTAATTTTATTTATTTATTTATTGCTGCAAGGGAGAGTGAAACCATCAAATATAAATACATAAAACATGACCACAATAAAAACACAGTGAGTCAGCAGAAGAAAGTGTTGGTACTATACTCAACACAATAAAAGGTCCACGTGATGAAAGCAAGACAGAGAGCAGCAATAAGAAGAGAAGTGATCAGCTGAGAGGGAAACCAAGAGGCAGTCATGGTCTATTAGAACTAAGAGGACAAAGTCAATCTCAAACCTGTTGCACCTAATTTTTGGAAACCTGTGTCTCTGAGCAGAGGCTGTGATGTCCAATTCCTTGAAAAGAGGATTTTTTTTGACATTGCTAAGTTGATCAGTGAGAAGGTGGTGACTGATTCTACAGTGGCCTCTGCAGAAGATACCACGTTTGTTGCCTTTTCTTGCATATTGCCTCAGTGTTTACATCAGAGCTCTTACCTTGGTACTTATACTGACAATAAGTACAAGTGTCTGTACCAAGGTACTTACAGCTCTCTGCAGTCTCCACTTCCTGTCCTTTAGGCCTGAGAAGGTGGAAGTGATTTGTCTATACGTCCATAACCACAGCTTTGGTTTTAGAAGACCCAGAAAGTGAACATCACACACATCAGTCTGCAAGATCAGTGACCAGTTGTTGAAAATAATTCTATCTGCACACTGCACTGGCAGTCAGCGTGGTTGTTCCCGTATGATCTGCATGTTTCACACTTACCTCTGTTTCTTGTTCTTCAGACAGGAGAGTTTTCTGCCCGTTTCCTTCTCAAACTCCCTGTGGACTTCAGCAACATCCCTGTCTATCTCCTTAAGGTAATTACCAACCAAACCCCACACACGTTTTTGCTCATAATGAAGTTACGCTCCCTCGTCGCGTGACGTGCGCGCATACAAAATGCAGACCTGCAGACAGCGCTCCTTCGCCTCAACGTGCATTTTGTCATGCTGTGAGATAGAAGAAGTCTTCAGTCATTTACATGTATGTGTGTCCATATGTTTCCATATGTGTAATGATAAAAGCGTGTCTTGATCTGCAATGCAACTGTGTGTGTGTATGTGTGTGCATGCACACAGACTCCAGTCTTGGGGGCTGTGAGTTGACTAATCAGCAAGCCGTCACTCTCGATCTGCTCTGAGCTGCGTGGTGTCTGGAGGCAGCTTAGCCCGAACACTCTCTCTCTCTCTCTCTCTCTCTCTCTCTCTCTCTCTCTCTCTCTCTCTCTCTCTCTCTCTCTCTCTCTCATCAGCGATTGCCTTTACCCCTCTCTCCCTCTCCTTTATATCTAGTCCTCTTTTCGCTCTCTGTCGCTCCCCCCGTCTTGGACTGCCTGCGTGCTGGAGGCCCTGGCTCTCTGCCCTTTTCCAGCCTGGCCTCTGTTTGTGAAGGGAAATGATAGTAAACATAAGGGAAACAGCAACCACCATCAGCCTCACATCAGCCAGAGACATGGGGACCCATGTCTCTGAGACCTGAGACTCGTCTGTCTCTGCAGGCTTGGACAGGACTCATTGAAGTCCTGTTTCTGCTGCATTGCTGGTCACAGTAGAATTGTTTTTTCTGTTATTGTGTCTTGAAGCAGTAAAGTTTCTTGACTCAGCCCTGAGGGGAGCTCTATCGATGACTTTTTTTTTTTTGTCAACCAAGCATACTGTCACTTTCTGGAGGTTTCTGTGCAAAGGCTTTGAAAAGCAAGGCAGACACACTGGCACCTTTAACCAGTGGGTGGTGGGAGCAGTGCAGCCATTGACACAATACTGTCGAAGGAGAACTCTGATATTTACTGATTTTATTAGAGACGAAATCTTGGATGTGGATGTACGTTCCTGTCACCCTAATCATATCATGTTCTCTGCTTTACATGCGCACACAGAGACACACGCACACACACACAAACAAGACGCTTTCACAGTCTTATGCTGTATTTGGCAGCTAGGGTATACATAGTATCACCATGGGAGTGCTGGAAGACTCAGGAAGAGTATCGACTCGCGGAGAGGAAAGTAATGAACATCAGCCCACACCTTGTCCACCTACGCATTACAGAGGAACAGGATTATGAAGCATATAGGCTGGACTCTAAGAACACAAATGTACTGTACGCCAAACCGATGACCTGAATTTTCAGTTTGACAGTTGTCGTGCAATTAGTTCTGTCACTGTGAATGCTGTCTGGATTTTGGTGCATTGCACATTCCTGCGCTGCAAGTAATTCTATATGATTGTAGAGCAGTCGGAGTGCAATTAATTCCCCTTTGCAGTGACTGAGCACACAGATATGCCCTATATATTCACTGTAAAGCAGCATTGCAACCAGAAGTTTGTGTCGTTGAAAATCGGACACATAGGGACAGATTCAGAGTGGACTTTGCTGTTGTTTTCCAGCCACAAACAGGAGTCGCAGCTTGCTCATTTGTGCAAGAGCGTGCATGTTAATCATTATATATCGGATACATATTAACATCATTGTACGAGTAAGAGCTTTTTTAAGTGACAGTGATAGTTGTACTCTCTCTCAGGTTAGTGAGCTCATAGACATCCCAGCACTCCGCTGTGCTTGCTGAGCTCCCCTGCACTCGCCGAACGTATCAGGAGGGCAGTCGCAGGTTCAGTCCAGGACCTGCCTGCATAATGAACTCCTGCCGTAGTAAATCAGGCGTTGAGCACTTGCAGATTGTGGCCGCAAACTCGCTGAAAAACTGCAGCACACATTTCCATATTTGCCATTTACTTAGTAAATCTAGCGGTTTTGAATTGATCAGCAGATTCGCTGTGTTTTTTTGGCATCTGCTGCGTAACAGAACACCAACACAGACAGACAGCAGCATCGCTCTGCTTCTTGGGTATATGTTTGACCACATATCTTTTGTAGTGTAAGCGCAAATGTGTCCTGATGCGTCCCAGCCAAGGACATCATAGGAACATCTGAACACTCTGAAGTGGTCAGCTGGACGCCTTGGAGACGCATGACAGACACAGGTGTGATAGGTGATGTGTCTCGGCTGTCCACTTGCGTTGCAATCACTGAAATGCATTTTAAAAGGAAGTGTAAGCAGGGTCGACACAGCACGGGTGTTCGAAAGGGCGAAAGGCGCACATTCTTGGTAGATTCTGTCTCATAGTACTAGAAACCTCTGATAAGCTTTCATAGTTGTGCATCCGTCACTTAAACTGAAATTCCTTGATCCCATTTCACCACCTTGCCAGTACCTGAAACAACACACCCCCACCAATGCAACGCAGCCCCCTGCGTTATTTTAACACAGGGCTGTTTTCGGTCTGAACGCCCACCGAGCCTTCAAAATGACTCCCAACCTCGTCAATAGCGGGCCCTTTCTTTACGAAAAGCACTTCAAAAATCAAAAAAAGTTGATGCTTTTCAGGCGGAATATAAGCCATCAGCCAGGTACTGTAGGTAGAGGTCAGACTGTTGACCCTGATTTGAATCAACCTCCTCATCAAATCCATGGATGTCCTTGCTTGAGGAGGGAGGGTTTGGCACTGAAGCGGAAATCTGTTCAGACATAGGCTACTCTGCACTGCTCGTGAATGCCGAGATGTTGCTGGTGGGCGCAGAGCTGTGGAGGACGACTGTTACCTGGAGCGAAGCATCTGCGTGGTCTGAGCTCACCACAGTGGACATGTTTACCTTCCTGCATGGACTGCCCAGCCTCGGGGAGGGGGAGGAATACAATTTTTATTTCTTTATTTATTTCTTTGTTTTAAAGGGGGCAGCCCGTCATAGTCTAAATGAAAGAGTTGGAAGGACACCGAGCGGAGATGAAGGCAAGATAGTGAAATGCACACAGATGGATGTTGGCAGCTTTCTTCCCCTTTAAAGGGCGCGTGGTCCTCTTGGGCACCGTTTTAGTGTCTCATCCTTTGATCTCTGGGTTGTCGACCATTTGAAGTAGCTTTTACTCATACCCTCTCATTTAGCATTGGCCTTTGACCTCCCACTGCATAGCGTGTTTGGTCAGGTCTTTCGATGTGATCGGTGGTTGCAGTGCAGTGTGTCTCATTTGTTAAGGTCTGATTAGCATATTCGTTCTGGAAGGCTATGAGAGATAAAGGAAACATTAGATATTTGGCTGTAAAGCTTGCTGCACAGTAATTCTACCCTGCGCTTCTCATCTCGCTTCATGCTTCGTATTGATTCTCTTTTTCTAATTACAGCTGTACCATTTTTTTTAGAATATGTCCCTTTTGCATCTCACAAGTCTGTCTGTCTGTCTGTCCGTCTGTCCGTCCGTCCGTCACTCTGTGGAGTCTGTCTATGTGCAGCGGCGGCTTGCCTCTAAGTGTCCACACTGATCTGCATGGAGTGACACCACATTCGTGACTGAGCCCTCTGCTTTCGCTTCACTTGAGCTTTGTTTCCCCCACAAGCACTGACCCATGTCACCAGCTCCAAAGCGACTGCGGCGTGTGCATGCGTCTGTGTGTGTGTGTGTGTCTGCGTGTGCGTGCATGCATGCGTGTGTCTAGGCTTGGCAGTCAGCGGTCATTGATCCAATAGGATGTTTCAGGTGACCCAGGTCCTGTGAACTAACTGATATGTGCTATGTTCTGTCACTCTGTGTATGTGATAGGAATATAAAACTGTTTCCGTTGAGGTACCCAAGTAGTAGATTCAGAGCTGAAGAATTGTATCATCAGCAATCAGAACGTCTATTTATCTGAATTAATTACCCAAGAGACAAAAATCTTCAGTCTAGTGGATGTCAAACCTTATAACCTCATGTGAAATGCCTGTTAAAGCACTTGTTGTTAATAAGTTAGATGGAAAGATTGACATCAATCTCTTGTCTGTTTAATAAAGGTAAGGCTATAGCCAGCAGCCGGTTAGCTTAGCATAAAGACTGGAAACAGTTCAGCATAAAACAGCTCATTTTTGCACTTCAGTTTTTGTCCAGATTAAATGTAAGACATGTAAAGTGTTAATGAATGAGCTTTAGAGGCGCTGGTAGGCAGAGTTAGTTACTTTTGGACAGAGCCAGGCTTGCTTCTTCCTCTTTTTTCAGTCACTAAGCTAAGCTAACCGACCGCTGGCGGCGGCCTTAACTTTAACATATGAGCGTGGCATCGATCCTCTCATAAAACTCTCTTCAGGAAGGCAATAAGTGTACTTTCCAAAATGCTGAACTATCGCTTTAAGGCCGGATTTAAATTTGTACATTTTTTAGCCTTTTTTTATCCCAAGCTTCTCTAATGCCCGGCAACCGGCATCCCACTCCCCCAGGTCAATTTTGCTTCCTGCAGAACTGACCTGAGGGAGGGTTGCATTGAGCCCTGGGCATTCCTGTATCCTTGTTGTGTCTGTGAAAGCTGTGCATGCTTCAACAAGAGCACTTACATCTAATTATTTTTACTCTAATTATTTTTGGTCCTGCATCCTCCCCCCCTCCCCCCTTACATATACACACACACACACTTTAACCTTCTGAGCTCCACAGGCAGCAACTGACAGGGTAGGGTCAGGGTGAAGCAGAGCCCTGGGCTCGCGTTCTGTCTTTTCATTTGTGGTGCCAGCGTCACTGACTCGATTATTTCTGTACTTCCTTTTCATTTCCTGTCTTGTTTTTTTTTTTTATTCTTTCATCCAAATATCAACTCTTGAATTAGCCTTGAGCTAATGTTGCTTTCCCAAACAGGGTTTTTTTTTTTTTTTTGGGAAAAGTGAGAAATCTAAAACAAAAAATGAATGCAGAAGCGGCACTTAAATTGAAAATGAATATCCAAGATTCACGTCCTGTCACTTCTATTTTAAGTTGTCTTTGCATGTTACTGTCTTGATTATATCAGCGTTTAAGCATAGGCCATCTGGGTCTTTACTTTTCTCATTTTAATAATATTTCCTGCTCTGACTATTTAAAGAGCTGCAAATCAGCTTCAGTAAACGCTTCACAGAGGGGGACAAAACATGAAAATTTCCTCCTAACGATGCTCTTAAAACGTGCTCCTGCCGCTCCTCAGTAGCAAGAGGGTCAGAGTGAGGACAGATTGCTCCACAATGCAGGGCAAGCATGTCCCAGCCTCACTGTGGGTGCAGAGGACGCTCACATTAGTTGACGCAAAGCAACAATACACCTGCGTACTTGGTGACTTACGGTAGCTTCAAGTCTCGTCTGGCAGCATTCGATATCAGACTGGTGATGAGGCTGCACACAGCTCTGCACTGTAGCTGCTGGACAGGACGAGCCGCTTCACCGTCCTAAAAATCAGGCTTCTTGAGAATCCGAAGCTTCACTGAAGTCAGGAATTTGATAAAGGAATAGTTAAGTGCTCAGCCCCAGCAGCACTCAGGTTGTTTACATAGAAAAACAGCTCAAATGCATGTCCAGCAATACTGTGTTGAACATGTCATTTGAATGATTAGCCTCTTCTCGAAGCAGCTGCCTCTTTACACAGTGATTTTTCTCTGCATGACTCCAGCTATGGCACCGCCACTAAAAAAAGAAAGCATATTCCCATAACCTATAGCCTGTTAAAGAGTTTTCTGACCATTTTAGTGTTAAATGATTTATGAAGGGATCAAACCGGAAGCATCACTGATAGCATGAGGTCAGCTTTTGATCACTTAAGGGGCTGATTAAGTGGGTGTTGTTTACTCAGATCAATTGATTTCAACAGCCCACTCTTCACCTCTATGTGTTTGCTGATGCTGTGTGTCTCAAAGTGAGGTTTTAAAATAGATGCAGAATTTTAGTCCATCATGGCCACGTAATGAACATCATTAACAGCAAATGATGGAGCCATTATTTCAGCAGTAATCTGCAGAGTTTGCCGTGAGCAGTGATGCTGTTTTTCACCCAGTTTAATTGAATTTCCAGCAGACCTGACTGACGCTGCGCCTTTGTCATCACACTGCTGTGGAAAACGGCTTATTATTCCTTTAAGATTTATGATTCTCATACCGTTGTGCTCAAATTTGAATTTATGCAGTGGAAACAGTTCATGTTACAGAGTGCGCATTGCCCTCAGTCGTACGCAGTAATGCTTTGTTTGAAAACTCAAGAAGGAATTTCACTTGATTATTACACACAACATGCAGTTGAGGAGGAAACTGTACACGCCATACATATGTGAAATTCCATCCCGCTATTTGACCCATCCATGGTCAGTCCTTCCTCCACGGCAGAACAGGAGCGGTGCCAGTCGGCCAGCGCCCGGGGACCAGTTCCTTTTCGTGGTGGTATTTTTATGGAGGATACCCCAGGTGAACACAGGGAGAACATGCAAACTCCACACAGAAAGGCCCCTTATTTTTCCTCAAGCACCAGGCACCACCACGCCCAGCGCCCACAGCGAGATTCGAACCTTCTAGCTGTGAGGCGACAGTGTTACCACCGAGCCACCGTGCCGTACACAGTGTACATGTACATGTACGGGTGTCACCGGTGCACTCAGTTGATTAATGCATTTCTGTGCAGGAAGAAATTCAGGCGTCACATATTAAGGTACCAGGCAGTCAACGAAAACCCCAGGAGCAGTGTCGGTCTGGGTCATGATTATCATGACAGAAACTGCTCTTATTTCAGTGTATTATTTTGTGCCGTCACATTATTTAGTTTTTGCCAACCAACAGTCCAAAACTCCAAAACATTTAGTGTACACTAATATGAAACAGAGAACAACAGCAAGTCCTCGAAACTTGACAAGCTGGAGCCAAAGAATGTTTTGAAATTCCTCTTGACAAATGACCTTAAATGGTCACTCTTTACTAAGCTTTTTTGCTGATTTAATTTTTTTGTCGTCGATCATGAAATTGATGAATCGAACTCGAGTATGAACCCATCTTGGAATGCAGTATCAAGTACTCTTAATACATCCATGGATGGGCATTAATCTTCTGGTTCATTGAACAATTTAGGTATTATTGATTGGCTTAAGGGTAAATTGTCACATGTCGAGTTACTCCACTGTTTTCATGCTTAAACAAATATCACTGCTTTCAGTCAGAACCTTAACAAAGACAGCAAATTCCCCCCATCTGTGATGTGTTTGCCCAATACAGGACTTTCATCAATGATGCTTCACGTTCTGACTCGTGACCCTCCAGGCGACCCTCCTCTTCACCAACCTGAAGTTTCTAGAACTTGTTTCAAGCTGTCAAGTAAAACTCAACCTCAGAATTAGCAGAACTTCAACATGACATCTACAGATTGCGGCTGTATCACATTAAACCATGGGAAAGAGTGGAAAATCCTTCAGAGCAGCATTTATAGTGCAATGATTTCCAGTCTTATCAATGTGAGCACCTGAGTACTCCTTTAAAAACACTTTAACTCAACACCTCCTCCTTACAAAACCCAGATTAAGGGAGCTGGAGAATGACACAAAGCCACTTAATGTGACGGCCTACACCACTGAATCACCACTGGTGATGGACCACATTTTGGGTATTCCAGGCCGGCAGTCATGCTTGTTTGTGTGTTTGTCCTTTTTGTGAGGACACGGTGGCCACCGTAGCTTTCCAAGACATAAGCCAGAAAACCTCCTCGGTCTGCAGCAGCAGCGGTTCCCTTACCTTTCCGGTTGCCACATAATTGTTGCTCCTTTCTCAACCGCTCATGAGGCTTTCGTTGCTGCGGTTTTCTGTCCAGCTTACGTCCCCCTCTGCGTGGCAGTTGGGCTTTTGGAGAAGTGGTGGTTGAAGATAGCCTGCTGCGTCACATGATGAGTCTTTCACAACTCTCTGCGCAGACCTGGAAAACAACACAGTGGCCACTGCATGCGCATATACACATACATGAATGAAGACACAACAACAACATCCATTAGGGCTGTGATTAAAATGTCCCTCAATGAGCCATTAGCGCTGCCTCTACTGTCCATTGTGTTATTTGCCGTGTCACGGCCACAGCAGGGGATTCAGCGACACCTGTGTGTGCTGTGCACTCTGACTGCATTATTCCACCGCCGGTTTGACCTGCTGATTGTGGCTTTTACCACATGGCTCCACATCAGGTCAAAAGAGTTGGTGTCACTCAGTTGAGTGAATTGAATAGAATGAGCTACTACTGGATTACGCAGCGTGAAACAGACTGAAGTGTGACCAGTGGTGGTGATCATATGACAAAAGGAAAAACAAAAACATTACCTAATGGCTACCTTCCACCCATTAGCATTTTGTATTTCTATTCTCAGCCTTGTGTGCTGCTTTGAGAGAAAGCTCGGGCCTGTGCGTGACTGTTGAGCATTTGGTGCCAAAGCAAGTGGTTGTAATTTGTGGCCTTGCTGTGCCCTTGCACGGTAAACACTGACTAAGAGCTCAGGAATCTTAAGAGCTATAAAATAATTGCAGGTTACTCCCATAATGCCCAGAGTGTTCTGCTCCATGCCTCAGCTCTGCCTCTTCTGTCTCATCCCTTTATTTTTCTGCACAGCCTCTGCTGCTGCTGCTGCTGCTGCTGCTGCTGCTGTGCAGAAACATGGTGCTTCTTCTTCTGCTGCATCTGATCTGTTTGGTGGTATTTACCTGATGACACCAAGAAAATAATTCCCTGACGTTTCATTATGGTTTACCAAATGTTTACCCCTCTCTAAAGGTGTTTATGACCCTTTTTTGAATTGCATTCAAGAGTTAAACTCATCATATAGATGGATGGAACAATTTTTCATTTTGATATGAAAATCTGTCCACATAAATCCTTTTTCAGATGAATATGATACAGTAAAAACATTGCTTGAAAGATTTAAATGAGGGGTTACTGTCCTCTTACTCGTGCTTGTGGTGGGGCGTGAAGCCAAGACCACTTTCGCCAGAGCCAGTACGGTATCTGCACTGTCACAGGACTCTCTTTCACGCGAGCAGACGGTATATTTTGATTTCTCACTTGAAATCTAAATTTATTGCTTTCACTATTAAGAATGCAAAGCCGATCTTCAGCTGCGTTTTGAATGAATTCAGGGGAAACCAAAGCATATCAGGATGCATTCATTTTGTGTTCCCAGTGCTTTTTGAAAGTTGTGTTGCTGAGTGATGGAGTATCTGTATAGCGCTCAGACATGGCATTTAGTAGGAAAGCAAGTTGCCCAAAAGACATCGTCAAGTAATTGCCAGTTTGGGCTTCACTAATGCAGTGTACCACTGAAATCTGAAAAGGCCAGCCACTGCTTCCACGCAGATAAACAATTATGTGGCTTTTAAATGGTGGATGTATTATAGCTTTGTATGCTCTTGAAGATGAATTTAAATGTCAGGCGTAACGGCTCAAAACAGAAATAAGAAGTGAGATAGTATAAAGTGTTAGAATATGAATTTTTATCCTCCAGATATTTTATCTTTTGTATATTTTTTTTTACAACAACTGTTATGACTGATCAGGCCTTTGGTTGATTATTTCGAATGGCTCCAATCATCAAATGATACCAAATATGGGTAATATCTGCTCCTCGATGGCTTTGAGTCCAAACCGATGGCAGGAAATGCACAACCCTCTCCTGAGTTTGCTGACACAGTAAACTGAAACTCCTCTGTTGCAAGAGGTTTGGATGCAGTTGCAAAAGAGGAGGATACAGTGGGTCAGTGGGTTGTGGGTTATTATTTAACGTGAGTGTTACATCAGTCGTTGCGTTGACGGCAGGATGAGAAGACACTGTCAAATCCTCGTTATTACTAATGTTGGCTGTTAGTTGGAGTCATAAAGATCAAAATATCTAATTAAATCTCTATCAGAAAGTTTTTGCTATCAGTGTTGGGGTCCGCCATTCCCTCACAGGATTCATGTTAGCTTCACTCACGGAAAATGGTGCGTGCATGTAATCTTTGCCGACTTGTTCTGCTCTATAAAAGCTCACTTCGATCGAAGGTGTGTTAGCCACGATTAGAAACCTTGGACGCTGAGCCTGAATGTACCTGTGGTTTATCGATCGAAGTCTGTAATTGTTCGGAATTGAGCCTCCTCGTTGGAGGTCCGGAGATCCGTATCTGATTCGTCTTGTTCGCGCACTCTGTTGATTTGAGGACCCTGCTGTGATTACCGCCAGGTGGTTTAACATCTGCTACTCCACAGCTTTCAGCCCTCCGTGTGACACAATGAGAAAGCTGAAGGGAAACTGGATGAAGCTGATCGTGTTAATGGGAACCTGCTTTCATCTCATTGGTTTCAGACGGTCACAAAGAAAGTACAGTCAAAGAGCACCTGTGGACTCGCGTGTAAAGTTGATAGGCTGTGTTTATACTGTAAATATCGAGTGTTTTGGGGGCAACCATCGCAGACGTACACAGTATAATGTTTTTAATTATTAGCGCATGCGTCTCATGCCTGCGGCCTTCCTGAAAAGCACCTGTTCCAGACTCGGCATTTGATTCAGATTGCAGCTGCATCAGCAAACATGTCTGAAAAAGCAGGTAACGTGATTGAAGGAAGTGCTGTCCCAGTTCACATGCAGTACTTTTTAACACTTGCAAGTGCTTACAGTGCGTCTTAGGGGGTCAGTGTGGTGGGTGGGCATTGGGACTGGACCAAAGAAAACATCATGAAAGACGGGTGTAGCTCTCTGGAAGCTCCAGTTCTCTGGAAATGTCCGAGTTCTATTTAAAGCTGGTTTCTAGTGAAGTTCAGATGAAACTCTTAATAGGGAGTGTTTTCTTACAACAGCATGCAGTAATGCATACTGCACTAATTAATCATACTGATCTACAGTAAATGGCATTATGTACAGAAGTCATGAAGAGTGTGAGGTCATTGTAAATGACTGCACACTGTGACTCCAGCACATGGCCAGGAATAGATATGACTGGGCATGTAGACAGCTGAATATACTGTAACGTTCATCTAAATCCTAAAAGTAGAAAGCCCATGGAAACCAGAAAGTACTTTATCCATGTTCTTGTAAATATCAATTTGTGGTTCGCGATGCCCACACCCTGAAACACCCGGAGAGCCAAATGTAAATATTTGAGCTTGATCTTTCAGTTATGACATAACCATTACTGTTAAACTGCAGTAGCACCCTGCTGCTGGCTCAACGTGTTTTTAGTTTCTGAGAAGGTGGCTGCAGCCATAACCAAAGGCAAACCAACCAAATGACTGTTTTTTTTTTTGTTTTTTTTTTTATGGTGCCATTTGATGCATTGAACTTCGAGCTTTTTATTTTACATCTGCTCCCCCTTCATAGGCCCAGTTTGTAAAACATGAATACTCTGGGCATGTGCTTTGTTGCACCTGCCAGGGTGGGGCAGCTCAGAAAATCGCACATATACAGGTGTGCCAGTGCCAAGGCCCTGCTATTGTGCATGCTTGTTTAAAGGTAACCTGTGGAGGCTTCTGACCACCACTGGTTGTTGTGTTATGGAGTAATGTTTTGATCAGTGGGTCTTCGTTTAAGAAATGGGACATAGAGTTTTAGACGTAGTGCATATGACATAGCACATGACTAAAATCTCGGGATTCTCACTCTGCAGGTCAATGATACTGCCTTGTTTTATTTCTTCACGCATCAACATATGTCATGTAGCACAATAACTCGATCCTCTCTGTATTTCATGATGCTGCACTGATGAGCTGTCAGAAATGTATGCATTGCACCACTCTAATGCCCATAAAGACTGGTTTCAGTCATTAGCCTTGCAAAGTGTTGAGATCACTAGTCTAAGCTAGCAAGTCTAGCTAGCTTGACCTGTATTACTGTGAACTCACAGTTAGCATACAGTTCACTGCAGCAGTTGATGTTCAGTATTCACACACATAGAGTATGCTGACCTCATTTTACAGTCCTTAAATGCTTTTAGGTAATGCTGACTATGTAGCAACTCCCAGATATGCATGCATGTGTTTCTTTGTGCTTTAATCCAGAAAGTAGGGAACGCTGTTCATGTGTAGAACTTGTACTGTTTCCATTCCACACGTACAGTTTAACTCTTGAACCACTGGGTCTAATGAAGATGGATAGCTGAAAACACCTGTGCGAACGTGCAGCCGCCCCCCCTCCAAATTGATTAATTCTTGAGGTAAATCTGAACGTTTTGGAAGTTTTCACTGTTTGCATTTAGCACACATAAAGAACCCACAAGTGTAGATGTGACGAGGTCAAAGAAGGTTCGGCTATTTGTTCGCTTTGCACGTCCTCACCTCCTTCGGTGCACTTCCATCCAGTGACCCATCACTGGCGGCAACAACCCTGGTGTTGCATTGACAGATCGGGCTGTCAGAAAGGTCGTGCCCCGAGGTGAGGGAGTCAGGCACTCTCCATCATTCCTTGTTGTGACACATGACTGGTGGCACCAGAGCCTCGCCGCATGATGAGGTGGTTAGCATCAAAAGAAAACGTGAGCTCCTTGACCTTTTATTTCTTTTACTGTCTCTCTGCTTTGTGACCGCTCTTATCTTCTCGCCTGCTTTTTCTTCTCTCCCCTCTGTGTTTTTCCATGTCCCTGTTTTAATTGTCCTGTCATGTAGTCCCGTCATACTAAGCTAATAACCATCAGAGGTGAGAATTCATCAGACACCTTGCTGTGTTCACATCCCATTGATGATGACACACATTTGGCCTATTAAGTCTTTCTGTATCATATCATAACTAGGTGTGGGACCGTTTGCGGTGACTAATGCCGCTGACGCTGGTGAATTGATAATTGTTTGCACATGATAAACAACATATTCCTCACTGTAACTGAGTCATCTCTTGCTTGATGATGTCATGGCAGACATGCAATCGGGGAACATATTTACTCAGTATGTCTCATCTCAGTGATGATGACACTTGGGCCCGTTTGTTTTGATTTGATTATCTTTTTTAATGTGTTTTTGTTGTCTGTTGCTTGTTTTCTCAGCGTTGTCTGCACATATGCTGGAAACATACAGTGCAGTGCGTATATCCAGTGAGTGGAGCATTTTCTGATGTGGTTCCATTTCTGCCTGCCTGTCGAAACAAACTCGCCCCCCTTTGACTGATGGTCTTTACATCCTCATGAGTCTGTATAAATAAAGCAGGAAATGATGAAAGGTCACGTGTCTTTCAGAAGACTTCCTCCACCTCCCTTTGTAGTGTGGAAGTAAATGGGAAAAAGATTATTTAAGGAGATGAAGGAGAGCACCTCAGCGTCCTCTGTGGAGCAGGGGAATTACAGAGAAACCACAGCCTTAGGAGGGGTGGTTAGAGAGCACAGAGCTCAAATCCACTCCCTAATGCTCCAGTGACCCCAATATGACTCCCTGATACCAAAGGTCATGCCCGCCTCCTGTCTCCCTGGGCGAATCTGTGATCCACAATCACTCCCCCCAGCCCTCCCCCCATAACCACCCACACTGCGTCTCCAACCAAAGATTCCCACCCACCTGCTTGTACCCCCAGCTGAGCATCAGAGGTTTCCAGCTTTACAGTCTCAGGAGAGCACACCCCCCCCTCCTCATCTTCTTCCTCCGTCCCCCCACACTTCTCCACGCCTCCATGGAATTACTTCTATCTGGCCTACTTTCCGCCCTCGCTCTATATCAACTTGTGCACCATCTATATGTTGCTTTTCTGCAACACCTCCAAATGTTCTTCTTCCTAATCCTTTGTTTTTGTCACCTCAGCCCTGATGTTATTCTGCCTTCATTTAACTCCCAATTCCTTGTCATTCTGTGCACCTAATTCTGCCATCTCTAGGCTTTTTTATCAAGACATTGGTGGCTTCAGGGAGAAATTGTGTCCCTATATGTTGCCTGTCTGCGCTCATTTGTGAGTCTTGGCGTTTACTTACCCTTGGCTTACCAATGACTTCAAAAAGCCCTGCATTAAAGAAGAATCAGACTTGTTCTTCTGCCCAAGTATTCCTTCTTTTTCATTTCTCCAAAGCAATGTCCATAAGCTTAAATGGAGGCATGATAGCTGAAGTGAACCAGATTAATTATTATTATAAAGATGGAATTATTTTCAACATTCTGTAGCATTCTTATAGTTTTCAGTTTGCCCCCTTTTCTTGTGCATACTGTATTTTAAATGTAGAAAGGAGAATTTTTATATTACTGTGTTTCTTTATAAACACACCTGTGGCCCTAAATTTTTGTATGTACTCTGCATCTGTTATTTTCAAACTAATGTATCTTTCAGTATTATGCTGTATAATAACTGATATGCAAGACATGCTATAAGATCGATGCTGTATGTGGGATATTTTGTCCCTTATAGCTTCTACATGTATCACAGATTACGGTTATGTGTTAACACAAGCAGTAAAGATAAATCTGCCAGCGTCAGCAGTCCATAGAAATAAATATCAAACTGATGTTACTGCTGCCTTCAGGGCACTGGCTGAATGAAGCTGCACCTCTGAAAAGTTTCAAATATAAGAGATTTAAGGCTGATTTTAAATTCCTAAATGCAAATGATTGTAGAAAAGTACATTCAAATACATTTTATAGCACGCACCGACAGGCAGTGTGTGTGCATGTTGAAATGTATTTTGGATGTTCAGTCGAAGCCCTGTTTATTGGGGTTTGTCTTCAGTGCCAACACAAATCCTCATGAAAAATGTCATTTTTGTCACGAGCCAAATGATTTGTAATTTCAGCAAATGCCTTTATTTCACGGTTATTTAGGCCCAGCGTCCCATTCGGTCCCAAATAGGGGCAAGGGGCTGCAGTGGTTCAAATGACCGGAATAGTCTCATTAACGGTGCAGTAGGACAAAAACACCCTGCAACACTGTCACTGAAGCAATATTAATGCAATTACAATTATCACCCCCAGAAAATGCCACAGTAACCGCAGCAGCGTGTTAAGCCCTCTGCTCAAAGTCCAGCCTTCTCAGCTGAAAGTTTGCGGTGAGTGCTAGCTTCATTTTTATAACAAGTCTCCAAAGTCAAAGAAGATAAGGAGGAAAACGACTTTGAGACTGAAGATGCAATGATGTTACACATGACGCTGCCACCACAAGGTGTCGAAGTCAGAGGGCACTTGACTTACAGGTCACTCTGTAGTGTGTCATCTGTACATCAGGACACACTGCATGCATTCATTCTTTCCTTGAAACACACTGGCGTGCAGTTCTCCACATGCAAACACACATGCTTGAGTCACTCTTGTGGCTTCGAGCCCTAGCATCACGCACAGTACAGCGAAGGCCAGATCACTGCAGCGACATGCTATCAGTGACACACTATCAGTGGCACTTGGCCACAGTCACACATATGACTCGTGTTTCAGTGAAATGATCGGCTTGTTTAAGTGTCTCAGTGGCACATCTGTTGGTCATCTGCCAGTTATTGTCGCAAAGAATGCAAAGATTTTGCCTCGTGGCCCAGCTCCCAAAGCACTTAAATGAAAAACTTGAGTAGTTGGCATTATTGCAGCAGGATGTCCACGTAAATTTTAGCATCCTTTCCCATTCAATGCATTTTCTGCCTCATCTCAGGTGGCTTGTATCGACCGTACAATTGTCCCAGCTGGTTGTGCCAGCCTATATGTTACCCATGGTTGTGACTCAGTAATAGGTGTCTCATTCAATCTCATTTCCAAGCAGTGGATACCAAGAGTGTGGGTTGTCAGGGTGGAGGCTGGTTAAGTCTTTTGCAACACACACGCACACACTGTGCTTGTGACTTTTTTTTCAGTTGTTACAGCTTCTTTTATTTCCATTAGGCTGGATTAGAGTGGCTTATTGAAAGGCCATGGTGACGATCGCACCAAACTGAAACTGCCCTTAAAATGCCTCTTATATACCATTGCTTTTACTAACTAAATTATTGATCATTTGGAGCAACCTCAACATTATTTTTATAAGATTTTAAAGGCCTGCTCAACATTGGAAACCCTGCAGTATCCAATTGAAGTTGCTCCATGTACACGCATGTCACTGTATATACTCTCTATCATAACTGTTTTTAAATGAAAACTGTTAATGGGAAACACTCAACCTTCCGTTGCACAAACCCAAAACTTAATTAAGAAGATTACATTATAGATTTCAGTTGTACAAAATGTGTTTTGCTCTAAAGACAGCAACTGTATTCATGAACCAATTAATTTAGGAACGTTCTGGCAACTAATTCTGGAGATTACCATTCATCGCCACACCTATCCTCCAAAAAGACCTGTATGCTCCACGCAGAGAGGCACACACAAGTGTACTGTGCTCTTATTCTTCAGTTTGCAAACACACCCCATGCACTAAGCTTTTGTGACTGTGGCAACGGGGCAGTGTTAGGTGTGTTTGGGTCCTGTTCCGCCAATATGGTTCCAGGTGGAGCATGTGTGCTCTGTAATCTCTCGCCCATTGTGTTCATGTCAAAGTTAAGCGCTGGCACGGGGTATAACTATGTGGTGACACAGAGTTACCTGGTTAATCATCTACCGTTCCTGTCTTAGATCAGCCCAAGTTGCAGCATGAGTTGAGAGTTTGTTGGAAAGGAGAGTTCAAGAAAGAGAGGGACAGACATGGGATAGGGCAGATATTTCAGAAGAGGGCGTTCGGTCCTTTTGGATATGCGTGCCAGTTGGGTTGTGGTGACTTGTGCTTGCAATGCTCTGTATTTTGAGGTGAGGGAGAGGGATCATCATGGCCCCTGGAGTACACCACATCTCTGCTCATCCCCTCCCCACAAGCAGCAGCAACAGCACCACATCATTAGGAACAATATCCTCAACTCTCTTTCTCAATCAGAACATTTCATGTCATGCAATGAGACATTTTGGCAGCTGCCACCTTGACCCTGTGCTTCTCGCCCGCAGGGTGTGATGGCGCAAGTCTCTGTCAACCTATGAAAAGGCTGACACAAACACAGCGCAGTATGTCAGACATCAATTCACTATATTCTGTTGGTCTCAAAGTAGCTTTTAACACTTTATAGTGGTCAAGGCTCGTTGTTTTTGCTCTGTTCAAGGCTCTTGACTTTGAACATAGAAGGTACATTTTTATGCCACTATGGAAGGACATTGGAGAAGTGCTGGAGAGTCACAATTTTCAGCAAAATGAATGGAATAAAACTTGAAGAACAAAGAGAAGAATGATCCCCTGCAGTCTAAACTATGCAGACGTATTTGCTTGCTCTTTACCGTGCCATTTTCTTTCATCTTTGAATTCTTTGCAAAGAAATGTACGAAAGGGTGTAACATTAAGCTTTTTCAGGCAGAATCGCTTTCAGAATCAGAATCAGAAATCCTTTATTAATCCCAGAGGGGAAATTGTTTTAGTTGCAGTGCTCCTTACAGGAATGGAATTAGAATACAATTAGAAGAAAGAAAAGAGAGAGAACTATATAAAAAGCAAATATAAAAACAAATATTTATATTGAGGATATATATAAAAACAAAATATACCACAAAATATAGACAGAATATAAAACAATATATATATACTGAGAAAATAAACAGTATATACAAAGTATATTAGTACAAAGTAGTATACGGATATGCAAAGTATTACAAATGAATGTGCAAGTAACGGATGTGCAAAGTTTAGTCAAATATGTAACAGACTCGCCATGTCTGTTTTGTTTGTTTGTTTTTTTATCTGCTCCTTAACTTTCTTTTAAAGCTTCTCTTCCAGCTATTTTAAAAACCATAGCAACAGACATACAAAGGATTTCAGTAATACCCATTCAAATACCAAGCACCAAGTCCTGAACCTATTCAAGCTACATTGATAAAACCCAGGCAAACACTCAAACAGGACATAAGACATACAATGTGACACTGAGATCAGTGTAAACTCTTGGCTCGTACCAGTTTTTAGCTTATTTGGTCTGTAGTGTTCTTCTGGCAGCACTAATTGACTTCTTGCACCTTCACAGAATGTTTAGTTCGCCCCCTGGCTTTTCGGAGAATACTGCAACGGAAAGTACGTTGAGCATAAATGCTTGTAGCTCATACACCTGCTCAAGCAAAAACAAAACTTAAAAGTCATAATTCCATACTTCGCTTTAAAGGCCTCCTGAGTATGTAATCCAGGACTGTTAGCGCCTTTTCATTTTGAAAGAGCAATGGGCAGCAGGGAAACGGCAACACTTGAACAAGTCAACAGCCAATAGTGTAACGTCTCGTTCTGTAAATCAGTGGCAGATTTTCGCATTTATAGGGCTGCCAAAAAATAAAAAAACTGCAGTTGTAACACATTGCCAGCAAGTGGCGAAAGTGTCAAAACTGCAGGAGCTCTTACTTTGTTTGCCAGTAGATGGCGCATATTCTAGCAGTTCTAAACTGGTGCTCTTGGTTTTTTGTGGAGAGGTGGCGTAAGTTTGATTGATATTGCGGATGTGACATTTTTGATAATTGACAATTGGAGGATATTGGCTGGGCAGTATCTTTGGTATTTTGTTGCTATGTGTCCTTTTCCTTTAGTACCATGCTGTCTTCTGCCAATCCTAATCATCCTAGCTGAAATAAGTAACTTCATTGTTCGACTGCATCTTCCTTCATTGGAAAAGTTAATCAAGCTAATTATTTCATTCGCACTGCGAATTCACACACCAAAGCTCGGTAGCTTGTTAGACCAGACCGCACCCTTAAGCTTCTGATGGTGCTCTCACACCTATAGTTCAGTTCGTTTGGTCTTGACCAAGAGAAAAAATGATACAGTGTTGCCTTTTAGGTGTGGTCAAGTACATGTTCACGCCAACAAATGAAAGAGCTGGAAACTTCTAAGCTGTGCAGACTGACAGGAAAATCCTCATTTGAAAGGTTATGCCATCTCTGTCTGGTTGTTTGGTTCACATCAGGGTACAACTGAGAACTGACAGGCAAATGCACCAGGGCTTAAAGCCCCCCAAGGTAGCCTTGATCACCAAGTGAAGGCACATAGTTCCTACCTGAATTGCAGCCGCTGCCTTGTACTTATTGTAGATTTCAGAATGCGAAGCAGCACTGTGTCCAGCATATGTGCAGGGGCACTCAAAGCTGCTCGCCTAGAAGCTGGACATGTCCTTGCACAACAACCCTGCTGTCAGTCAAGCCGCCCCATTAAGTTGGGCATGACATTTAAAGTTGGGCGAAGAAGGCGGACAAAGTGCCCTTACCTCCTCCGTTCTAGCCCTGCAGTAGAGCCCCTGTGTAGAGTTTGCGGATGAGTGTGTTTGTGTGTGTTGTGACTTTGGCCAGACTTAGTCTGGCATAAGGACAGCTGTCACATCTCCAACCTGTCACATGCGACACAGAGGAGATGCCAGAGGCCGGGGCATCAGGAGACACAAGGACGGACACAAGGAAAAGTGTCTGTGCATTTGTGTGTGTTCATGAACCCATGTGTCTGAAAGAGTAAGGAGGATGGAAGACGCGGGGTGGTGGCCACGTGAAAGGGTTTGACTCGGAGGCACCCTCTAACCTTGATGTCCACGCACACACACGCTTGCACTCTCTTCACCCGCTTTCTTAAATCCAGTCCTTGAGCAGTTGAGTCACATCCCCCAGGGGCATGTAGTAAATACTGCTTCAGCGTCCGACCAACACCCCTGCAGGACGCCCTCCTTGTCTTGCAGTCCTCTGACCCAGGCCATTTCAGTGCTCATTACTTACCAATGAAGAAGGCTGTTCATTAAGGTCCTGCCCGTGGCCTGTGGAGCAAAGGCTTTTTTAATGTTCCTTCACTAACAACTCTTTACATAAGCAAGCGGCAGTTGCCCTCAAGTGTTGGTCAAAAGGGCTAAAGATGTGTGTATGTGTGAACAGAAACATTAATGACCATTTGGGGCTTTTATTTCATTACAGAGGGAAGAGCTTTTCTCTTTCGATTTAAGTAATGGTTTCAAGGCATTAAGGTTAAAAGGTCAACTCTTGTTCTCATTAAGCTATCTTTTCACAACTTCCTGAATAGATTTGCAAAGAGTTAGGAGAAGAAAATCACGAGTTTTCGAATGCCTCAAAATGAACCACCACACCGAAAAGACCCTCCATCAGCACGCAGTGTATTCCGTAACCAAAACCAGCTGTCAAGTAAATAAGTACCGCCCCACTACACTTTATTTTAAACATTCCAAACATGAAAACGTCTTTCTCCAGAAAATGGCATCATGAGTTTGAGCAGTGCATGAGTTAGTGGAATGTAACTGCAGTTGAATGTTTTCTCTTTCTCACCCACAGTTTAGTTAGCGTTGACATTTTTTCCTCCAAGTTTAAATTTCCAGAATTAGAATTCGCTCGGTCACTCTGTGCTTTGGTCCAGACAGAAATATCTCGACATGGCTTGACATTCATGGTCCATTATGGAAGAATCCTTGGTGATTTCTCTCTCTCACCACCATTAGGTTGACATTTGTGGCTTTGGATGAAATGTGTAAACTACTGGATGGAGTGCCATGAAATTTGGTTCATACATTCATGTTACCCTCAGGATGAATCCAAACTTTTCCACATGAACATTTATCAGGTCAAAATTTGAACATATTTCTTTATGATGAAATTCATGTAAAAACTTCTCATCATTCCCATCAGCCTTAACTGTACGGCACTGTATTGATAATTTAGAGATGTTAGCATGCTCACAATAAACTAAGACAATGAACATGGTAAACTTTATAGTCAACATCAGCAGGTTACTGCATGTGCTACTGTTAGCATTTAGCTCATAGCATCCCTTTGTGGCTGCATTATGCCGATGTACAAATTCACGTAGCTCTTAATGTGGCCATAGACTATTTTTGTGGAAATAATATTTCATTTTCAGCTCATACACTAGAGGAGATAACTGACGATCGAACTTGTCTGACAGAGTACGCTGTATAATGTAGAAGCCTGACTGATCATCATGCTATCACCTGTTACCAGGTGTTTTTGGAGCATTCCACATCTTTCCCAGTCTGTAGTTGCTCCTGTCCCAACTTGTCTGAAATGTGTTGCATCAAATTCAGAAGCAGGTGTTTCAAAAATCAATAAAAGCTGATGAGGTAAAACATTAGATATAGAGAGTATATGTCAAGATGGATTAGCATATGATCACATTCTGATTTATTTCTGCTTTTGGGTAGCATGGTGGCACAAGTGGTAACACTGTTGCCTCACAGCTAGAAGGTCCCCAGTTCGAATCCCGCTGTGGGCGCTGGTGGTGTGCCATGCCTTCGGTGCCTGCTCGAGGAAAAAGGGGCCTTTCTGTGTGGAGTTTGCATGTTCTCCCTATGTTCACCCGGGGTTTCCTCCTTAATAACCCCCACTAAAAACATGCAAGAAGATCACCACTTCTTCTTCTTCTTCTTCTTCTTCTTCTTCTTCTTCTTCTTCTTCTTCTTCTTCTTCTTCTTCTTCTTCTTCTTCATCCCAACCTTTTTGGAACGAGAGTTGGATAGTTTCACATAGTTTAGTCTTAACTAAACATGACCAAAAAAACTATTTTTATCTACATAGCTTCAGCTTCCTTGCACAGCACATTAATTTAGAATGGCAATAGCTAAAAGTTAAAGGGTCTGCCTTTAGTTTTTGTTTGTTTGTTTCACTGATGCAATATGACTTGTGACAGCTCCTCGCTGTCTTCTGGGACGAATAGAGTCTGAATCATTCCACAAAAAGGCTCTCCCTTCAACAGTGCCCTTGGTCTGACCGAATCGAGGGATGGTCTGCTGCAGCGCGCACAGAGCTGCCCCATGTTCTTTGTTTGGCCCTCTCACCTTCCTGTTGGATCTCATCTGTCTGTTTACTCTGTCCCAGTCCAAATGAAGCATCCATTAAATCACCTTTAAAGATGAGAACGGGACTTGACAGCTACAAACTGGAGCAAAACAATCTTTTCCCAAGCCCCATGCCTGCCCTGGCCCCACATCTCCATGCCTGTTCCTATCTGTCCCATATCTTCAGCGGCAGAAGCCGCGAGCGCTGCTGTGAGACAGAGAGCAGTTCTTGTTTACTGATGCACAGTATATTGATGTGAGCTGATTCCATCCAGCAACACTTTTGGATGCCACACACCCAGCTGTCTTTCACCGCCTCCCTTCGACTCCTTATGTCTTAACCCTCTAATGTATCTGCCACAAGGCAGACTGTATGATATAGTCAGCAGGGCTGCGGTCATTGTTATGACTGTTTCTATCTGCCTGTGCTCGATATCAATATTCTGTACTTTCAAGAACTGCTCATTAATGACCCTTAATCTTCATATCCAATGTTACATAAATAAGGTGAAACCCTCGAGAGCTGCTTCCTGTGCCCCTGACGGACGCTTGTCAGACACCTGGGGCTGCAGCGAACTCAAGTTTAGAGTGATTTTATTGTTTTTGATGAATTCATTATTTCTTTCTTTCGTAATCATTAGATTACATGCAGAAAAATTAATTCCACTCCACTTGGAGAGAAAATGTTCAGTGAAGGAATTTCTTCTTCCTCCCACTCAGCCGTGTTTTTCTCAAGCCAATGGTCAGTTTGGTTCTGTGATCAGCAGACCAAAACATGCGTAATTAGTTAATAAGCCTGACCACGTTGGAGGCGGCCTTGCTGCAAACTGGTTGCGCTGTGCCTCTGTCTATCATGTATGGTGGTTAGATTTCCTCTCACCACAGAGGGCAGCGATTATAACAAATGGATGAGTTCAAGCCATCTGTAAAACATTTGATTAATGCCGCCGAGCCTCTGTCGGCAGAGAGAGCCCAGAATGGTACTTGATGTGGAATTGCACTAATGACAGTGCCTGAGAAGTAGCCATGCTCTAGGAAAAACATCACAGAATGAGAAATTAGAGCCTTGAAGAGACAGACGAGGTTTGTAGCGAGCAGCTCCGGGTGGCCTCTGCATCCATCTCACACATGATTTGATTGGTGCTCCCAGTCATCAGCTCAGCCTTATAGTGCAGCTGTTGAAGCTAATGTGGCATGAAACAAAACAGATGTTTCTTCTGGTGTCTTTCCTCTTCTCCTCTCCATCTCCTTCAATATTTTGGGACTTGTGTTGCTTGTTGTGCACACGCAGAAGTGTATGATCTGAAAAGTTTGGCGATGTAGATGGCGTCTTTTAATGGATAAGTTGACTACCTGAAAACTTGAAAGTGTAAAAAAAAAGTGCGTCAGACTGCAGAACAGTATCTGAATTATGCTCCCCTCACATCCATCATGGAGATGGAGGGTCTGCATGCAACAGTTTTAGTACCTTTCAAAAGTTGACAGTCCACGCAGTCACTAGCCAGATGTGAGATGATGAAAAAGTAAGCAGCATTTGAACCATTATTCCGCCTCTCCCTTCTCTATGATGGCAGGCTTTTTTGCCCCCCAGTGTGGCTTTTTTGGAATATTGCATTTGTGTGGATTGGCCTTTTGAACAAGTTGACATCCTGCAAGCTAGTTGATTTCATGCAGACATCAGCCTTAACTCTACCCAGCCCAGGCATGGAAGCCCAGGCTGCTGCTGCTGCTGCTGCTGCTGCTATGTGAATGAGTCACAGCATCCCAGTGGTGTTTCGCCTATGGATCAGACTTTCACAGACTTTGTCTTTCTCAGGATACAGCGCTGGACCCTGGAGAGGACGTGGCCCTTCTCTCAGTGAGCTTTGAAGATGCTGAAGCTACCCAAGTCTTCCCTAAACTCTACCTTTCCCCCAGCATTGAACAGTAAGCATACCGCACTTCTAGATATTTTCTGTCAGTGAATTCACGACATGAAATGTAAGGACAGCAAATTTCATCTGGGGCCCAAAGAACCTCAGAGTTCAGCAGTGATTCATGTTATGGATCCATGGTTTATTTTACCGTTTCCATCTAAATGACCTTTATTTTGTGATGATGCTGAAAGAACTTGTATTGTGCATAGCATTTCCATGAAGTGCCACCAGAAAGTCATAGACTAGAGTCTTGCTTCTTTAGTATAAACGCTGTACGAACCTTCCAGGGTTAATTGGCGTAAACACAGACACATTCCTGCAGTATTAAGAGAGAATGAAAAGATCTCAAAGTTTATTCCAGGGATTCACTTGGAAATACAACATAGCTTTAGAATCAGAGGGAGGGGCAGGGAAGGTCAGCCAAAGGTGATGCAGACCCACTTGCTCCGCTCCTGATTTTGAGCATGCGAGATGTAGTTGACGGATTATCTTGAGCGTGTTGTGAATCTAGCGACATATTATGTCATTGCGAATAATCCCACATCCCAGTGTCTGGACTCATCAGTCGGCTCCTCAAAAACAAGGGAAGAACAAAAAATGAGATGGATGACACACAGCGTCTGAGCTAGGGATGACTGGATGTCTGCAGACATCTGGGGTGTTAACAGTACAGAGACTGTGTGTGTGCATGTGTGTGCGTGCGTACACGGGATGTGTGGAATGTTTTCTGTGAGTCTGTGGGCACTGTGTGAGTGGGTACTTCAGCTGTGTGCGTATTCTCTTTGTTCAAATCCATTTTTTGTCTTGCCAGGTTTAGTGTGTATGTGTGTGTGTTTGTGTGCATTTGTCAGTTTACATTTGGATGTGTGTGTGTGTCTGTGTGTGCGCAGATGGGTGTGTGTTTGGATGCATGCATGCTCGTGGGTTTTCATAACCCAAATGTGTGTGTCTGTTTTCATGTGTTTGTGTGCATGCACCAGTACTCGAATAGGCTTGAACACAAAGTCTTTGTAGGTGTGGATGTAGATAAGAGTGTGTGTTTGTATGTGGGTGTGGGGGTGTGTGTGTGTGTGCATGTGTGCTTGTACACCTATCTTTGTGAGAACCAATTTGAGTGAGGACATTTTTGGAAAGTGAGGACATCTGGGGTGGGTCTCACATTCTGACAGACCTTCAAAGGGCTGTGTGAGGATTCAGACTTGGTTTTAAAGGTCAGGTTAGATTTAGGCTTAGGTCAGGGTTAGATTTAGGCTTAGGTCAGGGTAGATTTAGGCTTAGGTCAGGGTTAGATTTAGGCTTAGGTCAGGGTAGATTTAGGTCAGGTTTGGCTAAAAGGACAGGTATGGGTTTAGGCTTTTAGTTGTGATCGTTTAGGTTAGGGTAAGGGGCCTGGGAATACATTATGTCAGTGAGTAGCTTCGCAAGGATAGAAGTTCAAACATGTAGTGTTTGTGTGTGTAGAGTTGTATTACTGATGTTGTGGGGACATAAATCTGTTTACACAGTCACATTGTGGGCGACTCGCCTTCTTTTTGGGAACAAAACCAAAGTCCACATAACGTAAATCACTACATTTTAGGGTGAGGACTCTGGTTAAGGTTAGATTTTGGGTAAGTCTCCAGGAAATGAATGTAAGTATATGTAATGTCCTCTGAAGGGATAGAAACACAGCTGTGTGTGTCAGTGTGTGTGTGTGTGTGTTTGTGTGAGAGCCAGGTATGGGCCCACTCTGACCTCAGGGCCCCACGGTCTGGGCTTTCGTGCTCGGAATAATCTCAGGCTGATGTTTATTTACAAGCACACGCCCCGTCGCACCAGGTTAAGAGACCTCTGCTCCCCAACACCACCACCACTCTTTCTCGCTCTCTCTCTCCTCCTCTCCCTCTCTCCCATCCTCCTGTCTCAACATGTTCCTTTTTCATCCTCATCTCCCATGCTTCTCTGTGGCTCCTTTTTTTGTCGTCCTTGTCTCCAGTTGTTTTTAATTTTTACAACAATCCAATCCTTCCGTCTTCTGTCCCCCGCATTTATCATTCCGTCTTTGTACGTTATCTGTCTCTAATTGTGTGTGTGGATCCACTTATCTCTCACTCGCCAGCACAATCGCCAAAGCGGATAAATGCACAGGCACAGACGCTCCGTCTCTCCAATATGTAAAAATGAATTGCGACAGGACCTTACACCACACAAAACAAAGGTCACCTACCTACTGCTTGTCCTACATAATGCTCGTGTTTTGCGTGCTGTGCATGTGTAAGAGCGCATCTAAGCAATAATATGAGGCAGACTGCTCTATCTCCTCTACAGGACACAATCCTGCTGACCTTCATGTAGCACAACATCCAAGATGCTTCATTTATCTTTCACTGTAGTATTAAACACTGAATGTAACGAGAGATCATTTAAGTTTTCATTTATTACTCTGTGGCTTACATGTACGGAGCATCCTTGGTCATGTTTTCACAAGGAATGTGCTGTTTTGATAGACACCTTTCTTTCCGCACAGCTCAGTTGAACCGGCTTTCACCGAGAGCGTTGTAATGATGTTGGAAGTGCAGAGTACCTCAGGGTTTAGATATGCATGTTCATTACATATGCCTGCCTGTTTTATGATGGAGCTGTGTGTGTGCGTTTGTGAGGGAGACTGACCTTACCACGGTTCCAGACCAGACTGAAGCTGTTGCAGTGGTGTTAGAGGCTCTCCTCCTCTGCCAGTTGCATGAGGAGAACAGACAGAAGGAGGCTAAAGGCAGCAGAGTGGAGAGCAGGAAGTGGGGAAGCTACGGCACAGGGGATGGAGAGGGGTGGTTGCTGGCGGAGCGGTGGGGTGTTAGATAAAGGAGGAGAGGCTATAAAACAAATCCTCCTCATCTAAACCCTCTAAGAAACATCTCAAAACGCAGAGGCTTAACAGTGCCACACTGAGCCAAGCTCTCATTTACCACCCTCTTCTGCTGCTTAATGTTGCCGCTTTGTCTTGAGATATTTGCACATATGCATATCAAGGCCGTGTATGAATATGCTCCGCTACATGCTTTTGTGCACCTTTTTGTGAGCTGTGTGGGAGTGTGTTAATTCATGACCCAGGGCAAAAATGTATGTCTTCTGCAGTGTTGTTTGTAGACAAACGATTGCATGTGTGTGTAAGTTCATGCATGAGTGCCTTTGTATTGTATTCATTGTGGATGCTACTTAATTTAGCATGCAGATGTGTGCGAGCCTTTCGCTGTACGTGTGTTCATGCAGATCTGTTACCCTGTTAGTTTTCCTCCATGTCCTCACTGACCCTTATTAGTCTTTGGTCTTGTGTAGCTGCCCATTGTCTCTGCATTGGCTTTAGTGAAGAGGAAGGCTCATTTGCTGCAGCGCTCCTGCACATTTCTCTGTTTTTCTAGCAAGCATTTGATAGACAGCGACATTCAGGAGCTTCTGCATTAACCCGAGCGAGCACAAATGTTCACAATATCATGTAATGCCAAAATAAAATTCACATCAAAACAGCTTTGGAAATTGTTTAAATCAGTTCTAATTTTATGAAATAGTGAGTGTAGCAGCTGTGGACAGCTACAGAAATTGGCTCAGCTTTGACTTTGGCACCGCTGGTTTTCAGTGTTGGTACAGGCTGTCATATCAAATACATCTATTCAGTGTCAAAATGTTCTTTATGTCTGCAATCTTTCTGTCATTCCAGCTTTTAATCAATCATCCTATCTTTTTTGGTTTATTTTTTCTCTTCTCTATGCATCCATCCTCCATCTGTCCACACATCTATTCTTCCTTTTGTCTCTCCCTTATCCTCTATGCTGCTGTCAGGTCTATGTACACACTGAATTCACTTTTCCCCATTTTTAAACCAGCTCTGCTTCCCTTCCTTCCTTGAAGTTGGAATCCTTAAGATTTCTGCACAGCCAAAATGCAGGTGGCCCATACTTAATGCTAGGTTTCGCCGATATGACAGTATTTAAAACGTGACAGTAGAAATACCAATACCATTTCCACCACAGGAGCTATCGCTCAGTGTCTTTCTATATATTCGGGGAAGGCTGTGTAGCCAATCAGGGGCTGCCTTGCAAAGTAACAGGATTTGAGCAACAGGACTGCTCTCCACATTCTTACGCGACGTGACAGCAAAAGTCGATGGTGGTAATGCATCTCAATGCACTGGTTTGCCAGCCTCAGCAGAAGAGCTACAAAAAGACATAGAGGAGAGGAGTCAAATTGTAATTATGGAGCAGGATTTGTTTGGAACTTCCAAATAAAAGAAGGCAATAATCAAATATGATGAAGTACAGTATGGTTATTTTAAACCATTTCTTAAATCACTGTATCATGATATGTACCCTTACCGTAATATGAAATTACATATACCATAGAGGATTGCTTGCTTAACACTGTGCCTGAATGCATGTGTACACAGACTGAAGCTGCTGCTGCTCTGCTGAAATGCTGTTTTGCTGTGGCTCCTTTGTGACATTGTGTTAAAAATCATCTAAAAAATTGAAAACAACCGCTAACCACTAATTTAAAAAGCCCTTTTAAAGTGAGGCAGCAGCAGTAGAATATTCTGTTTGCAATAGGATTATGACTCGGACACAGTGTAAAGAGAGTAAACAGTATACAGTGAGGCTGTCCACAGTAAGATAAAATTCCCCTGGACTGCGCAGGTGGACAATCTGAATCCAGAATGGCAATGGCAGACTCCGCCACTACCAATGAAACCGCTGTGTTGAGAGATAGTTACTGAATGTAAATATGTTTATTGGCTATTGTTGAAAAAAATGCCAAAAGTAGTATCAAGAAATGGGATTTAATTCCCTGAAAATATTTAAACTTTAAACTGAACTTTAACCCTTTAACAGTTTTCGAAATTGTCAGTCTAATTTTCTGAAATATGAGTATAGAGCAGCACTGATTACTTGTCAAATATTTGATTCCAGCATCTTATTTTTTTATTCCTCTGTGACAATAAAGTAAATATCTTGTGCTTTGGGAAACACTGATTGGCATTTTGCACAATTTTCAGAAATTTTATAGCCAAAACAACAAATGTATTAATAGAGACGATAATCAGCAGACGAATCGGGAATGAAAATAATGTTTAGGTGCAGCCGTAGAGTGAGCGTGGCATCGTTTCAGCTTTGGCACTGCTGGATCTCACCGTTGGCACAGGCTGCCATATCAACCACATGTACTCACATCTCCATCTTTCCTTTCTGTCATTTTATCAACCATCTGATCATTTTGTTTGTTTGTCCATTCATCCTCCATCGCTGCCTCCCTCACTCCCCTATCCTTCACTGCTATCTCATCCATCTCACTTTTTCCAAATGGACTTTTTCCAGTTTCTAACTCGTGTCCTCGGTCGTATCTCTCCAAACACCCCCTCCCCTTCCCTCCTGTTTTTCACATGTCTGCCGCCTGTCTCTTTTCTCTCCATCTTTCTCCGTTTTTCTATCACTCTCTCTCCTCTGCTGATCCCTCTGGCTGATCCTCAAAGGGAACCGAGAGAGTGAGTGGGACTTAAAAGAGAGAGAAGAGCTGTGCTCTACCCAGCAAGGTCGTCCCTCGCTCGACTGAAACGCAGCGCGGAGAAAAAAAACAACACACGGGAGAGGAGAGCTTTTCCCTCTCTCTCCTTTTCTCTTTCCTCCACCTCTCTACTCTTCTCTTTCATCACTCCTGAGTTGTTTGATATCTCACTTTTACTCTCCTTCAGCAGGGGCTTGGATCTAAGAGCTCTGAACGCAAACTCGTAAGCCCCCTGAGCTACAGTGTTATACCTCTATTTCTATTCCCTCTTCCTCTCTCTTTCTTACTCTCTCTGTTACTTTTTCTTCCCCTGTCTTCAAACAGACGATCACTGTAATGTTTTCTGCCTTACAGAGCAGCAAGGGGAAAAAAAAGATGTTGAAATACCCTGACAGACACCCACATTTTTACCAATAATGTACAGTGTACCTAGACTGTTGCATCGGCTCATCTCTTTGATGGGACTGTACAGCCGTATTTGTTTCTTTTTCCGGAGAAATTATTGACTGTGAGAAGACAAATCACTGTAATTCTGCAGGCTTTCAGATTCACCTGCTTAAGAATCAGTGTTCATTTGTTATATAATGCTTTATGGGCCGTTTAGAGGAAAATATATTGTGAACGGCGTGGTGTTGATTTTCCCTCCCTACACATTTAAACTTGCTGTTGAGACTTAAATAGATGTAGACATCCAGAGAATATAAAAATGCTTGCTTTGCAGGCTTCTTTAGGTAGAATTTGTTGTCAAGCCAAATTACTGCCAAAAAATGTAGGATTATCATATCCCCAGCAAACAGAATAATTATGAGACAGGGCAGTCGTAGGGTCGTTCGTATCAAGAGAGTTGAGAGTGTGCTGCCTTGGAATTACATACCAAAGAGTCCAATTAAAGATGTGAATAGCTATCGGATTTTCAGAACGATCTTCAAAAGAAGATCATGCGTGTGGGTCCCTGAGGAATTTCATCACATTTATTTCCCTGGAGGCACACAGTAAAACCAGCTTCTCCTCAACTAACATAGATGGCATCCTTCTGTGGCTTCAGGTAGCTAGCTGTGCTCCCATCAATGGATTTGTATGCACATTTTGTAGTATCATATTCACAGAAGGTTCATGGAAATGGCAGCATTAGAAAAATATGCACTCAGTTGGGGCCAAACGTTTTTATGCTTGTTTGAGGTGGTTTTTAACTTTTCAGAAAAAGTGAACGCACTTAATGGCAAATGGAAACACCTTTTCTGATCAAGTTCTGACGTGGCCAACATTTAACTCACATACAATAACTGATCAGCTGTTTCTACTGTCGAAACTACAGGATCCGATTGTAAACCAGAAACAAAACAATAGGCACACCCCACACACGTCTTTGGTCTTGTCTTCTTGCTAGCTGTAAAAGAGTAGGCTACCGGTTTGTGTGGATGTCAAGCGCGAAACGCCGAAATGGATGCGAACAATATTCTGAATGGAAAGTTTAGTTTCAAAAAGTTGCCAGTTGGGTCGACTGACAAGCCCAAAGTTATCTGTGTGTATTGTCGGTGTGAACTGAATTATCATCGTAGCACATCCAGTCTGAAATACCATTTGATGGCCAAACACACGGCTAATGCGAATTCTCCGCCGCCTCCTTGTCAAAACCAGGCGACAATGGATGGCTTTCGACAGAGGCATATGGATGCTATTATGTTCAAAGGAAACTTAAGAAAGGAAAGTTTAAGCCATGGTAAATACAAGGGACATTTAGAATATCTAAAAATGTGCGATTAATTTGCGATTAATCGCGAGTTAACTATGACATTTATGAGATTAATCGCGATTAAATGTTTTAATCGATTGACAGCACTAACCAATACCAAAAAAATTACTGAAGATGCTTTGTCATCTTTTAGAGCTGATATGTGGCAACATTTCAGTTTTCCCATTTCAAGAACTGACAATGGCAAAGAGGAAGCTGAGAAACGCAAAACAACTTGCAAATACTTCTTGATGACGGTCAACTACACTGCAGGAAACAAATCAAACATGAGAAGCCATTTGGCACATTGCCACCCAGAAAAGCTCAAATCACAACAAAAACAAAGCTTCAGCGAGGCCAAAGGAGCCTGAAAGATGTATTTGGAGGCCCGCTTCCCCATAACAGTCTGAGAGCTGAAGAGATAACACAATGCATTGGTGAATACCGTATATAGCCAGAGACTTAAGGTCATTTTCTGTGGTGGACAACGATGGATTTCAGAGGTTAGTAAACACGCTGGAGTCCAAGTATACAAATTCCACCAAGGCCACACTTTATTCCCACAGTGATAGTAGCTCTGTACCAAGACACAAATGCTAAACTGAGAACACAGAGCCTCATAAAAGCAGAGTGCATCTCAATAACCACAGATGGGTTGACTTCACGAGCTGCTCAGAGCTATATGAGAGTCACAGCTCATTTCATGACCAGCAAATGGGAAATTAAAAGTTTTTTCGTACAGACGCAGCCTCTTCTCTAATCACACACTGGACTCAACATAGCTGAGGAGCTCGACATGAATAATGACAGCAATCATTACGGTATTGCTGTCATTACAGACAATGCACGAAATATGGATGTAGCAGTGTGAGAGGCTGGACTGCACATGTTACACTCATGCTTAGGTCCTAGCTGGCTGCTTTTATTTTCTGAAAGTTAAAAACAAATTTTAAATGATTAGAAAATGCTGTATACCATTTATAAATAAAGGGCATTTTTTTTCAAGTAATTTTTCTTTCTTTTAAGATTAAGATTTCACTTAATTGATTTATTAATTTTACATACATCATAATAGATATTGTATCGTGGCCTGAATATCAAGGTGTTATCGCACCATGAGTTTTTGACATTGTCACATCCCTATTATTGACACAGCATTCAGCATTCATTTACAGCCATGTCTGCATCTACCTGATGAATTTAAGTCTGATATTCACTCTACTTTGTGCTCAGTTTTGATCTCCACTAACTCCTTTGCTGCTAAATACTCCACCGTGTTCACCACCTAGTCGCTAACTGTGTCCATCTGCTGTTTGGTGTTGGGCAGGCAGTTTACAGTGACTTTTTCAGAGCTTTTGAGAGCAAACGTTGCACCAGAAAATCAAAACAATAAGCTGAAAGACACTGCAGCACTTTGTAGAGCAGAGTTAAAGATAAAGCTTTCTCTTAAACATTTTAAGCAAGATTAGTGTATTGTTTTTGTTTTGTGCTGTTTTAATCGAGCATTTTATAAAACTTTGGCCACCACAAGAGATTTTAGTTGTCATAACCCCTACCAGAGTCTCTGACCTTTATTAGCTTGATATGGCTTGATCACAATCACAGTTAGAAAAAGTCCAAGTGATGCAGTTTTCAAATCTTTACAAATACTCTGAGTCCTCAACCCTTGTCCCAACAATCAGCACCATGGGCTCCTTGAAGTGGTGGCCTAGCACTCTGAAATTTAAAATAATTAAAATCTGAAAATTGAAATTAAAAATTAAACCTAAAAAATGGCCGCAAACCAGGTGAGAAGACCGCAAAGGACTCTCATGTAACCGTTTCCTCAGCTCATAATGCAATTAAGAAACAGCAGTCCACAGCAACGGTGGAGGTCAAGCTGAGGACCAGGAAAGCTATGGTAGAAAACTGCTCATAGGATTACTGGACAGCTGATATGACCTGCTGTCGGAGACATTTGTCATTTTAACGGGTGAAAGTAACGCACTGGCACAAAATGAGAAGCTGACCTGATGTTCTGTGGACTGTTCTTTGCTGGCGAGAACGAGAGAGGGGACACAATGTATTCGCTGCCCAGTGGATTTTGCCAACCCTGGTGTCAGAGCACAGTCAACCACTGGTGCAATCAAATCATTTTTCACATTCACACACTCTTACTTTCATTCTCACATGCTGTGAAATGTTGTACTGTAGAAGCCAGCTGTCATTAAGGAGAGCAGCACTGCAACATGAGCGGGCTGAGGTTGAAGGATCGGATGTAGATCGGCTCGAATTTAGACACCACAGATCCATGAAAGGACGCGTGGACTGGCCCGAAACTGATCCTGAGGAGGTGTTTGGGGCATCTCTTTTTTTTTTTCTTTCTTTTTTTTGTTAATGCTGCATTTGCTCAGCTACAAAATGTATGTCTTACTGAGTGAGTTCATACCCATTATAGTGAACTATTTGTGTGTGTGTGTGTGTGTGTGTGTGTGTAGTGATTTCATTGCATCAGTTTCAGATAACTTCCGTGTTTAATTCGGCTCTGTAACCATCATCGACGACCACACAGCTTTTTTTTTTTTTTCAGGATTGCTTTTGTGTCTCCTCCGACCATTTTGTTAGCAGACTCATCACTCTTCATTCTCACTGTTACTTCTCGTTTACCTGATTGTACTGTGCCCATGAGATGAGTTGGATACATCTCTCCTTCCCCCAGAAAACCTGCTGCATTGCATAAAAGAATCGAGTGGGCACCGTCTCTGCCCCCAAACCAGATTTAGGAGCCCAGAAAAATCAACACAGAGAGACAGTTTTAGGCTGCAGTGCACTTATGTTTGTGTATCTGCATTTGCCTTTAGGTGCCTGTGTGTGTTTATGTGTGTGCGTGCGTCCGTGCATGCTTTCTGCCTGCCTGCCTGCCGATGTGTGTGTGTGCATGTGCCTGTGTGGGTGTACAGTTTGTGTGTGTCCCTTCTCCAGGGTCTGTAGAGGTGTTTTATAGCCTTTGAAAATCTTTGCATTTCGATCAGATATTTTTCAAGGTTTTGTGAGCATCTTGTCACAGTCAGAAATTGTCAGTCTGATAAAATAAATTCACCACTAACCCAGCAATCCCACTCAACAGTCTGAGATGTCAGTGCCGACACTTCTCTCACTCCCAACAGCTCAAAGTGCTCTACCACTTTTTCTTCCTCCTTGTCTCCTTGAACACTTCTGCTTCATGCCTTTTCCTGTACGTCTGTGTGAAGTGCGTTTTGTGATGCTGCTTCACTATTGTAAGTAGGTTCTCCTCAATATGTAGGCCATCTAAAATCCCCTGTGCTTAGTCTACAGTATGTGTTTATGCCATATTCAAAATATAAAAAAGAAAATGATAAAAAAGAAGTTTACAAATGGACTGGGCAGTTCAAAAATAAATGTGTCATGCATAGAATGAAATAGAATAATAAATCCTGTTTGTGCAGCATTACCTACAACCATGAGGTCACATTGAATAAACACAAAGGGAAATTAAGAAAAAAAAAATGTTAATGTGTTGTTAAAAGTGGGTAAGGTCACACACAGTAAACATATCCATATCTGTTCAGTACAGCACTCAGACACATTTTATGGAAACAGTCATTAAGCAGTACACAACTACAATATAATCAGAGGCATTAGTCAAACAGACCACTGCATACCCTCTGAAAATACTCAGAATCATAGTCAAATCATACCTTTTCTCAGTAACAAAGAAATATTCATGACTGAATAAGCAACAATCAAAACCAATAAAAAAAACTCAGCATAATGGCCCACCAGCATGAACAAACAGCCCCACGAGTGCCATCAGGTTCTGATTCAGAAGTTTAGCCCCACCCCCTTCAAACCAGTGAGGAGTAACACAAACACAACACAAAGCATGAAATCTCCAATCTGAAATAACCAAAACTGTAAAACTGGGGTTTATGTAAGACCCCAACTTCAAAATACATCACATAGGTATACATTTTTTAAATGGTCAGTAATCCAGTGATGTACAGTAGTCACGACATACAGACGTGGAGCTCACATGGCCATTAGCGCCCACTCCGCCGCCAGTTGACGGCATGATAGTTAGCAATAAGAAGCTGTTTCCCTGTTCCCCAGCCTTATCAAATGCTAGTGAGTGTGTAATGGTTGCAGCCTGAAGCTCTTATTAATCTGGTTTTATCCAAGTGGATGATGAATTGTGAATCTGAGTAAACTTCAGCACTGTTATGCCAGGATAGTCACCTCATAACAGAAAGGTTACTGACTCCTATCGCCATAGGCCAAAGGCGCCTTGTCCACTCACAGAGGAAGAATAGGATGTTATTTAGTCCAAACAGTCAACAAGCAGAGTCATATGTGGGCCTCCGAGGAACCTCCAGGCTTTAGGAAATGAAGAAGGCAATCAAAATGGAAATGTTGCTGCTTTGAAACTCCATTTGAATCTCCAAACGGGTTCTTCTTGGCCTTATCTTTCACTTTGGTAGTGAATCATATCTGCCCTCTTTCCAATTGAGCCTTTATCTGCTCTCACGCTGTCACTGCGCTGTCACACACACCCTCTCTCACACATACACAGAGGGACACACAAATAAACAAACTGAGCTTCGTCACCATCCACCTGAGTCACACAGGATAATCTCTGGTTGATGAAGTCACAGACAGCCCTGTCACTGTACAGCACGAGTGTGTGTGTGTTTGTGTGTGTGTGTTTACATGCATGCATGTAGCCGTCTACTGTAAATGTTGCGTGGCAGAGATGCTTCTACTTCCAACTCTGATAACTGCTGCAGTCTTTGTACTGCGAAGACTTGTGTCACTGAACCATGATCTTGTGAATTTGCTCTACTGCACCTCCATTAATTGTCCTCGTACTGCTCTCTTTTTGGACCTAAATGAATTGTTAAACTGCCTGTGTGTGCATGTGTGTGTTTACATACATGCATGAATGTATCACTCTACTGTAAATATGTCATACAGTAGGCTGCGTTGCTCAGAGGGCTTGTGTTAGGCAGCATGTCTGCATGATGACTCCAGTATGTGTGGGTAGTGTTGAGAGCGGTGTCACCAGTGGAGACAGAAGCAGGGACTCTTCAGGGTGCCACTTGGAAAGTAAAACACCATTATGTCTAGATTCTGAGCTCACCCACAGGAAACTCCATGTAAAGCCATTCGAAGCTCAAGCCTAATAATGACGCATTAATAAAGGTGACATTCCATTTGAGGAACATTTTACCTATTGTTTTCCAACTGGAGATGCACCAACACTGATATCAGTGCGATACTGACTCAAATTGCTGGAATGGGTATTGGTGACAATGGCCAAACTGGTAATGGATACCATTGTTTTAATAAATGACAGTTCAGTACATTTATATCTACATATTTACAGGATTTTTTGTACATGTTTTGCAAGGTTACGTAAGCGATGTTTAAGGCAAACCTTAAGATACTAGACAAACACTGGCATTGGATCAGTGCTCAGTATGAGCCAATACTCAAAGCTCAGGTATCAGGAATGAAAAGTCAGATAGGTGCATCCCTATTTCCAACCCTGTCTCATGTACATTATGTTTATATACAGCTAATTTGCATGCATAATTACACTGTGGTGGCAGCATAATTGCTGCCTGGATTATTCATTGAGTGAATGAAACACCATATTTAAGTACTGCAGTGGAGTTGCAGGAAGGTGGTTAGGGTGGATGGTGTCCATAAAAGGTGTAGGACCGTGGCACCAGAAACTAGGGTTCCTGCCAAGACTCCCGTCTGTGTTTAGGCAAGAAAAGCACTTCTTCAGGTTAGGAAAAGATCATGATTTCTGTTGAATGTTAATAAAAAATCTTATTTCTAAAGTCAGTGCTGGTTTTTCTCACCACTGCTTTGAAAGCTTAACGGAAGCGTAACGACCCTTCCTCTTTTTGTAGTGGCGTTGCCTGTGACATCTTTACTGATTGTCATAATGGCACAGATATGTGGTGCAGTACAGTTTTGCATATGTTAACTTGCTGCCTCATTAAATTGCCCCCTTCAGCTTGACCTTGAGATGACATGTTCGTTGTCGAAGGTTTGATACTCTGTTTTGGCAACTAGGTGCAAATGATGCTGCCTTCCACAGTAAAACATGGCTCATGTTCAGGAAATGTACTGTATGTACTACGGTGACTCACAACCATTGGGTGGGATCCGTTCAGAGTGGGCCAGCTTTGTAAAAAAGAAACTACTTCAAAATATACAGCAGTTTTTATTTTCTTCATCTATGTACCACTTTCTGTTTAGTAAAAGCACAACATCCTTCAACCATATCAAACAAGTAGCCTGTCGATGCCAGCCTCGTCTGCTGACTGTGCCATCTTTCCAGAGTCTCTGCTGCCTTTATGCAGTGAAGTACTGGCCTGGTTGAAGTGGCCCAAAATATTTGTAGCTGCCATTGCAATGATTTAATGTTTTTAAAGCTCTAATTGCACTCTCTTGCTGTAGTGTTTCTTTAAGCTCCGATTATAGCCTGCTTTAAGTACCATTTTGTGAAGTAAAAGCACAGTTTCCTCACCGTTAAAAGGGTTTGAGTCTACTGACAGGCAGAATGAATTGATGGACATAAACTGAATGGGTGGTGGTCTATGTGTGGACCGTGACCTGACATCTAAGACTAGACCAGGTGGGAACTACTGTTGTAGAACTCCTCAAATGGGGTTTGGCTGTAGCTGACCTTTCATCTGATCCTACCACAGGAGGCTGGTGTGTAATCAGCCTCCATTCAAGCTGAGTGTTCCAGAGGCAAAACCAATGAAATCCAAAATGCATCGCATTTGTTTGCACGCCTGCCATTGACACAAATGAGTGATGAACACGCCACCATCTATTTTGTGCCTCTGTCCGCATTTCCATCTGAATGGTATGGAGCTATTCTTAGACCTGTGGGAGGATAGATGGGCATCATTTAGACTTTCATTTTCAAAGGCTTTTCTCCTCATTGCTGGAAGTCATTTTCAATCGACCATTTGTTGGTGCACAGCAAAATGCGCAGGCTAACGCTAATTACGTGCACAAAGCCTACTGTAAATGGTGGCGTCGGAGTTCTGGAGAAAAGGATTTTGACAGTGCAAACGGCTTCATGACCGTTTGCGTGTTCTCTGTGGATGAGACCGTGTTAATGTTCATTTGAGCATCAGCTGACAGAAAGACTAAACTCAGACGAGTGATCAAGAGCAAAAACAGTATATTTGAATCTGTGTGAATGGGTGTGATTCTTATCTTTAGCTAATTTTAGTAAATTCAGTAGAAACTCGTGTGTGTGTCAGATGAGCAGCTGATGAGAAACCAGCTGTTTTCGACACAGCACTGCTTCACTAGTTATTCCACTTATCTTGAGCCAAGCCTATATGTACAGCCAAGACTATGAGTGAAGTCACTGCTGACCTTTGCATCACCCCTGTTAAGACATCATTTTCCCATCAACCTCTGTGGGTTTAGGTTATGACAGTAAGGAGGTGCACACAGTGCTGAGCTCCACCTTCCTCCTCACTACTCCCACAACCTTTCTTTGGAATTTTCAACATGGTGCAATTCTCAGAACTTCTGTGTTATGCGGAAAATATGTTCACACACCACGAGGAAGAGATGCTGTTTCTTTGTGGCTGCGGATGGATGATGCAGCGCGTCAGACTTGACACTTGGACTCGAGTCAGACTCGTCTGCGATCAGACTCAGAATGCCTGAAGACTTGACTTGACTTGACTTGAGACTTAAAGCCAAGCTGAGGAGCCTTGACTTGGTGAACCATAAATATTGAAAAATGTTCTGCTGACTATAGTTGTGTCTTTTGGAGCTCTGCCAAACTGCCGAGAGTAGTTAATAATATAACCAGGATGCACGTCTCCATAACCTAATACACATCATAAATTGCAGCTGCAGGCACCACAATAAAGCCAGATTGAGATGAGAGAAATTAGCCTTGACTGATCTTGACTGATATCACAGTTTGATACGTTGTTGGGACAGCAGTGGAAAACAAGGACATGTAGAAAATAACATTTTTGTCATTTATTTAAAAAAACTGAAATATCTGACAGTGGCTCATTAGCCATGATTCTAACAGATTAACGGTTAAGGCACTCAAACACTGGCATATTTTCAACGAGAAAAAAACACAATGTAGGCACGCATGAAGGCACATTGTAGCAGGGCTCGAGCACAAGCTCAAGCAAGCAAGTCATCATGGGAGGATCCTCCAGCTCTCTCATTTGTGTTTACACTACATGAGCTTGATTAATCTGGCGAACCAGATTACAGTGACAAGCATACTACATCTGATAGACAGCTGGTCCACTGCCAGATCTATGGGGAAAGCTGCACCTCAGAATGTCTTTTCTATGCAACCTGTCGAACCGAACCCAGCAACCCGCACAGAATGGCTCAAATGATCGCATTCATTTGTTTATTTATATGTTTACTAGTTATTAGTTGTGTGTACTAAGTGTGTGTGTGTGTGTGTGTGTGTGTGTGTGTGTGTGTGTGTGTGTGTGTGTGTGTGTGTGTGTGTGTGTGTGTGTGTGTGTGTCTGTGTCTGTGTGTGTCTGTGTGTGTGTGTAGGTAGAAGGAATAAAACTTTCATTATCATGCTTTCATTGTTATTCGAGTTTGAGTGTATGAAGTATTACTGTCACTGTACACGTGTCAGGAACCCCATAACTACCCTCAGATTGAGATAAATTCATGAATTGGCTATTGATTTGTTTGAATATATTTAATATAAATACTATTTCTGATGGCTGGAAGTGAGCATAAATCTGCTACTTCCCCTTAACAAAATATAGCAAAATGGAAAAATAAGCCAAACAATTAAAAAACAAATAAGTTATTGTACAATGAATGCTGAATGAACATGTGTGATCATACACAGAAAAGTGTGAGCGTGAACCTGTGGTGATGGATGTCAGTTTTCTTACATTGGAGGGAATGCATCCCCTAAGTCCCCTGTGGCAATTACGCACATGGGATGTCAACATATGTGATCTTTGACATTTGACATAATGTTACATGATGTGGGCTATTTACATGCATCATGCATGCTTAACCTGGTAAACAGCAGTCATCCTCTTCGGCTTTGCTTTTAATGTGACTTAACGGCATATCTAAATGCCCTTTGACTGTCCTGCTATAATGAAGAATGAAACAGAAATAGAAAGCTGCAGAGGAAATCCTCCTATGTGTCTTAAAATGAGCATTAACAACCAATAAGCGGTTCCTTAAGACCTTTAACCCATCCTCAGGGTATTCCCTCTGTTTTTGCCCCAGATCAGGAAAAATGAGGGAGTGACTACTTCAGTTGGTTAGTCACTGGGGAGCTGCAGCAGCAGATTTCCTGATTAAACAAGCATGCACTAATCACTAATGGAGCTGTGCTGCAGGATTGAATCAGGAGGACGTCAAAAGAATAAATGAACGAGTGAAGGAGAACGAGGAGGATCCCACAGGCATGAGGCGCTCCTTTATGTCTAATTCCACAACTTCAGTACATAGCAGCCGGCTAATGTGCTCCATGGTGGTTTTGTTTTCGCTCAGTAGTTTGCATACATTTCCATCAAGGCAGGTGGTGACACCTCGTCCTGAGTTTTCATGGTGGCAGAGAGGGCATGATGGAAACTTTGTGCTTTGTGTAATCTAAATATGTGTGTTTACGGGCTAACTGTTGTCTTTTTTCTTTCAATCAGTGCTCTGGGAGGCTCCTCAGCACTTCATATCCCAGCATTCCCCAGTGGAGGATGCCTAATTGACTATGTCCCACAAGTGTGCCAGTTGCTCACCAACAAGGTAAACGTGTTTGATATAACTCGTGTTACTTTCACAGTGTGCTTTATGTGGATGTCTTCATCACAAGTGAAATAACGTCTCCATTCATTCATCCACTCAGGGTCATCATTACGTTACATTATTTCTAACACTTCATTTTTTCTAAACAGGTCTTTATTTGCAAATGGTGTAGAAGTGACAGATACAGTTAATTAACATGTTTTTCATTCATTTAAATCCCACCTTGAGGCTGTTAGTCCTCTGCAGTGGCCACAGGTTCGACTCCCACCTGCGGCTCATTTGCTGCGTGTCACCCCCCCCTTTCCTGTCATACCTTCAACTGTCTCTATAATAAAGGCTAGAAAAGCCCAAAAACATAATTCAAAAAAAGAAGGAAAAAAAAATCCCACCTGTCCTCCCATTATGGGGTAAGGTTACTGTCAAAAGTTTCGTGCGTGCACACATAAAAATCGTGCACGTATTAAAAATGTGTGCGTGTTAGTCTGTAGTTGTGCGTAAATAAAAAATTTGTAAACTCTTGTTTAAGTCAAATCATGCATAGATTATGCAGTGTATAAATTATCTGTGAGAATGCAACTCGTTAAGTTACAACTTTCCAAAATGACAAATACGGATTGCAGTTTACGGACGTACGCTTCCCTCAGAATGAATACGAATCTGACAAGCGTGAAATAACTGTCAAAACTACGTCACGAGGTCACAGGCATTATGTATCGAGTGGAAGACAACATCGATTCTACAAACTGCGCATGCGTGAAAGATGGCGGCGGCGAGGCATTTGGAGCAAAGTCATTGGCCGTTTCTCAATACCAAGTACGCCAAGTTCGGACTTAAGAACTTGGCAGTTCGGACTTAGCAAGTTCGACTTGGGAGTACAGTCTCTCCAGGGCGGGAGGACGCAGGACCGTCATTCTGCAATTGGGGCAGTAGCGTTAGCAGGACAACACATCTCCGAAAACTTTGGAGTAAATTTCAAACTACGCGCTATCGTGATGAATCGACCACAGATTTTAAGTTTTAACATCCACTTTCTCACATGAAATAATCTTAAAACCACATTCCGTACTACTAAAACAGCAGTATTTCGAAACTTGTAACTTCGAGTTGTGAGTCCTCTCCTCCGCCATCGTTGCTACGAAATACATTCTGGGATATGTGGTTGCCCCAAGTTTTTTTTTTTTATTTAATGAAAATATATACAAACATTCAAGGCATAGAAAAGTTATACAAATGTACATTCATTCTGCCTTAGATTGAGCAACACAAACCATAAGGCCTAAATCTGAATATGATATACATATTCATAAACAAAAACAAAACAAAACATATGCCAAACGCAACGCAGGGGCCATTTCATAATAACTTAAATGTTTCCAATAGGGAGAATAGCTTAAGGGCTTTCTTTTCTTTAACAAGACTCAGTGATTTAGTCCAGAGTTTAAACTCATTCCTCCAGTGGGTTAAACATGGTTTGGTTTTATAATATCTACATTTATGAATAAAAAACTTACCAAATAGCAGCAGAGTGTTGAGAACAAAGTCCACATTCTTATTATCAGCAAAAACACCATAAAAAATAGTTTTCACTGTTAAAGGTAACTCAATTTCCTTGGACTGTAGCCAGCTCTGCATCTCATTCCAAAAAGATTTCACTGACTCACAATAAAAGAAAAGATGTTCCAAACTTTCGATTTCCTCTTCACAGAAAACACAATTATTAATATCAAAATTAAATCTTAATCTTAGATATTCGTTAGTTGGGTAAATTTCATTTAAAATTTTGAAGTTGATCTCTTTTACTTTAGAGAGGAGTGGAAATGAAATATAATTCTTTCTTATTTTTTTTATTTTTTTCTGCGCCAAATTCCTTGAGAATATACATTCTTTTAACTGGGTTAGGGTAAAACTTTTTTAGCAGAATAGGTTGCCCCAAGTCTGCACAAGTCACCATCCGATGCATCCTCGATAAAATGGGAGGGGCAAGAACACATCCGGGTATTTGAGTGTACTTCGAGATGCGGACTTTTGAATTGGAACAGTACTTGGACTCAGAGTGATGACGTTTCTCAAGCACACAAGAACACAAGTACAGAAAAGAACGCATATTGAGAAATGGCCAAATACGTAATTTCAAATTGTTTTAATATCATTTTCTTACTGCATTGGTCTCGGGAACTGACTCAAAGTGTACATCGCGGAAACACTGCTAAACTAGGTTAACCATGACCCAGCTGGTCTAAAACACGTCGTCTGGGTTGTTACCCTCACCAATATAAGACAGATGTACACTTTGAGTCAGTTCCCGAGACCAATGTAGTAAGAAAATGATATTAAAACAATTTGAAATTACGTACTTGACTTTGCTCCAAATGCCTCGCCGCCGCCATCTTTCACGCATGCGCAGTTTGTAGAATCGATGTTGTCTTCCACTCGATACATAATGCCTGTGACCTCGTGACGTAGTTTTGACAGTTATTTCACGCTTGTCAGATTCGTATTCATTCTGAAGGAAGCGTACGTCCGTAGACTGCAATCCGTATTTGTCATTTTGGAAAGTTGTAACTTTACGAGTTGCATTCTCACAGATAACACTGCATAATCTATGCATGATTTGACTTAAACAAGAGTTTACAAATTTTTTATTTACGCACAACTACAGACTAACACGCACACATTTTTAATACGTGCACGATTTTTATGTGTGCACGCACGAAACTTTTGACAATAACCTTACCCCATATCCCATTACCCCTCCCCATGGCAGCATTCTTCTGAATAGCCCCCGTGCGTGCGTGTGTGCGTGCGGTTGCGTGGTTGTAAGCTTTGGTGCAGCAAAGCATGTGTCCACTGAGGAATGCCTTTTGTCAAGCAGTGTGTTTGTGTATGTGTGTGTTAATGTGTGTATGTGCACTCATGCACGTGTGTCTGGCATCTGCCGACGTGGGCGTACTGGCCAACCTCCATAGGCTGTCTGTGCGCTCCTTGGCCTCTGCAGGTTGACAGGTAGATATGCTGTGTAGACATGATGTAATGCCATTTCCCTCAGGGGAAAATGCCCCCCACTCACACACACACACACACACACACACACACACACACACACACACACACACACACAATGCACACAGATACTCTCCATCTCTTTTATTCGAACTTGTGTCCCCGCCTGACCTCCATGTCTCTGGGTGTTTAAGTCCAGCAGCAGTGACAGAACCTCTCCCTCCAGCTCCCTGAAAGAGTCGCAGCAGCACAGGCTGTGTTTGGAGAGGCATGTTCAAAGCAGAATCAACAGTAAGGCAATATCAAACAAGGAAGGAGGAGCATTAATAATGTCACCATCACTATTTTAGATAGCAGATCTGAATTTCTCAGTGTACAGTGCGAGACGTGCTGCCTGGATCACAAGTCACTCCCATCCATTTCTCTCAGGGCCATTTCTTTCTCAGAGTATGCAAAGTGTAACCAGCACTAAGCTCTGAATGCTGGCCAACTGCTGTTGTTCAATTCAAAAGTATTCTAAAATTCACAATAAATAAACTAAAATGCGGCTTCAGGGATTATTCTTTCTGTGCCAGAGACGTCTTGTGACTTAATACTGTAACAAACATCTTGTTCCCCTGACAGCAGAGTAAAGAGCACTGCAGCCAACACAACAGAGCCGCGAACTGTACTGAACAGCATTGGTTTGTTAGCCGAAGTATCACGGCACGCTGTTGCTGCTTCATTTGAATTTCAAACGATCCTTTGTACATGGGGGGAAAAATGACAGTCTGTAGTGACCTGTCCAAATTAGAAGGGTATAATCGCAGCAGGCCTTGTACTCCAGCGGGGGACATTCGCAAAATGTCTGAGGATCTTTTTCATGCCCCTCCGCATGCAAGCTGTGAAGGGATTACCATGACACAAAACCATCTGAAAGTGAGAAGTAATGTGTGGAAGCATTTTGTATTCAGCACTGTAGATGGAAAAAAAACAGGAGTACAGACAAGGCTGTTTGCTGCCTTTTCAGGAGGAATTCTATTACAGTGTGTTACAGCCACAGCAAATCTGGAGTCACCTGTTTGTAGCCTGATAACTCGACTGAACTGACACTCGGTTTCACTTCAAACGGCTGAACGAATCGCAGATGAGGGCAGGCGGTGATTCAGAGGCTGGGATCATGCTAACCTGTTAGCGCTTTACTCGTGTGAGGCACTGCAAATGAGCAAAAGAACATCCATTCTGCAGCTTAGTTTCTCATTAGGCCGCACGGGTCGTAATGTAACCAACAGTGACGGCCTTAATGAAAGCTGAGCTATTAGAGCAACACTACAGAGAAGAATGCACAGAGGATTCTGACGGCTAGTTATCAGCATAGCAGTTTTGCTGCTTCTACGTATCTTCAAGATGGTGATATTGAGAGATGCAGAGTGAACGCTAAACGTTCCAACTATTACCATTATAATGGACTTTTGTGTGTATTGGGAGCGTATTCTCAAAGTGGACTCGTCAGAGGGGAAAGACAGAGGCTGAAAGCGTAAGCAGAGACACAAAGCAACATGTGACGTCTGTATATCTGTTATTTTTTGTGAGATTTATCGAGTGAGGCCAAAGGCGGGAAAGCAAGAAAGAAGGAGAGAAAGACACCATTCTACCATCCCAGACAAAGATTCTCATTATCTTTGCGAGGACAGGCCGTGCCGTCGTTTTGTTCTTTTAACACCATCAATTATTTCCTCCCACTTATTCCAGATGCTGTGATTGTATTGACACAACTATACTGCCACATACCTCAGCTGTGACTGACGATGATTGTGCTGGGTGATGGCAGCACCTGGCATCTGCATCATTAAAACAGTTACTCATGAAAATCAGCTTGGGAAGCTAACGGGCCCTGAGGGGCTTTCAGTCATCTCCAATGTACATACAGGACGGGATCAACTCACACAACACAGGGGATAAGTTGCTTTCAATGAATTGAACTGAAACCGTCCGATCGTCATCTTTTTTGACATGATACTGAGAGAAATTCATTTTAATTGATGGCTGGTATGTGCAGTATGTGTTCTCATTGCTGGCATTCTCATTGCATTTTCACACATACTATGCAAATTAGAGGAGAAGCGTGGTCAGCAAAATCAACCACAGTAGTCATCTGGTCAACACATCACTGTACAGCAATAACTCCGTTAAGACTGGAGGAGGAAAATGTGATCGCTAAGTGACCAGGCCACAGATACTGCGGCGGCATCTCACTCCGAAACCAGCACAATAATTCGACAGTCCCTTTATTTAAAGTGTGAAGTCACAAGTGTGCACTTTACAAGAACACAAAACAAAATAGAAAGCAGCCAGTTCTCAGGATGGTTCAGGTGTTGTATTCAGGGTTAAATTACTCTGCTGTCAGCACGTGAAAATAGGTATTTCAGTCTTTTGGTCTCAGGTGTCAGCTCAGGTGTCTCTCTGGTCAGTTGTGGTAAATGTATGTAAAGGATTTTACTCTTTAACTTCCTCTGCTAACAATTATTTTCGCAAGATTTTGTAGAACCTGTTTTATGTTGGAGTTATAATCAAATTGCTGTTTGAAATAAAGATTAGAGTCTGAAACAGTTCAACTTCTCAGCAGAATTTAGTCCAGGTACAGCAGACCAACAAGCACCTTTTCACCTGCAAATCACTGAAGCACACTTTACGCACAATGATTTCTTCCTGAAACTCTACTCTAGAGTTCTATTAAATGATGGATTTCATCTGTTTGCAATGCAAGGAATTGTGGATTGTAAGTTTGCTCATTTCTAATCAGAAACTAGTAAGTAATGCTTGCCTGGGATTTGCATCCGGATTGTGGAGGTCGTGCAAAAAATGTGAATGTTACAGTTTTTTCCACCATGACACTAGTCAATTCTGCCATCAAAGTCACGGTGGCAGCACTCGAGAGCACAACACCTACATCATCAGCCAGGATCCACCTATGCAGTGATTTCACTGCGCAGAAACAGAATGACTTGTGGGAGCTGATTTCCTAGAAGCTGAGTAGACGGCAAACGTATGATCTCACCTGCGGACTGAACTTTCTTACAAATATGAAGGTGTTCATGAGACTTTTGCACCGCAGCTGAGCTCATTTAGCAGTGCACCATGGGTGCTTACTCCTCTCATTAACATGTAGTGACATGTCATAATGAAGTCATTTATTTAGAAATGGCAGACAGACAGCAAGGGCTGAGGTCTGTGTTCCCTTTTCTTTCAAGTGATTCTTTCAGTTATTATTCTTTCTTTCCAATCTGATTTTCCCACAGGATTTGAGTTTTGATCTCAAGACATCGATTTATTTATTTTTTTTAATGAATTTGCAGTCAGATATCAGATCAGTCACTCTTTATAATATGAAAGCTGGGGGTGGTGTGAATGCGTATGTGACAGAGAGGGAAGAAATTGCTTAATCACGCAGCAGGAAGCACTTCCGGCCTTATTGCATCACACTCCCCACAGACAAATGCACAAACACAATAAATGGATGCGCGGGTGAGCAACTCATGGGTGCAGGCAGGTTTGAATACCTGCAGAACAACATCACCTGTCTTGTATCACTCCAACGTCCAGACAGCCAATAAAAAAGCTTGGTTGTATGTCAGAGTGACAGTGGGAGCAGGAAATCCTTTCACAGCATGGGCGGGGAAAGTTCAGTGATCCACAGTTCCCTTAAAAGAGGCACAAACACACACACACGCACACACACACACACACACACACACACACACACACACACACACACACACACACACACACACACACGCACACACACACACACACACGCATGCAGTGTAACTAGATAAACAGCTTATTGAGTATGTGGCCTTGCAGCTTTTGAGAAAGCTAAATTGCCACCTCCACCGTCCCATGTAAACATAATTGAACAGGAGGCTGAGTCACTGTGCATGTCTGTGTTTAAGAGCTCTCGCAGAGATGAGACCCATCACACACACGACTGCATGTATCAGATTACAACTTTTCCCTTTCACAAAATGCCGTCATTCATACATGGTTGATGAGTAATCGCAGCCATGCATTTGACAATACGGTCTCTAGCTTTATTTGTGGCATACCCTGTCTTCAAAGCAACCTCACGATTTTACTATGTTGCGATTTAGGGCTGGGACAAATAATAAGTGTAATACAGACTGATTATGCATGTCTGATGCACCAGTATCACATGATACTGTCACATTGTTCTTGCATTGCTGGAGCACCTTATGATAATAGCAATAATAAATAATAAAATGGATTTGTGCAGCTTTTAAAAACAGAGTTATTAAGTGCTTTAAAATGGGATTAAGACATATCAGGACTGAGGCAAATCCATGATAATGCAGATAAATACTAATAATAAAACAGATAAGAGCTGCTAGAATGAATGAAATGCTTTTTTTTTTTTTTTTTGGAAAGATAGTGATGTCACTGATTCTGCAAGCCTCAGATCCTCAGGTAGGGGTTCCAGAGCTGAGGAGCCTCGATTGCAACAGCCCGGATCTTGAAATCAATTCTTAAAACCAGTGAAGAGAGGCTGAAACGGGGCTCATCTAGTATTAAAAGTGGAGCAGCTATGATTTGCATTACAAACCTACCTACCTGACAGTAATACATGAGTGTTATTAACCTTCAACAAAGCTCACCCTGAACCGTCTCTGTTCGGTTAAACATGTCCCTGTAACTTTAGCCTGCTGGTGCTCAACTATGTTAAACTTCTTACTTTAAAGAAGGTATTTGTTTCCCTGACATTACAATTACTGCATGATTGATCGCTGTCATCTTGTGAGTTGAGTCACAGGCCACGTCTGCCACGTCTCTTCTTTTGATCCCTTCAGTTAGCAGATAACAATCTGAATGATCGCCTCGAAAACTGTCATTATTTGTTCTGATGACATGATTCTAGCATTGTACAATGCACCATGGAAAACCTGGCTCATATGTCACACAGTCCCATGGGGACATTTGTATCATGGGAAACTTTATCATAATATCTTGTGATGAGCAACCTGGATTGCTTCAATATACAGAGCAAGTTCATGTATAACTTCAGTTGGGACTTGATAAAGTTTTATTGAATTCAGAACCAGTTCTTATCTAATTGAAATCCTTTTGGATTCCTGACTGAATCTATTTAGGTTCATTCAACATTTGAGGTCCTGATTCATAAATATTGATGTCATTTTAATCAGAGATTTTAGCTTTAAAATGCCCCTAAAGTTGATGTGAGGTGAGGAGTCACCACTCTGATGGTCCAATCCTGACCATGCGGTGTTGCGACAGAGTGATGTTTCTTTTTCCTCAAAAACAATCTGCATGAATACAGACACCAGCTTGCAGAAAGCACATTACCCAAACAACAGCCAAAAGTTTCCTAAAGCTATTACTGAATGAACACTTATCAGCTGATACAGTATAATCTGCCACTGATGTTCCAGTTTTAACTGTTGAGAGTGAAGGTCAGTGCTGGCTAAAAATAAGCATTACCTGAACATTTTGTGCCTCTGCTGTGCTGAATGTGAAGAGAAAAAAAGGTTTGTGAAGATATCCGTTTGTCTCTGAACTTAGCGAATCCAGGGAACCAGATCCAAAGCACAAACGCTATCAGAACCCAGCTGTCTGTCGACCATAGCTGAAAATATTCCCACTGCTATGAGGATTGATTTCACATTGTTGCATTTCACTCATGTGCCTTTGATTAAATAGCGTGGATGTCTAATTTTAAGACTGAGAGAATTCTGCTGCAGAATTGTTTTGTGTTCAGTAATCTGAGGCGCGCTGATATTTAACCATCCTGCTCAGGCTTAGTCTTGCTAGGTGAACGCAGCAGGTCACCTTCATGGCTGGCTGGCTGGCTGGCTGGCTGGCTGACTGCAGGCTTTCTCACCTGCCCAGGATGCTCAACAGTCAAGCAAGCCCTGAGCTTCTCCTCTTTGGACTTAAAGATAATGGTTACTCACACCTGTCACCATGCGCTAAAGACATTAGCGTCTATAATATGTCTATATTCCAACTCACTTAGTGTGTAGACATTACAAGGATGTAAGAAACCCCACCGAAAGGCAAGCGCTACAACCTTTTTCCCCTTTTCTAATATGCACAATGTTGCTGAACATGCACGTAGCTTCTGAGATGAACGAGAGACTGATATTTTATCAATGTCTTAATAAAAACGCATCATGTTGAGGCTCTATGGAAAAATGTTGAGTGAAATGGATAAATTATATTAAAGATAACAGGACTCTGAGCAGACAGTCAGAGCTTTTAACACCAGCTATTTGGCTGTCAAGTGGTAAGCTAAAGACTTTACACTTCAGTGACATTTAAATTCGCCTCTACAAAGATTGCATGTAATACTCCTTCTGCACTCTGAGCTGTCTGGTTTTAAAGGGAAAGCAACCATTAAAAAGTTCACCTCTGTTAATCTGTCTACAGGCCAAGGCAGTGTTTACATTCTGGGAGGGTTCGCTCAGAAAGCCTCTCTGCTAGTATGTCGCTGGCATTTCCTCCCAGACTGTACACAGACTGGGAGTCAGCTCAGCCTGTAAGGACCTCATCCTGCAGCCGTGTGGACAGGGCTGCTGCAGAGGGAGATTCAAAGGGGAATGTAATTGATGAGACTGAAAACAAACACCAAAAAAAAAATGAATTTCCAATAAAGGATTCAGTCACATGTCTGGTGAGATTTCGTCAGACAGCCGCCGTCACCTCTCACAGCCTCTTAGAAGCTAGAACCTGTTTGTTTATACGCTGCAATACCTCATGTGTCCTGTAGGCAGAACAGTAAACACTGGCCTTTGGCACCACTGGAGAAACCTATTTGGACAACCTTAAGCCACTGCTTTGCTTTACGTCATACAGCCTTTTCCCCCTGCTTCTCTGCACTCCATGAACAAGTGTGTTTGATCAGATATATGTGTCTTGCGTCTTGCCAGTCCATTGTGTGTACTACACCTCTCACTGTGTTCTCTCTAGGTGCAGTACGTTATCCAAGGCTATCACAAGAGGAGAGAGTACATCGCTGCCTTCCTCAGCCACTTTGGAACGTGAGTCAGCTCGACAGGAGGATCGTCCTTCACTGGAGCGATCGCAGCATGTGTTCGTGGTCATTCATTGGTCACTGTCCTTGTCTTTTCACAAGGAGGTATTGCAGTAAAAAAAAGACCAAGTAAGACTTGAATATGTGTGTGTTGCAGGGGCATGGTGGAGTATGATGCAGAAGGGTTCACAAAACTCACTCTTCTGCTCATGTGGAAGGACTTTTGCTTCCTCGTGCATGGTAGGAAAGTCACAGAACACGCATTCACGCTGAGGTCTGCTTATTCTCTGCCTGGATCACATCTGATGCTCTGTGGCCACCTTATGATCCATCTGTCTCCGATCCATTTCCCTCTGTCTGCTTCTTGCAGTGGATCTCCCGCTGTACTTTCCCAGAGACCAGCCCACCCTCACCTTCCAGTCTGTGTACCACTTCACCAACAGCGGTCAGCTCTACTCTCAGGTGCAGAAGTCGTATCCCTACAGCCCTCGCTGGGACGGCAATGAGATGGCAAAGAGGGCCAAGTGAGTCGATCCTGCCTCATTAAATTAGATTTCTGGAGATTTTTAAACCTCAAAAGCCGTTTAAAACATGGACACAAAAAGAGTCAGACAGATGAAACAGTCTGATATGTCATACAGCCATTTATCATGCTGACTATCACGTGTGATCTGCATTAGATATATCATACAATGAGACCATATTGTCTGGACTACACTATAGTATTGTGGCTGTTCATAGGTTTTATTCCACCCTCAGTAAACATAAACTGGTGTGATCCTATTAATCTATAGATGGCGGCTACAATGTGAAAGCTGTTTGCTTTTTGCATGGCGAAGGTTAATAACTTCTGTAAATATTTGAAAGATCTGAGCAACTACAGACGGTGCAGAAGGCAACACATAATCTGTTTTGCTCAGAGATTGTGTAATTTTTTCCTTCTCTGTTTCTTTGTTTTACTGCATCTTAATGTCTCCACAAAGTTCTGCAACCCTCTTTGGATATTGACCTATTAGCTCCTAGATTTTGAGTGCAAGAGCTTTAGCTCAGCAGAGATTGTTTAAAGGAAAATTCTGGTATTTTTCAACCTGGTTCTTATTCTATATTTGTAGATGTTCTTACTTGCTAACTCTTAAAGGCAATCAGAATGCTAACCATGCTAGCTGTTTGTTTAGCTAAGTAGCAAAGTATTCATTTGCAGCAATAAGAAACATTGTGTCATTTCATATTTAGCATGCCTCTGCCTCCAAAGAGGTAAACAGATATTATATAAGGCTGAAAGGCCTTCCAGGATTGTTGTTTCCCCCCTGCGTCCAGCCTTGATGCTAAGCTACGCTAACCAAGCAACATATTGAACCAACAGCTCGGCACCAATCTTCTCATGTGCCTGTTGAAATATTGACTTTAAGTCTAACCTGACTCAAACACACATACGCACACAAACCTGAACACGCCACCTGAATCTCTTTTAGCCCGTTTGATTTGTAGTTATGTCTCTCGTGCTTCCCTGCGTTAACACATGGAGAGCAGATATGTTGTGAACAGCTGTAACTGTAACAAGTGAAGACATTCTGCCTTTCATCTGTACTTTGATACATGCTGGGGACTGACCCAGTGATTTGTTAGATGCTTTGAAGCAGTTGAAACACAATTATTGTCATATTTTGATGGTTTATTTTCTGTACTCCCTCTCTCTCCCTCCCCCTCCTCCCTCTCTTTCTCTCTGTCTCTCACCCAGGGCGTACTTCAAGAGCTTTATCCCTCAGTTCCAAGAGGGAGCCTTTGCCAACGGGAAACTCTAGTACCCTCTAGCTTAATGACATGCCTGGAGAGTTGCCTGTGGGAGTGCGTCTGTGAATGTGTGTGTGTTTGTGCATGCCACCTGTATATGAGTATGCACGGGCTTACGTTTCTGAAATGTACTGTACTGAAACAGCACCGTGAGAATGGCAGTGTGCTTATTGCACAGCGACTCTGTAAATTCCACAGTTTGACCTTGAAATGGTTGCCTCTTAGTACATTCACTTTTTATCTTAGCTTTAGTGAAAAGCCGCTTTGGTATAGACGTTTAGAAGAAGTGATCCAGGCACTGCAGTGTGCCACAGTTACAACACACACAGGAATGATGCTGTAGATTCAAGCAGTTGATGTAGTGATTAAGTTCCTTCACCTCTATGTGAAAATAGACCTGTGAACATTGTGCTCATGTCACAGAATTTTGAGGGAGCGGGATGAAATGATGATAGTTTCTCTCTTGTCGCCAGCTCACAGTAAAGGGCCTTTGAAGAGAAACGCCAAACTTGATGTGACAACCTGTGCAATTTGATGCCTGGCTTCCAGCAGTCAGACCACAGAGGATTGGGCTCACTGCACTCCGTCCAGAGCTGCCGTGCTATGAACAGATATATGTAAACGATATGTAAACTATTAACCACATGTAAATCACTAAGAGCTGTAGTGACGATGCAAAACACCTTTGTTCACTGTTCCTTTGTCTTTGCCACTCACGGCTGTCAAGTTTGGCCCCGACATTGATGTTAAACTGGTCTTCTACTTTTTGCCTTTTAATTGTCTGTTCCATTTGACCGTTTAAAGCCCTATTAAGTCTTTTTCTGACATGTTGACAGCACTGTAAGCTAGAATATGTTTTGTCAAGATTTCTACCCAGTAAAGAAAACTGTTCCCCTTACAGTGGACATTGTTTTGTCTTTGGTCTGTACTTTTTGTTTGTTGGATATTATCATTAAAGCTGCAGTAGGTAACTTGTATAAAAGTAATTTTTTGTCCTATTTGCTAAAACTCCCCCTATGCCCAGACAGCAGTACATGAAACATGTAATCTGTGAAAAAAAATGGCTCCATTGCTCCCACCTATTGCTCCTACAGCAATTTGCAAGAATCCACCGTGCCTGACACAAAACAACCAATCAGAGCCGGAGGAGCATCTGAGGGAGTGTCTGACATCTGTCAATCACTACTCACACTACTCTGCGAACCACACCCTCCCTCCGCTCATGCTGCCTGCTGCCTCTCAGTCAAACAGCTCTGTGAGCGGCGTCAGGAGGCTAGTGAAAGCTATGGCGGAGCAACAGCCACCCGCAAAGGAGAAACTGCCCATACCGCCGCTGCCAACGACAGAATATACGGCTAAGACAACAAATAACCAGAAAGCTAATATGGTGATTGTTACAGTAACACTCCACAGTGTGCACGGTATGTTAGCGACTGTGATGTAGCGGCTGGGCAGAGTTAGCTTGTTTCCGATGCTAAGGCTAACGTTACTGGTTGTCACGACAGACGCTGCAGGGAGGAGGGGCTTGGAGGCGGGGTATGAGTGCAGCAGAGAGGGAGGGGGAGTGGCGTGGAACTTGTGTTGATTAAAATTTTCAAGCTAAGTTTGCTCTCTTCTTGATCTTACATACTGCAGCTTTAATGTCAGTGGGTGGATGGGAAAGATCCAATATAATTGTGTTTAATTACTCTAAATTAAGGCCTTTGACTGATGTGAGGCATCCATATTTGTGTGTAACAGTGTGGTATTAAGTGACAAATAGAGTATATTGAAGCTTTCAGTAAAATCAGTTTTCCCAGTCCTAATTAACTAAATTAAACTGGAAACTGTTGGGCAATTCAGTGCTTTGAGCTAAATGCTGCATGAATTCATGCTAACATGCCCATAGTTGCCATGTAACATGCTGCTTAGCAGGTGATGTCTGCCATGTTCACCATCTTATTTTAGAATGTTAGCATGTTAACATTTGCTAATTGATTGTCACTGAACACAAAATACAGCTGAGGCTGATGAATGTCATTAGTTTTGCAGACATTTGGATAAGCCAAAGCGCTGCATTAATGTGGGAGTCACCAGTTATTTATCCTGTGGGGAATATCAGTGTCAAAGCTAACAGCTACTGCTAATGTTTGGCATTAAAGACACATCCTCTAGAAGTCAGTGGATCACCAAAGTCATTCAGATCACAAATGTCATTATTTTTTTGTTAATTCATGTACTACAGTAGATGTTAAAATATTTCAGGCAAGCAAGCAAAATTGTATTCATATTGTACATTTCATTCCAGCTGGAAGCGCAGGGTGCTGCACATGGGAGCTGCAGCCACAAAAGACTTTGTGAATAGTAAAACATTAGACATGTAAACACAATTAAAACAAACATATACAGGAAATAATACGAATAAGTTAAGAACCAGGCCAGCAACCAACCAGTAAAAATAATAAGGTGAATTAAAACCATTCAGAGAAGTGGAAATAAAATGACCATTAGATGGACTGTTTTAAGTTTCAAAAGATGGCAGCGTTGAAGCTCACCTGACATGACTGGGTAGGAAGTTTCACCAGCTCGAGGCTTTAAAGCTAAAGGCAGCTTCACCAGTTCTAATGGAGACCCAGGAAATAAAAAGACAGTCTGTTCCAGATGACCTGAGGGGTCTCGCTGGTTCAGTGCTCACAAACATGGCAGAGACATTGGGATGCAGGGCCATGGAGGGCCTTAAAAATGAACATTAAATGTTAAAATTAATTCCAAATGTCAGGGAATTTGGGAAAAGTTTGACCTGCTCATGGTGCTAGAGGAAGTCAGGGATCACCAAATTAAATAGGATTGATCCTCTGGGGCCATCGAATAGCTGTTGTACTCGACAACCGGCTGTCCCAAGAGCTGGAAATACATGAATTGCATTTTTAAAGGAAACAAACTTCTTTATTGTTTTTGTGCTGTCTTACTCATAAAGTTAAAATCACTCAGTCACTTCCAAATGTGTGCCGGTGTACTTTTTTTAAATTTTTTTTATGCGTTTTAAAATCCTAGAGATGCTGTGTTTTTTTTTTGTTTGTTTTTTTTTACAGGCCCCAGTGTGCTTGTGTAACAAGGAGCCACAACACACAGAGGGTGTGTGTGTGTGTGCGTGCATTCGTGCGTGCATGTGTATGTGCACACATGCTCATACATCTACATGCACATGCATGTGCTTGACCGAGGCAGAGTGTGCGCTTGCTTGTTTTCATCATTAAATATGGGGGTCATAGTTAGGGGTCCTTCCTGGCCTAAGGCGCAGCCCTTTGCTATATTTATTGTTGGTAATGCAGCAACTGTCAAGTCTAATTGAGAACTATAGGGTGAATGTATCTGGGGCATTTAATAGCATCAAGGCTCTTAATAAAATAATTAAAAAGCAAGATTCTTTTTGTCTTTTTCACTGCCCCGCTCCATGTTTCTTGCTCTAACCTTTCCCGACCTGCTTTCAAAACATCTCTGCTGTCAGCCGCGGGACGAGCTGCTCTCATTTTGGAGATCTGGGGAGGGGGGTTGAGAGGGAGGGAGCTCAGAGGAGGAGGGGTAGCAGGCTGATGGGTAGCATCTTTAACAAGCAGGAGCAAAGAATAGTTTTAACTTGACAGTCAACTCAAGACATTGCAGCTTTGCACATAAACGGTAGCAATTGATTTTCGATCGTGGTGAATTTGAGTGGACGTGGACCTTTGAGTGAACTGAAGCGTGAATCAACGGTCTATATTAGTTGAAGAAACAAGTCATTTAATGATTGCATTTAAAAGGTGTATCTTAAAATGTTCTAAGTTTGATTGTCAGTCTGGAAAAAAAGTATTCATTCCTGAAGTTGTCTCCAGTCCTCGACGCTGACCCAAGTTGACATAAGCCCTTTAAGTAACTTGTAAACAATTCCTTCCAAAGTGGCTAATCTGTGTCACTGTTGCAATGCATAAGTCACATTCAGTTAGCCTCCTCCCTCAAAAGTGTCTGCGCCTAAACATGGCTCACCTTTACACACTTTTAAGCAACTTAACATGGATTTATCCAGTGTAATGATCCTGTGAAGGTGCTGCTCAAGGTACCTTTTGAAGATGTGTTTCTCAGCCCCCTGAATCACAGTGCAGAGGTCTGCCAACCCTCTGAGCTAATACTCCAAATCCACTAATCCAGCCGTCTTTAAGAGATCTCAACGGCAGTCGGATGGAATAATTAAAGGCTGGAATAATTAGCTTGGAATCTGTGGACGGGGGATGATTAAATTGATGAGTGTTTTTTGTGGCCTGGCTGGGTTCACACTTTGCTGGACTGGGACTCGCCGTGAGGAACAAGTGATGGTCGTTTTCTCTCAGAGGACAAATGGGCAATTGAGTGGTGTTTTAGCTTCGTTTTAAGCATCGTTTTTACTCCGCTGGATGGCCTGAGGTGAGAAGAACCTCATCTCCACCCGAGCCTTACTGGTGGCTGGACAGTTAACCAAGTATAATGGAAACTTACAGCCCTGATGCTAATGGAGGCCTTTCTGCTTCAGAGGCAGGTGTCCATAGCTAAAAGGAAGCTCAAAAAAAAAAAAAAAAGAATATTAGCATTAGATTAACATTAACTGCTCTGGTGACAACCCTATAAGCAGCCAGCTCGGAGGCACCAACAAGCTGCCAGCCCGGGGAACTGACAACTGTGTGAAACAGGATCACTTAAAGCTCAGCAAAGAGCACCTTCCTGGGCAATAACCCAGAGTTAGCTCTTGCCATCACTCACCCCACTTCACCTCAGAAGTCGGGCTAGTCGGCGGAAACTTTTGAAGAGCAGAGAACGCGTTGAAGACCGGAGCGAGGCTCAGACAGAGGGAGCATATATATATATATGGAAAGACGGTCACAGAAAAACAGGCAATGTGTAAAAAGAGATTGAAAATCCTGAATCATCATCTTGCGAACAGAGACGTTAAACAGCTGGGGCAGCAGCAAGGATGAGGTAATCAGAAGGAAACAAGGTGCATCCAAAAGGCCTGAATATGTCAGAGAGCAGTAAAGGCGGACAGGCGCCTTATTCCAGATTGTTTGCTTCCCTCCCCAGTCATTATGTCCGAATCAGCCGATCTGTCAGCCTCGCCTGATTCTCTTTTTTTTCATCTTTATTTTTTGAACAGCAGCCTTTTGACTTCCCATATTCCCCCAGAAAAGGAGAAAAGACAACCAGTTAGCCAAGTGAAAGAGGAAGGGGGGGTATAAGCACAAACTCTTGAGACTGTGGGGTACTTTGTGTTTTGTCTGTAAGTACAAATTCAGAGTGACATATGGGGAGTCCCCCCCTCCACCCTTCCCCCGCCTCGTCTTGGAGGGAGAGGGTGGAAGAGGAGTGCGCGTGAGGAGGGGTGGATTTCAGAGGCTATGCAGCATTTGCGATGCAGCGTAGGGTTGTTGATGCGAGCCATGTTGAGGATGATGGAGCTGAGAGGCTTAACTAATTTTGGAAAGAGAGAGCAGGAGGAGGAGAGCGGAGGGGGGATTTGGGGCCTTTTGTTACAGCCTGTTTGATCTGGGAATTTGAAAAAAAAAAATGGCCCAGAGATGTCGTGAAAATGAGAGAATTACTGCTCGGGTCCCTCACTCTTCTTTTTTATCAAACTCGAGTAGCACAGGAATTCTAATGCACTCCCAAGTCAAAGCGGCAGATATTTTTCTCCCCCCTCTTGCTTACAGATAATAACTGGATCTAGTTAAACCCTGATTGTTAATTGCTAATTACTCCTCGTACACGAGAAGCCAGGAGAGCGTGGCTAAGCTGATCAAATGAGCCCTCGCTCTGGAGCTTTTAGGTTTTCCCGTTTTGTCTCGTCTCCGTGTTGTTGGGGCGTTCTGGATGGGCTTGTTTTCGATGGCTTTTGACAAGATAAAGACAGATTTTTGTCAAAGGGGGGGAAAGAGCAGAGGGAGGGGCCCCCTCCTCATTTTCCCTTGGGTGTGATCATAGACGTTTGATTTAAAGCTTTCATGGGTTAACCAAAGCACATCCCGCAGGTGTTTTTTCTCTGGAATACAGCTCTGGGTTCCTGCGTTAAGCAAGCGGTTTGGCCTCGGCTCAATGCGCTCCACTGTCATGAAAAAGATGAGACTCAATTTAGTGAAAAATACTCAAAGAGGCACCCTGTGTTTCTGTGGCAGAAAAAGGATTTCAGGGCTTTAATGGAGGTTTTAAAGGTAATGTTTGGCAACAATCGCTCAATTACAAACCGTTATCTCAGAATCACTTTATGATCAGATGGCTTTATGAAATTCAGGGAAGCAGCATTCACATCAGTCATGCTGGGTGGATTATTTCAGGGTGTTTACTGACTTTAATTTACTCCTCTTGTTGTGTGTGTGTTCCTTTACTCCTCAGTGGCTTTTGTCTTGCCTCTCACCCCCAGATTCCTCCCGCTCTCCTCCCCTCCACCAGCTACCTGAGGAGCTGTCAGTCTGGATTGCAGCGCTGTCGGTTCAGCCTGTCAGGCTGAGGGACGCGTTCTGATCAGCCGTGGACACTGATAGACCTGTCAGGTGAGATGACAGCCACAAGTGAAGACACGCACAGACAGGTACATGTAATGTGACAAGACACCTTCATCCCTCCACCCCCACCCGTTCCCGCTTTCTTTCACCCCCCCCTTCTGAAAAATAAATATCCATGTGTTGGAAGTTGGAAGAGTGCATGAGGGATGAGCATGTTTCCTGACGAGTTGAGGGAAACTTTTCTTTTGAGCCTGAGCCGATGTGATGCAGCCACGTGATGAAGTACAGTTTGGTATCATGTCAACTTGCTGTTTGAATGTTATTTCTGCACACGCTCTGCATGAACTTAAAGGTAACAGTTTTCCATCCACCTGCTTCCACAAGGCAAATGGAAATATGAGATGTCATGTTTTTGAATTTGCATGACTGGCAAAAAGCAGCAAAAGGCAAGAAATTTGCCTTTCAGGTCATCGCCTCATTGACCTGAGCTACAGTATGTGATATTTCATTCCAGTCCAAATGCGATGTCTGCCTACTCTACAGTGTTCACCTGGTCAGGTGCATCAAGTCTTCTTAAGCGTTTACTAAGTGGAGATTTAGACATCACTATAATGAAACAGTGCCTTACATGGGGATTAGCTGTCGTTAAACATTCACACACACTGACTGCCAGGTGAAACTCATAACTACCCATAACTAACTGACAGAGCTAATGTTAGCTTGTGACCCTTTTCTACTGAAGAGTAAAAGAAGCAGCATGCAACATAGTGGATGATTGACTGGACATCTCATCATGTCAGTAATGTGAGAATTCATACAAGTAATACTAACATTTGCAAGTTAGGTTGTTTTGGCTAATTTAATCGGCCTCTTAAAACAGCTCAATGGCTTCCTTTTTACAGTCATGATTGCTTTTGATTGGACGTCACTACAGGCATTTCTTAGCCTAGCATTTACATATTACTTAAGTCATTATTGGTGAGGCAATTTTTAACTTTTAATGTCACGACTCGATTTATTAAATCGCTACTTTGAGACTACCTAGCAGTTATTAAGACTTGAGAAGGGTTTATACTGAAAGTAATGTAAAAATACAAAGAGCAGTTGGTTCTGAGTAGTGGGCAAAGGGGCAACAGCATCGCATAAACCCACATTCAGTCCAATTCAAGTGGTTTTAGTCATTTAATTACCTGCAAATCTGTTTGGGGCTTGAAAGCAAAATGTCATCTAAGGTGGGTCCTGTATTATCAACTTATCTTGTGGCTCTCCTGTGTCAAAATGAAGTTTTAGACAGTATATAATGTGCTTACATGACGCATATAGCCAAATTGCATTGCATCAAATTAGTGAACGCTAATCAACACATGGGTGCTAGGTCATATTATTCCAGCATAAGGGTACTGCTGTGAGCATTTTATTTTGGAAATGAGTGTACACACAATGTACAGAGGGTGGTGAGTGGAGGTGGGGAGCCCGAAAGCAACTTTTTGTCCCTGGGCCTCCTGACAGGTAAATCCAGCCACACCTGAGACAATAGTGTGGATTATCTTGTTTCCGGCAAACAAAAAGACACAAAACGAGACAAAAAAAAAGAGATGTGTCATTTTATTCAAATTTTGCAGCCCCACACAAATGGACTTGAAATGAATGGGAGAATAGCAGATACTTTGTCAGATCAGTGACACGTGGGTTTACTGCTGTGATTACTTAGTAAGTTATCCAAAAGCCTACAGTTAACCAACAACCTGGAATAAAGCACAGTGTCAGTAGTGTGGTGGTAGCCTTGTATTATAATGTCACACAAGCATCGAGACTTAAAAAAAAAAAAAAATAAAAAGGCATTTATCAGTGTGTTTGCCCTGCTCTCCATGCGGCAGCCACACTGCTTCAGTGTATCCACACATCAGTGCTCGGCGGCAGCTCCACCAGATCAGGTCTCACCCACTTCAAAACCTCTGTGTAACTGCAAACTGTTGACTTCTATCTGCTTCTTTGGCCCAGTGGGTCATGTCCTGAAGGACTGTGGGGAAAAATACAAAAGGAGGCACAAACACTGGGGTTGTTGTAGCATATGAGATAAGAGCAAAGGGTGAGTGAGGGTGGGAGGAGGAGGGGGCTGATGGTGGTAGTGGGTGGGGGTGGGAGGGTGGGGGATGGCTCATGCCAAGTGACACAAACCCCCCTTGGCAGCCTAATTAAATTTTCCACATTTCCACACTCACATTAAGCCTCCATCGAGCCGGAAGGAATGGACGCACCAGAGGAGTCGACCCCAGGAAGAAGATCAACCACCACCCCCACTTCACCCCCCACCCACCTTCTTTCCTCCCCATTTCTCCCTACAATCGCACATTTTTGTTTGATCAATAACTGTTTAACCACAGAGTCTGAACTGATACTTTCATTTATTTTCATGTGTCCTTGAGCCATTTTGCTGCTTCCTTAAGAAAATATTCAGGCTTAACGACAGGTACGTTACACTGCGTCTTGATTGACAGGTGTCTCCACGTATCTCAGTCAGTAGTGATTGCTGCTTACTCCACCTTCAGCTTTTGTCGCTCCCAACCACTGACAACATGGCAGCAAGCGTCAAAGCCGACCAAACATTTATTTTTTGATAGAAAAATGTTGCTGCTTCGGTTTATTATGTTTGAGAAGCCTGAGAAAAAGAAATGAATGATGTTCAAGACCATATAGAAATCCAAACCCACACTTCACTCAGCACCAACCTCAGGTCGATACGGTCTAAAACTGTACATAGCCTCATGTTACACAGTATTTTTCTTTCAGTTTTCATCAAAGGAAGAACAACGGTACATTTATTTTGAAAGTGTTCAACATTAGATTTATTTTAGTCCAACATATTTCATCTGTTCTCCAACGTATATAAACCACAGAGGTGCGGCTATTTTTAGATGCTCTTATGACACTTTATCATCTTCTTCTCAGCTTGGATGACAGGAACAACGTTAAACAAAAATACTGATTCTCAGAAACCGAGAACAACACTCACACCTTGTCTCCGAAGAGGCTTACAAGAATTGACTTCTGTCTTGCATTTGGAAATGTTTGTTGTAGGAACTTACTTCTCTATAGGACACGCCACAATGATCTGCTGCCAACTGGCTGGTCCTCCTGTAATTTCAGTCCCGTTGGAAGAAACATCCTGGTATTTTAAAATGGATTTTGTAGGGTTTTTTTCCCCCACAGGCAGAGCTGCTTTCCCCTCTATTGCATTTTATCAGCTCAGTGTGAAATTTGACTTTTGTGTGGAAAAGTGGAAAAGTGTTTTTTCTTGTCAGACAGAAACATGTTAACACCATCATATACAGTAGACCTCTTTGTCTGGGCCAGCTACAGGTGGGTACTGGTATTCTCTTTATTCCTGTCTGCCCATGTCCATTACAGAGCACAGTTTGTTTCATTGTGGTTTCATGCCATCCAGAACGATGAGGCCCGTCTGAATGAGGCATTAGGTCTGCTTTCTGTTGCAAAGATGACCTTTTGTTCGTCATTATGAGCAGAGTTAATGTCCATTAAGCCTTCCTCCTCTAAATTTTGTTTGGATTTTGCATTTGTATTGAACACATTTCTGTGACAGTTGATTTGGTTTTTATTTCATTTTTAAAAAGCAGGCAAAAAAAGATGCAAGCAGCTGAATTTCAATGGATCTACTTGATGACAGAATAAAGCCATTGTTGAAAATGTTTCAAATTTGTATTAAATGTTGCCATATTTCTATCTGTCTGCTTACCTTAAATTATAATTAAGGTACCAGTCATATGACAAATAGTAAGATATCCCAGAGGCAGCAGTGGGGCCAATCTGAAAGCTCATCAGTTACAACACTGATATTCTCCCATCTGATCACACAAGAGATTTTCCACCGAGGACCCGGATAAATGGAGCTAAAACAATGTGGATTATTCTGTGGTGACGATAAGCCTCAGAGTGGCATGTGAGGGACTGAGCGAGATATTGGCACACATAAAGCTGAGCACAAAGAATTCTGTATGTTAACACTAAGAAATACAAGATCGCATCTAAAGACAAGCCAACAGCGCTAATCTTCCCAAAGCTCTGACAGGACGTGGACGAAGTTCTCCAATGCTTGATTTAAGAGACTCAGTAGCAATAAGGACAGAACTCTGCCTTTATGGTGATAGTCAGCATGATTCAACCTCCAGTGCAGAGAAGCTTTAAGAGCTGTTGTTCTAAACACTTCTGCCACTTCCTGGTGCACGTGAAGCGATGCGTTTCCACACTTCCAGAAGAACCGGGTAGTTGGTTCGTACCACCCCCACTTTTAGTTTGGGTGATTTCTGTGAAGTGTAGTGAGGAAAACAACAGCAAGAAAGTACCAAAGATGCTCCAGAACAACAACAACAACAAAGGAAAAAAACCTCACATATTCCAGCTTCTTCTTTAAGCTTCAGATTGTTTTGGTTAAGACGAGAGACACGGAAAGGAGGACGAGTTTTCAGCTGAGGTCAAACAACAGCAGGACAACCGAGTTCCTCAACCAAAACCCATTAACATTCCAAGCTGCACAGCCCTCAGCCTGCTCTCAGACCAGCATACTCATAAATTACACTGACAACCTTGTTGACGGAGTGAGATAAACTTGCCCATTGTGTGTGCACTGTGGCTGCACTGAGACGCGTCACGCAGAAACGCTATTTGATTTGACTGTTTCAGGCCAACGACGAGGAAAACAACACGCAGAAGGACCAAAACAAAATGATACACAGATATAAAGCCCATTTTTGTCAGGCAGCCAACATTTTCCTTTCCTTGGTTTCTAGTACCGGCTGAGGAGATGGGGACTTTTGTTTTCTTCCACTGAAAACAAGCAGTCCTGTAAAAGTGGAAGGAACAGCGGGGTCCTGTTTATTTGCGAGCTGCAGGTGGCTGCGTTGACCGCTCGCCGCCTGCTCAGAAGTCCCCCGACCACTCGTTCTTTTCTTCGCTCAGACCCTGTTATTTGTTCACTTCTTCCACCACATGCTCCAGCGTTTCCCCTTCTCTCTCTGCTGTTTTTGCCTGAGCAGCGTTCCATTCTTTGTCTCAAGGTACAGCGTGTCTGTGACGCACTTCCTTCCATTGTATCAGGAACTGATACCTTGTGAAATTACTGTCAAGAGTGTGTTCGGGTGTGTTGATTGGAAGGTTCTGTGTTCAGTACAGGTAAATATGTGTTTCTCCTCTTGGCTCTTTGCCTGTGATCATTTGATTACACAGAGCTGTCTGGTAAGTTCCACAGCAAAGCACCTTGCTTTACTGCAATCTCTTGTGTCAAATATTTTTTAGATCTGCCAGCTAGTGGACGAGCAGAGTGGCATTAAAAACAAGTTGTAGTTGAAGTTGAGTCAGATGAGGTCACTTGGTTTATTTCCCTGCTGCAGCAGCAAACAAGCCAGGAAACATTTGGTTGCTACGTGATGGCATTTAATAAGATGCTCCCACCCCCTAATTCCCACCTCACGGCAATTTCAGCGCTGCTCTTCTTTCAGTTTGAGGTCCTGCAAACTGCTCTAGTGAAGGATTTTTTTTTTTGTCTCATCTCGAAGTTCTAATGGTTAAAATGCATTTGTTTACTGCAAAAAGAGATTCAGAGCCACATCCAGCAGTGTTGATGTGTAGGCAGGTTTCAGGTTACTGCACTTTAACCACATATCAGCCCTGCAGGAAAGTAAGCAGCTCTCCCAGTTGCCACCTTTTCTTTTTATTACATGGACTGATATTTATCAGCTGCAGCTGTGTGGCTGGTATTGTTTTCACCTTGTGAGTCTGTGTGTGTCATCATGGCAAAATGTGGTCCTGGAGACACCTACTGTATCGGGAACTATCACAGAGGTGGTTTTGAATACTCTTCCAGGGGTTTGTATGCCTGACTGTCTGTGTGATTTTGTCAATGTGACAGCTACAAAAATGTGCCAGATGCAGTCAAGAAATTGTCCAGGTGAGTAGCTGAGATCAAAATTTGAAGTTGAGGATGGGTGTGGTCCGAGCAAGCGTGCTGGAAGTAGGGGGGGAGGAAGCAGGGCCCACATTCATTTTAAGTTATGGATCACTGTATCCCAGTTTCAATCAATCCCATCCACTCTCAGACATAAAACTGCAGACCATCGTGCAATGATGATCACACCAGCCACAATGCCAAATCAGTGTGTATGATGTTCAGAAACACATGAGAGAACTGAGTCTGGTGAAACGGCTTAACTGTGCCAGATTTATTGAATATGCCTCACCATCCTATGCAGACAGGACACTTGACAGGTTTGTAGTTGGGATCAAAAATGAAGGCTGACTATAGAGGACTGATGGATAGTGACGTTAACATGTTGGCAGGTGTTATTCCTTCACAAGATGGTCTCTAGTTACGTAAGTGGAACCTCTTAATATAATTCATGTCTAATCTGTACTGAAACCAAAGTGTAAAAAGAACAAGTTGTGGTTTTATGGTTAAGCTGAGCAGTGGGGCGAAGTGTGAGAGACGGATTGAAAAAAGAATGGACAAAATAAAAGAGACAGAGGCTGAGATATCAAGACTTGCTGTTTTAGGTCAAACTCCAAAATCACTGGATCCTACAATTCCCCTAATACAGCTCAGTAGCATTTTTCATTTGGCCATCCAGGCATGGGAAGAGTGTATGAAGTGTCTCTTCTGTCAACAATGTACAGAACTGTGAGCATGCTATCAGTCCCTGTCATGTCTAAGGTTCATCCATTCCACTTATAACTGTCCCTTAATACTTGCAGACATGTTAATTCATTGTTTTGTGTATGGGATCTGGAATTCAAGCTGAAACCGCACCAAAGGAGGCTGAAATAACATAAATGATCTGCCTCATGTCCACATGCAGTGCACAACAAGAATATGGACAATAGGAAGATGCTGTCGAGCAGCCGCGGTGCTTTTGCATACCTGAATGTGATTGGCCTTATTGGAGGATATGCAGCCAATGAATTCATATTCTTCTCTCCACAATCCCACACTCCAGAGGTCAAGAATGATCAAATTATCCCTCTGCGCTGTTGTGTTTGACTGCTTTACATGAGTCACCAAGGCAACCAGTAAATGAAATCACTGAAGGATGGTTACTTTAATTCACAGGAGCTGTCTGCCAGTCTGGCATCCAGCCTCTTTTTAAAGCCGTGTTCTAGCACAGTGGGCATCCTGATGAAACTGCTTATTAGATTTTTATTTAAAAAAAGTCCAACATGCACAAGACATTGTGACAACAGAGCACATGTTTGGTGCTGCATTGTCACAGCAGACCAAGTCATACAGGATAGATTCGATAGGTTTTATGTCATTGTCAGCGGTGTGGGAACAGGAGAAGGGCAAATGCTGCACACTTGCAGGTTGACCCAGCTTCCTGTATCATGTAGTGAACTTAGCAGACATTCATTGCTGCTTCTTTGCTGCATTGCATCATAAAACAATAGATTAACTATGCACAACAATAAATCCACTGTCAGTCACCCTGATTGCTCTTTAACCCACTCTCTATGCTACGAGTCAGCACTTTGGCGCCTGCGTGCGTCCAGAACCTGAGCTGTGAGATTAGCCACGCTGATCATGTTGAGCTATTATCCTGGTTAAGGTATTACAACAAGACCAGTGAGTGACGCTACACAGGAGAGAAAAAAAAAGGAAGGCAAGGGTAAAAAACAAAAAACAAACACAAAAACACGAAACAAAATTTTGAATTCTGAACTTACTGACTTGAGGGAAAGATTCATTTCAGATAAAACAGCCTGTTCTGCTGAGCTGTTTTCCTAATTATGTAGCAATAAAGAAATTCACTTTTGAGTACTTTTACAGTTCGTTTTATTCTGTTTCATCTTTCACAAAAACTGAAGTTCAGAAATTCAAAAGTTCGCAAGTTCAAAAACACAGCATGCAACTTAATGATACCTAAATTTAATCCAAAGGCACTAATGATAATAAATGACACTGTGTGATGTGAGAGGTGTTTGAAGCTCAAATTTACACACAAAATCATCTTCTAACAAAAATGTCAATGATGATAATGGAATAGCCAGAAATGGGGACGTGTTCTGTTTCTGTACTTCAGTGTAAGAAGCAATTCCTCAATGTAAAAAGGCCTGCATGCAAAATGTACAACCAGGATTCCAAAGAAGTCAGGACGGTGTGTAAACCATAGATAAAACAGAATGTGAAAGACAATGTATTTCATATTTTACCTCATCATTTTCATCGATTTTTTGTAAATATCTGCTCATTCTGAATTGATGACAGCAGCATGTTTCAAACAAGTTGGTTCAGGAGCAGCTAAAGACTGGGAAAGACGTGGAATGCTCCAAAAACAGCTGTTTGGATCATTCCACAGGTAAACAGGTTGACTGGTAACAGGTGATAGTGTCATGATTGGGTATGAAAGGGGCATCCTGGAAAGGCTCAGTCGTCGAAGATGGAGCGAGGTTCACCACTTTGTGAACACATGATTGGATAAAGGATGTTACTACATGGGAACACTTTGTAAAACCGTTGTCGTTAAACACAGTTCGTTGACCAACATGTGAGGTGTGAGGGTTCAAAATCCAATGCTAATATACCACATACTACATACTGAAATCAGTATGTTCTGCATCCTGCTGACTAAATGAATGCACCTGAAGAGGTGCTGTCTTAGCTTTTATCTCTGGTTATGTACGTTATCTTGTTAAGTTTACCTGAAGCAGTGATTAACTGTAATAATAATAGCAGGAAATAAACAGAATAAATATGACACAGGAGATAGAAATGTTGCTGCAGTGCTCTGCTGTGTTGGCTGCAGGGGTCTGTGTGACAGTGGGGGTAAGAGGGGTCTGTGAGCGTCACCGGCTGGCTGGCTAGCTGCTGTACTAATTCAGAGATGAAATAGCATAGTTTGAAGAGATGCAATGCATCTTGGGGTGGTTGTGTATGTCCTGTGAGCTCATGCTACATACTCAATTAGGTCTGTCTGCAGAGACGCAGCAGCTACATGACACGCCTGCTGCACGGTACATTCCAGAGAGGGTCAGGTTTAGCTACAAAAACGACACTGTTAGGGTTAGGGAAAGATGTCAGTGTGTGTATCGTGTAGTCAGCGACACCGCAGATACACCCTCCTTAAAATTCTTGCTTATCTGGCATACATCTGGAAATTTCCCACATATACAATCCACATACTCTGCAGCTGAAACACACTACATACTCAATCTGATGCCATAGGCCTGTTTAGTGTGAATAATGCTAAACAGCTGAGAGGAGTCCAGATGCAGTCCCTGCACCACACACATCCCTGAAACCTTTTCCCAACCAAAACCAACTAGTTTTAGTGTCTAAATCTGACCATTTCAAGGGTGTATATCACGTAGCAGGCGTGTCTTGTAGCTGCTGTGAGTCTACAGATAGACATTCTTGAAATAGTTAGCATGAGATTGCAAAAACAGCCCAAGAGAAAGCTACAAAGATGGAGGAGGAACCAACTTTGAATGTTGTGTTTGCAAACCCGACTCATCCTGCCTGTCAGTAAATGTAGGCGATGTTGCCACTCTCCACCAGTGGTAGTAGCATGAGGAAAATGTGTGATGTGTTGGCCTGTATGTAAATTATATGTGTGAAATAAATTACACACCACAGAGCATGTGAACTGTTAAAAAAAAACAAAACATGTTCATAGTCAAACTCCTGTCTCTCTGTGCTCCTGCTGCCATGCTAAGGCAAAAACATCGTATGGCTGAAAGAGATGGAGCTTAAACTTTCAGCATCTGCAACGACTAAAAACACTAAAATCTGTAATGAAACGTGTTTCGCGTTTTGTGTGCCATGATTATTCTTTGTCTTTTAATTCATTATTTTAGGTGCAAAGCACATTCTGTGCATACATTGGTGTTAAACCAGAACAACAAAATATTCTCCTCCTGATACCAAAGCTGTTGCATGCAGCTCTGCAGGATTTGACCTAGTGTCGCGGGAGATGACAACCTCACATTCGGATTTAGCAGACGGGTACTTGAACGCAGCATTCGGGCCACCAACCCTTTTGCGTCACAGGCACGTCGGCCACGGCCAGGTAAGCCTCTTGCTTGTAGTCTGTCAGTGGCCATAATTCCTGCGCGCACGGCAGGCTGGATGAGATGTTCTATACGCAGATGATTCCTTATGATGTGTGATGGCGCGACACCGACGCATCAATGGCGCACGACCTGCGGATCAGCCGGCCTCAGTGCGCACACTGAACCCTGAGCCCGAAGCCTCTGTCACCTGACTGACACTGCTGAGGCACTCAACTTTTTAATACGTCCCTGAATCTGTCATTTACCTTCAACATCCGTGAAACTAATGGCAAAACTGGAGCAATAACCTCTGACTGACAGGCATCACATAACGCTGTTTGTTGTGTATTCCAGTTTTCGCGTGATATCTCATTATGCCTTTTAAATAGCAAAATTGGACTCATACAGGAACAGAACCTGTCACAGTGCCATACCTTGCTTTACTCAAATTGCCGCCGATGGGTGCATCTCAAATTAGCCTATATTACAGCATTAATTATAGGAGTATGGCAGATTAGATTTCCCCAAGCAATTTAGCAGAAACGGTGTCGCTTAGCAACACCGTTACCGCTCAAAAGCTGTGTCGCTGGCAGACGATAAACATTAATCATTAATTAATATCATTCAAATACAGATTTGCTGAACATCTGCGTGCTTTCTGTCGCCATTTCCCATCAGCAGAAGCTTTAGAGAAGCCTCTCCACGCAGGGAGTCAGATCGCTGCACAGGTCAAAAGGTAATGCAGCGAAAATGACACCCAGTGACTTTGGAAAGGGTGACATATTGGCGGGCTACAGTAACTGCACCATAATTGACGTGTTCGCTTTATGAGCAAGCACATAAAGTCAGTCCCTCCGCGGCGAGTGGTCACCTCAGAAAACCCCTTGCAGATTATTTCCCCTCGACGCAACTTCCCCGACTGAACACTGCAGCTGAAACTTTTTGATGGGAGCGTCTCTTTCTGGCAAAGACATGCGCGGCAAACAGCTTTAAGAGAGCTCAGCATATCCAGTTGTGGTGATACAGATTAAAATAGGACCCATGGCAGATTGGATTATACTTAATACGCCATTTCATATCGTGTAACGTGTCACATTCTGGGCGCTGTGCCATTGTTTATGAGGTGCGTCCGAATTACAATTAGCCCACATTTCACTGAGATTCCTTTGAAGGCGCCGTGCTGCTCTGTTGTGCAGACCTCACCAGCGGGCCACATTCATCTGACCAAATGATCGTGCTGCGTTTTGTGTCATCATTTTGCGTTCCGTGGCACCTCTCCAAATTACGCACAAAGCGTTTCCGCCAAATAACACAAAGGCTCAACAGTGCAGAAACGTCGCATGTCCAATCACTTTGAGCGGTCTTTGTTAACACGAGCGGCCGCTAACAAAAGCAGGTGGATGTTGGGCTCTCGTGTCTTCAGGCTGGAGAAATAAGGGGCACGGTACACGCGCGTGGCCTCCCTCTGCCGTCAATACATTTTAGGCAATCTAGGTTGAGCACGGATGCTGATATGGAACTGATGAACAGTGGCACAGGAAACTTCCAGGAGATGATTTTAATATTCTAAACTCACTCCGAGTGCGTGCGCGCATGTGTGCCGCGCGACTTGAAACCAGCGCGCGCCTTTCTGCTGTCTGTCCAGTCGTTTAAAGCTTTAATTTCTTCGTTTTCCTGCACTGATGAACGACCGGACCGGGACCACGCGCTGAGAGCTCCGTGTCCGGAGTGCAGTGAGCGAGGGGAGGGAATCCCTCCAGTGTCTGACGCTTCCTTTACCAAGGAAACCCACACGCGCTCTCTGACGCAACTGCCCATTTTAGGAAACATGCGTCAATGGACCAAAGCAAGTCAGACAAATAGTGAACTCCACAGCAGGCACTGACGTCCGTATGAAAAAACGAATCTCTCCAAACATATTTTATCTACTTTTACGGAATCCCTGCTTCTCTATTATATCTCCAGTGTCCGCTGGGCGAAGCATGGCCACGGCGGATCTTTCTGTTTCACTCCCTTATCCAGAAGCGACCCCTCCCTGGATGAAGTCGCAACGCCCTGGCGTGACGTAGGCTGTTTCGTTGGTGTTGAAAAGCCGTTGCAGTTCTTCATAGTGCCATTGAAGTGAGTCATCTCTAGGAAGTGTGGTAAAAAGGAAAAGAAAAAAAGTTCGAACTGTTCCATGAACAGCAGAGAGCTCAGATAGAGTGTGTAGTGGGCAAGGCGACGGAAAATATTGAGAAGATCATCCAGGCAGTAGGTTTTAAAGCGAATGTTAACCTGCGTGAGTCACTCTCTAACTACAGGTTCATTGTCTCAACTGGACTTGACTGCTGAAGGTGTGCTGCTGACTTTAGGTTAAGTTTGCGCACCTGAGAGGATCTGCGATAGTGTAGTACAGGTCTACCTGCGGCTGAAAGGTATTAAAGGCACAATCAGAAATAGCCTTTACAAGCAGGGTTAACACACAAAAATATTTATTCTAACTGCTAGTATCTGTGGGATGTTTTAGGTCAGTTTAGAGGAGGATAATTGCACTTTGTCTTTACCAACTCTTCTCTGGATATCCCAAATTAACGGCGTCTCGAGTCAGAGGATTTTCTTGTTGGTGCCTTCTCACTGCGAGGATTTTAAAAAACAGGGGGGGTTCAGAACTCAGACCGTCAACAGAAATCTTCCTCTTTCCTGGATCATGTACCAGGACTACTCCGGGAACTACGACACCTCGTCCCGTGGCAGCAGCACCTCTCCGGCCCAGCCAGAGTCCTTCACAAGCGGCAGCAGCACGATCGGAAGTCCGATCTCTACCTCAAGCTACCAGGTAACAAGGAAGCACCAGGCTGACGCGACGTTGTCTATGAATAATGCACTCATTTAATCTGTCATGGATTCGATTTCAAATGTGCACAACCTTTCAAAATTATTGGTTGTTTGTACGACATGTTTTTATTTTATTTTTTATTTTTAATCATGTTACGGGTTCCACCCATGGACAGGGATTTAGGAATTCTCCAAGTGGCTTGGGGAAATAAAAACGATGAACCCAATGACACAAATCGCATCGGTGAGTCAGCAGATGCGAGATGCGATCTATGCTCAACTATTCAGGACTCTTAACATTTGAATCCTGTCATAAGATATCTAAACACAATCAGACCATGTACTTTAGATTAAACATCAAATTTACGCACCATTCGGGGCGCATGCAGCACACGACGATGGCTGCGTGCTGATTCTGATTACAGAAACAAATACATAACGTTATTCTTCACTTGTTCTTTATGGTGAAAGAAAACTTGTAAACGGAGGCTACACTGACAGAAATGGATTGGAGCTGGGATCTCCACATGCCAGCTTCAGATCCACTGTTCTCTGTCTACCCCTCTCGTCTTTCCTGTCTGTGCGTAAAATAGAATCTTTTGGGGTCTCTGCGTTGTAGCACCCCAGCGAAGACGCATTTTACAAGCGTGCTTTATATGAACAATAAATCCTTCAAAACCCTTATATAACACGCCCTGAGCTACTGACACATTTTGCCGCCAGTCTGGCAATAAACGGAGTTGAGATAAAACGTATAGTGAATGTAGCAGGCATGCACTGCTTAATAGAGGCATTAACACAAGGCTCAGGAGGGGTCTAATTTCTCCTGGCCAACACTGAAGGCGGGTTGGAGTGTACCAGACATGTGCTGTTGCAGAATGTAATAAAAGTCCAGTTAAAGTTGGGATTTATGTCAAATATTTGTCTTATTGAACTGTCACAAATGACTATGATGGATCAGATTGTAGTCTGATTTTGTCGCGCTGCACATGGCACATTTCCTCCAGCGGGAAGCGCGCATAGACCGGGAACGCAGGGCAATCAAACGTTTCCTTACCGAGAAGAGACTGCTTCAAAACAGCAATCCCTGCAACCTAACTCCTATATTTTATCACAGGTCAAGCTTTCATCGATTCTCAGTGGGTTATACCCTGCATGTACTGTAGGCGGGCCAGCGTAACGCTGTGAGGACGCCATGTCCATATATTCACAAATAATAGGATATAAATCCGGGAAGAGACATGTTGTTTACCCGCGGCCAAGTCTTGCGTATTGTGCACTTCTGTGGAAAAGCGTCGTCAGGCTCACGCAACATTACGGTAAACGACTTTTGGCCAGCATCTATCATTGCTTTGGTTCCCTGTAATCACACACTGGCTGCCTGTTTCCCATTACAGCGGGCTGGAACACGACCTCTTTGTAAGGTTTATTGAGACATACGAAAACAAGGCACGCCAATAGAATTTTTATCAGACCAGAAGTTCTATCAGTTAAACAGGAGCTTCTTCAAGGCGCTACTCAGTGATTAGTGCTTCACACTCCATTGCACATAACACACGTTCTTTTTTTTAAATGGGAATTTTAATTACATTGAAGCCAAGCTCGCCAGAAATATAATTCTGGCTAACTGTCTGGCTTGTTACAGCTGGCTGCTTCCCCCCTTACTGGAACTGCTCGCGTTTCACATGTGCTTAACAAATCCCATACACAATGACTCACCAGATAAACAAAGTTCCAATTGACTGCCGGGATATCCGACGGAAAGTCGGGAATAACGGGGATATGGGGACGTGCGTAAATTACGCACGCAGACAGGCAGCGCGTCGGTTTGTGGACTCCAGAGACATGAAGCGATACTGTTCTGACATCGGTGCTCATACAGGAGATCGTTATGACAGATTCACACATATATATTGGTTGTAGATATGTAGCGCTATACATTTAATATTAGCTCCAAATCCATAATGAATTAGGGTTAATTAGCCAGAGGTTGAGTGGCTTGAAGTCACAGTCTTGGTTTCAGACCAGTCATGTAGTAGACTATCTTGCATCACAGCATGGCTTTAGACATACCCACAACTGCAGGCAAACACATCATTTAGCTTATATAACAGTTTAGTCAAAGTAGCACTTGATTGCAGCAATCAGATTTATAAATTGTTAATGTCGCTTATCAGATTTTGGATATCAAAAAAACCCCCAAAGAGCTAAAAGCGTAAAAAAGTCTATGTCACCATATGACCCTTTCTGTTATGTATATACCCTCTGAAAAGAGCAACTAATGTGTGCATTTACCCTCCTGCCAGTCCAGACATGCGTAACACTTCCCCAGCGCTGTGTTTTGTCTCATGGTTATTGTAGTAAAGTGAGATGCACTGGACACCTTGGGCTTTCCCACATGATTCACAGCATGTGTCACTGTTTCACTCCAGGGGTTACATACACAGTGTTTTGCCTATGTGGATTGAATCATTACTATAAGCTTGCAATGTGGAAAATGTGTGAATTTGATAATGGTGGGTGGTGGTGTGTGTTTCTGCAATGGTGTAGTCAGCAAAATGAGGCAGGGCTCATAGATATTCTCTAAGATGCTTATGGGATTGAGTTGCATGTGTTGACCCATACCGGCATATAGGCTTGCTCCTCTACAAATGGATGCCGCCCCACTTGTCTGGAAAACGTCCTCAGATGTGATCACGCATCCCCTCTGATCATATCTCTCTCATTCCTTCTCTTTCCAGAAGTACAGGGTCGACATGCCCGGCTCTAACAGTGCCTTCATACCCACCATCAATGCAATCACGACCAGCCAAGACCTGCAGTGGATGGTACAGCCCACCGTCATCACCTCCATGTCCAACCCTTACTCCCGCTCCCACCCCTACGGTCATCACCTGACCAACGGGCCAGGGCTGTTGGGGCACAACACTCTGGCTCGGCCCGGGGTCATCCGCTCCATCGGGGACGCCAGGGGCCGGCGTAAGAGGGACGAACAGGTGAGGGGCCTGGGAGGATGATGTGGGTGTTAAAGGGCTGCAAAAATGCCACTGAAGGATTTTTCTCATCTATAGATAGAAATGTATTCTTTACATAAGGCTGCATTTTGCTTCAGAGGGTATCTTACAAAGAAATTTGAAGTGCATTCTGAAAATAAAGCAAGACACACTATTTTTTCATTGGAAAGCATTAGATAAAGAAAAAGAGAAGTACTTGTTCAATGGCAAAGAAGAAAATCATTAAGTTCATTCTATTATGCCAAAAAAATCAATGACTTTGTATCATTGTTCTTCCCCTCAAAGCCAGCCAGTAGTATCCAGCTCTTGTTTATACTCTTGCTCTTTGCTTCATATCGATTGTGTGTGTCTGTCAAACAGCTTATTTTACCTGACATGTTCCGTCTTTGCCTGCCCTTAGCTCACCCCAGAAGAAGAGGAGAAAAGGAGGGTGAGGCGTGAGAGGAATAAGTTAGCCGCCGCCAAATGCCGCAACCGCAGGCGAGAGCTCACCGAGATGCTGCAAGGGGTAAGTAGAAAGCTGAAAACTGGAGCCATCAGATCAGATCAGAATCTGTTTTTGGGCTCTGTTCCTTCATATAAAAAGGCCACAAATCAGTGTAAGTGCTGGAACATCATGTTCCTCTTATGTGGCAAACACATCCAGCTAATAAACACCAATGCTTCCAGATTTTTGGGTAAAATGTGCCGAGCTTTATAGTTGATGTGGAAAATGAAAACGGCAAAGAGCAACAAAAGAAATAATTTGGAGTGAATGCTGAAAAGGGAGAAAAATAAGTCACACTTGTTCAGACGTCTGGCAGGAGTCCAGATTTTTGATGAGTGATTGAACTCCACACCTAAATTTACAACCTCGCATTACTGGTTTGACTCTCGCTGTGTCTCTGAGTGCAAGGTCTGACTGAGGAGATGACAGGCGATGAAAAGCTTTTTGTCTCAGACAGCTGTAGACAGAGGTAGGGCTGTCTCGCGGCCCTGCCTGGCAGACAGTAACGGCAACTTAATGGACTAATTAGCTGAATTACAGTGAGGTTGAGCTTTTCAGGCCTTAAAAAAAACCCAGGAATGGAATTTGCTGTAGGCAGCTGTCTCTATGAATGCAGGACATTTTGTAAAAGGGGCCAATTGCTTGTCTTACAATCCCACATAGAGCCATGCTGCGTACACGCATATATAGACACACACACACACACACACACACACACACCACAGCCATTGCTTCCACGGGAGGAAAAAAAACCCCAAATGCCTTCTTGTCTTCGCACGCCTGTTTTTTTTTTTTTTAATTCCAAATAAGGAAGTGTCGCTTTCCAGTGAAAAGAAGGAGCAATATTCCTACAATGTCTCCCCTTTGACTGATTAATATCTTTCATTTAAGTGCCTCACCGGGCGCCACCCGCACCAGCCACCGGCCTCCTGGTGTACAACTTCCTCATACCTTTGCCTCATGAGTCAAAGTTCTCAGACAGCATGTCAGCTTATCTTTATCTGCGTGATGTCTAGGACCGATGAACAGCTTTATGGGATCCGTCTCCATCTTTTATGACACATTAATGACACACTGTTCATGCAGATCGCATATCTCAGAGACACAAACAATGCACGGTCCCTGCGTGAAACTCAATTTCAAGCTGAGGGCTTCAAGATTACACGTTGTACGCCTAAATGGCAGATTCTTGATTTAATGGGTTGACTGTGCTACTTTCTGTGTTTGGCAAAGTGTAGCAAGCTAACAGTGCCCTCTTTTGGCACTTTAGTGGAACACTCGCACAATCTGACTTCCTCATGTTTGAAGAAACTTGAAATTCAGGTATCATCAAGTGTACAATGCTTTTGTCAGGCTGAAGATCATTTTTGCAGCCATATGTTCTCAATTTCTTGACATTTTGTTGCTTCATATATATGTATTTTTATCAAGCACAAAGCTTGTGGTGCTTAACGGGTTAAGGTACCAACCATGAACCGCAAAGTTCCTCTGCTGTTTCTGTCAAATTAAAGACAAAATGCCCCAAAACTGTCCCCCAAAACAAAAATGTCTCATACTCAAGCTCAAGCGCTCACCCTCACTTTCTCTTCACAGGAGACTGAGAAGCTGGAGGAGGAGAAAGCAGACCTGCAGAAGGAGATCGAGAGCCTGCAGAAGGAGAAAGACAAGCTGGAGTTCATGCTGGTCGCCCACAATCCTGTTTGCAAGCTCCCCATGGAGGAGCGCCACCAGCAATCAGGGCACCAGCAGCACCAGCAGCACCAGCAGCAGTGCACCCCCCTGCCCCTGACCATGCGCCCTAACATGGGAACCCGGCCTCAAATGAACCAAGTGGTTGTGAAACAAGAGCCGCAGGACGATGAGGAGGTGCTGGGCAAGACCCAGCGCTCTGTCATCAAGCCCATCTGCCTGGGTGGCAGCGGCGTCAGCGGCGGGATGTATTGCACAGATGGAGACAGCCTGAACACACCGGTGGTGGCAGCGTCCACCCCTGCCGCCACACCCAATGCCCCGAGTCTCATATTCACCTACCCGAGCATGCTGGAGCCCGAAAGCCCCTCACCCTCCTCCGAGTCCTGCTCCAAGGCCCACCGGCGCAGCAGCAGCAGCGGCGACCAATCCTCAGACTCCCTCAACTCGCCCACCCTCCTGGCCCTCTGAGCGAGGGCTCGGCTCGGCACAGCTGAGAAACAAACACTGTGGCTGAAGGCAAGCATGAGGATCAACTGCGCGCCCCCCCTCCAGTGTCTTTGAAAAGACCAAGAGCACACTCAACAGTCCAGACCAAGCTGACCATGTGAGCCGTTTCCCCCTCTGCAGGGAGACCCACAAGGGCTACGCCATGTGTTTCTTCTCATTCTGCTTCAGTGTAATTTCCTTTTTTTTTTTTTTTTGTAAAAGTGTGTGCACCAATCCTAAGAAGTGTCATCCCTTCGCCATTTCAACTCCAGAGTGTCAACTTGTTTACTGAGCAGACAATACTGAAGAAAAACATGCCTGAATCTGGCAATCGTGAGTTGATGTGACTAAAAACCAGAGAGCGCGTTCTTAATATATTTTTTTGAAAATGTTTAAAAAGCCATGAGGCCGACACTTGCACTCCGCCAAGACGAATCAATAAATCACTAAACGAGGTCAGCATTCTACTGGAATTTCTGAGAAGAGAAAGAGACAATGAGCAAAGACTTCCTCTCATCATTTTCTCCATTTAGATTTGTCCTTTCGTAACTTGGACCTTGATTCAGGAATCGCTACTTAGAGTGTACACACATTTCTAATGCTATTTCCATCTCTTTAATTGTATTTATGGCCTGTGCTGATTAAATTTTACAAAGTGTTTTGTTGAGACATTGTCTTCTCCTTAATCTGCCTGTAGAAAAGCAAAATGGTCACCCACACGGTGACCAAAGCACTCCTCAGTGTTGCAAAGGATACAAGCCAACTTTCAATCAATGACTAGTTCCTCAATACTCTATACCCTCTATTTTGCCATAGTGGCTTGACTTTACAGTAGTATTGGTGTGCTTTTCCTCAGTGATTCTGTACCTGAACTTTACAACATGTTTATGACAAAGTGTATGTGATTTACATTGATGTCAGGGATATCTCTCATGTGTAGTAGAACCCCATCGTGAAGAGCGTTGCAGGACTGCAGGCTGTTGTATGGTCTAGCCAAAGTGTTGCAGAGGTGGTACTTTATGCGAAAGGGCGATAAACGTCTTTGCTTCACCGTGTCCCATCGAGAAAGGTTTGTCTTTTCGCTCAGACATTTCAAAGACGACACAGAAGTTTGAACAAAGCCCTCCTCCACTGGATTCCGTACTTCTCTCTTTGTTTCTTGCATTCTCTAAATAAAGGTCTAGCCTTTTTTCAACACTGCCTCTCAGGGCAGGTCAGGTTTCAAAAAGCCAAAAAGGTTTGTATGACACATGTAATCCTGTAATTCGTTCATCTTTGTCTAAAAGGAGGGATTTTGCTCAAATTTGAAAAAGCCACTGTGGTCCAGACTGTCGCCAGCTGCCAATGATGTCAACCCTGTTTATACTGTGTTTGTAAATCTGTCACTTTTAGTAAAGAAATGATGTTTAAATTGAACTCACATGTGCTGATTTATGGGTGTATGAACATATGCCAACGCAGAGGTACTCAGTAAAAAGTTAGTGGAAGTCTTGTTGGCTTGAAACGAGGGCCAGACACAGTTCACTTTTGACAATAAGGAAGGGATAAGAAGACTCTCTCTACAGCTGGCCTGGGATGAAAGAGGGGACACCTTGGGAAGATGTAATATTTCTGAAGTTCTATGAAGCACTTCTTTTTCATTATTTTTACATGTGTGTATCTTAAAGGGATGAGGGTTTCCAATACTGTGCACTGAGAAGGACACGACAGTGATATTTTGGACTTCTTTGGTTTACTTCAAACATTCCTAATGAATATAATATCAGGGGTCAAAGGGGGGGTGTCATCTTTGCTCGAAGCCTTTTTGTTATCAGAGGGATAAAAATTGTGGTTGGAAGACTTTTGTTGCGCTGGATGCAGAAAACGGACTTTTGCAATTCAATACAAGCTGCTGCTACTTTGGAAAGAACACGTCGGCTATTTATTATTTATAATGTTGGGTTTAACATCACTGGCTATGATATCATGTGGATGCAACAGGAAATATTTTATCCTGTGTGACAGCATAAAGAGGTGAAAAGATAACCAAAAACATAACTGTGGGCGAGTCTGATATGTCTATGTTGAAATATTCTGGAGCCCCTTGACACACATAGGAAAGCCATTGACTGTAGATCTTCTGCTGTACATGTCATCTACTGTCTGTCGCCTGTTTTCAACTACTATTACTTCTTTTCCAAATGCTTTAACTGTTTAAAATGATTCAAAATTAATTAAAAAAAAAAAAAACAGCAATATGTATAGCAGTGTTTGTTAATTTAAATGAATAATGATAATAAAAAAAATCATTTTCAACCTGAAATTGTCCTTTTTCCTTCATGGGGATGCACACTTCTGAAATAAGGAAGGCTGTGTGGCACTGTTTTGACCTGGTTTGTGGAATAGAAAGATGACAAGGTGGCCAGAAGCTGACAAGAAGGCCGGATGAACAACCAATAGCTGGGAAAAAAGAAAAAAGAAAGAGCTGCCAAAAAGCCAAAAAACCCTATTATTTCAAAATTTATTGAAGAGCCTAATTGCTTATTTGAATCCTCTTGGAGCAGTGAGACAGAAGAAGAAGATCAAATTAGCAACAATGTAATTAATACTGATACTATTTATTTTGCAAACTCGGAGATCTTGACATGTTCAGTATGGACTTCATGTTTAAAATAACTTCTAGAGAAACCTTATTAATGTTACAAGCACAGAAAGGTGAAATAGACAGTCCAGAATATATTTGAATGAGATAGTATTACCCTCTACATGTCCTGTACTGGCAAAATCTAATGTCAAATATAAATCACTTCTCCAGAATATGCTACAGTGTGAGACGGCGGCCTGGTGTGCTAGACGGCATTCTTTTTTTAGTGTTATACTGATATTAAACCATTAGAGGACAGTAGACTTTAATCTGTACCTTTGTAGAATGGGTCATGAAGGTAGGTTTTACTCTATTAGACTGTATTAGTTTCACTTAATAAACTGGCCACTGGGTGTATATTCAGTGTTTAAAATTACAGTCTCACTATGCTGATATTCAGTCCAGCTAAAGGCAGTATTTTACCATTCCTATATGCCAATGGTTAATTAGAATACTCGCTGATAATTAAATGACATTTCCAGACTTCATTCACACATAGTTTATATATAATTCTCCAGGCTCATGTCCCCTCTGAAAAATTAAACTACACTAGGTCTGTCAAAACAGTGGGACGCACTTCACCTTTATCAAACAGAACTGTCTTAACAATAAAGTTCTATCGGCTGCAATAAAGCCACACAACTGGAAAATGTGTCTTTTATCGAGAACCAGCTGACTGCCAGTGAATTCAAATCACTTGTCCCTGTGCTGTCACTGTCAGTGTTTTGTCCATCCCCATTAAGTTGGAATGAACCAAATATCAGTCATATTTTAATATTAGATTTATATTTTGTTTTACTTTGAAAGTGGACACCGGAAATGTCTAGGCTTATTATTGTCTCAGCCTTGTATAGTGTAGTGAATGGTTATGATGAGAGCGCTTACATTCATAAGTATTTACTGCCCTCAAGTGGTCACACAGGGGAATTACAATGCTAGGTTTAAGTGGAATGGTAAAAGTATTCATGGTGGAATTTATTTTCAGCAGTGTCAGTACTAATACTCATGTTAGCAGTAATGTACATACATACATGTCTACTTGTTTAATTCTGAAAGGTGTCATCAGACAACTTCTGCCTTGACACTGGTTATTATCATTACTTAAACGGCTCAGATTGCAGGAAGCTGGAATTAGCTAGGAATATGAAACTTGGGCCAAAAACTGGAAATGAAGCAAGTGCGTCCCAAGAATTATGAGCCCCATTGGCCAGATGGTGGTGCTGTAGCCTAATTAAGGGCCAAAGATTCAATTCTGGAAAGGCCATGTCCAATACACCATGAGTCTGGCTTGAATTGAGCTCAATGCGCTCAACAAAAAAACCTCTTGGAGCACAAAATTCTGACATGATGGATTTTTTTATTTATTGTATTTTTTTTTTTTAATTTTGGATTTTTTTTTGGATTTGCAGTGTATCAACATCAAAATTGGTATACAACATTGTGGGACTGAGATACACAATTCTATTATAAATGAGCAATATCAGTCCAAAAACATGGCCGCCATCAACAAAACAATTTGCCAAGGGACAGGGCTTAGCAGGGAAACGGCCATAACTCATTACAATTTCATCAGCCACGGCCCAAACGTCTCTGCATTGCTAAAGAAATCTTCAACAGCCATAAGTTACGTGGTGTAGGACTTAAGACAGGCTGTGTCCCTGCAGGCTCTACTGGAGAGCTGGAGCGGTCCCCTCTTATTAGGCTATGACTAATCAAAACTCTGGTTTTGTCTCATTTTCAGGACAAACAGGACAGGATTCAGGATTCTGGGACAATTGCTCATAATTCAGGACTGTCCCAGATTTTGTTAACTACTCGTCACCTTCATCCCTTCTTCTTCCAGGTCATACCCTTCATAAATGAAGTACAAGTACATTGTATATGTGTTATTAAAGCAGTCATGAAACATCATGGAAACAGCTGCAGTGCAGCAGATTGCATTTATTATTCCACTTATATTTTATGCAGCTCATACATTACTCTGATTCATTTACTTTTTCTTTGTTATTGTCCTTTGTTTTGTTTTTTTTTAACTGACAGATGCCCATGGCCAATTCCTTGTACACCTGAACATGGTAATTAAAGTGAGTCTGCTTCTGATTTTTAAGTGTGCTCTATCAACATTTTCCAATGTGCAACCAGTAAATTCAACTGTTGAGTCTGTTTCCTTATATGCATTGTATCTTGCTTATTTATTATCTTTTGCTTTTTTTATTGATTCCTCTTGCTGTTGTGTTATCCCCTCTGCTGCTGTAACACTGCAGATTAGCCCATGGTGAGATCAATAAAGGATTCTCTTATCTTATATTTATGATACACACATACACACAGTCTGACTCCCTTGACCTGCAGTAAACAGGAGCTTCTTAAAGATAGTCAGCATCGACTCCTATTTCTAAAACACTGTCCCCAAATGCATTACTCCTCTCAGGTGACGCTGATGATACAGCCAATGATTTTATTGAATTTTTCCAAGTGGGCTAGTCAGTGATCTGTTCAGTATTTCTGTCATTTTCAAGAATCCAGCGTGAATTAAAAGATCAATGTGAAATCGCTTTCAATCAAATGACATTTTAAGTGTTTTTTTTTTAGGGTTTGTACAAATGAAATACTATAAATTGACTTATGGACATTTTACAGCATGTAAGGCAAAGCATAGTCATCTAAGTTATTTGTATTTGTATGAAAAGTGCTATATAAATAAAGTTTGATTTGATTTGATTTGATTTGATTTGATTTGATTTGATTTGATTTGATTTGTGATACAGTTGCAGACAACTGAAAATGTTTTTTTTTTATTTATCCATCTATCCACAGGGACTGGTCTGTTGCTCAGCTTCCCATTCAAGTGATGAAAAGTTGGCTGCGGTCAGTGCTGACTCCTGACAGCTTTATCAGCACTGAACCGAAGCCACGATGCTGCCCTATAGCCCTCACCGACTTTATCTTTGTCAGCATAATGTCAATATCCTCTGGAAAAACTGCCTGGAAACAGCATTTGTTTTCCACAAAAGAGTCCGATGTTATATTCCCATATGAAGCTAGTGCTCTTTTCTCACATATTAATACGATACTACATATCATCAATCACAGAACTGAAGGTAGCTTCTCTCTGAGGTTGGACAATAAGTCCTGAACACTGCTGCTGAAATGTGTTGTGAAATGAGCAACTAACCTGCAGTGTGCAAAATGAAGCTGGCCTTCTGTTTCACACACAATGACACACACACACACTTCTCTTTTACACTCCTCAGCCTTTCTTGCTCCTGACGAGCTGTTTTGAGTGCTTGAACATCGACTGTGTCGCTCAAGAGCCAAACACACATCATGCAACCAGCCGCTGTGGACGCCGTTCTGTGCTTCGTCTTCGCAGAAATGATCTCAGTCGAGCCGAATCCCTAACATCTTCTTCATTTTAAATCTGGACCCAGCCTGAGACACCATGGGGTGGCTGTGCTCGCTTGCCCACATCCTGCAGCGCAGTGGCACTTTTAATCATTTTAATATGTCAGAAGAATGTAACATGATTGTGTTTGTGGACCTGTGCCCTTCAGACATGAATAGCTGTAATCCTAGCACGGGCACTTCCTTTGAAATCAAACACCGAGTTTCTGGGGTCTTTCAGCCTGCTCCCGCTGAGTCAGGTGGTTGGCACGGAGACATGGTGAAATTTAATCTTTTCAAATGAATTTGCTGGGTTTGCAAAGGCAGCTGCAACAGAATAAACCGCACATTTGTTTAGTGTGTAAGTTGTCCAGTTATCATTCATACAATGAGGACGTATTCTATGTCACACACACACATTTACAGCTAAAAAAAACATGCAAAACAATATGCTACACACTCCTCTGATGCATATTGTGTGAACACACGCAGTCATCTGGACGAACAGATTTCTCAGCTGTGTCCCTTTTCCTGTCACTATCATGTGTGCTTGGATTAAATTGATTTCTGCCCTGAGATCTGATTACAGCTCAGAGTGAATTAAAGACATACAAGCTTACTTGTGACCTTTTATTTGTCTTTGGTCCTTCCCTTTTTCAGGTAATACTGAAAGTCACATTTCAAGAACGTGCGTTTCATTTGAACACATGTTCACTGTGAATGCATGTGCTGAGTAAGCAGAGCAGCTGATCGCCACCGCCAAGAGTAATTAAAGGGAAACTGATTTCTGTCTTGTGGAGCTGCTGAGAAAATGAAATCAACATACTAAAAGGCACCAAGGTATAATTAACATTAAGTGAGAGGTGGCTCAGGTTGTGTTAAATGGCCAGTAAATTATACCAAAGAGTTTTTTGTTATTCTGGTTCTGGGGCAAGATGGCCTACCTTTAGAGAAGAAAACACTCAGAAGTGGATTCAGTTATGTATTTGATCGATTAAAAAATGCTTTCAAAAGAAAATTCAACAACTAAGCACACATATCTGAATGGAATAAGACCGTTAAATGCAGCTAATTGTGTGTTACCAAATAGGAAAGCAGTCAAATAATAACAAAAATAATAATAATCATTGTAAATAATGCCTGATGTGTCAGTGGGATGTGTTTGAGTAGCTGTAAGTGGTGTGAACTACATTGTTAAAGATGTTTGAGTCACTTTGGGATGTAATCATTTGGCCAGTAAGAAGCAAGCACAGTACCAGGGCTGCGAGATAGAACACCAAAATGGAATGCAGCCATTGATTAAAGTAATTCATTACACCTGTGCTTCTCCTGTGATGACATGTCAACATGTCTGTGGTGAAAATGGTGATGGAGTTGAACAGGAAAATCAGACACTGTAAACCTGAAACCAGTGTTCAGTTGAATCCTTTGGGGAAATGAGCAAAGTGTGCAGTATTATTGACTACTGGTGGTGTGTTCCTCATCTGTGTTGGGTGGACCTTAAAGGACAGGTTCACATTTTTTAAGTCTATTTTAAAACAATACTAACATGCCCCCAAATGTGTTTTGAAATCATAATCATTAATGCTGCTGTAATTGTTCCTCCTGTTCATACCGGCCGTGTGAAGAGATTCTTTCCTCAAGTGATTTCAGTGTAGGTGATGGGTGGACAAAATCCACAGTCCTGACTCTGTGTAAAACTGCACTGAGGAGGTCGGCTGAAGTTCACATCAGGTTTGAGAAGTTTCCTTACTGAGCTGCAGTGAATGGCGAAACATCCATCCATCCATCCATTTTCTATGCCGCTTATCCCTTTCGGGGTCGCGGGGGGGCCGGAGCCTATCTCGGCTGTCAACGGGCGGGAGGCGGGTGGACCGGTCGCCAGCCGATCGCAGGGCACAAACACACAACCATTCACACTCACACTCACACTCACACCTAGGGGCAATTTAGAGTCACCAATCAACCTAATAAGTATGTTTTTGGTCTGTGGGAGGAAGCCGGAGTGCCCGCAGAGAACCCACGCATGCACGGGAAGAACATGCAAACTTCACACAGAAAGGCCCAACCCGGGAATCGAACCGGCGACCTTCTCGGCACTACCTGCTGCGCCACCGTGCAGCCCCGAATGGCAAAACACACAGAGAGATTTTTGGCAGCTGTAAAGACATCACTTTCTAGAGTTTATATTGTGAATGTTAAAGCAAATAGTTGCATATTTATGCATCACAGCAACATTAGCATTGATTAAGAACCATGTGTGTTCCCAGCTTTAAAATAATAGTAGTACAGTAGTAGTACAGTTGTAATAGTACAGCCATTTTAGGTGCCAGTTAAACCTCTGCATGCATGGAAAGATGTTAAAATGTACCAGTTTAAGTGATTAAGTGAAGCCAGTCTAAGCTTAGCTACTTAAATGCCAATTAACACAGCAACAGCACCAAGGCTTTTAGATGTGATACTGTTGGTGGTTGATGTTGGTGTCTAGGACACTTTGGCCTTATGTGTTTGCAACAACTGTGATGCTATTTAGATGTTAAAGGCACCATCCACATATTCCCATCATCAAATTCAAAACATGGGATGGGAAGCTTTGCTTACATTAGCTATGAGTGAACGCTGAAGAAAAACAGACCCATATTTTCAATTATGATCCACTGAGAAATGCAGCAAATGCTTATTTCCAGCTCCAGACTCTTTAGTTACATGAGTCCAGATATCTGTAAATCATAGTGTGTGGTGAGAAAATGTGGAGTGGGCCTTTAACAAATGTATCAAACAGTATGGAAGGAGCAGTGTCGTGAATAAGAGAACAACTGAGGGAATAAGGGGAATACATAAAATCCTACATTTCTTATTTTCTTAATGTGGGGTAAATTACATCATAGAGTATTAAATAATAAATAAGCAGTCCAAACAGCAGCTCAGTTCAACAAATGTTGAATTGTTCTCTTCCAGGGCTCTTGGGGGTCACTGGAAGGTTTTGGCTTTCATACCTGTGCTATTAGTGATTATAGTCAGCAAACAGCACGGACACTATCTCTATATTGCTGCGTACAAACCACCTGGCTGTCCTTCAGGTGACCACAGATATTGCTGACAGTGACTTTCACTTATAAGACTAAAGCAATGAACTAAATCAGAGTGCACTGCTGTGTGACTTTGATCGTAAAGGTAGGAGGAGGGACCCGAGCACAGAAGGTGACCAAAGCTCCGAGTGCTGATGGAGACGTCTAAAGGTTGAAGCCACAAGCTGCTTAGGATGACACCACAACGGCTGCAGAATGACAGCTGCTGGTGGGATGACTCTGATTAAAGATCACCACCTCACCACAGGCAGTATGGTAGAGGCCATTATTCCTATTGAAAATCAACTGGACTGAGAGAGACGTTTCTGTTGCCTATAGCATTGGTATTCTTTGGAGGGCACCTCGGATATTTGGCAGGTTTTCAATGATCGGCACGTTCTTATCTGTGGAAGAGATAACGGACAAAAGATACATAGATAGTGTTGATGGAGGCAACTGCAGCAAGGAGAGCATTAAACCACGGCATGATTAAATGTTTGTGTACTCATACAGTAGATCCAAAACGAATGTGAAATATAAGCTGTGAACAGTTGCATGGAGGAAACATAAACCCTGCTATTGATAATAAGACAAACTCAGACAGACACAGACACGCCTAACTTTACTGTTCCGTTTATTCTCCTTCATTCCCCGATACTCATCGTGGGATGAACTGTGAACTCAGCACATTTTGAGGATATTTATTGACTTTAACTATTGTTGACATGAGGACAAGATGTATGGATAAACAGTAGATAAGGACTGCAACAGCACAGCAGGACTGGAGACAAGCTTGGACAAAGGACATCTCAGGACGCTGTGTCATATCTTCTCAGTGGGCACAAATTTGGAGTTTAAGTCCTTGCTGTAAATGTGAGCATGAATGTGAGCTACACTTGAATTGACTTGTTCGTACTGTAAGTGAAGCAGTTAAAGGAACAGTTCCATATTTTTGGCAAATTATTAGCTTTTTGTAAAGTTACATGAGAAGACAGATACTAGATCCATTTCTGTACCCAACTATGTAGCTGAAGCCAGCAGCCGGTTAGCTTAGCTTAGCATAAAGACTGGGGACAAGGGAAAAACAGCTAACCAGGCTCTGTCCATGACAACAAAATCCAGCGGCATCACTAATTAACATGAAATATCTTTTCTGTGTAATTTGCACAAATTCTTCCAATCAGAACAACAATTTGTTTGTTTTACATGGAGTTATGTGCCAGACGAGCTACCTAGAGTTTGCACTGGTTGACTGGCAATAGGTCCAAGGCAGAAATTGTTTGCACTGGCAGGTGGTTTTGTTACCTTTTGGCAGAGCGAAGTTAGTAGTTTTCCCCGTCGCCAGTTTTGTTAAGCTTTATAATCATAAACTGGAATAACCAGCTTCTGACGTATTTAGCGCACAGACACGAGAGTGCCATCGATCTTTCGATGTTAACTCCTTGCATGAAAGCAAATGAGCAAATTTCCCAAAATGTTGAACTAATCCTTGAAGCCATGAACATATCTGTCAGAAGAAAAAGACTTGACTGTTAATCACAGTAGACTGTGCAGCTTTTTCCCTGCATATGTCACAGCTTCTTTTTAGTTCTCGTGAGTTTTGATATTGCATTATGGTAGTCTTTAGAAAACAGCTGTACTTGCTGGACAGTAGCCTAGCAAAGCCACACCTATCTCCACACTGTGTTTTAGTGCCGTGTCAGCGCTGGACAAAGGTCTGGCTCTGGTTTGCACTTTCTTAAATCAATCACAATTGTCTTGGGCAGTGCTAAGCCCAGCATGCAGCGAGGGTGCCCTTGCGAAATAGCAGCATGCAGATAGCGGAAGAGGGGAGCGCTGACTGAAATAGTTGGCCAATAGCAGGCTTATGCCAACACCCTACTTCCTGTGAGTCAGGCTAGCGGGAGAGGGCTCTGTTATTGCTTTGTCTCTGATCTATGTGACTTTGTCTCTGATAGAACTTGGAGAATTTATTGAAGATGTTAGTAATGGGCAGAGCCACAATCAGCAGCCCACAGATGATGCACAGGGTTCCTATCAGCTTCCCACCAAGCGTAACAGGAAAGGTGTCCCCGTAGCCCACTGTAGTCATGCTAATAGTGGCCCACCACCAGCCTATGGGGACAGTCTGCAGCTCTGACTCTTGAGATTCTTTCTCAACAAAATAAATAAGAACAGAAAACAAGGAAATGCCCACAGACAAGAAAAGCACCAGCTGCCCTACTTCATGGGAGCTGTGTTGCAGGGTGGCGCCAAGAGAGCGAAGACCGGCTGAGTGGCGAGCCAGCTTCAATATGCGAAAGACTCGCATCAACCTCAAGATCTGCACCACTTTGCCAACATTCTCCAGCTCTGTGCTCTCACCTTCATCCATTTTATCACAGGCTATCGTTACGTAGAAGGGCATAATTGACATTAAGTCAATGATATTGAGAGGACTGCACAAGAACTTCTTGGCAGATGGCGCAGCAACCAAACGAAGAATAAACTCTGCAGAGAAGTACAGAACGCAGAAGCTCTCAAAGAAATTCAGCACTGGGTTTTCAATCTCCTTCTCATTGAGACCCACTGGGTGGAAGTCCGGCATGCTGTTGATGCACATGGCAACAATAGAGATAATGACCACACTCAGGGATGCTACAGCCATCACTTTGGCTGAAGTGGAGTAACCCGGGTTCTCAAATCGAAGCCAAAGATTCCTGCGGACATCTGAACACCACAAACCTTCAAACATTTCTATGTCCTCCTCCAAACTTGACAGCTCCTCACTGAAAGAGTCCATGCTGTGGAGCTGCAGTTCATCACTCCTCTGATCCCAGCACTTATCCTCAGCGAGTTCCATCAGCTCATGGAATTTGTTGCTGCAGCAAAAGTCCAGGTGGCGCTCTTTGATGCCCCAATACTCAATCTCTTGACAAAAGGAGACGACACACAACCCGTCCATCAGGTGGATTTTGCCTGTGAGGTAGAAGTTGAGAACGTAGCAGAAAAAGAGCGGATTGCGGTCAAAATAGTACTCCATGTCAGAAGGACTGAAGTCATCGCAGAGCTCCAGGATTGCTTCTTTGGAGCTACAGCACAGGAGGCGACCCAGGCGTGTCTGTGGGAAACGTTTCAGAACCTCGTGCTCCATTCGTTGTTTAAAGCCGCCAACGTTGACATTAATAAAGCAATCATCAGGGCTGTGCTGATGGAAGATCTGTCCATACACCATGATGGAGCAGCTGCTGGTCGCTATTCAGCAATCTTTGGGGGAAATCTCAGAGGCTTTGTGGCCTGCACACAAAGGCACTGACATTAATACACTTCACACTTTCTTGTATGTCATTGGATCACACTGAAATGCATTACATCAGAGCCGTCAAGTATCATGTTGCATCTGGGTTTCTGTGACACCCTGTAATGGATAAACGACAGCATCACTTGTGGTGCAGTTTGCATTCGTTTTGACCTACAGATAACATGATTCAAGCAGGCGTTGAAAAAATGTGGCTGCATTTCCATTTGTGTCACACTATGACAGCACTGCATGCAATGAATGTATTTAACTTTTTTTAGTCAGATGTGTAAAACTGCAACAGAAAACAAAAAAACTGGCTCAATAAATTCAGTGTATTAACTATCAGTGGCTCAGAGGGTAAAATGATGATATAGATGCATGTGATAATGTCTTTATAAGAGACTTCTATGATACCTATGGACAATATTTCACATGCAAACACTGACTTGTATTCTTCAAGTCATCAACAGCTGCTGTCAGCTCTGCTTGCAGCCCTGAAACGAGCAGCGCTGTCTTACTTGTCTTGTGTTACGCACAGAAATATAGCGTTACAAATTGCAGTGAAATGGCAAACCAGGGTCAGATTTGACACGCGCGGCAATAAAAGTTGTCAGTGTTTCAGGCTGTAAACAAGAACCGATGTCGAGACACATAAAATAGAAACCCAAAGTGACATAAAACACACTTTGCGCAACAATCACAAGGACATTGCACCAAATTATCTGAAAGTCATGCACAAAGTATTACTTTGCCAAATAATGTCAGCGGTTGCAGGAAAAGAACAACGTTTTCTGCTCTCCACACTCAGACACCTGAAGAAAGGAGGACAGCAGCGTACCTGGCCATGGGTTGTTCCAGCCTCGCAGCAGCAGCTGCTTCTCTGCGCTCTGTCCGGAGGCTCAGCGCGCGGAGCAGCGGTCAGCTGTCTGTGAGTCCAGCTGAGGGCGGAACGCAGCTTCCGACAGGACAACTGATCACACGGCGGGCACATCACTCTCCACTGACAAGCTGTTTGACACAATTCCTTTAAACTTCCACGTGTAATGTGCTACCACTGTCCACTATGCGCCACTTCATTGAAGGTGTACCAACTGGATCTCTGTAAATATTTTATGCGTCTTCAGGCCGAGTTCTCACATTATCCTTTAAGGAGAGGCTGCGCTCTGTTTCTCATTTGTTTTGTTTTTTTGACATTTGTGTTTACTCAGCTGATTTTAATGTCACACAAAACCCCCCCAAAACTGCACAAACAGTAAACACCGGAGGGGAATATGGCATACAAAGTACTAAACAAAGAATTGGTTAAAAATAGAATAGAATAAAATAGCAACCTTTGTGTGTGGACCAATTAAAATGAAATGATGATTTTGCACATGCAGTTTTGATGCTGGCTGCAAAGGGACAAGTGTGCAAGAAAGCTGGTGATGAATTACTCTTAAAATATGGCTAAAGGTGGCTGTGTCAAATTGTGACAGGAACACTTAAACATGCCACATTACTACCTGCCACATCTTGAGATGACAGCAAATCAAGAGTATTAGCCTTCACGGACGCAGTGACGGTTAAGGCTGAGTTAAAAGACTCAGGAATGGTCAGAAGTAGCTCAGTAGTAAGTTTTTTAGGGTTAGCAGACATCCACAGTGATGGAGTATAATACAGATAATTCATTTGAAAACCTAAAACCAGAATTAAGGCTGGTAATCCAAAGTGTACAATGTGAGTAAAAAGCCCAGTGTGATGCTGTAATCTTGAAAACCCTGCAGATAAAACAGTAACTCCTTATCTGTCATCTAACAAAATCAGCATGGCCCAGCGAGAATTGAGTAATCATTCATCAATGTTAGTAATAATTCAGATAAATCTACCTGCAGTGGCACACCAAACCCCTAAACATCTGCAGTGAGATCTCACTAAATTGCATACCAAGAGAAAATATATGTTAATCAGTCAGATGACACAAATTGAAAAATGACTGTTTATGATGCTGGAGCCTCGCTCTGATCCCATTCACTGACAGTAGATGGCAGGAGAAGTTTGTCTCAGAGGCAGGTCAGCCTGGATCACTGACGGCCAGAGCAGCTTCAGCAAAGACTACAGTGGTGGAGCCAAGAGGCTGTGGCTTCTTGATATTTCTTACTGTTGTTTTAATTATTTACCCTGTAATCAATGTTGATGTCAAGGCTACAGACATGCACCCCAAATCAAATATATCATCCCATCATGTACCAAGAATTCAAACCAAAGAGAAAGTGTTTCCCTTCTTCTAGCACAGACACTTATTTGTTGAGCATTATTCCAAACTGGACTTGTTGGTGGTAATTGTTTGGAAACCAACTGTCCTTTGTGGAATAGTATTTTACACATCATGCAGTGACCAAGACTGCAGCAATAACTTTAAAAGGTCAGCAAAATGAAATCCAATCAAAATCCATTTTAAAATCTATGACGGTTTATTCACTGTTTACTTTGATATAAAAATAGTTAACAACAAAGCAGTTATATTCACTCGTATTTTACAACATTTACGGTAAAATAAACACATTTAACTAAATTATTAAAGACATATCAAGTGAAACTGACTCAACATATATTTTGCTGTGTTTTAACTGCTGACGCCACATATGATAGTTTCAGTGCAGGCGCTTGTTCTGTTAGCATCTCCACAGCTGCCTGTTCGAGTGTTAGCCACAACAAGCAGAGCTGGTTCGGAACTGTTAGCAGTGAGTTGAAACCAACTCCTAAAAAAGACACATGTATGAAGGCTGAAGTACATCACAATGCTTTGGGTTTCCCTCCTAAAATGAAGTTCTGGGACTGAGCTTCATGCCACAGGGCTGTGACACAGCGGGCAGCAGTTATATTTACGGATCTCCTGCTCCAGAGCGCAGTGTTTACACACACTACACATCCAGAACTGGTACTCCTGGATCGGAAGGCCCGTCACAATGCACGTGGGTAATTTTCCCTCCGCCCTAAAAAGGGAAAAATAGAATTAGTTGACGTCAGGGAATATTGTAATGAACTGATGTGCCACTGCATACAAATCACATAAATATCCATTTTAGGGTGAACTGGAGGAATGTGCATTCTTCTTCTTCTTCACTTCTGTTCTAACAACGGCCAATGAGTAAAGCTCATTCTTTTGCCAAGAAATGAAGCAGAGAACTTTTAAACTATTTGCAGTTATAAGAAGAAGAACGCCTTACAGAGCTTATTTCACAGGCCATGCACAGTATTACAGTGTTGATAAAGCAGGGTGCTGTTTACTGCAGCTTCCTGTCTTGCTCTGGATGCATGATATTTTAATACTAATGATTTAAAAACACTCCCCTCATGGTGTTTGGAGTCTCATCTGAACTCACCCCTCTGGTGATCTGTCCAGCTCCACCGTGCGGCTGTCTCTCGGGGTGTGTTTGATGAAGATCTCTAGAGCCAGATCCTCGTAAAGCTGATGCTGTTCTGGGTCCAGACTCTCTAAGGACTCCAGCTTGATGAAGGCCTGTGAGCACGTGCCAAAGGCCCTGTTGGCTGCGGAGCAAATGGCGAGCAGAGAGTAGATCTCCACCACTGGAATGATGTCCTCATACTCACGCAGGTGAAGGGCTTTAAAAATGGAGAGAAATAATGAAGCACTAGACTTCCACTCTATTACAGGAAACTAACTGAACTTAATGCGGCTTACATGACAGCATATGAATGTTTTATGGGGCAGTTCTCCATGCAATCAGCTCAGCTAACTGTAAAAAGGAGGAAGGGACTGTGTGAACTGCTGTCTACGGTGACGTGCATGCGCTCTGGCACCTGTGCGCATGGCGTTCTCCATGTAGCCTTCATAAAGCTGCCTCTGAGCGAGCAGGAAGAAGTGATACGCCTCCGCTCCACGCCAGGCGTTGTCCACAATACGGTTGTCGGAAGAGGTTGCATCTTCCTCAAGCAGCCCAGCAAGTGCGAAGGTTGCCTAGTTACATAAAACGTATACTGTAAAGTACCATAGACAAGTAAATGGCACGCAGATGATGATGCTGCTCTATATATTTAAGGCCATAAACAATATTTAAAAGCTTTTATTTACCAAGAAAAATACATCCATGGTATAAATGTATGTACAAAGCATACTGTAATAAGTTACCTCAGACTTCTTCCCTTTGGCTTTGTTTTGCTGTGACGTCTTCACCTGCTCGTGGTAATTTTCAACAAGAAGTGCCGCCAACACGTAGAGCTTCTTCACCCGCAGTGGTCTCGTCCTTTTCTCCGCCTCCTTGTCTGCTACCTGCAGCAGTAAACACAAATTCCATGATATGTGCCCCCAAACATATTTGACCACATGAATATTTATCATTTCTTAGTATCTCAGTTGATTCACCTTTATTCAAATTATTAAACTTGTTAATAAACTTCATTTTAGCTCAGCTTAAATGACAGCTTTGTAATTTTGGAGCAGAAGAAGCAACATATAACTTTTCTTTTTAGCTACTCAAAAGTATCGAGCATGAAAACAGAAGCCCACCTTAAACATGAGCTTGGCTGCATCAAGAAAATGGTGGGCTTTCCTGTAAAGTTCCACCGCCTCTAAAGTTTTGTTCTTCTCAAGCAGATGTGAAGCATATTTGGACAGAAGAGATTTAATCTCCTTCATGTTGTGGGTCCTGGTGAGCTCCACTGCTTTGTTCCACTGTAAGAAAATGACAAAAAACAAAATAGCATTATTATTTCAGATGAATTCAGAAAAGGGCCATATTTAAAAAGATAGAGGCTGAAGTAGTGATCATAAGAGTCGGTGCTATAAATAGTTTGTATGTAAAGAACGCTGGTATTGGAGGAGCATGGTCTGACAGCAGCGTTCACACACTGGAGCTAAATATCACTCAGGAACAGGAGGCAAGGTTTGGATGTCTTCTGCGTGTCACTAAGAAAGTCCGGCGCCACAGGTTTCCAGTCTGTCTCTCACCTGGTTCAGATGGACACACGTGTCAACGGCAGCTTTGGGCTGGTTGCACTTCAGGTAGGCGTTCACAGCCTGTTCACACATGCCCACAGTGGCAAACATCTGTCCAATCTCCTGCAGCAGAGACAGAGAAAGGCAGGAGAGGAGATGCAGAGCAGTAGGTTTTATTTAAAGGTACAGACACAGAGCCACTGATGTCTGTCCCAAGGAAGTGAACAGCTGAGTCTGAAGTACTTTGGATGACCTATGAATTATTGAAATAGATTTTGACATAGCATTTCTATATTAACCTGTGCAGCTTTTATAGTTTATGGCACTGGTTCAGGAGACTGACAGACCAACTGCTGTTAGTCCAGTGATGAAATAAATCCATGTCACAACACTTTAAGTTCAAAGTCAGGGTTAGGAGCAAAGCTGCAGTCTGATGAATTCTGGGGGCTGCTCAGAGGATGGATCAGAGGACATCACAATAACCGAGCAGGAGACTGCTTACATTGTGTCTGTGTCTAACAGCAGACTGTTTAGCTCAGACTGTCTTGGATTGGGAGGTGCATCTTCATCATCTACCATGCAGGAAGCAGAAGCGAATGACAGCGAGGAAGACATTTGGCTCACCGGTAAAAGTTTATGATTCTCTGGCAGCACAGTGGTCAGCTTTTCAAGGCCTTCATAGTCCTCTAACATGTAGTAGCACTCTGCCAGCCTCTCCTGGTTACGGCCTTGAAGGTAGTACTGCACTGCATTGACCCTTGAAACAGAACAGAGGATTTATATTCAACAGCCATAGTGGGGCAGTGTTACCTCTTATCTTAAAGGGCAGACCCATAAATACACTGAAAGAGCCATTGGTCGCTGTATTAAATCCCACTGTCCACACTGGCTGTGAAGAGGTTCCATCCTAAAGCTAATCCAACGTAAGTGATTGAGGACAAAACCCACAGTCCTCATTCTGTGTATGAGCAGTTAGTTACATCAAGTGGGTACACATTCTAGAACTTTTTTTATGTACAGCATCTTAAAAAGAAACTTCTAACACAGGTATACATTGCCTCTACACTAAATGCACTGGCCGGAGAAAGAAAGGGTAAACAAAGCTTCAGTACCACTTCTGCCTGTCAGCAAAGTAGTCTCCAACTGCATTGTAGGCCTGTTCCAGCAGAGTGTCATCACAGTCACCAGAGCCAGTTTTGAGCAGCTGGAGCACCCTGAACCAGTCCCCCAGCTTGATCCTAAGGCTGATGGCAAGGTCCCTACAAGAAAGGAAACATCCAGTGGCCATCATGCCTCATGAGCTGGTGGCATAGGGTAACACTGACACTAAAAACAGACTGAGCACAAGTAAACAAGAACTGAATCAAGATCGGATGTACCTGCGATCCATATCCAGGTACATCCGCTCAGCTTCCTCGAAGCTGCCGAAGTAAGCTGCCACCTCCGCCTGTTTCATGGGCTCGCTCTGCAGGTTGCCCAAGCGCTTCACAAACTCAATGCCTTGGTAGTCTTTGCAACGGACGAAGGCCTGTTCTGCTGTCTTCAGATCCAGCTTCTGGAGGGCTGCCTCAGCCAGCAGACGCCTGACAGGTTCATAACAGAGAGAGGGGTTGGTTAGGGACTATTACCAGAAGAGCTGCGTGGCATGATGCGTCTGCATGAATCCTAATACCCACTCTAATAAGATGAATTCAGGTTTAAACTGGAATGGAGCTATTAGCTGTATGACAGACTGCTACTTCTAATGGTAAATCAATCTGCAAGGACTGACTGATACTTTTCACTGACTCCTACAATAGGAGAGGATCATTCCTTGAGGTTGCCAGTTTTTGAGGGATGCTGCAAAAACTGACACATCAGCCAGAGAACGCACAAAAGCTACAGTGATCACAGTGCTGCTTCAAAAGACCTGCCATAAATCTCTCACTCTGCTCTCCTCTTCCCACACCAGCAGAAACGTTGTCTTTCTGTAGCCATGGTGGCCATCTCTGCTCATTCAAACTTTCCTTTTCTCTTTCTGTTGGTGTTTTTCCATTTACCAGAGTCTTGGGTGTGGATTGTCTTCAATGAACTGTGAGGCATCTTCAATCCCCACTTTTTCAATCAAGGCACGACTGTCTCTCAGGGAGCGGATTTCAAAGTTGATGAGGTTGTCTTTGTTAGGCCTCTCTGGATCCTGTCAAGCAAGATCTCATTGCTGAGTGCTCAATGAAATCAACCAATAAACTGCAGCTTTGAGTTTCATGATATTAGCACAAGTGGTTATGTTTCAGATATCAACATGATTGTGGTTTACCTTCATGATTTCATCAAGCAGCACAGATTTGATTTCCAGGTCTTCAAAGTTGCAAATGTATCCAGATGTTTGGATTGGCTCCTGTTTTGAAGATAGAAGACATTACTGTAATGGTTGCTAAATGTTTACTGACTAACAATAAGACGATGAAGATGAGCATCACTCAGACAGCTGAGCACTCACCTCTGGGTCCAGGTTCCTAAAGACGTACATCCGAGTCTTCTCCATCATGGCAAACAGATCAGGGTTGTCATTCGCCCACTTCATGTCCCAAACATCCTTGCGCTCAAACTTGGATGGATCTCCTGCAGACGCCTGGTTCCCTGTGCTGTCATCAGTGGAGGAACGAACTTCCAGGTCCAACAGAGTCAGCACACCTGCGATGTCGATTATGGCCAGACGACTACGGAAAACAATCATTACGTTTAATGTGACGGCACTGAAAATGTGAACAGCTTTAAATTATGACAAACTGTGCTTGAGCTGGTAAACAATATATATCTGGACATCAACATCAATCAGTGCTTGCCTGGAGTTGCAGTTCAATGACAGATAGTAGGCTCGGTTGTTCAAGGTGTATTTCTGGATGAGAACAACATTTGGGAGGCTGTATCTGTGGATGGTGCCAGACTCACGGCCCTGTCAGCACACAGTCACCCAAACATTCAGTTCACTTTTCATTTTACTGCACAGCTCAAAACAGCGTGCAATTGAAACAGAGATACGTACCACAATCATGGTCCTATCTGTTGCTGTGATACAACAAATGGCATCTCGAGTTGCCTGAAATGCAACACAAGCATACATATGAACCATTAGGATTCATACAACGGATTTGTAGTAGAAGACTGCTTTCCACTCGTTGAAATGAATTCCTTGGAGTGCTGACAATGTACTTGAAATGAAATTACTATTAGTAGTTTCTATATTTGTTTAGTTAAAGTAGCCACATGGAACAGCCTTTCCTCAGGCTGTGACCTCTGCATCAACCCTCAGCCATGACTGATGGTCTCATTTGCTTAAAAGTCATATAGACTCATTAGTATTAAGATAGGACTGTTTGATAACCAGCTAAACCAGTTTCAACTAGTTTGCTTCTTTGACATAGAGTGGGTGGAGAGATGAAATGAAAATGTAACATCCGAGTTTTACAGTATACTGGACTGAAATGGCTCAGAAGTGAGCTGATTTTTGTTTAAAAATGTTTCTTACTGGGAAGCTTTTTGCAAAATCTCCACCACTGTCACTGGGTCCAGATGGATTGCTGTCAATGTGATAGACCCTAGAAAGGCAGAGAGTCAGAAGAAATTTAAAAAAAAAAAGCCAGAGAGACAGCCAGACAGACAAACGGGTGTCCTTTCCACCGAGGTGAACTGTGGTCCAGGTGCTAGGAAAGCCCTGGCAGAACACTAGGTCATGCCCGGCCTCTCTCAAACCTCAATGGCATTTGATCCAGATGAATGAATCCTTTTCATGACACTGGCAGTACCAACACCCTACAATGAAACAGTGAGCTAGTAAACCCGAGGTTTCATCCGCCGACTCACAGAATCCAGCCTTGTGGTTATCTGGCCTGCCTGTAATTTTCCATGATCTGCTTGATGTGTACTGTAAGTTCTGACATGGGTGTTCTAGTTTGTCCCCATCGACTACCTGGCTTCATTTAATACAATCTTAATGACACCCCGCTGAGATGCAGCTCCATTATACTGGAAATGTTATTCCAATGGCGGAAAAAACTCACCTCTCCCTTCCCTCCTTCTTAGTTCTTGTGACTTGGTTGATCTCCAGAGCAGTTAATTTTTTCGCAACTCTGTACTGCCACAAGTAGAAAGCCTCTTTGGATGCAGCGATCACATGTGTCTTGGTCATGGTGACAAACAGCGGTTCTGATCAAGTAGACAAGTGGCAGATTTTATTACAAAGAGGAAAATCAGAGCGTGGATTGTTAAGAGCTTCTGTCATTCCAGAGTAATTTCATCAATACTTTCCACTGCTCACAGTGTTTATGTCATCTGGTGGATCAAACATGTTTCCAGTGTCACCAAATGATATTGATTTCTCAAACCATACAGTTTCAATACATGTGCATACATAGCAATAGGGTGTTCACTTTTAGATAAAATACAGTTCATCTCTTACAGGGAGCTATACTAAACTACACTGAAAAACCTGGCAAATGTTTGGAAATGACTGGAAATATTGTCTGGAACTTTGAACTAGGAAAAATTCTGTGCCTATGTCCTGCGTGGATATAAACAAGAACTCAATCTCTTGTGATTTACCACAGCGGGCTATCTGAAATCCATTCAGGCCACTGAGGCTTTGAAATCTGCAGGCCTTGAAGTTTCTCTGCCTGAGCTTCACAGCAAACATTCAGCCATGTCAAACAGTGACAGAATGCTGAATACTTGTGAGATATGAGGATGCCCAGTGCTCGCTGTCTATTTGCTATAGGATGGTGTGGCCCGAAGAAAAATGGATGGCAGGTGGCAGAACGCCAGCTGTTTCTCTATAAGCACGGTGTGATCTCTCACACTGGCTTGAGGAAATACACCAACCTTAAGGTAAATTAGGATTCTGATCAACTCACTACATCATAAGATTAAGTTAACTTCTGTATGCCAGCATGCAGGGCACGTGGCTTGTTTAGCACATGAACGGTGGAAGAAAATTCACAATTCAAGATTCTACTGTTTCGCTCAGCAAACAAAGGAGAGAATTACTGAGTGCTCTTGAATTCGTAGAGAAAGAAAAATCACAAAGCTAACGTCACTTCCATATAGCCCACAATAATAATGATAACATACTAAAAGTGGAGGGCATAGAAAAAGTAGAACCATCAATCAGAGGAGGAGACTGTCTCAACAAATTATTACAAAGGGAAACTTTTTGGATTTTCAAATTAGATGCCTGTATATATCCCGGTCTTAATGAAGAGATGGATTTTAGACCATTTCTATAATTATTTTGTAGGTCGTTGAAGATTAGCCCTTTCTCTTTACTCCGTGATTGAAACATATATATTTTCATCATGGGTTTATCACTGTTGATGTAACCTTTTTATATAATTGTTTAATCACTTGACTGATATTGAAAGTGTTTGTCTCATCTCACAGGTCGGTGGCTACTTGAAAAGTTGATATGTTCTTTGAAAAAATCATCATAACTTATCTTTGTAATTGGAACTCTTGTTCTGTCTGATGATCGGCTGTATGAAACATTTCATCTTGTGTTATGTGAGAATTAACTGGTCTAATTGTTCTTGACGTTGGCACTATATTAGCAATCAGTGCACCTGACTCGGGTCCTTACCTGTTTTTTACGCCCTGATGAAGACCCGCCGTGGTCGAAACCGGTCTAGAATATTTCATATCAATATGCCCTAATTTAATAAAGGCTTTTTAACCATCCTTGGCTCGGTCGGAGTGCCTGAAGATAGCTTTGTGCTTTTTCTTTGTCTCTACTATTTCTCTACATACTGTACAAACTCACCAATGTCAATGTATTTGGAGTCCAGAGGAGTCCCAATGGAGTTGCACAGAATCAGCACGTACTGAAAAACACACAGTAGTGCAACATTATTTTATAGATCAACTTAGGATTCTTTATCCAAGCAGAGAGTCGTCATTTTGAGTGTGTGGTTTCAATTTGTACGTTACCCTCGCATGACACCCAGACTCTAACTCAGCATCCTCCTGTGTGGCAGTGAATTAGAAAAACAGGAGGCAAGACAGCAGAGAAATATTTGTGATCCTTGCTCTTACAGCTCAGTCTGTATCTGTATAAACTGCATCTCCCCCTTTGTATGTCAGAGGTAGAATACATCTAACAAAAGCAATGGATGTGCTTGTCTATGAGTCATACAGCAAGTAACTAACATCAAGTCAACCTGCAGTGTTTTATTGACCATTACAAGTCCTGGTCCTTTTTCACTGTCGCCATGTTAGGGCATATAACCCAGAGGTGTTTGTACCTGCGGCTGGGTGTCATCAGCCTTGCTGGCTAGGATGCAGAAGTCCCCTGAGGTCGTGATAGACATCAAGCTCTTGACATATTTGACAAACTTCTCGTTGTTTTTGGTGTCCCAGAACACCACGCAGTACTCCTGCCGCTCTGGCTTTGTGTAGGCGTACACCACTGTGCTGCAACAGTAGCCCCACTGTTAAGAGACAGAGAAGAGCTGCTGAGGTTCACCTTTTGTGTAGACTCTGTGTAAAGAAATACGATCAAATAAAAGACAAACAACCCCTTTGTCAGAATGTAAGAACTCAGGGGTGTAGTGCAGTAGCTTCCCCACCAAGTAGTGGAGATGTGTAATACTGTAAATTTGATTGTATGTCAAGTGGTGGATAATAGTCTTTGTACTACTATATAAGCCAGCTGACCATGTCTTACTACTATACTATAACTACTTTACTGCTCTTTGTTCAAAAAAGAAATACACCATGTGATCAGTACAAACAAGGTGTTGTCATTGCAGCAGGCCAGTTCCACAGGGCTTAAACAGCTGTTTCATAAAAGTCAGAAAAATACCAGAGAGATGTCTAAAATGTACTTTCTGACACTCCTTTCATGTAAAAGAGAAAATCTCTGGTCAAAAGAATCTTTACAGGCTTACAGATGAATGCAAACACTGTCCCTAATACATTCTATTGATTTATAGACACATAGTCATCAATGTAATTAAATGGAACAAGATTTGACTAAATCTGTTATTATGTCCTTTGCCCTGATGAATACCCTGAGGCTGCAACTGACCAGTGTTTAAAACATACTCGTGCCAGATTAAATATAGGTTTTAGATAGTCAATGCATGTTTTCAAGAACTGTTTATTCCTTGAAAGGTCCTGTTTGAAGGGTTTAGTGACATCTAGCAGTGAGGTTGCAGATTGTAATTAACTGAATACCCCTCTCCTCGCCTTCCCTCTGAAAGTGTGTAAGAAGCTACAGCGGCCACGAAACTCATGAAAAATCCAAAAGGTGCTTGCCAGTGCCTGTTTGGTTTGTCTACTGTAGAAACATGGCAGTGCAACACGGTGGACTCTGTGGAAGAAGACCTGCTCCCTCTGTAGATATACACAGCTCATTCTAAGGTAACAAAAACACAATTCCTATTTTCAGGTGATTTTACACTAATGAAAACTAAGAGTATTCCTAACAAATCCTGCCAACAGATCCTCCTAAATCAGATCCAACAGATCCTCCTAAATCTTACACAACTGTTAGCATTTACCTTATAGTCTGGTCTTATGTTGGCAAAGTAGATGTAGGAGTCCACAGCAAGGCCTATACGCAGCCCTCCTCCCTCCCAGGCGACTCCTGTCATCTGCTTCCCAGGAACTTTTAGAGTTCTCAGATGCTGTTTAAACACCAAAAAGCATTTTAAGTGAACATATTCAAATTGTTTCTGTTTTACAGCACAAAACACATAAAGCTTTGTATTCTCTTAGTCAATTCTCTGTAAATTCTTCTCTCAAACTCAGTGTGTAAGTAAGGGAACAAAGTCTTCATCCTCACCTCTCCAAATGGTGTGTAGAACTGCACAACATTGAATTCTTTGTCCAGGTTTGAGGCTCTGAGTGAACCCGCCACCGCCAGAACACTGCCACAATGATTCCACTGGATGCTGACCACATTCATCAGGGTGTCAATACACACCGGGTCTGAAGAACAGAGCAGCAGCAGCAGTGTAAGTGCTGAAGTGTAACCGGGAGAAAACACTCTTTACAGGCTTTTTTCTACTTACTCTCATCATTCTCATAGCGCATGATCTGGCATCTTCCATTGTCAAAGCAGATAGCCAGGCATGGACAGTCTGGTTCAATGTAACCTCCATTTCCTGCATACCAGTGGATACCTGCTATACTGATAGCTCCAGTTGCATTGGTGAGACAGCTGATGGTCATTTTTATCTGAAACATTAACACAGATCATAAGAAGTCAACATATGCTAATGTGCAACCAGTAATTGAGAGCACATGACAAATGACCTGCATGTTTATTCTTTCAGTTAGCATCCTGTGAGTCAAGAAGCCATCTAGTTCTAAATGGGTACACACTGAGATGACTGACATTTCTATTTTACTTAAGCTCATGCACTCACTATGAAGTTTCCTTGATTGTCATAGATCTGTACTTCCCCGTTGGCCATGCCGAAGAGGAGGATCTTGCTGTCTGGCGACCATGCCACATGAGCAAGCTGATTTCCCTTTAGCTCCTTTCCCCAAATCCGGTTTCCTGCAAAAATAAAAAGGCATTTATTCCACTGTACATGTTTATACTCATTCCCTCAGTCTGTGAACAAAGCAATCCTTATCCAAGGAGCCTAAGTGGTTTTAAGCTAAATCTGGTTGGAAGCATATCGTGCTTTATCACCATTACTTCATTTTTTTTTAGCAATCACACTATGAATTTGTTTTTACCATCTACAGATCCAACAATGACTGCTCCATCTTCATACACAATGCAGATCTTCTGACCGTCAGCATTCCAACTCATGCTCCTCACCACCGATTTGTTGCGGTTGTTGATCATTTCCTCGTACCACGCACCTTTGGGAGGGGCAAACACAAACAACTATAAAAGCCAAATCTATTACAAGACACTTTGTATTTCTAGTTGGGCGGCAGTAGTCACCTTTGTACAGCATCCATACAATGATAAGTCCATTCTGGTCGCTGGTTGTCAGCTTTTCATACTGTTCATTCCACGTGACCACTTGCACCGCGCCTGCACGTGTTGTAATCATGACGTGTCAGATCATTTTCCTATGGCTGGCTCTACATCCTTGCCTGTTACTCACATAGTGTAAAGACAACAGATTTGGCAAGTACTGAATGTAACTCACCACTGTGTCCCTCAAGAGTCTGGTTCATTGACAGATTACTGGGTGCAGCAAGACCTTTAAGTTTGGCATCATCTGTTGTAAAGCAGCAAACTAGTTAAACATAACAGTGGGTCTATCCAACAGATGGATTAGACCAGGTGGGACCATTTCTGCTTACAGTGACTGGACACTGAGGCACCAGAACAGAGCCAAAAGCTTGTGAAAGTTTCCACACAATATACTGTAAGAGGCATTGTTTCAAAAATCCTCAAATCTCAATCACATGGGATTACATAAGACTGTTACAGACAAACTTTCACACAACGCTGAATGTATGCAACATTATTCATCAGGGGTAGCTCGAAGTAGCCCGAAAATCATGAAGGTGTACCAGGGCTGTGCAGGCTGTGTCCATCCACTCGACTCACCTGTCTGAGTTTCAAGCTTGAGTACTCTGAGAAGACCATCGTCTCCTCCACAGGCAATGAAGCCTTGATCTTTGTTCCAGGAGACACATTTTAGATGTATATTGTTGGGGATAGCAATCTATAAAACACAGGGAATTGTAGCCACAGTTCACCAGTGTTCTATGTCTTAACAGACGTATCGATGAGTGGTTTGGTAGGTAACAGCACAAGACGCTGTTAGACACTCACCTTCTTGCTGAGGTAGATAAACATGGTGGTGACGTTGCAGACCTATATCAATTCGATATCAATTTCTTACACCTTAAACACACTAGTTAACAAAACAAGACACTACCCTAATGTGAATTAACAAACTAGATAGCTAAAGTGAGCTAACTCTTTCAACCTAGCTAGCTACATCATGCGGCCTCGACAACTTAACGTTAGCCTGTACCGTTAGCTTTGCTAGTTAAGCTACCAAACTAACGCGACGGAGTGACGTAGTTTATGTTTAATGTTGCTCCACAAATTATAAAAACAACCACGATTGTAGTCAATAACGTTAGCAAATATATCGGAAGAACTGTTCAAATTCGACGTTTGCTTATATTGGAGGACTCCAGTTCTCAGGGCTGTAGCTTCCCTCGGTCTCCCGTGGTAACCGTAAACCGGAAGACTCGTGTTTGTGGTCTTTGTGGTAATTGTAGTTTTTTTTGTGCGCGACCTAATGGCTGCTGTCCTTTTTGAGGAATCGTCCTGTGCCACTGGCCTTCATTCTACGGGCTGTTAATTTGGTCTGTGTTTGGGAGTCTTTTAGGAAAAGTTGCCTCTCTTTATTAAACTCTCCATGATTGTCTTGTATGGAAACCCATGAGAGACTTACTTCAAACTAATGTGAAAACGTGGTAGGTCCACAACAGTCACTTACTATGAAAAAGCCCAATAAACCAACCCTACCATACATAAAATGTATTTTAATACAATTTTGCATTTAATTATGTTTGATGCAAAATAATAAAAACAGTCCAGTCAATACCAAAAGTTTTGAGATACCAAAACTCCAGGTATGGTACCTTTGATAATACTGACAGTGGCATGGTAACTAAGAGTGAAAACACACAATACAAGCTATATGTATGATCCATTGTTTCAGAATATTTATTTTTCATGTGCAACTCTGCTCCAAATAGAAAATATACAGGCAAGTTATTTTTTATCACAAAAGCACCAAAATATGTCAAGCACAGAAGTGTCAGTTTACACAAAGAGCCCTGCACCACAAATACTCCTTTCACTTTGTTTTATGAGTGTTCCATGGCAATGAAAAACTGCAGTACATTTGTGTATTGTATGGCAAAAATTCTGTACAGTGAAATACTTCTTTAACTGGTTACAGATCTGAACTCAAAATCTAATGGTTTCAAAACTTAGTGCATTGAAAATAGTCTTTAATGGCCAGGACTTTGGTCCAAGATTTGCCAAGTGTGCAAAGCACTGAAGCGGTCGAATCACCCCAACAGTTTTCCCTCACCCCCTAAAACACTTGCACCTGTCACAAATAAAACAATAATTACCAATAAATGCTGTGCAATCCAGTTGTTCAAATATTTCAGGTATCAAAGGAAAGGATTGTAGTAATTCACTGTGATGTAACACTGCCGTCGGCCAGTTGGCTCAGGCTTTATTTTGGTCTTTTCTCTGTGTAACAGTGCTGCAATCAGAGGGGCAACAACAATGATCTTATTGTATAAGAGATTAGTTGGTGTGTTATGGTTGTGGATGGAGGCTTTGTGTTCTACCAAGAACACAACAGTGACCAAGAAACGCTCTCACAGCAGTAAATACACAACAAGGATGTGGTACAACACTGTCCCCACCAGAAACATTCATTATGAAAGTAAACTTTCAACACGTTTAACAATTCTTCATATACATTTTTTTTAGAAGTTTTCATCTCCATCTAGTCTATAACTTCCCTAATTATCTTACATAGTTTGAGTCTTCACTCAATGGCTTAACTGTTAGGAGGAAATCTGACATTTCTAACAAATAAAAAGGTATATGTAAACATTTACACCAGTCATACCTGACTTTACTGTAAGAAGTAATAACAGACAGTGTGGTGAATGCAGAATGCAGGTTTACAATGCAAAATAGTCATGCTAATAGTACACTGCATGAGAAGGCAATACCATGCAGACATCTACCAAATCATTTTCACTGACATATTAAGAATTTTGACAGAGTACAGACGACTTCGGCTGGTCAAAAAAAAAACTGATTACACTGCTTGTCCTGAACATGTCTTCTGACCTCATCATCGATGTTCTTAATACTGGTGTTGGCCCTCAATCAGGCTCACTTTGTCTGAAAGTTCATCAAGTGAACAGACAGTCAAGGAAATAGAATTTCAAAAGTGTAGTTGCAATGTTTGCCAGGTCATCACGACACTGGCCGCTTGTAAAAATGCACCGTGGCAAATCAACGAACATTAGATTCAGATTCAACTTCCTGTAATTAAAGGTACAAATAAGACAAAATAAATTATAGCAGCCATCCGAGCTACTGAAAAAAACCTTTTTAGAGCCACAAATGTAAAGCAGACATTTCTTGCCAGTATTGTTCCCCTTGTGTTTCACTGTTCCTGCAGAGCCACGCTCCACTACCTCCCATTCTGTTCTCGGCCCCTGTCAGACATCATCTCCTCTCCACCTCTCCTTCGTTCCCCAGTACCTTACAATAAACCTTTAGAACTTCACCTCACCTGAGTGTCTGTGTCCTGCACTTAGAGTCTACCTTACAACAACATCATAACACACATAATAATCACAATGTTTAAGTCTTACATCAAATTCAAACTGGATCCTTCTGAGCCTTCTCAGCAAAAAGGATATGTTTTCTGCTCAGCTCCTGAATGGTTGACTGCACTTTTTTCTGGAACACAATCTGCGCTTCACACATGCAGGCATCTTGAGTTATTTCACTTCTCATTTCCTCTGAAAGAATGAGAAAAACATGTGAAGTCAAAGCATGAATGGCGTTTCACTGTGTTTAGGATAGCCTCTTTGAAATACTTGTTTGTAATACTACATATACGTTTGGCTGCTTTGTAGAAAAAAACAGCACAACCCATCTTATGCTCCTCTTTGTGAATCGATGGCTAAAACATTTTGAAACACCCAGTCAATGTCAGTGTTCAATGTGAGACATTTTGGAGCTGAAAAGAATCAGACAAAAGTGAGGTGTTTTTAAATCACAACATTAGCACAATGGATATTGATTTGACCAATGTAGCAGAGATCAGGTATAATCATGATTTTCCTTTGTGAGTGAGATTAGAAAATCTGTTAATTATATCGCTTCAACTAGTTAATCACAAACTGTGAGGGCCTTGTTACTGCGGTCAGGTGTGCAAACATAACTTTAGAGAGGACACATTGTTTGAGCAACATACCTACATATACATACAATACCAATTCACTGAAAAAGAAAAAACAGAAAGATAACAAGCAAACCATTATCAATTACAACCATTATTTTCAGTCCTTAAGCTAGATCAAACTTGGTGGGCTCAGGCCACACTTCCACTGCTTTAGCACTCTGTCATTCCTTAAGCAGCAGCGCAGCACATGTTTATGTCCTATAAACTGTGCTGTAAATGGATGGATCAGTGGAAGTATTATCACTGGACACAGTAGCTTTGGTTGCAGCCAACTGCAGACTTCTCCACAACTAAAGAATGCAAAAAGACAGACATGAAAGGTATGATAATGACTAAAATTGAAGTTAATACATTGTTCAACCCTAAATCTCTAGACACAGGACAAGCAAAGCATCTTATCAGTGCCACAGGCGTGACCAAATTCTCGGGGTGACAATCTTTAAACTTCATTCTGTTTCAGACAAGCTACACCCTCAAGGTGAATTTGTGGTTCTCTATTGAAATGTTCCTTAACATGGATGCACAGTTTCTACATACAGTAAAGGGTCTAGCTGAAGCTAATGTGAACATCTTCAAAAAAGTGAAATGTAATGCCTTCACAACAAATGAGAAATGTTCTGCTCTCTGTGGAGATTCTCAGTCATCCAGGTCATGGCTATCTAAGGAGGGTTTGAATCAAGGGAAACTGGGCTCAACTATAAATCAGTTCTTACATTCTTACAGGTGTCTCTGATTGTTTTGGGAGCACAGCCCAACATATGAATGATTTGGGACAACGTAGACTCTTCATTTTGTTAATGGCAAACCCTAACCCTAACCTGATAAGGTACAGAATCAACTGAGCCGTGTGAATCATGGCACACTCAGGGGAGCGGGCCATCACACTGACATTGCCCATGTAGAATGTTGGCATCGTTCAAAGGAAGAAGCAGTTTCTCTACATGTGCACAGTCATGTTGCACCAAGCCTGGCACAGCCATGCCACAACCTAAGACTGTAACAAAAACTCAGGTAAGTAGATTATCCACTGACCTGGTAAGATATATAATAAATTCCTGGTGTTGCCTTTTGAGCCAGAGCATCAATATTGTCTTCTATTGTCTAGTTTGATCTTGTCGGCATGAAGACATACGACCATTGTAATAAAACCATGCACTCTGGCCTATCTGGACTGTCCATGTCGTCAGTTATAGCAAGATGAATTCCAGAGCATGTGGTGGAGATGATGCGGCCATAAGACCAGGGTAAGCAAGGTACCATCATATGGAGTCAGTGAATGGAGGTGACATTGTCACTGACTGGTATTCTTCCTCTGTAGGTCTAGATTTGTGTTTTCAGATGCAGAAGACGAGTGAATGCAGAGTGGCGTCACAGTGTCCTCATTTACAGTCAGACCAGCTTTCATACAAAAGGTGAAGCTAAATCCTGATTTGCAGACCACACAAATGCAAATTTCAGTACTGCTCTGCATAGGAAAATGACCAGGCCTATGGACTCTTTAAGGGGCAAAGCCTGGGTAATATATGAGATGAAATCTATATTGGATTGAGGATTAATAGTAAGATAAAACAGATAATATTTAGAAAACTGGCATCTCACCTTAAATCATCTTAGTTTAGGATGGTTTGAGAATGGCTCTTGTGAAGTCAAGCACATGGTCCAACCTTTTCTTTGAAAAAGCCTCTTCAAATATCATAGGGAAAGAGTATTCAAGGAGCCCCAGGCCAGCTGTCGAAACTTCAACCCCTGACCAGCTGGACTCAATAAAACCATGTACATGTACAGTATGCCGCACCTATCAGTAGGTCAGTGCTAGTCCTGAGGCTTGAAGTGATTCAAAATATGGACAATCTCTTGATACTCTCAATACACAGACACAAATAAAATCCAGATCCTTACGTGAGCATGTCTTCTGGTCTGCATTCAACACATATCCCACTCGACACTGGCAGCTGTATGAGTCACCATTGTTGATACAAATATGCTGGCAGTCATTTCCCTGAGCACATGCATCTGAACCTGGAGAGAGATGATACAAATGCCAAAGCAGCTCTTGGTGCACAAGTCTTTGGAGGTACTATAAAGAAACACAACACATGCAGATACTGCTCCAATGTTAAGGAAGAACTTTCTTACGTGAGCAGGTTTTCTGATCCATGTTCAGCATGTATCCCACTCGACACTTGCAGATGTAAGAGTTCCCATTGTTGGCACAAATGTGCTGGCAGTCATGTCCCTGGGCACATGCATCTAAACCTGAACCTGAAAAGAAAAGCTCACACCAGTGTGCATGAGCACTTAAAATAAAGGACAATCACATAAAACTGAGACACAAAACACTTCCAGGTTCTTACGTGAGCATGTTTTCTTGTCTGGATTCAAAATGTATCCCACTTGACACCTGCAGATGTATGAGTCATCACTGTTTATACAAATGTGCTGGCAATCATGTCCAAGAGCACATGGATCAGCACCTGAAAAGAGACATGTCCACATGTGATGTGACATCTCATGACATCATTCAAGCAGGGATTGGACTATTGGAGCCTCTGACTGAGCCTCTAACTATCTGTATCCCAAGTGTCAGGCTGACACAGATATCCCTGGCACAGGTATCCAATACAGATACAGGTAACTGACTTCTGATTACCTCTGTCAATGAACACTTGTGGAGAGTTTAATGGCCACCAATGTCTGTATAATTTATCTAAATGACGACTATGTCAACCATACCAGATGTATCAGCCGCAGTGACCCAATTTGCTGCCTGTTTAAACTATAGAACTAATGACAATCCTCAACTATTAAAAACAACCTACAAAAGCTGATATGTCTTTCATCAGTACTTGCTGTCCAAGTGAACCATAGGGCTGTATTGAGAAAGACCAAGACCATGCACCTACTTAGAAAGACTTAATCTGGAGGGAACATGTTGTACCATGGCATGTGCTTGAAACTCAGACTTTCAGTCTTACGTGAGCATGTCTTCTGGTCTGCATTCAACACATATCCCTCATGACACACACAAAGGTGAGAATCACCATTTCTGACACATATATGCTGGCACTGATGTCCCAGGGCACATGTATCCAAACCTAGTGAAAAGAGACACTTCCACAGTTAACATCCATACTGAACATTTGTTTTCTGCTGACGTATTTTATTTGTTTTCCACCAAAATAATGCACTATCCACTCATAGTGACTATAGCGTTATTAATTTTTTATGACTATGTTCAAGCATTGACAGCACTTGGTTAATGTAAGGGAAAGATCATGGTCTGTATTAATATAGAAGAAGTCAGAAGCAATCATGAACTTCCTCTAACCTTAACCAAAGTGCTTTAGTGTCACAGTTCTGCACTTGACATGCTCTCTATCCACCCCAAGAATCCAGTGTTGTGCATAAAATGTTGCGCTTCATTCATGCAAACATTGATTAAAAACATAATCCAGGCAGCGATAACATTTGTCAGCACAAAGTAATTATGAATGTAAATGAGTTGAATATAAATGAAATTTCTAGAGGACAAGGTTGGATGAGTAGGTACTCCATACCTCTATGTGTATATCAGCTCCAGTTTAACAACTTACTGCACATTTGAAACACATTAACTATTAACTGTGCATTACAGTGCCTCCTGATGCACTTGCTGCATTGACTTCAGTTGGTAATACTGCATTATTTTCATGTTTACTTTTGTTGCATTTCATCAAGTATATCTATTATTAGACTTTGGTGGAACACCTGACTCTTTGAATAAGAGCATGCATACAAGTGTGTTAAAAACAAAGCAAAAAAGATTTAAATTATGGTTCTTACGTGAACATGTTTTCTGGTCTGCATTCAACACATATCCCTCATGACACACGCAAAGGTAAGAATCACCATTATTGGCACAAATATGTTGGCAGTCATGTCCCTGGGCACATGCATCTGAACCTGAAAAGAGACACTTCCACAGCTAAAGTCCACAACTAACATCCTCGGTGAAGATTATGATTGGCCAAAATGTAATAAAATGTATAAAGGTCCCTCTTTCTGCATTAAATCAAGTACATACAATAATAACGATAAAGACTGTACAAGTAGGTAACCGCAGACAGTGTAGTCGGACATGCATATCGAATCTAATGATAAAGCCCAAACTCTTACGTGAGCAGGTTTTCTGGTCTGCATTCAACATGTATCCCTCTTGACATTTGCAGATGTACGAGTCATCATTGCTGACACAAATATGTTGGCAGTCATGTCCCTGAGCACATGTATCTGAACCTGAAGAGACAATCACACTGGTAACTGACTGCACCAATGGAGTTACAGTTGAAGTCATGACCATGTGCTTCGTACCCCAGGATGTATCAGTCCCAGTTTCCCAACTTCCAGCTCATTCGAAATGAATTCAAATCTAACTTTTTCATAATTTAGAACAACCAACAAGAGCTGATGTATGTATGTCCATGACACAATGCTTCACCAACTGTTGCTATCCAAGTTAAGCATTTGGAGCAGCAAACACCAATACTTTGAGCATTTTTAATGCTCCAGAGTAAAAGGTCTCTGATATTTACTCAATTGAATAACAGACTTTGAGGGAGGCACAAGACACTGCACCCTAACATGCATACAAGATAATCTATATCGGTAAAATTCAAGTTCTTACGTGTGCATGTTCTCTGGTCTGCATTCAAGATATATCCCTCATGGCACTTACAAAGGTATGAATCAGCATTTGTGACACAAACATGTTGGCATTCATGTCCTTGGTCACATGTATCCAAACCTGAAAAGAGACACTTCCACAGTTGCACCATCAGGATAGACCAGTATTTATTTAAAAATATATATACCATGGCCTCATCTTTAAACCTCTTTCTGCCTTTATCCAAACACATGCATTTTAATTTTTTAAATTAACAATGAGACTGCACTAGGGTATGTGCATCGTAGGGCCCAAGTTCTTACGTGAGCATGTTTTTAGGTCTGCCTCTAACTTATATCCCACTCGACACTTGCAGATGTACGAGTCACCACTGCTTTCACAAAAGTGCTGGCAATCATGTCCATGGGTACATGGATCAGAACCTGAAAAGAGACATGTCCACATGTAACTGACACCTCATCACATCAGTCAAGGACTGCCTAGATTGTTGGAGCCTCTGACTGGCAGTTGTTCCTTTTACTACTGTTAACTGTGGTCTCATGGTCCATTCCTCTTTCTGTGTCAACTGCAACTGTAACTGACTGTGTGAAAATGCTACAAGGAAGGTGCAATATTTGTCACAAGAGGCATGAAGACAGTCTGTCTGATCAAAGCACCTCAACAATTCTTGGCCACTCACAATTACAGTATGTCTTTATGCAGAAAAACCCACAAATCCAAATTACAGTGTGCCTGTCCAACAGCAAAGGCCTGGTGGTTTCTCTATTTAATCAAACACTAAATTGTTGTAAACCATATCAAACCTCACAAGGCACATGACAAAAACATACTATCCAAATGTACTGAAATGATAATGAGTGCTATGCTCTCTGGTCAGCACTCAACATGTATCTCAAATATTGCTTGCAGATCTAAGTGGTAAAACACAATACGCTGGCAGTCATGTCCTTGGACAGGTGTCCAAATCTGCATAACACTGACTATAGCTAAGTTCAACACCCATTTGTGGTACACTACTCAGGATAACCCCAAACCAATAGTAGCAAGAGCTGATCTGTGTCTGTTTTCAGAATAACCCAAATCCAAGTAGAAACCACTAAGCCAGCGTGGAAGTACATTATGGTCACTTCAACCGTTCCAAAAGACTATTTCTGCAGATTTTGTTTCATCAAAAAAAGAAAAAAAAAATATGCCGCGATACAAGCATGAAGTCTACCTGAAAATTCCATGTTCGTAGATGAGCATGTTTTCTGGTCTGCATTCAACACATATCCCACTCGACATTTGCAGATGTAAGAATCATCAGTGCTGACACAAAAATGCTGGCAGTCATGCCCCTGGGAACATGAATCCAAACCTGAAAAGAAGAAGCTCCCTTATCGAACATGAAGCCCTTATTGTGGAACTTATGGTAGTGCCTCACCAGCTCCTGCTTTGGACAGTAAATGGAGGATAAATGTCAGTCATTCAAAACACAGGAACCAATCAAAAGACATACAATAAACCTACTGTATGAAAAAAGAACATGTTTTTTGGTCTGCATTCAACAGATATCCCTGAGACACAAATATGTTGCCAGTCATGTCCATGTTTCTGATCCTGAAAAGAAACATCTAACCAACTAAGTCTAACCACATAAGACAAGAAGCCGAGAATCATTTCTGTTTCAAACATGAGCACATCACCTTTTAAATGGGTTTGAAGTGAGGCTTGACTATTCAACTTCAACTGCAAATCTGTGATGAACATATGGGGCTTGTCCCAGTGTCCTCCATAACACCCTAATAAGTCTTCACTGACCACTCGATATGTTGGACCAAGCGGTTGTGGTACAGAACTGGAGTTGTTGCCTTCGTAGGTATGTGCTTTAGACAACAACATACATGGCTTAGTTTGGCTCTAAAGTACATAACTGAAAGTTGGCAGCAAGCAGTAAACCCAGATCCAGACTCCAAACACCCAAGGGCCATTGGGATACAACAATACTGTAACTCTAGCCGACTTACTCTACAATCATAGTTAAGCCTGTGACTTAGAGACAGGATCTATAGCACTGTACTTGTCCTTTTTCCATATGCATGGGAGGTGGCAGCTTGGTCCAGGGCCAGTTTAGAAACTTTTGAATGGGGGGCCAAAACTAGGGGACAGACTCAGACAAGTGGGGCACATTTGCGAAAATGTGGTCAGATTCATATTTAAAGAACTAGTTCTTTGCAATAATAAACTGTACTAATAGCTATCAAAACGTACTTGTACTCAGTGTTAAAAATGAATGCCAAATAGACGGCTTTCAAGGTAATGGGGGAGTGAGGGCAGGGGTATTCAGTTCTCTACAACCAGCCACTAGATGGCACTAGATCATACAGACTGGAGCTTTAAATATTCTAACAATAATAAATAGCTGCAATTAGTAACTCCAAAATAGCCAAGACTGTCACAAATAGACATAGGTCTACTCATATCTCTTTGCGGTCATTTTGGTCTATTTGTAAAGTTTTTAATCTCTTTATGATCATTTTTCTGTATCATTTGTGGTCATTCAGTGTCTCTTTGTAGTTGTTCAGCATCGTTTTGTGTTCATTTTGTGTGCCTCTGTGGTTGTAATCTTTCTGTTTAGCATACACATTGGGTTGCTTTGTTTCTTTCAGTGGTTATTTTGCATCTCTTTCTAATATTTTCTCTTTTTGGTTGTTATGCATCTCTTTGTGGTCCTTAACCCAAATTTTGCATCTCTGGTCATATTGCATCTCTTTGTAGTCATATTGCTTTTGCTTTGTGGTCGTTCAGTGTCTCCATTAGATATTTTGCATGATTCTGTGGTCTTTTTGTGATTGTTTGGCATCTTTTTGTGGTTGTTTGATTGACTTTCTTACAGCAAATATTCACAGACACTTCATACAGAGGTTGTGATACTTACAAGCCAAGTACCTGTCACCTTCTTACTCTGGAATCTGGAATCTGATTGGCCAGCCCTAGACAACTAGGATTGGTCCCAAACTGTCCTAGATGGGCATCCGTCCCAGTCTTCTGAAGTCTTGCCCTGTTCTAATGTATTTATGACAACCAGCCTATTTATCTCAAAAGCTAGAAATAAAATCTGTAGAGAAATGATCTTACATGAACATATTTTCTGGTCTGCATTCAACACGTATTCCACTCAACACTCGCAGGTGTATGAGTCACCATTGTTGATACAAATACGGTGGCAGTCATGTCCCTGGGCACATGCATCTGAACCTGAAAAGAGACACTCCCACATCTGACTGACAGTTTTGGGTTCAGTTGAGAGTCAGGGCTTTCAGAAACTGACTCCAAGTCAAGTTCTGGAGTTCTAATGCTATCCTTTTTTGGCAAGATTTACATTTTTATACTCTGTTTATAATGTATATCATCTACTATAGTTGATTTTATTTTGGATCTATTTGTTCTACTTATTCTGTTTTCTACCTCTCCTTTTTATTCTACTGTGGTAACAGGCAAATTTCACTGCGGTGGGATCAATAAAGCCTTATTTTATCTTATCTTAAATGTATCTTTTCTGTGATATTGAATATAGAATATCTTTGGGAAGTGTGTGCCATACTGAATCTAGTCGAGTTATGGCTTCAACAAGAAGAAGAATGTTTGATGTGACTTGCCGCAGTTTGGCACAAAGGGCTTTTAAAGTACCTCCATTTCCTCCATCAGCTGTCTGTCACAGCCACTGCTGCAGCTCCAGCTCCTGACCATGTTTTCAGAACTCCACCACCTGTCCCTTTCACCTAACAAAATATCTTCATCTCTTTCCACGACCCCCCCAACCTCCCCACAGCCCTCAGGGGAGGCTTGCCTCACAGCTTGAAAACATCAGAGGGTCCACAAAATCCTCAGTTAAGGAGGATTTTGTGGACCCTCTGAGTCATTACTTTTAGAATGTGTGCCCCTCAGCACTCCAGGCGTTCATCATGTCCTGCTCATTTAATTTGTGCTAAACAGTCTCTGCCCTAATCTATTTATGGAAACCCAAAACATTAATAACAAGAGATGGCATGCAGTGTGCCCACAGCACAAAATGCCTAGTTAACTGATGTCCAAAGGGGCCTTCAAAAGCTTAGGAACTTGGAATTCCAAGGCTCTGTCAAAGTTCTTACATTAAACATTTCAAAAGTTAACATTCTTCAACTTTAGTAAAGCTTTTCCCATCCAATCCCAAACCAGTGTCTGAGCAAGATTCAATCAAAATATAACTTTTCTCCATGTTCCACCTTTCTCAGCAGCAGTGTTCAGAAGGAGATTCATGCAGAAACACGTGGGATTTCGTGACACTGAGACACTGAACAAAAACATCAAGACAAAGATACTGTAAAGATTCTCACGTGAGCATGTTTTCTTGTCCGGGTTCAGGACATAGCCTGCGCGACAGTCGCAGTTGTATGAGTTGCCACTGTTGACACAAATGTGCTGGCAATTGTGTCCCTGAGCACATGCATCCAAACCTGAAAAGAAACACTCTGTCTGATTGGCATACGCCTTGTGAAATCAATCACTTTGGGTTAATGTTCTGTTAGTAAGATGTAAGTATATCTTCAGTAACTGCGGAATTTGTAATTCTACAGAGCCATAAGCAGATTAGTTAACTTGATCTCTGTGCTTCAGCTGTAGTGATGTCATAGTAAATTCATTGTGTCGTTTCAAATCCTGTGTTATCTGTGAAGGAAGAGACATAGTCATTTGAAGACACCTGAATAACTATCCATCCTAATTTTCCAACACAATAGTCCATGCAGTTCAGACCATGTAAACACAAAATTCACAATCGTTGCATGTCTTTGGTCATGACGTCATTGTGGTGGATGGACAGAGGTTGCTCACTGTGAAACACAGAGGTTGGTTGAACTCACTCCTCAGGTTCAAGCTGTCACTCAAAAACAAGTTTTGAATTTGTGTGACTGGAAGTGAGTCAGAATTTTAAGCACAGTGTACAATAAGTTCCACACCAGGGAGAAACTTGCATGAGTAGCATGGTTAACCTTAGCAGTGACCTTGCTAGTTTGGGTGATATCAAAAGTTGAAAAGAGAAATGAGGCGACATTTTTAAATCGATTTTCACTTGTGGACACATACTCAAGGGCACTGAGCTGTTGAGAGGTCAGGGTTAGAGATGTTTTGAATGAAACATTTCTGTGTTATCTGGCTATAAGTCTTATATTACCTTACAATGGCGTTTTGCATTCCCCCTGAAGACCATAGCTGTAGCTGCATGCTTGGCAGTGGGTTGAGCTACAGTTGCAGCTGTGGCTGGGCCTGCGTTGCCAGGGCTATAGCAGGAGAATTAACGAACATGTTTTTGGATGGCAGGGAAAATGGAAGCACCTGGAGGAACATGCAGACTTCACAAACCCGGCACTGGTCAGGAGCTTCTTGCTGTGCTAACCACTGAGCCACTGTGCTGCCAGATGTTGCTACTCTGCTAACTTGCTACTCATGCTATGCCTCCTCAGTAAACACAGCATTACTGATATGGTTATGGTCTCAGCTGCACTGTTGCCAGCTTTTGCCTCATTTGTTAACATTAGCAGAGATATAATTGTAAAGCAGACGCTTACGATGTGATCCACATGTTTCATCAGATATGAGAGATGTGTTACTAAATCTACCACAGGAGTTCAGCTTCACCACAACGCTCAGCCAGCCTTTTTCTTCAGAGCAGACGGAATGCAAAACACATTGAGAGATGTGCAACATATTGCAATGCACTGCAAAACAACTGGGAATGAACGCAAAGTTTTTTCCAAGTAAAATGCATAACTTTTTGTGAGGAAATGCAAACGCAGTTCAGAAAAAAATGCCACTGTTTGACAATTACGCCGTTATTCTGAAGCTCTCCTAGTTCTTATTTTCCAAGTTCTGATATCACCCAAATGAATCATGGCAATGAGCAGTTGCATTCCTGTAGCCTATAAGCATTACGTAAACATGTAAAAATGTGAAGGTTCTTACTCTTTAAGCGATTTGTTACTGTGGAACAGTTTGACATTTTTTGGTCCCTGGAATCATGTCATCACTGTGAGATTGCAGAGGCACCAGAAAGTCACTGCACTCATCCAAGAAATAGTCTCTAAATAGCTGTAGGCCCCTGTGAAACCACAACTTGTTTTTGCAAGTTAGTTTTTTGTAAAACTTTTAAAATTACATACAGCAAATAATAATTAAGCTTTAGAGGTGCTAGAAGGCACCATTTTCACCTGACAGAGCTAGGCTAACTGTTTCCCTCCATTTCCATTACTTATGCTAAGCTAAGTTAAGCAGCGCATATGTAAACAGAAAGATATGAGAGTGGTATAAATCTTCTCACCTCTCTGTAAGAAAGTGAGCAAGTGTATTTCCCAAAATGTCAACCTATTCATTTAAAAAGGTCTGTTGTCTTTTTATTAGAATTAGAATGTTTATGTTTATGAAATTCATGCATTCACAGACCAATTTAAGCAACTGTAAAATATCAGTGGCAAAACGAGTGGCTGTTAATGTTCTGTCAGTGATGGTAAAAGCCCAAATTGTGGACCTGGGCATCTTAGCGCGTCTTCAGGTAACTGAGCAGGGCATACGGCATAAAGCACAGCACGGGGTGCAAAGAGCAGTGTGCTCCCTGTGAAAAGTAAAGGCAGCATCATATTAGGATTCAACCATTTTAAAGTGTTCAAGGTTGCAGAATTTGCTCTGGATTGGCAAATCAACCAGTGAGGTTTGTCCTCTTACAGTTGGTTAGTGCATTACTGAATGTTTATCCTTTAACTTACTGTCACCATCTGCATGGCAACAGTTAATAAAGACCTTTCTGAGGGGAATCCAAACACAACAAGTGCGGTAAATCACCAGTTACCTTGCCCTTGTTCTTCAGATGGAAAGAAGAGGACCGATAACTTTAGAATGGAGAATCCCTCTATGGTGCTGCCCATATGATCACAGGTGAAATTGAAAGGACGGGCCTGACATACCATTGTTTCCTTTATCATCACTTTCATTATTTATTCCGTCTTTTCTGCCATCTAGGCCTAGTCCATAATCATCAATTCCACCGTCTAATGGAATAGCCGCACTCCCATTATCATCATCCTTACCACACAAGGTTTCCCTAAATTTGGAAGTCAGCTTCTCTATGACACCATAGGTCTCCACATAGAAGACATGGTCATCATGTGGGTGGCTGGCCATGAGGCGGAGGGACATCATGTCAGCTCTGTCCACTCCCACTGCGTAGATCTCGATCCCAGATGCCCGAGCTATTGCCGATACATCCTCTACCTTATCCTGGGGCCTCCCATCTGTCACTATGATGGCTACTTTGGCAATATTCACAGAGCTAGCTCGGGCCCCTGCCTCCGCGGTGAAAGCTTTCTCCATGGCAGTCTTGATGGCCATGCCCGTCATGGTGCCTGAAGCGAGGGGCTCAACACGAGCCAGTGCCTGCTTCAGGGACGACTTGTCAAAATACGTCTTCAGTAGAAACTCAATCTGCACTGTGCTGGCATAATTGACGAGGCCGACTCGTGTGGCGTCTGAGCCGATCTCCAAGCTGTCCACCATGTCCTGCAGGAACTCCTTGGCCTTCTCGAACTCAGCAGGGCGCACACTGCGGGAGCTGTCTATGATGAAGACCAAATCTATGGGACGATTTCTGCAGTTGGACCTTGTGGCTGTAAAAAAAAAAAGAGTACGTTCTGTGCTCAGAGATATTTTTAAATCAAGTGAAAAGCAAAAAAGCTCTATCAGATGCTAATAGTGCTCATAAAATTTGAGTTAGGAGTTATGACACTTTTAAATTTGCTACAAAAGACCGTCCACAACTCCACATCACTCTTTTGAGAGCTACATGAAAACATGTTAGTTATGGCTGAAGTGAAGTACCTGTGACAGCTCTGATAGATGCAGGAGAGCCAATCAAATCTCGAGCAGGCTGCCAAGACACAAATGGTGCACCTTTGTTTTGCAGCTTTGAGAGTGGCTGGCTCTCCTTTGGCAGCTGGTGATGGGAGGGCTGATAGCGATGAAACCTGGAATTAGTGCCACCAGCTTTGCCAAGGGAGATGGAAAATACAGAAGGGATAGCATTAGAGCAATGGTTATTTTGGTTTAACCCAAGCAAAATGAGACATGCAGGCATGATTATTAGCTTAGCAACACATTTTCAACGTGAGGATCACAGAAGGGAAAGGAGTATGTGTTGCTGAAGATATACAGTGTACCCAATGTATGCTGGAAAGCCTGGTCAAAACTAATAGCATGTAACTAAATGGAATGTAATATAGGCATGAGTATAGAACGAAATTGATAGTAATATTTGAATTATGACTGGAGAATATTGAAGTTAATTTGAACTTAATATTAGTTTGCGCCTCTCAGTCACACTGCAAGTTAATCATCTGATTTTCTGAATAAGAAATACCAAGCCATGTTTGAAAAACCCAGAAGGTCGTTTAACAACTCTTCCTGCTGCTCTGAAAGTATTTCCACAATCCTGAAAGAGTATAATTGTCTGTATGAGAAAATATTCAATATTGCACCTTGTTTTTTAATCAGAACAAAGCCAGAAAGGTCATATCTCCTCAGTCAATTTGTAAATGAACCAAATGTAACATTTTACTACCACTTATCTTATGTTGGTGCATATAGACATTCCTTTCCAATATTTTATATTTTCACACAAAATGACAACAACACATTCATATTTTTCTTGTGTATGCCAAAAAGGACAAGGGCACGATATCATATCCATTTATATAGATGGGGAAAATAATAGCAATTTGGGAAATGGGATAGTCATCTATTCATCTTGTGGATATAATAGAGTCTGAGGGTTCTGCAAACACCTCCAGAACAACAGAAAGTGACACGAGGGCCACATCGCGGCCACAAAACCATAAGGATGCCTGGCATCATAATCTTAAATACAATTCATGTAAAGATGCTTCAGATCGCAGTGATACTAGCTGCATTCAGACATGTTGCGCCATAATCCACTAATGTGTCCAAACTATGACAGACGCATGGAAAACAAAATGACGTTAGAGGGTTAGTGCGCGCGTCCACAGAATCAGCAACAGGTGAAGGGCTGCTGTCAGCGAGCTTACAGCAGAACAAACCAACCTCCACTGACAGCTCTCCGTCTCCCCTGCGTCAGGTGGTTGTTGGCACCTTGTTGGACACCCTGCTGCTGCGGTGCGCCTCGGGGTGTGTAATCGCCCTGCTGGACCTCTTGGAGGGTATCAGCCATTGGTACATCGTCAGAGGTTTGTTCAATTGGTGTGGCATCTTCAAAGCGCTGATAGACCCTTGGAGGGACTTGCGGGGACACTCGTGGGACAAAAGGACTTGAGTGAATCTTCCGGCTGTATGACCCAAACTGTGAGGAGGTTCCCAGAGCTCCCGGTGCCAGGATGCCAATGAAACAGAGCAGTGCCCTCACTAGTGGAGTCATGTTGCCTGCGCACACTTGTTTTCCGCCCGCCCTCCGGTCCTCCACCACTGACTATTTATATGATGCCGTCCACGGCCCACAAGGCGTGGGGAACCAGAGGTCCAATCCAGAGACACGTGGAGGAGGTGAGGGAAGGAGCGCACAAGTGAGGGTGGTGTCAAAGCAGCAGCACGGGCTGCTCCTTCTCTAGGTCTGGAGTATAATTGACTTCATTTATCCTGCATTTCAAGGACTTCATTACATCCAGTCATTTTTATCATTATATTTTACAGCATGTATGTAGTTCATTTTTATTTAACAAACAATATAATAAGTCTATATGGCTGTTAGGAGACTGTAGAAGTAAAAGTAATAGACAACTGTACATCACTGATCAGAGACACTGATCAATGGTGAAATGTAACTATTTACTCAATTACTGTACTTAAATACTGCTTTAAGGTAGGCCAATTGTAGTTTACTTGAGTATTTCCATTTTGTCCTCCACAACATATTTTCCAGCTATAGTTATCAGTCAGTTGCAAGATCAAGATCTTTCATTTAAAAACATAGAATCATCTGATAAGCATTGATTTGAATCAAACTACCAAGATAGAATCAAGTTAAGTAACTAAAATTAGATCCACCTCAGCCTCAATATTTAAATGCTGCTTACACCTTAAATGATTAGTCATAATAATCCAGTAATGTAACACAACATTCTGATTACTTTTACTTTTGATTCTTGCTTCTTCTTTTATAGTGTGGCATTGCTTTTACTTAGGTAAAATATCTCAGTAATGTCTCAAAAGTCCACAACCTGTTATATTTTGTAATAAGTTTTACAATTGTGACTCCTGCTGACGTAAGAAATGGCCAGATGTCCAGAGTTTCTTTTATTCTAAGCTCTTTTAGGGCTTGTCATCCAATGATGACTCCTATGAGGGCCTGAATTGTTTTGCAAAATATAAAACATCTATAATATTAACTGTATATTACTCTGATTGAATATAAAACATGCAATAAAACATAAGCCTTCTATGTCAAGGCACATGGAACATCATACACATGTAGCATGCTGCCCTCTCATGGACAGTAGTGCAAACCGTGCCACAGTGTTTCTTTTTTGTGGTCACTGACATAAATAAAAGAGCCATTGCTCAATTCAAAAGCAGATATCTGCCTTGTCTGAAGATAGATAATGAATAACATCCAAGTATGAATGAATCCTCTTATATGAGCAACACCAATCACCTTGGAGTTCAAACGAATATTCGTTCCGTCTGTCTGACAATGCAAATCATATCTGACTTCCACAGTGGGAAGTTATATGTGGTTTCTTTTCCTGGAACCAGTTCATACTCTAGAGAGAGGACCGACTGCATACATACATGCGTTTCGACCTGCGTATGCACAATGTTCTTGTTACAGTTCTTTGTCAGCATTGCGAGCGTATTCTGTCCTTGTTCAGGAGAGAATGGTCTTCTGCATGCTTACTCTCCTGGGGACATCATCATTGGAGGACTTTTCCCTCTTCACACACAAACCAATAGGAGCAGAATACATGGACCCCTCTCCTGTCATGCGTGAGTATGGCCTCATTGAAATGAATTAATCACATTTCTGAAATATAGAAGCATCTCAGAAATTTCATCTGCCCTCTGTCAATTTTTGAAGGTATGATTTGCAAATGTTCCTTCACATTCAAGTGATGATATACGCCATCAGAGAAATAAACCAGCGCACACCAAGGGTTCTACCCAACCTCACCATCGGATATGACATCTATGACACTTGTGGTGATGTCAGTTTTGCTATCAGAGCAGCGCTCCAGCTGCTGAAGAACCAGTCAGACCCTCAGAGGTGTTTAGTGCCTGAAAACTTTCAAGCTGCGTTACCTGAACCCAGAACAAAGGCAGTGATTGGTGAAAGGTATTCTGAAGTATCAATAGCTGTTGCACGAGTTTTTGCTCTGTCATCAGTCACTCAGGTTTGTCTTCTCTGTACTTGATATTGTCCCATTAGCTACAGTTCAAGATGCAAAAGATATTGAATGCCTTTGTATAGTTTGAGGAAACTGGTTGGATTATGACAGATTTCGCATCTATATCTAAGATGCTGTAACATATTCAATAATGGTAATGTCGTCTTTGTCTCTAGATTTAAATACATCACTGTTGCATGCAGAATAATCTCATCATGATTCCTGTTTGTTACAGATTAGCTACGCATCAACTAGTGAGCTGCTCAGCAGGAAGTTTAAGTTCCCCACTTTTCTGAGAACAATATCAAGTGATGAACATCAAACAAAGGCCATTGCTCAGCTGGTGATGCGGTTTAACTGGAAAACAGTGGCCATTGTAGGAAGTGATGATGAATATGGGAAGTACGGCAGTGACAAACTTGCGGACATCTTCGCTGGAATGAATGACCTGTGCGTTGAATTCATTGACATCCTGCCTGGTTACTTTTCTAAGAACAATTCCCAAACCCATGTGAGGATGGCTGAGCTGGTGAACAATATCAATAAATCCTCCGCCGAGGCCGTCATCATGTTCACCAAAAACACCAACGTTGATATAATCATGGAAGCAGCTATTAAACACAACCTCAACAGAACTTGGATTGCAAGCGATTCATGGTCCACCTCAACAAAGGTCTCTGCACTGCCAGGCATTGAGAGGGCCGGGGAGGTTTACGGATTCATCTCAAAGAGGAATGAAGTGCCTAGCTTTAAAGACTATGTCCTCTCAGTGTTCAACGGAACCACTGACGCCATTCTCGAACATTACCTGAGTAATTATCCACTTTGTTCTAATCAGTCTGACGAGAACAGAGAAAGCAACTGCTCACTACCGAGCAGCCAAGAGGTGTCCAAGCAATGTCTGGACATAAGCTGCTTGGCCGAGTACATTGACCAGCATGGATCATACAATGTCTACTTGGCTGTTCAAGTCATTGTTGAGGGTCTCAGGCGCTTACTTAAGTGTGACAACTACCAGTGTAAACACAGCCACAAGTTTACAGCCTCAGAGGTACAGTAAAGTTATCATACTGATGTATGTTTCATTGCTAACGTTTGGCTTTAAAGCAATAGTTTGATGTTTTAGAAATAAACCTATTTGCTGTCTTGCAGAGTTTGGTGAGAAAATGGTTACCTCTCTCGTATCTGTCTGATAATATAAGGCTGCAGTCAGCAGCTTGTTAGCTTAGCCTAGCGTAAAGACTGGAAATGGGAGCAAGCTTGGATCTCTTAAACATGTGAGGTATCATTTGTTAATAAGTGAGCTTTAGAGGTGCTGGTATGTGGATATTGTTTAACAGAACTGTTTCCAGCTTGCATGCTAAGCTAAGCTGCTAGCTGCTGGCTATAGCCTCAAAGTTTGTGGACAGTTGTGTGAGTGGTATCAATCTTCCCATCAGAAACTCTGCAAGAATACGAATAAGCACATTTCCCCCAAATAATCAAGCTCTTCTTTTGATATAGTTTCATGTAATTTGTCTCCACAGCTTCTTGTGGAAATCAAGAAAATCAACTTCACTGTGGACACCACACAGATATTCTTTAACCCTGACGGAGACCCCAGTTTTGGATATGATATTGTGTATTGGAACATGGTTGAATCCAGACAGCACGTACACATCAAAACCATTGGAGAGTACTGGCCAGAGGGAAAAATCAAAATCCCAGATGATCTTGTTAGAAATAAGCGCAGTCTGGTGGTGAGGTCAAGTTTTCATTGCATATTTCTTTCCCAAAGTAATTAATGAAGATCAAGTCATACCGATTCTGTTTTGTCTTTCAAAGGTGACTGTTTACAACTGCTCGAAAACATGTACACCAGGACAGGAGTTGAAAAAGCAAAGCAAACAGTGCTGCACTGGTTGTGTTCCATGTGCAGATGGAGAGTTTTCTGCTGAAAATGGTAAGTGTTTGATCATTCATCTCAAGCAAGAAGATCATGTCTGCAGACAGCCCAACAGTTTCCTTCTCATATGAAATATTCATCACCTCAAATAGTAAAAATCCAAGCATCTAAGAGGAGCTCTACCAAATGAGAATATCATCACAGTTATAGGACTGATGGTTCAAATGTCAATATAGTGAGACCTTCCATTTCACCAAAAAAGACACTTAACACATTTTAGAGAATTCCTTCAAGGCCTTCACCACATATATTATATGAGTCTGGAGACACATGGATGAAAACTGCAACTTGATTGGTTAGAAGAGACATATAAACATGAAGCAGTTATTATAATTTCTGTAATGCACTTTGTGTGTTAAGAAAAATGCTATATAAATAAGTTTCTTCGTCTTCTTCCTCTTATTATTATTATTATTACATAATGAATTCCAAAAAGTTTACATTGTAAAAGTTTAAAAACGAACTCTTTCATGAGTAGTATGCCAAATGTGATGTTTTGATGATTTATGTTCAGTTTCGAATTAATTTGCAAACATTACATAACCTTCCTGTACTGCACTGTACTGTACTGTAAGGGTGATCTGATGCTGTGGCTTGGTACTTCCCCATTTATGCAAAACAAAATGTTATACATGCATAAGGAAAGAAAAGGAATGCATTCTTCCTGATGTTCATGCAAAAATGTTCTTACTTTCACTGTACAGTTAAATTTGCATTCCTTTGCTTACTTCCATAGGTGAGAAGTGTCAGCGCTGCAGTGTAGAGATGTATTCCTCTCCACAGAGGAATAAGTGTCTGAACAAAACTGTTCAGTTCCTTCACTGGTCAAATCCCTTCGTTATCATTTTGACTTGCTTGGAAGTCTTTGGGATCATTGTCACCATTGTGTTTGCTATTTTGTTTGCAATCCATCGTAGCACTCCCATTGTGAAGGCCGTTGGAGGTTACTTGTGCTTCCTGGAGCTTTTTTCCTTGCTGGTGTGCTTCTGCCTAACGTTTAGCTTCACAGGGTTACCCACTGCAGGTTCGTGCATGGCAGGCCTGCCCGTCTTCGGCATGGCTTTCTCCCTCTGCATCTCCTGCATTCTGGCCAACCTGCTCCAAATCTTAGTGGGCTTCAACTTTGACACTAAGTTAGAGTCCTGGATGAAGAAGCTCAATCAGCCGGTGGCTGTGGTGATCATTATCTCTGGGATCCAGGTGGCCTTGTGTGTGCCATGGCTGTATTTTTACCCCCCATTTCCTCATCGAGAGATATTAAACATGGCCATCCTGCTGCAGTGTGACAAAGGCTCCACCAAGTTCTTTATAGCCATGTTGGCCTACAATGCTTTCTTAGCCCTGAGTTGTTTCCTGTTTGCATTCAAAGGTAAGCAGTTGCCAGATTTGTATAAAAATGCAAGTTTAATCACCACCAGTATGCTGCTGTTCTTAATCATTTGGATCCTCTTCATCCCCATTTATATCAATTTGTTTGGGATGTACAAACGAGCTATTGAAAGTGCAGCCGTTACCATTTCCAGCTACAGCATCCTCGGATGTCACTTGGCCCCGAAGTGTTACATTATGGTGTTCAGGAAAGAGATCAATAACCAGCAGGCCATTACCGAGTACATCAGGAAGCATTATGAGCAGAACAACATGGCTGTGGTGAGGTCATAATCTCACATGCACATCCGCAAGTATTTTGATGCTGGGTTACAGTTATCTGCACCAAAACACGCTTTGCTTTGGTGAATCACTGTGTGACGCTCAGGCTACTTTAATGTACTACACTGGCTACTTTACTTTTGATGTGATGTCTTGAAAAGAAATGATAATTTAAAGAAAAAAGGCACTGCAGTGTGTATGTAAGTGTTAGGCTGTGTAATATGTTAAGCTTTTACTTTTGATGTGCCTTTAAGTAATATATACTGCCATTTTTTGCGTATCATTGTTATATTTTTGACCATACTGTCTTATAGATAGGAGTCAGATACGCTGCGTAATTGACACATGAAATTTAGATTATTTTGCTCTTTTTGCTGCTGTAAACTTAATTACTTTATTTTGTATTGTGATTTATGTTTTATTAGAGTGTTTGTAAAGAGACAGATGGAGGCCAGTATGCTGAGTAAGTCCGCTTCCATTTTCTTTGTGAATACTGCAGGACAGCACCCCCTGTTGGTCCATTGCAGACAATTCATCTGCTCTGAAATAGGACACTAGGGGGTGTGAAGTATACAGCTCAAACTTTTCACTAGATATTACCACATGTAACATCTACATAAAGCACCAAAATGCCGGTTGGATCGAAGTCTCCATTTGTCATATTGCAGTATTATCCTAAACTTAATGTGTTGATTAAATTAACTCTCAACTGTAAAGGAGAACTAGACAGAAATATCAAATGATAGAAAAGTGTGCATTTATATACAAAAAAAGGTCAATTTCATGGCAAAGAACTGTTATACTACTGCTGTGGATGAACGAGTGCTATTTTCAGTTGATTATAAGCTGACATGCAAAATCAATTTCCTTGTGTGTCTGAAACTCAGCTGCAAGTGGAAAAGCAGAGAGAACCGTGAAAAGGAAAAGAAAAATCATCTGTAACACATGTTTTTTTCTTTTTAGCTGTTATATAACTGTGTGCGAAATTGAGAATGTCACACTGTGGCAACATCTGGCTTGAACCATTTCCCTCTGCAAACACTAGATGGGACTCTGGAAACGTCCTGTGAATGGCTCTCTGAGGGTTACTGCTACACATGCCTTTTGTACATATGGAACATTAAAAAAACAAAACCCATAATTCGGCTCTGCACCTAATGTTTTATTTATTAAAAAAATACAAAACTTCAAAGTTTCCATAGGAAAGCATTATGAATTTGCAATCCCGTCTCTTTCGTATCCATTTCAAATGTATGGTTAAGCACGGCTTCTTATTAATATCATGAATACACTTCTTGCCTTCTACAAGTTATAAAAACTAAAAGATAAAATAAGGAGGAGAAGAGGAGAGGAGCAATTTGCTTCTTGAGTCCCTGTGTTTTACGTGTTAATCTAGAAGATTGGTTTTTGGTGGCACCTGCAGCGACTGTGACCTGGACAAACACAAGGCTCACACGCTTGACAGGAGCACCTGAAATGTTTGTTTCGGGCATGTATCCATAGTACTGTCTGAGCAGTGGTTACAACTGATGTCGAGTTCTGACATGCACAATGTGGTGCATGCCTTTTCTGTTTCTGTGCACCTATACATATTCAGATTTTGTGTGGGGTAGACTGGCTCTGACCATAATCAGTCATGAAGCTACATTATGAATGCAAGTCTAAGAAAAACATTTTGAGGAGTAACACTCAACAGGTTCTGTACAGAAGTGGAGATCATGGAAAATATAAACATAGCAGCCATTTTTTGAGAATTAAATCACCCTTCCAACCACCTCTTTGCGAGTTTCTAGCTAGGGATGTGCTTCAGCTGTTAACAGGGCTTTCAATGGACAGTCTAGTAGCAAACTAACCCCCTTTACCTTTTGCAGGTCAGTTAGCGCTGGTGATTGCCTGGGCTTGAGGCAATCTGCTAGTGGGCTTTTTGATATTAAGTTAATAGCACTGGTAACCCTTCACCTCTTGGACTACTACTACAGTGCTGTGAATCATGTGGCGATGGGAAACCAATGAAATGTTTTGTGATTTATTTTGCAAAGCAACAGTTAACCTCCCTACACTATTCCAGTTCAGCAAATAGCTTCTTCATGTACTACAGTACACCTTACAGTCATCCCCCAAAATTAGTGCAGGAAGACTGCAGCAACAAGTTCATGTACAGAGTTGCCCTGTCACACGTCCTGGAACACACAAAGACACTCAGAGTGTGATTCAGCCTCATTTCTTTGAGGGTTGATCCCCAGCTTCCATACAGAACGCAGAAATTTGTGCATCATGTCCCTCTCATTCTCCTGTCAAGTAACTGGCCTTGAAATTTCATGTACATTTGGGGAAGAGGGAGGGGGGGAAAAAAAACAAAACAAATAGCACCTTCTCAAATAATTAATAAACAAAAAAGGATGCTAGAACATGTGATGTATCGCATGTGTTTAAACCACATGGGCATGGCAGGGCTTAGTGGACACCTCCAAGCTGCTCTCTCGACCACAGCAGGCTGGCACTTCAAACAGGCAAGATCCCTCTGCTGGAGTGGGAATGCCCTGCGAACAGATCTGCTGCACATGTTGCCTGAAGAAGACAATGCAGACAAAAGTTAGATTGTCAAAGAACGCAAGCTGCGCTTAAATTTTCCTCATTATCAGACTTTCAGAGAGTGATCCATTGCGAACTACTACTTTGGGCCTCTGTGACGCGTACTCACCAGGCGAGGCGGGACATGACATAGTGTATGTCAGGTCTTTGGAAGCCGTTAAAGGTGGAGGAGGCAGCCACGGTGTAGGCACCCATGTTCTCAAAGACCAGCCAGTCGCCCACCTGCAGGTCGGGCAGGTTACACTGCTCAACAATGCGATCGAGGCCGTCACACGTGGGACCCCAGATACTGCAGGGGTAAAAGACCTCGTCTGGCTTTGGCTTCTATTAGTGTTAAGAGCGGAAACACATACACACAGGTTAACACTGCCATTTACTTCACCTTCCACTGACCCATTTGTATGATGAGAGACTTTGTTGTCATTTCTATCCTTGAATTTCACTTACCTTATGTAGTGTTGGCAAACAGTGAGCATGGTCATAGAGTATACAGTTGAAGGATCCATACACTCCATCGTTGACATAGTACATCAGAGTCCTATCACTGGTTCCTTCGTCTTCCTCTGAAGGAAGCATAAATTTTTATTACTGAGAAAGGTTTCAAATCTGCTTTCAGAATAAAACATTTTTCTAAATCCTAATATTTTTTCTAAATGAAGGCTGTTACCGTCAGAGGCAGACTCGTCGTCCATGATGACCTTCTTGGCAATGATGTTGACAACCAGTGTGTAAGCAGAGGCCACATAAAAGCGCCCTGGCTCAGCAATGATCTTAATACCAGTGTCAACAGGGAAATACTTGTCCAGTGCTGGGTTAATTACTGCTGTGATCTGGCAAAGAATGAGAAGAAGAGTGCACAGGTAAATATCAGTCAAAAATAAATGCATTAAAAAGTCCAAAAGATATAATGTTTATGTGAAACATCACATAAAGAGTTGTAAGATACCTCTTCAAACTGCAGTTCCGCATCGTCTGAACCAGGGAAACCACCTCCAATGTCCAACAGGTCCATGTTGAAGCCCAGCTCATTCTAGTGGTCACAAAGAGTCTAAGTTTACTTTGCTTGGTGAAAAGCTGCACATCACAGTTGCATATGCCATTTATCACAACTCACCCCCATATCAAAGACACAGCGTGCATCAGCGATAGCCTGGGTGTAGGTCTCAGCATCAGTGCAGCCACTGCCAACATGGAAGCTTACACCGATCACATCCAGTCCCAGCTCTTTAGCCCGCTCCAGGAGGCCTCGACAAGCTTTGAGTGGGGCCCCAAACTTCACACTCAGGCGACACACTGCCTTTGAGTCATCCGTGGCAATCCGCAGTACCAGCCTGGGCACAAAGCAGAAACAGAGTTAGTCAAAAGAACAAAAATGGAGAGAAGGCAAATAAAAAAAAAATACCACTAAAGCATTCATATTATGGATGGCAAAGGGTCTCACTTGGCATTGTCATGACAGCGGGCCACTTTCATGAGCTCCACCTCGCTATCAAAGGTCATCATCTGGACCCCATGGGCAGAGGCATACTTGATCTGAGAAACTTGCTTGCAGGGGTTGGCATAGATGATTCTACTTGGATCCACTCCCAGAGACTGAACCAGCTGAATCTCAGTCTAGAGGGGGACAATGCAACAGTCAGCAAAAAAAAGTGCTAATTTAAAAACACGAGCTGCCAATGCAATTTCAGCTAGCCATCAAGAGAGCTTTGTATTGTGCTTTTCTGAGAACATCTAGTGCTAGGGAAATTTTCCAACATGCACCTTGCTTGCACAGTCAAAGCCAGTTCCCAGGGATGCTAGCGTCGTAACGACAGCCCGGCTGTCGTTGCATTTGACGGCATAGAATGGAGTGATGCGAGGCAGGGTCCTGACCCAGCGCAGATGTTTCTTTAGCACATCTCCCAAGTCACAGACGTAGAAGGCATCCCTGTCATCCTGTGATGGAGTGGATGGGAAAAGAGACATAAGAGTTGAATAAAAGCAGTTGTGTAACAAAAACATTTGCCAGTATAGAATATTACATAATACCCTGCAAATAATAAACAACACTGTGTGTAATAATAAAACTGACAAAACTGTAGTGTAGGATTTCGGTTGAACAGCTTGCTCTCAGTTGCACCCTGGTGACATTAAGTACATAACAAGTGGGGTCATCTGTGTATTCTCTAAGCAATGTCTCAACAGGTCACTTACTGTCATGGATGACTCATTGATCTTCTGTTCAACAGTATCTCGGGCAGAGAAACCCTCCTCCAGGAAAGAGAATTCAAACTCAGCAGGAGTAGAAGTGTTCATGGTCAAAAGAAGTCCTTTTGATTGGTCACTAGTAAACTGTAAGAGGGAGGGAAGAACATATTGAGACTGTATTCAGCCTTGAGAACAGTATCTTTTGTGTCCTTGACTACTGAAGTGCATTTTATTCTCCATCCAAGGGAAAGATTTCCACAGTGCAAGTGAGTGAATGACAATTCTGCTACAGTATTATCTGTACAAAACTACAATGTGATACTGAATCAAGTTGCAAACAACAGACAATGAGACACTTACTTGAATATGAAAGAGATGGAATTTAGCGTTGCCGTAACTCAGGTGCAGAGAAGCCAAGGTGGCTCACCAGTGAAGTTGAATCCTTTCAAATAAGACTCAAGGCCGGGGCCTGCTGAGTAGCCAGTGTGCGTTTTCCTAGAGCGAGGATTCTAGAAATAAGAGCAGTTGACAGTATTTTAACATAAAAAAAACCCCAGCATTTCCTCAGGAGCAAAGGCTGATTCAGGAAATAAGTAACAGAATTATCTACACTCATTTTTAATGGGCTTGAAGCTCAAGATCAAACTCGATATACAAATTAAAATTACAACATAATTTCAGAATGTTATATTTATATGTTTTTATTTATTTAAACACAAAGTTAAGAATTATTCTATGAAAACCATTGTAATCAACTTAAAACTGACAAGACTTGAGGCATGCGCAAGACATACACATCCAGTTTCTAATAGCGTTCCATTTTATAATGGCATGACAACTTGACACCATCTGCACAGAAACCGTCACAGAAAGGGCGAAGCGTTGAAGGCCCGCCCAGTGCACATTTAATCCAATTACAAAGAAGAACCGCCTTTAACTTACGACAATGGCATTAGAATGAACCAATCAGTGAGGGCACATGTAAGACATGACGCACACGTCAATATGCCGGTTCCGTTTAGAGCTCTTCATGCCATGAGGCGACTCAATTTTTAAGTTACCATTACAGTGGTTTGTCCCCGTTTATACAGCCAGCTCTACAACTTCTTCAGCACAACGTCAACTCACCAAAGTCTGTGGCCCCGAAAAGTTGTCATCACAAGCAAACGTTATGTCGGTTTGTTGGCAAGTTTTAACACGAGAATAACTAGTTGCTAGCTAACGTTAACCAGCCGTCTGACACACCGGCCACGTAACATACTAACTTTAAAGAAAGGTAACACTCTAGAGCGATTAAAAATTAAATTGATGTTTCGGTGAAATAGCAAGAATACCCTACCGTGGTTGATTCGGCTATGCCGGCTTTAAAATGAAGCCGGCATAGCCGAATCAACCTGCTAGCTAACGCTTGCTAAACTTAGTTTACAAGAATTTAGCAAAGCTAAAGTGAGACGTTCTTAGTAAAACGACTTCGAAAAGCTCTTTCTTACCTTAAAAAGCATTTACAAAGAGTTTGTCCATTAGACCAGGATCCTGGGATTAAAAAAAGCAGTTCGCTTCACAGTGAAGTCCGCTGCTAGAGGTTACGTCTTTCTCTCAAGACTGAAACTGAGTGGAAGCCGTAAAGGAGCCCGACAGTATTTATAGAGAGATCGTTACTGTGGCAACGCAGCCAGCTGAAACCGGCCTCCCATCCACGTATGAACCGGTTTGGCCTTGTCATTTCATCCACGTGGTGGGAAAGGGAACGCTAGATAAGTACCGCACACACAAGATCACAAAAGATAGCACAACCAAACCAAACAGGCCTTCTGTTTAGGTAAAATAAATAAATGAATAAATAAATAAATAAATAAATAAATAAATAAATAAATAAATAAATAAATAAATAACTGTTCCTGCCAGGTAGCTGGTTTGGTATCCCTCACAGGAATGTGGAGCTTCCATGAAAGAAATTTGCCCTGAAGTATCTTAGTTTGGACTGTGTGCCCAGACAGTCTTTGCCAGGCTGCAGGGCTCAAATGAAACGTGTCATGATAAATTGTAGGAGTTAAAATTACTCAACTACACACGTTTCAGTACATTTTCAAGGAAAAATGCCAGATCTCTGGTCCCAGATTCTCCAATGTGGCGATTTCTTTATTGTAAGTTAAATATCTTTGGAGATCATGCTGACCATTTCCATTTTATAGAGAAACCTATCAATCACAAAAACAATAATTCACAGATGAAGTCTACCTGACATCATTATGATGCACTACAGGCACAGGGGATGATCAGTTCCCATTGCCAGCTGCGATGGAAGAAACCTGCACTGCCTTTATGTTCATCCCAGAGATGCTCACTCACACGGCAGCAGGCTGCTGGCTCTGATGGCCTGCAACCTCTCAGTGATGTGACCTGACTTGACAGCCGTCTGCTCAATCTCTCTTGGAGTTGTTGACCTATCTGATGAGATTAAAGGAGATCACAAGATGACTCAGAGATGGCAAGGTGGCAATACAGCTGTGACAGGTATGTCACAACAGCTCTGGAAAGATGTGCAGATGCAGACAAGGAATTACTCAAGGAAGTGGTGCATTTTACCATATCTATATCCTTACTATGTCTATTTACTGTCAGCCATTGAAAATGGCGTGCAGGATTCTTAGAAAATCTCTAATTAGCAGCAAAATGCCTTTTCACCAGAACCCTAAAATCCCTGTCCCCAAGACATTTCCCCTTGACTGCACAGTCTAATTAGTTTAAAGGTTGCTTTCATAGACATTTGGTTTGCAAGCAGACATTACCAAATGGAGAAAAATGAAGAATTTGGTTACTGTGACCCAACAGTACATGTGGAAATGTTGCACAGGCAATGGTTCCAGGACACTAACAGGAAACCTTAGGGCTCCATGAAGGCCATATATCTGTGGGCTTTACTTAATATCTTTTCCAGGTCTTGAGGGCACAATCAAGATGGCATTCTACTCTTTGCACAACAGGGTTTCCATTCAAATTTTCTGCAGGGTTGGTGAATGAAGTAATTGTTTCCAAGCGGTTTGATTATCAAAAAGTAAAAAGCGCAGCCCTTTTTGAAATGGTCAAAAAGTTAAAATGAGGTTAAGCGGCAACATGTATGTATGATAACATCATCACTTTCATACACTTCAGTTTTCCTTCCAGTCCTGGCCTGAGTCTGAACTTCTTCGAGCAGGCCTCACCTCCTTCACAGAACCATGCCTGTCAGGCAGGAAGTGGGCCCACACTAATTCATTTTCAACAGATGTTTATCGGCTTGTTCAAAATCACAAGATCACAAAACACAACGTATTATGCAGCAAGCCCGGGTTACATTGTTTCTCATCATTTCCTTTTGTTTCTGTTTTTGTCCCTCTTCCACCAAGTGTCTGTCTTTCTACCCTCTCCTTCACCCTCCTCATGTAATGTCTATCTCTCGCTCTGTGTGGACTTTCTGTAATCATTTCTGTGGACCATTGTGACCTAACCCCCACATTTTCAGGGCCTCACAAAAGACAAGGATGATGATTGTTATTGGCCACCCACAAGATAGTGCAGTGTACGGGCCTTGGTGACTGTGTGTCATGTGTGTCACTGCTTTTGAATTTCTCTTCACTTTTTAGTTCGCTCACACTTGCACGATGAAATGCCGCAGTCAGTTTTACTGTTTCATCAGCTTGTGATCCTGTGCTGACCTGCTCTGTGTGCATAATATGCCTTGTGACAATAAGCAGATGAAACATACCACAACTTTCCCTCACATTTTGCAAGAGAATCAACTGTTCTCTACCTCATTTGGAGCAAATAACACCACTCAAGTGAGATCTCCTAAGCAATGTCCCAACACCAAAGATCAGCTTGTGGCATCATGGGGTACAAAGTTAAAATCTCCTTTTTGCACAACAGTAGTTATCTGCTCAGTGTCTGGTCTGTGTCTCTGCTTAAAAGGCCAGATCTGATGTCTTCTTCACCTAAATTGAAATGACTTACCTGGTCATGCCGCAAGCATACTGTGTATATACTGCAGGCAGTTTACTCTGTATTAAGTGTACAGTAGATATGATAATATTTGGTCTGTATGCCATTCAAAGTGTGTGTTTGATTGATGTACTAGCCATGAAAAGATTCTGTCAGATTACATTGTGAGGAAGTCGAGATCATGAAATGTGTTCATAACTAAGCATGTCACAGCTGTCTGCTGCATATTCCCAGTAGCGCACTGTGCTTTAGCATGTTCTCTGTGACCCCTTAATGCAAGACAGGATTTTGAGGAGGATATATAACTATGCAGCATTTCACAAGGAAAAAGGACGGGTTAGATAAAAGCTTGTGGGAGTAACATAACTGGATGTAGAAGAATTTGCTTTTCTTTCCTATTGCAGCAACTATCTCATTGGGGTCCTGATCCCCTGGTTGGAAGCCACTGGTTTAGATCACTAAATGTGGATTTTTGAAGATATTTCACCATTCATGCAACATTTTAATCAAACATCGAGTTTGAAATGTTTGCATTTATTGAGCTGTGACCAGCATTCCATAAGCATCTATTAATTATCATATGACAGTTAATACAGCCTATAAAAGGTGCAAAGTAGTTACATGATCATAACTGTGCTTTCACATGGTTACTCTGCATGAACTTATCACCAATAGAAGCAGCTGATTCATTCATTAATTTAAACTCATGAATTCAAATAGCTGTGGGGTCTGAGGTCAAGGACTGGAGCTGTTCACACTTCATAAGACGTTAACAGAACAAAATCCATGAAGGCTTGACCTCAATATACCTGAGTATTTTTGGCTGGCCCAGACAGCTACTTATGAGATCGGAAATCTTACGGTTTCTCTGCATGGCTCCTGGCCCGTTCAAGCAGATGGTACTTGTGGTGTTTCTTTACTATTCTGACTCTGATCCATTTGTCATCTCAGATTAGACAGAGTGACTTTGATGGGGCGAGCCCCCAGCAGCATGTGACACACAGGCAGCTTAATCAATTTAAAGCTCTGATGACAGACTCCACCCAGACAGCTGGGTAGACTTAAAACAAGTCACCACACAGCCGCTGATCCATGACTAGCCAGCCACAGAGAGGAAGAGCATCACTGTAAACTGTGTTGCAGTCTCTGAATTTAGATACAAACCCGAGGTCGGTTTTGTTACGTCAGTGCAGCTTGGCCTAAAAGAAGCAGGGGATGCAATGCGTCAAAGGCATTCCAAGGAAAGAATGGAGTTAAATGTATTTTCATAAAATGTACAGATAATGGGTGGCTTGTAATGTAGGTCCTGCTGTAGTGTCTGGCATGTTACCGCAACGCCCTAAAATAGTAAATTGAAAGTTTAGTCTGAGCTCAACCATGGTCAGTTCATTCACACACAACCCCTGCCTTCTGGACATCTTGTCCAGGTACAGTAGTCTATGTTTAGATGCATGTCCTCGCTCTCTGGACCATGTGTATACAGAGATTGCAGAATGAAATCTTAAGAGTTTTTAAAAAGACACTATTTGAATTGCATTGCACAGAGCTGGAATTTAGAAAAAGGTCACCAGCAGCAATAAAGGAAACATTCCTGCCTTCCCTCTGCCTTTTTAAAGCAAGCCTTTTGTTGAACAGCGACCACTGTCTTTGGCAATTTATGGATAATAATAAACATTGAAACATAGTGAACAGTAGCCCAAGCAGAACAGAGCTATGGAATGACTCAGCAGCTTTCATACCTGCCTACAATTTGCTGTAGCTCGAGTGTCTTCGATTGAGCAAAGTTGTCACATCTCCACCCAGCTTCTCACATTCATTCTGTTGCTTGTTCTCTCTGTTGTGCCGTTCCAGTCTAGTTTGCATTTGCCTTATCTCCACTACATTTTCACGGGTTAATGTGTGCAGCCACAGGGGCACTGACCCCCAGGCCTCCACCCAAAACTGCCACAGATTCTTCCATTCTAAAACCTTTCAAAGCTGTGTATCTGACCCATTTGTTTTGCATGTATTGTCGGCTGCCGCTTTGGTCCAGAGTGAAATATGTCAACAACTTTGAAATGGATTGTCATGAGATTTTGTACAAACATTTATGATCCATAGGGGATGAAGGTCCTGTCTTCTCCTCTATAACCAACGTGAGGTTGATATATACATTTCTGTTCTTTTATTGAAATGTCTCAACATCTATGTAGATGCACTGCCAGAGCATATTCAGGCATTAATTTCCCCCAGAGGATGAATTTTTGGTGTCTTGATAACTATTAAATGGACCAGCCATTTGGATTTTGGCACAAACACCAATCTCGCCCTCAGGATGAACTCTAATAACTTAGGGGATCATTTCATTAAATTTGCACAACGCAAAACTAATGACATTATCAGCCTCAGCTGTGCTTTGCAAATGTTGGCATGCTGCTTCTGCCAGAGGATCCTGGTTTTGTGCATGCTTGCTCACAGTCTCGCTGTCATTGCTTATTACGATACTTGAACAGAGACACAAGCTATTAGCATGCTTTTTTTTGGGAACAAGTCAAAATGTCTGCTGTGATAAAGGCCTGTTGTCAGCTGTGAGTATGTTAGCATACTGACTTTAGCATTTAGCTCAAAGCACCACTGTGCTACAGTACAGTACATCCTCACATAGCCGCCACTGTGGCTGTAGACTCTCAGTCTTATTAAACAAAGACCCATGGACCCATGCACAGCATCCCTCCACCATGCAATAGGGACATACTGCTAGTGTGGAGGAACTGTGTGACTGCAAATCAAAATGAACTCTTCCTTAAATGATTGTGTGCCTTGAATCTGAATGTCAGAATGTCTCCAGATTTCCAGCATCATTCCTGTACAGGTCCTCGTACCCTGTCCTGCGCTCCTCAGGCGGCACCCTTCAAACTGTTCCCACGGCCCACCTCATTATGGGTTTTTATTACAGCTGCACAGTGTTTTCATCTTGACTAGATGTACATCTTTGTGCATTTATTCTTTTTGGATTGACTCTGTATAGCAATTTGTAACTGTGTTGTGAAAAGCGTTATACAAAGGAAGTTTATTATAATCATTATTATTTGTGCTTACAAACTATTTTACAAAGTCAAAGAGCAGAGATGATAATCCTAAAACGTATTTTCACTGCACACACAATTGTCAACTTGCCGACCTGCTAACTGTGGTGCATCAGGGAGAAGATCCCATGTCTATTCACTGTTGGCATCCCTCTGTCTTTTGTTGTCTGGCGGAGCGCTGCTGCTGACACATCTGGGCCACATCTTCAACAACCCATGAAAGCTTTCTGTGACAGTGTCCCGAGTTTATTTTGTGTCTGTGTACATACAGCTGTCTGTGTACAAGAGTCAGTTTGAATACAAATCACTTTACTCTTTAAGTGCGGTAACATCAAGAGCAATGTCTCACTGATTAAAAACATGGAAATTATATTTCTGAATGTGACAAAATGTTCAAATATGTGTCATTTGTGTATCTAAACACTCCATGAAATTAACAATGATTTAAAGTCAGCCTGATTACAAATCATATCAGCAGGTTGTTATGATGAAATCAGCGTCTGACCATGCAACAGGCCGACTTGCCCACTTGTCAGCCCTGGAGTGATGAGAGGAGAGTTGTTTAATCTGGCTCTCTGCTGACTCATCATTTCTTCTTCTTTCAAGTTTGAGTTGCCCAGAGTTGGTTTGCTCGGCAGTGTGGAGACCAAGTGATCGTATTTTCACTGGAACATCTTTTATGCTTTCCTGGGTTGGCCTGAATCTCTGCGAACAGGCTGCATCAGCACATTTCACTCCTTTGATCCTTTTGGGGAAAAAGGCGTGGGCCCACGCTTCACATTTTGGGTGTCATGGATCTGCCATTAATGGTTATATTTGATCTGTGAAATTTAAGATGAAAGGAGCAGAAGTAAAAGAGCAAACCACTGCGTATGTCTTAGACCACTTCCAGAGGCAACTGTGTTAAGATTTAAAGTCCTTGTAATGTAAGATGGCCTAACCAAGGTTCAAGAGTTGGATGGCGTCTGAGCTGAGCAGCTCTGCATTTGATAATATGAAGCCTCTGTCTTAATGGAAGAAGATGAGGTGGCTATATGTTACAACCACACTCATACAACCACATTCCTATTGTGTGAAACAAAATGTTCTTGCCTGCTTCATCAAAAGTATCATTATATTACTAAACTCTTAGTCAGCAGATGCACACTCACTCTGTGGTGCTGTACTGAGGTACACCTGTGCCTCAAGCTAATTTATAATCAGCATATTACAGTTGCTTGCAGTGACAGTGCTGATAAATTTACCATATTCACAATCTTAATTTAGCCTGTTAGCGTGTGTGCTAATTAGCGCTGCAAAGTACAGCTGTTCCTTGCCAGAAAGTATTAGATGGAAATGATTTCCAGAAACTATGTGCTGGCTGCTCTGCAGAATCCATAGACCTCAAGCAAGCAGTTTCAATGGCGCTGCTTTCTGAACAGTCCCTGTGAAACCTGTTCAGTGTCCGCTGTAGATTATGCAGAGTAATGGACACACTGCCAGAGGAAACAGGGGATGTACCATAACGCAGGCACAAACCTTTATGTTGGTTTTATTAGGTCGCATTTAAAGGAACCCATGGTTTTTGAGCTTGTAATCAAACCGGAAACACGACATTGTTTTCTGTCCCACCCAGCGTCCTTTAGCAATGGAGCGCTGATTGGAGTAAGTACTGTATTTGATCATTACAAGTGAGGACATCCCTGGAAAAACTCCACCTGACAGGAATCACATACAACGAGCAACACTGCAGGTCTATGCAGTGGTTTGGCTTACAGGGTACAGTATATCACACAGCACTTCCTCGCTGCTGTGGAAATTCAGTTTCCTTATTCTTTGTGCTTGCTTTGGTTGACCCACTTCCTGTGGCCTGATTGCCAGTTGTCATGGTGAGGCCAAAGCATCCTGAAAAAAAGGGGGCCACTTGCCTGGAACCCAGATTAAAGAACTATCCCAGATGGCCTGTTGCTAAATTATGTTTATTTGTTCCCTAACACAAAGGAGTGAGCTGGGCTGGAGCTATGTGGCCTGGCCTCAGGAACATACTCTCCACTGATGGTAATCTCTCAACAAGTACCTGGATAAAAAGCTTCCTGTTCATCCCTGACAGGCTTTGTATCGATGATTTTCTGTTTTTAAGTATGTTAAACCCTGACCCTGATCCATTCAGCTGCACACTGTACAAAGAGACAGGGCAGTATAGACCCTGTGCAAAATGAAAGGTATCGTTTGACCTTTTGTTGCTGTGGCTGGAAATTAGATGAGAAGATTGATAGCGCTCATATGTCTGTACAGTAAATACTGTATGCAGCTGGAGCCAACAGCCTTTCAGATGGGCTTAGCAGGAAGACAGGGGGACGCAGTTTGAATGGCTGTCAAAACATAAATTTACCCACTAGCAACTCTAAAGCTCCCTAATTAAAATATCTTCTTTGTGTAATCTGTAAAAAAGAAAAAAGAGGCAACCAGCAGAGACAACAGAAAGTTACAGGGAATAGTCTGGCACTCTTGTAGGCAGAAGGGCCCTGGTGAAAAAGCATGGTGACATCAAATGAGTTCAAATGAGCCTGGGGGCCAGTGTTGGCATGCTGAGAGCTTAAATGCACCTCCCTCACATTTGAAATGGGCCAGTGCTGGAGCAGAGGGGGTTCACGCCATCAGCACATTTGAGGGGGATGGGAAGGACACCCAGGCAGTCCTTCTATTTCCAAGAACTGCAGTTGTTGGCGGGGGAAAGGAAAAAAAAAAAAACTTTCCTCATTCACTGTCCTCCTCCCCTCTTCTGACGCATGCCGTGAAGCGCTGCAGAGGAAGCACGTCGAGAACGCTCGAGCATATTTAGATTTTCAGGGATAAAAAAGAACGTAGACAAGCAAGTGTTGTACCAAATAGAATTTATAGTACAAGTGTTGTTTTAACAATATACAGTAATAAAAAAAGCATTAAGAAATCCTAAACTTTTTACACACACATACTGCCCCCCCCCCGCAGTCGGCTCCACTGAGAGGAAAAAAAAGCACTCCATAGTCACTGTAGTTTTGGATAATGGCATAAGCATTATATGCAGGCAGTGACATAGGTAATCTTTTTTAATATGCTCTGAATTTCCAGAGAGCAGCTAAACACATGGCGCAGACCACCCAGGAGCAGGAGGCAGGCTGCTCTGCTCAGAGATGAGTTAATGGAAGACACCACAAAACTCTGACATGACTGTGGACTGTGTCGATAATGCCTCCGCAGTCCGTCCTCCACCCTCATCAGTACCGGCCTCTCCCTCCTCCTCTTCCCCTGCCGCCGCCCCGGCCTCTCCCGCGGCCGCTGCTCAGGTGTCCGGCCGAGCGCCTCAGCTTCTTCCTCTCCTCGTGGTGTTCCCGCTCCGCCTGCTGCTGCCTCCTCTGCTGCTCCGACTGCAAACGAGGACAGAATATCTCATGTGTTTCCACCGCCTGTACATTCACGGTGTAAAGCGACCGTACAGTCATACTAAGGGGGATTGCTGCCATTTGCTATATGAAATGCCTGACCACGGTCACTGTACCGAAATGTAGCTTTACAATCAATTGCATGTCAGACTGTATGAAGATAAACCATCTTCAGACCACCGTGGTGCCTCCTCTCCACTGACCACTTGGCTTACAGTTTTCTATTTGGACTTCACTGCTTTCAACAGTGCAGTGATGGGAGCGAGTTATGACAGACAGAGGACAGTGCCCCATGTCAACAGCTTACCTTTTTCAGTGTGAAGGTCAGCTGTTTGCTGCCCACTGCAGTGTCGTCCATGTTGCTGGTTCCAGAGTGCTCCTCTAGCTTCAGACGCTCCTCCAAAGAAGCCCTGGAAGAACACACACACACACACACACACACACACACACTCGTCAGACACAATATACCAAACAGCGCAGGTGGAGCACAGCAGTTACTGTTTCGGCTCTGAGCTGCAGTGTTGTAGTGTTGTTTATTGACCATGGTCATAATTTGAATTAATATTCTCATATATTGATTGAAGTTTGTAAACCTGTTAAAAATGCCTCATCGTTAGGGTTAGGGTGAGCAGTCTGAACAATAAATTGGGTTTCAAAGCGTCTCAGGAGCAGCTCTTAACACCTCCATTCAACGCAGACATACTTCTGTAGTCTCTGCTTGTGGGCCATGTCGTTAAAACTTCTGAACTCCTCTCCGGCTTTGATCTGATAAAACTGCGGCTGACTCGTCTTCTTGCTTCCAGCCATTTTCTCTCCGGCGTTCTCTTCCCTCTCCAGCAGGACGGTGTTGCGGTCTGCGTCCTTCCTCTCCTGCCGCCGCCGGTCTCGGCCCTCCTGCCGCAGCAGCCTCCGCTGCTCCCTCACCTCCTCCACCCAGCTCTTGTCGTCGTCCGAGCTCTCCTCCTCAGAGCTGCCTCGCCCCTCGGGCTCCTCCTCATCTTCATCCACCTGGACAGAGGTGTGACAGAGTTATTAGAGTGATATTCTGTCTTGGCGCTGAGGACAGGCCTGATCCCTCACACGAAACGATGTTAAGAAAACACAGTTTGTGCAAACAGCACTCAGGTGAATGAGAAGATGACTGTGTTCAGGGGGATTATAGAGCGCTGCATGCTAATATCCCACTTAATACAGTATTTCCAGTCCAAGAACTGAACGTGGAAAGCCACTATTTTGTCACACTACTCTCTTTTGGCTCAAACCATAAGACCTGTCTTCCTTCTCACACTGTATTTCTAAATGCCTGGACACTGTAAAGGTTTTCAGGCCTGTGCGTGAAATGTAACTCACGGCTAAGTTTAGCGTTACCTGTTGGGAAGCGGCCGCCTGCTGAGCCAGCAGACGCAGCTTCTTCTTCCTCTTCTGTCCGACCTTGGACACGATGGGGTTGAGGAGGCGGAACTCCTCGCTCTGCTCGTCCACCTGGTAGTCTGGGTTTTCAAACATCACCTTGAAGCGGTCGTCTCCCAGGATGCTGGGGAGAGCCTGCAGTTTGGGAACGGTAGGACGAGGGAAATGATTAGGATTTCTCTTGGTTCCAGATGTGGTAGCACACTTTCAAGATTTCAGATGACGAGTTCTGAGTATCTTCAGAGGGAATGAATTCAGATTCCTACCTTGCCCTTCTTCTTCCTCGAGGCCAGCTCTGCTTCATCGTCACCCTCCTCCATCAGCTTCAGAGCCAGGTCCTTGTTCACCTTGGGCAGCTTCTGTCTCAGTCACAACACATTGCCCAGTTGGTTACACACACGGGAAACAGGAAATATGATCCAATCAGCTTCATTTGTGAAGCAACACGCACATTTTCATTGGCACCATCATCAATGCATGTACATGCTGCAAAAATGCAATTCTTTGTGTCAAATAAGTAACCCTTCAGCAAGTGGTAGATTTCTGATGTGTTTACAAAGGGTTCTGTGTTGTTAACATTTTTTTTTATCAAGTCTAACAATCTCTAAAGGGTTATTGGTTTGAAACATCTGACGAGTGTGACAGGATGTGAAGAAACTTTGCATTCAGGCACTGAACGGCAGCTTTGCAGGCTGGATTCAGGAAAAAACTGCTGGAAATGTACATTTTACTCCATGAAATGCAGAGAGGGAACGGATGTAGCTCTAAGTGAAAGACAGTGAAACATGTACAAGGTAATAGTATGTGTTATACTGAGGCAAGAAGAAGTCCAAAACTTGATCTAGATTTTCTCCCTTATCCAAACGTAAAGAAAGAGAGGATGCCTTCTGATGGACAGAGCTTTCAGCAGTCTGCTTCGCCAGTGAGGAGAAGCTGTAACCACTGGTGGAAAGAAGGATGTCTCACCTTAACCTGCACCCTTTGAGTCCTGGACTCCTCGATCTTCTGGCGGATCTTATCCTTGCGATACTCCTCGTATGCAAAAGGATTTGCCATGGTTTTGACCTGCGGCCAAAGCAAACAGCCGAACTGTTAAACAAACCTCTTTGAGAACACTTTTATCGTCATCAGTCCCGATCTCTACATTACCACAACGTTCACCTCACCTTGTGATAGAGCCTGATGTCCATGAAAAAGCCGTGCATGTAGGCTCTCAGGAGAGATGATCCCACCAGGTGAGACAGACCTGACACACATCGAAAAACCCACAATGACGTCAGGCATTTGCTAACGAATTAACTCTAACTGTAAAAATTAAATCCAGACATTTATGAGGTCTACGGGCAGGAATATGTGTAGAGACTTTAGATGCAGTACAAGTGCAATTCCACACATTCCAATCTTGTGCCATGGCATTGCTGCAATAGATGGGTCAAGGGAGAGTCTGGCAGACGGCGATAATGCATTACTTATGGATGCTAGCCACCATAAGACTCAGCAGAAGAAGAATGTACGTGTACACGTGGAAGACATCTCTAATTATGTTCAGGAACATGGCGGCTGAGGAGCTGTTTTCTCATTAATGTATTTAATGTTCAACAAGTTTGTGAGACAATGGAGAGGCGCTTTAATCTTACGGTTTTCACGATTGACCTGAGAGAAAAAAATGTTTTGGGAGATTTTACATATGAGAATGAAAAGTGTCATTAAAGCAGAGGGTCTGCACCCTGGGATCCCTGTCTCTGGGGTGTGAATGGGAGCAGCGGCGTGCACTGGTTGTGCTGATTGTTCGAAAACGTGTCTGCCGCGGCTGATAAGTGGAAGTGTGGAGCTGGAGGGACGCGGGGAATGTGGAGTAAGTGCTCTCCCCGGGAACATCGACAGCGTGTTCCGCCCATGCCGCCTCGTGATTACATAACAGGGCCACATTACCCGGCTCCTGTAAGTCAACACCACGGTCCCCCTGCCTGCCCCCTCCTCTCCTTTTATTCCGCAGCAGCCAACCACCTTCCCGCTTCTTGTCATTTGATCTCTTTACTGCTGAGCCTGCATTCCAATGTTCATTCAACCCTTCCAGTGTCCACTCCCCCAACCCTCCTTCCTCCCACACCCACACACTACTTTTCTTACCTAAATCCTCTCAGTCATTCCCCAGGCCTCTAGTTAGGTAGTCTAGCCACCCAAGCTAACCCCCAAGGCGGCAAAGTGGCTCAGATTGACTCCTAGTTTTGGGTGTAACTTTCAAGGCTGGGATTAGATTCCCTCTTTGAACAGTGGTCTCTTTAATCTTCTGTACTTTCTAACTGCTTTCTAATCTTTTCTGTGTAATGGGTTGTTTAACTTTGAGATCCGTTTCCATACGCAGTGACGTCTGAGAGGAAAAATGAAGGTGGCGACGGCTCACCGAGATTTTCCAGGTCCTTCCGGGTGACAAACTTGTAGTCATCATACACCGTGCTCTCCGGGCTCTCCTCCAGCTCCTCTGTCAGGTTGTCGAGGAAGGAGCACCAGCGAGGCGCAGGGCCCAGAGCCTAAACACACACACACACACACACACACACACACACACACACACACACACACACACACACACACACACACACACACACACACACACACACACACACACACACACACACACACACACACACACACACACACACACACACACACACACTCCTGGTTCACATTTAGACTGAGTAAATATGAAAGCCATCATGTATTTGTTGAAACAGAAATAGATTCACTGTCCGAGCTCATGTTTCCATTCCAGTGAGACATTACTGAGCTCTTCCTTTTTCCAACAGCAGCACCAAAGCGTCACTGCTGCTCAGGCTGACTGATCACTTTCACAGTGTGCGCCTCAGGCGATGCATTCTCTGTGGTCACAGCAAGAAACGACTGTTACACCTCACAATCCTGACAGTGTTGGCTCTGACCGCACGCTTGAACTTCTCACGCTTACATGTGCTCATGTTTAGAGACAAGTAACAGTGCCAAACCAGGAAGTTCAGCTATGTTCAAGTCAATACCTTGTTAGGAATTTAAAAGCAGCACATGGTTAGCACCTTCGTGAACTCTCTAAGTATTTGCATTTGTGGGACATCTGTCACATCTTTTCAGCAGCTGGACTCAGTGAAAAAACAGGCTTGATGTCTCTCGACCACGAAGCAGAGGGTTCCTTTTTATCCTAAAGACTGAGTGAGCTAACAGTAAGACTGGACACTGTTTTTGCTGATATAAGAAAGACGGGCTGGACTTTGAAGTGCTCCATCTGCCCGGAGTGCTCAACCTCATCTCACTCATGTCCTCCAGTGGAGGTTGGAGCATTGTGAAGCTCTATTTACTTCCTATGTCATGTTCAAAACTTTAGGCTTGATTTAGTTTTGATCATTTAAATACAGTATGTTTATTGAAATCCTCACTCGAAGGCTGAACTGACTGGATCTTGCCATGATCACAGGTCAAACCACTTCAATAAAAGACTACACATTTATTAACAGCTTCTCCAGTCGCTCTTCTCACCCTGCTCTCCTCTCCTCTAACTGACGGGGCACTGACGGGTTGGAAATCCACAATCCTTGCTCTAAAGTTCAGCTTCTGTGATGCTTCAGTAGTCTGAGTCAGCCAAGTCAACATGTTCATTCCAGCAGCAAACCTACAAGTTACTGGCATGAAGTAACCCTCCTTCATGGCTCACTGAGGAAACGCTGGACAGGGAGAAACCGCTGAACTTTAGAATGCATTTTTGCACAGAGTGGAGACATTTCGGGCATTTTGCCCCCCATGATTACATCAGCCCGCAACTCTTTCAATGGACAAGTGGCATGTGAAGATAGACTTGAAAAAAATGTTATCCTTCAAGGATACCATTGCTGTCTAAGAGGCTATTTTTCTATCACTATCTAGTGCTGTTTCTCAGAGTTCACATTTATCTTCTCTTTCCCATATGCGAGCATAGAAGGTGCTCAGCAGAACGCAGTAAGGGTTAACTAGTGTGCAGTCATGCAGGTCACAGATCCGCTCATGCTGTGACGTCTAGCTGAGTTGGAATCAATGGATGGGTGGAAGTCTTATGGAAGAAGCTAAACGCAGTGTTTCTGCCTGCTTTGTGGAATGTGTCCACGCAGGCGATGACGTCTCGTGGAGTCACACACTGAGGTCAAAGTCGACAGACTCCAGCGTTCAGAGCCCGTTCATTCATCAGTTACATCACTGCTGAGCTGATAGCTGAGAAAGATTCAAGCTGTCCTGCAGAGATAATCAGAGCAGTGTGACAAGCGGAGGGCTGAGGCAAGATGTGTGGACGCGGAAACATTTCAGAAGCATAAATGGCAGGTTGCTCAGACAAGTCTGAACGCATATCCTGACTTTCTAAGGAGCCTGTTCGATGAGACCAGGAGGCATCAAAACGTGCTGTTTGAACTCGCCTCAGAGCTGCACCTCTTAGAAAATGACAATGAAGAATCTGGCTTGAAGTGGAACCAACACTGCAAAAACATTTCATTTTACAAAGCTTATATGTCCATACTGACTATCAATTCAACACACAACAGCTGTTCCCACAGGATTTTATGGAGAAGCATCAGACAGACTTCAGAAGTCAAAGCAGCAAAGCTCCCTTTAGATCATGATAACAACATGTTCGTGCCCACTTGTATGCAAAGTGATGAACCTGAGCTTCCCATCAAGACAAAGATCAGCCAAATTTCTGTTTCAGCTATAGATTCAACATTCAACAGAGGGACCCAAGTTCCCCCCATCCATGTTCATCATGTCTGGAGTTCACCCATTTACACAAATCAAAGTCTACTTTGAGTCCACATACACAGTCGAACAAACACACAGCATCTCCAGAACAACACATGCTGTCAGATAATATCAGAGTCACAGGACAGACTGCTGATGGCAAGTTTTCAGCAGCTTCACTCATTATGCAGTGGCCTTGTGAGAACCAGATCAATGAAAGAGAAAATAAACAGCTCACACACTCTCTCTATTGCTTGCTTCCTCCCACACGTCCTAAAACAGTCACCTGAGTGAGTGAGTGAGGCTTGTACACACAGCTGCTCTGTAACGTCGAATAAAAACACCTTTACTGCACCATAAAGTGTTTTATGACACGTCCGTGCTGTCAGCCCAGTTCCTGATGGACAGGAAGCGAACATGACCCCTCTGCCACACACTGGCACCAAGCCAGCAGGAAGGAAAGTGCACGCCTCTGTACTCACTGGGATGTAGAAGGTGTTCATCTTGGGATCTTCATTGGCAGTGAAGAGCATGCCTGTCAACGAGACACAGGAAGATCAAACATTGGCTCCAGTCACGTGTATTTGAAGGTCAATGACACAGTGAACGTGGCTGGTTCAGTTTGCATATAAGGGCATGATGAATGTCTGTCCAAAAGACTCAGAAAACTGCTTTTTTATTTGAGAGCTGAATTATGTGGAAGTGTCTTTAAGTCGCTGCTCTATAAAAGACCCTCATAAAAAAAGTTCAAAGGAAAAAAAAACTTCTGATTAAAAATCTGATCTTCAGTGTGAAAGTTCAAATTCAGCTTGTGAAAACTGACCGGCATGCAATGACAGACAGGACAAAGCTGCAAACTCAGTGTGTGACTCGACTGTTAGATGGCGCCACCCGGAGGTGAAAGACGTCTGCGTGAGTGCTACAGGGGGTCGCTTGTGTTGAGTTTCAAATGTTTTGGTGTTGGAGAAGTTGTTCTCACCTGAATTAGGGTAGATACAAACATCATTGATGTTGGTCTGAGGCTGTATGGAGGAGAACACCTTGCCCTGTCACAACAGATAAAAGACAAACGACATCAGAAAGAGTCCACGTGGACAAAGACAGGCAGGAAAGTCAGGCTGTTACCGAGTCTTACAGTGTCTTTGTTCCAGAATTTTATAATTTTGGAGTCGGCAGACACAACGAGGTCCAGCTGGTTGTGGAAGTTGAGTGACTTGATCGGCAGGTTGTAGAAGTGGTCTTTGACCAGGAGCGGCTGGTTGGAACGCAGGTCATAGAGCAGCACCTTCAGGACAAAGCAAAGGGTGAAAACACCACAACATCAAGGAGGCTTCCAAATGCTACAGCAAGGCTAAAAAATGCTCAGGGTGTGTTTAAGATTATATTGTTCACAACTGCATCTTTCACTTTAACATTAAGATGAAGAGCAAATAGCCACAGAGCATCAAACCAAAAGAGGCAACATCACAGGAGCACCGGCTGCACAGTGGAGCTTTTTTACAGGAGAGCTCGTGACATCAGCCACTTCTTTGTGAGTCGACCAGTCTCAGGAAGAAGAGGCTGAATGTCACACCATGTGAGCAGCGGAGCTTACAACAACGCCAAACAGAGCGCAAGTGGAGAACCAAGCCAGAGTTACAGAGACACGCCAAGAGAAGCGACGTCCCAAACACTGTGTGCCTCAAAACATGACGCTTTTGGTTCACCTGTCCTGTGCTGGTGCCCACTGCCATGGCGAGGGAGCTGCTAAACTTCAGCGCACTGATTGATGGCAAACCCTGAACTCTGTCGACAAAGACACAAAGAAGAGCAACATCGTATCAACAGAATGTTAAGGAATAAAGGCAAAGTTTCTAAAGTGTGCCATAATGACGCACAGCTTGCAGCCTGTTCATGCAGCAGAGTCAGAGGCAGCAGAGAAAAGCCATGTGCTCTATATGCATTGTTTGGCTGACACCAGCTGAAGTCTCGGTGCGACAGCTTGGTACATACTCTGTTCCTTCAGTGAGGCTGCTCAGGGCACAGTCCAGCATGCCCACTCTGTTCCGGACACGAGGGTCCCAGCATTCCACCCTTCCCTGGCAGTCAAAGGGAAGAGGCGTCAAACACTTGAGAAAGATTACAACTCGTGACTTTGGTGAGTTTTCGCTTGTGTCTTCTAATAACTGCCGCCTCATCTCACACACAGCCGGCTCTGACGCTCACCTCAGAGGTCCCTGTGGCCAACAAGTGATGGACGGGATTGATGTCACACACGTTGTTCTCTCTGGTCAAGAAAAAGAAGCATCATGAACATCAGCTGAGAGCAATGATGGCAAAGAGCCACACCAAAGACTTCTGTGGTGCAGCAGTTTGAATATTTTCACCTGCCGTGAACAGTTCTGGAAACACTCTGTTCTACTTACACAGCATCAGTCTGAAGTGAGCTGAGGAAGCGTCCTTGTTCCAGGTTCAGTCTGAACACCTCCGAACTGTCAGTGAAAACAAAAGCATCGACAGACGTCTTATTCCTGCCTCATGCACAGGACGGATTTAAACTTGACATCCTCTCTCCTTCATCATGCTCTCACCTCGTCCCCACAAAATAGAGGTCACAGGAGGGGTAGTGGTACGAAAAGTCCCGTCCAAACTTTGGAATACGAGTCTTGTAGTAGTGTCCGTGCTGAGAGTGGAACTCTACGTAGCGGTCACAGTGCAAAAACACTAGCTGTTCAGACAGATAGAAAAACATACGACGTAATGTTTGCTGGGATGGTGACAGAAGAGCTGTGTTGTGTTTCCTGTTTTGGCTGTCACTGATCAACAGACCGTCTTAATCTGCGCTTTGCTGTTGCTTTTGAGATATCCAACCCACTTCCTTATAATTGACTACATGTTACCTTTTTCTAAACAATTGGAGGTTTGGAGGATAACCTGAGCTCACGTTCACCACTTTAGCGGAAAGTATGTCTGCATAAACAATATGGATGAACTGGATTAAGAAGAGGCAGCAAGTTACTGAGGGCAGAGTCACTGAAGACATCACATTTCTGCAAGCCTGTTCTGATTCAACAGGTGTTTGATAAAGTGACCATACTGTCTCCCTTTCGTTGCACTTATTGATAATCTGCTATGAGCATTGTCGTTGTTGACTCAAGTAAATTATCCTAATTATCCTAAAGTCTGTTTCATTCCCTCCGCTGTGGACTCTGCTCTGAAGTTACGCTGCTGTCCACTGACTGTGTGTCAGGAGCTCAGCCCCGGCCTCCAGCAGCGACAGAGATTTGATTTTTGATTCTGACGTCTACATCGCTATCATTTTATAGATAAGTCAAACAAAGTGTCATCGCCAGTTTCTGATCACAGATCCTTTCAGTGACAGTATGATTATCGTATGCATTTACGGACAATATATTTAATGTTTGGCCTCATCAGCTTCATTGATTTTTGTAAATATCTGCTTATTCTGAATTTGATGCAGCAACATGTTTCAAACAAGTTTGGACAGGAGCAGCTAAAGACTGGGAAAGATGTGGAATGCTCCAAAAACAGCTGTTTGGAACATTTCACAGGTAAACAGGCTCATTGGTAACAGGTGATAGTATCATGACTGGTTCTGAAAGGAACGTCTCAGTCATTCACTACTGAGGATGGAGCAAGGTTCAAAACTTTGTAAACACATGATTGAATAAAGGATATTACTACATGGGCTCTGAAACACTTAATAAAACTGTAGCTGGTAAACACAATTTGTTTGAATCACTGTTGTATTAAATCATATCAATGCAAACAACAAAAACAAACAGTGTTGGGGCAAGAGGGCCCTGAATGTCTTACCTTTGAGTAGTCATCAGACAGGATGTCAAAAGCCACAACTTTAAGAGAAACAAAGGAAATGAATGAAATTTAGTCAAACATGCCATTGGTGCCACACAGAAAGTGGGTGTGTCTGCTGACTTACCATCTGAATCCAGACAACGCTCAAACTTCAGGGACAGCTGGTAGGTGTCATAGCAGCGAATCCTGGGTTTGTAAGTGCCTGAAATGAATGGAAAATAGAAGCAGATAAGAAATGCAGTGACCACCTGAACCTTCTCGAAGGCCTGGTCTGACTGCTACCACTTTCACTGTTCGGGAAGGTTTGGTGCACAGCTCGTCTTCACCTGCTGCCAGGACGAACTGACCATCCCTCGACACTTTGATGGAGGTGCACACTGTGGGCATCTCAAAGTCTTGGATGAGCTCAATCCTGCGCTGGATGTCTGGGGAAAGATAATGAACGGGAAAGTCAGAATAATGACACACATTTAAAAGACAATTAACCAGTCTGTGAGCTTAAACTGCAGTGGTCGACTCACCAACATCTTTCTTTTGCAGCTGTCTCTTCTTCCGATCTGACAGCCACTGCATGAAAGACACAGAGGTGGTCAGGATTTTGCATCGTGGGAACTTAATGCAACTCCTTACAGCAATTCTTTCAAATCTTACAGCTTTGTTTCCTATTACTCACTACCGACCTTTATGTATGGTGTAATGATGTTCTACTACAGCTAGGCGTGGTCCTTCATTTATATGAAGGTTTACATTAAGGTGGTGCGTTACAGTCAAACTGTACGACTAGCAGTGTTAGCTAGCTAGGTTAGCTACGCTTCAGGTAAGCAGTAACGTTTTGTAGCTTTGTAGCTTAAATGTCACAGAACGGAAGACGTCGCGCTTCTTACCTCTGGAAGAGACTTTCCATGGCTTAAGTTGTAAATTTTCACATCATTCACGCTAGATATCTGCATTGTAGAGAACCAACAAGACTCTGGTCACACATTACACTCTTACTACGCCGGTGAAGTGCACGGAACCCACGTTGTTGCCTCGCAGCAAAAACAGGAAGTGATGATAAGTTTTCCGAAATAGGTCCGACTGGAAACTTACCTTATGGATGCGCGATTTTTCCCCTCCAAGATACAAACTCCCATTTGAAATATTAGATGATATCCAATGACGAGATGTTTAAGTGTACTTCATCTCTTGGCCGTTGTTAAATGGACAAAGGGATATTTAAAATTACAAGATTGTATTTATTAATATGGACTCTTGATGGTGTCATTCTGGTCTTCATTTGATCAAACAGTCGCTGTTTAGGTCTCTAGTTCCTATAACATGTCTATAATCATAGTGACAGACAATGTAATAACAAGTTCAGTAGAGCTGCTCTCACTATGGGATCTTGCACATGTCTAATTGGAACAAAAAATGTGTAAAACCCATATTATTAAAATTATCACAATGTATTAATAAAACGAAATTAACAGGGAATCATCTCTAGCCAATCAGATGGCTACTTCCGTTTCAGACAGTTAGGTAAGCATTGATTGGAGGTTATCATTTAATGGGGAGTCTCAAAAAACCAACAACAACTCCAGATATCTTCTGATAAAAATTTCAAATACTTTTAAATATATATTTTTTTGTTGATTACTATTACATTTATTTAAAACAAGGGATATTTATGGGTTAGGGTGCATCAGAAATACATTTGTGAACCTTTTATTGATATTTGTGGATTTGTTTTACACGTGTATGCAACAATAACACACTTTGTGTGCAAAGAGAAATATTTATGTTGAGTGAGTCATTTATCTACTATTTGAGAATCCTTGTGTGGATTCATTAATACTGAGACTTATCTGACTCCATACAGCATGCACTTGCTCAAAGCACCTGGAGTGATGTAACAGCTGCCTGTGATCCTGGAAGACAGTGGGCTGTCAGTCAGTCAGTCAGTCAGTCAGTCAGGCTCAGGTGGAGCTGCTGCTCAGACTTTCCCAACACTCACAATAGGACTGACACAGGACAGACATGAAGATAACCTGACGGTAAGGATCCCTGCTTTGGAAGGTTATTTCTTCTCATTTCTTAGTTTCTTTTATTTATTCTTTAATTTAGTTTGTAGTCATAGCCAAGGGAAACAGTCAATATCGTAACAGGACACTCAACGAACTAGAAAAATATAATCATGAAGCTTAATGTAATTTTCCAAAGCTCAACATGAAAGCCTAATTGGAGTATGCCTTTGACAATTTAATTAATCTTACTATGTTTGTTTGCCCAGGATCACAGTGCCAAAGCTTATTCTGGTTTGGAGGATTTAGACTGGAGGTCTCCATGTGAAGCACTGGGAGTCATGACAGACTTGTGGTTGATTTCTGTCCCTCTGGACAAGACCAGTTTAACCAGTGTAGAAAAACTCAAGCACACCATTGCCAAAACCAACCTGGCCTCCTGCTGCAAGTTCTCCATTCCAGAGCTCAAGGTGAGGTTGCATATATCATCTACCCCAGTGAACAGAGCAAAGTAAAGTACACAGACTAAATATACACAAATATGGAAGAGTCTTTCTTCCTGACCTGACCTGTGAGAACAGCACTGTCAAAACAAAGAGTGAGAAGAACTGTATGTGTCTGTTAGCTCTGTGTGTGTCCCGGTACAGTAGAGTGTGGTTGAGGAGGGTGATGGTGTTTGGTATCCTTCTCTGGTGAAGGGATAAAGGCTCAGGTTGCTTTCTACAGTTTGAGGCAAAATTTCCATCTGACCCATTTCACTCAACGTGATCAATGTTCACCTTGGCTGGCCGGAGTCACATCTTAGCAGCAGGTTTTCCAGTTCTCTTTAGAGTTCAGACATAAAAAGCCTTTAAATGGTGTATTGAATGTGAGATGTGGATGTCTCTGAATCTTAAAAGCCAGTAAATTCACAAATCATAACACGAGCAGAACTGTTGGCTGTGTTTGAGGATTTGGGTTCAGTATAATGTCAAATGGAGGATACATTAGCCACAGTCACACTAACTGTGCTGTCTATGCTGTGACCTCAGGTGGGAATACTGGACAGTCTGCTCAGCGTGTCGGATGACCTCTCCAAGCTCGACACACTGACTGAAAGGTGAAAAACTCCAAGTATGATGAATGAATCTGTTGCCCGTGCTTGGTTGACGCACATCGAAACCTGTCTGTCTCACTGGTCATTGCATGTGAGGAGCTTAATGTGCAGCTTTGCCCCTGTAACCCAGAGCTTGTGTGCAGGTTGCACCATGATTAATTGATGGTCAGGAGCAGCTTCCCTCCTGATTTTAAATTCATTGTTGGTGTATCAGAGCTGACAGTGTAAATGTGGTTGTTAAAGCCTATTTGCGACATCAAAATGTGGCCTCAGGGATCAAACTCGACAGATTTTGTTTTGTAATTTAGTCCAGACTCTAGTTTTATTTAGTTCGAGCCACTGTTTTCTGAATTTCTCTTCAGCTGCAGGGCTTTGCTTGAATAAATGAAGTCCCCTGTTCCACATTAATACAGATTTCCAGGAAAACTGTTTTAAATGATAAAAATGGCAGCTAATAAATTTGTAAGATGTAAGAATAAACTAAGTCAACGCACCTTTGTGATAATGATATTTTTCCCTGTTGCCTGGTCAGTGTGATTAAAAAAATGTATCAGTGTATGAGGGAGGTGATGGAGCAGTCCAGTGACAAAGTGCTGGAAAAAGCCTTAGCCAATGGAGGTGAGTCACACACACACACACACACACACACACACACACACACACACACACACACACATACACACACACACACACACACACACACACACACACACACACACATACATGCTGAGGGTGTTAATTACATTGTATAGAAACTCATTAAGTAAGTGCATAGAAGCCCCAGGCTACATGCACATTGCAAATGAGACTAATAGCTACTTAAACCACACACACACACACACACACACACACACACACACACACACACACACACACGCTCGCGTTCAGAGAGCACACCGCCTACACTGATCGCTTGACCTTGTATTTGGGACAGATCAACAGCTCCCCAACGCAAACCAGCCTAACCTCTGTCTGTGATCACTCTCTACCACCAGACCACGCCAGGAATCAGAAAGCTGTCCTGTCGCCCCTGAAAGCTTACCTCAAGTCTCTGAAGGGTATTTTATTTGCTGGCAATTTCCTCTTTGAACTGGAGTGCAATGCTGTGTGACTCCTTATATGAGGCATTGCTACGCTACTTTTGCTCTCATGTTGTCTGCATTACACTCGTATTCCACTGTGTGGTGGTGTGTACAATTATACAATTTGTGGTTTTTAGTCAGGCCGTGTCTTCTTCGTGTGTGTTTCTCAGTGGACCTAATGAGCTATGTGACCAAGTTTCAGTGGGACAAAGCCAAGTACCCCACGGCCCTGCCTCTCTCCAGCCTGGCAGACATCATCAGCAAGGTAAAAACCAGTGAAAATAAGGATAAATGTGAGCAGAATTGTTATAGTCCTAATTACCTTAAAGATATTCTCCAGCAATTTGTTATTGCTCTTTGTGCAAAAATGGGAGACAAAGGAAAGTATTGCGACGCACAGTATTTCTGAGTGAGGCTGTAAAAGAGGGATTTAAACGGCCATTGAGTTGGGCAGACGTGTGGGTGAGATTCTGACACCATGGCTCCATCCCTCAGTCAATGCTGCATAGATTCTGGTTCCAAATTATGCCACCAGTGCAGGATAGGCAGGGGATATTATGGGATATCTTGACTTCATTTTTGTTCAGTGGGAGGATGTACAGACGCATTCTGCTTCCTACATTTCCCAGAGTGCAACAGCACCTTTCGTTCAACCCTCTTTGCCTGATAAACACCGACATAGCTCCTCTCTCACTGCAAGTAGCTCCCTCTGTGACTCCACACCCTCAGTTTGTAACACAGGATTTCTGTTATAGACTTTTAGTCTCCAAGCACAAGTTGAGATAACCCTGATGACATCATGTGGGTTGGTTTTTCACAATCTGGAAAGCTCCTTCCAGATCCATAAGCATTTTAAATTGAGTTTGAAATCAAATTATCTTTCCAATATCCTTTATCTTGTATATGCATGCAAGCTGCATAGATACTTAATTATCATGTTATTAAGAATATTCAGTTCATGAGCTCTTATCTCAGGCCAGTTTTGATGCTTACATGTTAACACCTGCATGTGTGCCAGGAAGTTTCCCAGATGGAGACGGAATTAAAATCCCGAGCTGCAGCGTACAACAGTGTGAAAACAAGCTTGCAAAGCCTTGAGCACAAACTACAGTGAGTGACCTCAGTAAGAAATCAAGAAAGAATACATGATTATATTAACTATGAAATGTTGAACTGGAATATCTGTGTTTCCAGTGGGACTTTGCAAACTCGCAGTCTGAATGACATTGTAAGGAAGGAAGACCTGGTGGTCTCAGAGTACCTCACCACTCTACTAGTAATAGTGACCAGGTCGGTGACACGTGCAGTTTATGCTATGACATATAACATGAGTGTTTGTGTATGCATATTCATGTGTTGTTCTTTATGTGTAAATGTGTTTCTCGTCACAGAGGGAGCTACTTGCAGTGGGAGAGGACCTATGAAACCTTGTCACAGTTTGTGGTTCCACGGTCCAGCAGGTGAGCTGTCCTCAAGCACCCTCAGCTGTAAGACAAGCCATCCCACTTAATCCAAGGGCAAGCGCAAACTCCAAATACCTGTTCTCAGCATTCAAAAGGTCAGGCTAAATAACCCGACTGCAACCCGAGGGAACACAGTCGAATAGGTCAAAAACTTATACAGAAATATATATATATATATTATATATATATTATATATTATATATACTGGACTCACTGTAGTTTTGTCACCTCTGCCACTGCAGCATTGAACAAACTGCCTCACTGACAATGTTGTGTACTGGGATATATGTATTTATGGAGACTCTATGTATTGTCTTCAACTATATGCTTTTGTGTTTATATCTGTGTGTTTCTGTGTTGAACTGACTGTGAAAACAAATCTCCTCTGGCACGATGAAGTCTAAGTCTAAATCTAACGTAATCTAGCCACTGGTGTTCCATTACTAGCAGAAAGTAAGAGTCCACATGGCCTGGATCAGTAGCACGGAAGGAATGTCTTTTTCTTCAAAGGAAAAAAACAAGTATTCATTTGAAGTTTTGAATATTTGAATGCTTTCTGACACCATTCCAGAACTTGAAGCGTATAGTGAAGAGTAAGAATACCTTGTACCTCTAAAAGTGCTTTGTAGACTCACAACAAGACCACACCAAAACTAAAAAGTGCACATGACATCACAGATTAGACTCTGTGTTGTGGATGAAAGGAAATAGTGGTTAGTGTCAGTGAAGATGAGAATAACTTTACTCCTCACTGATGCCTATACAATAATGAACAACCAGACGTAGTGCTGGCATCTACAGTAAAAGAGACAAGGTGACCACACCATCAGTTTAAGTGGCAATTCTGGAGGGCATGACCACTTTTAATGCCTTGCTTGAATGGGCCTTTTCTCAGCACTGTCCTGAGGAATGTGTAATGATGCAGGATTTGGGTTAGTGAGTTAACTTCAGGTTTAACTCTGGGTTTTCAGGGTTAGGACTGTGGTTCACTTCTTACCGGGACTACCACCTAACCTACTTTGGAACAGGTTATGTTCGAGATAAGACATATTTTGAACGACAACACTTACAACACGCAGGGCTAGTGCTTACTCTACAGACCACCTGTCAGTGCTGTGCAAACCTGCCTGTGGAGGAGCTCCAGCCGTGACTAGATGCCTTCATGGTACTCCAGGTGCGGGGCGGTAGTGATGGATGCAGGCCTGACCATGGCCACTCTCTTCACAAACAACTTCCCAGACTTCCAGGGCTTGCCAGGAAACTGCAGATCTGAGTGGCATTGCAATGCTGGCAGAACAACCTGAACCTGCGTGTGGCCTCTCAGACGGGGACATTTATAATAAGGAGCCACCAGCCAAATGTCCTCCACTGTGGCCTCACTTCACAGAGCTCCAGTCCTTCAGGGAGGCTGTGTTGTCTTAGCCTGGAACACCAAAAGGCTGGTTTCCAGGCACAAGCTTTTCACCAACATTCACAAGACACAGAAATGGTTTTCCCTGTGCCCCACCATCAAAGCAGAGCTGAGCTACCGTACTGATTCCCAGGGAGACCTTCCTCACTGTCCACACCAGTGTGCCGTTCAGAAAGCTGCAGCTTAGAACAACATAACGCTGTTGTCCTCAGCTGTCTCTGCTATGGCCACTAAACCCAGAGCTCTGTCTCTGGATCTAACAAAAGACATTGGGAGGACTATTATTCTGTAACAGCAACAACAGTGGCTGCATCCAGGATTATGGTGTGGCAGATTATGATGCAGAGAAATATGTGGCTGTCTCAGCTTGCCCCTCTCATCAGGTGGGAGCTGGTGGGTGGTCTCATGTCCGCTGAAAGGCTGTTTGGACTCCTTCAAAGCACCACAGTTCACCTGCATGAAGGAGCCGTCATGTGTCTGAGAAGCATGACATCTGTTTTGGGGTTGCACAAGGGAGCTGCCTTGGTCCATTACTGTTCTCTCTACACATGCTGCCACTGGGTGACATCATTAGAGAGCACAATGTATGTTTCCATAGTTATGCAGATGACACACAACTGTACATCTGTGCTGAACCAAAGGGTGCTGCAGCTATAGGCTCCATTACTGACTGTCTTTTGTCATTAAATAAATGGATGAGCAATAATTTATTGAAGTTAGATGAGGACAAAACTGAAATCCCACTAGATGGCCCTAAAACTAAAGGAGAAATGCTGTTTAGTAATCTGGGGAAATTAACCCCCTGGATTAATTCTGAGGCTACAAATCCTGGTGTCATCCTAGATTCAGATCTAAGCCTCAAGTGCAAGCAACAATGTGATAAAAACTTCATTTTCCCACCTTGGAATCATAACTTAAATATGACCATTTCTAAATCAAAAAGACATTGAAAAACTGATTTAAGAAAAAAATCCTGAAAGACTTCAGCTCATTCATAACTCTGCAGCTCAGCTATTAACCAGAACCAAGAGGAGAGAGCACATTATCCAGTTTTAACTGCTCTTCATGTAACATTCAGAATTGATTTAAATGTCCACCTCTTGTATACAAAGACTTCAATGGACTATGACCAAGATACATTGCTCAATCCCTTGTTCACTATTTGCCTTCAAGAACACTGTGATCATCTGCTGCTGCTTTATTGGAAATTTCCAGCAACAGCTGAAAGAAAATCAGTTATGCAGCCTTTGTCCATTACGCCCCAGAGCTCTGGAACACAGGACAGATATCAGGGAAGCAGCTCACTGAATATTTTTAAAAGAAAGCCAAAAACCGATCTCTTCACTTTAGCCTTTAACTAGCCATGACTTCCTGATACAAGTCTGACACTTTTGTGCTTTTCCTCACACTTATGCTCTGCTGAACTTCTTTTACATTGTTGCATTTTACTTGATTTAATGCATTCTATGTAATCTATTTGTATTCTGTTCTGTGGTTTTATGCATTGTCCTTATTTTTATTTTCATCCTTATTCTGTCTTATTTGACTATCATTATCAAGTGGGTTTTATCTTATTTTGCATACATTTTCTTTTTTTTTTCTAAGTTAGGCACTTACTTGGTGTTAATGATTTCTTTGTTGTAAAACACTTTAAGCTGCAATTCCTGTATGAAAGATTATTATTATTATTATTATTATTATTATTATTATTATTATTATTATTATTATTATTATTATTATTATTATCCACAGTGCCAGACGTGTACAAAACGGTGTCTTGGGCTTCTCTGTGCCCTTTTATCCATTTCTATCTGCACAATATGTCTGAGTCCTCCCAAACTCACTCAGTTTTAAACATGCCAGACAGAAGATTATGTGTTGGACAAGTGGGCTGGCTGGGAACTATTACAGTACATAATCAACATGCCACCCTTCTACAGTACTCTTACAAGGACCCCTTTTTTTCCACACAGGGTTTACATGGTGTTATCCACGGCACAGCTGCAGCACTTCCCTGTCTTATTACACTTCATGTTTATGAGGTTCTGAACTGATATATGTTTGACTGAAAAACTTGGTGTCACAGTGGGTACTGACCACTGACTACTGACCACATCAGCTTTGCCTTTAATCCAATAGCAACAGCTCTTAGAGAGCAATGCCTATATTCACAGAATCTGGAGTTACTGTACATAATTAACGTTTTAATGGTACATTGAGTTTGGTGACCTCATGAAATTTAGCAGTATAGCTTGACTGCTGATGACTAGAGGTCTAACCAGCCTGGGTAATTGGAAACACATGTATAGATGTACAGATAAGATAAAACTTCAGAAAGAAAATGAAGTTGTTACAGCAAGCAAAGTTTTTAAACATCCGGCAAAACAGTAGCATAGAAGGATCAAAGACAAAAAGGATACAGGATAGAAAATAAAACAATCAACCATGTATATGTACAGTATGTACAGATTGTAAAAAGACAGTTGCTATTTTTCATAATAATAATCTACCAATGTTGAATTGCACTTTAGAGGCACTGCTGCATAAAAAAGAACACTGAATTGCATGAGTGGATGGATAATAAATACAGTCTTTGTACTAAAAGTCTCTGTACTAAAAAAATTGCTCAAGATAATAAATGTGAGCTTTACTAGCATAACTAACAGTAGTGCAAAAACAGTAGGTTTGTAATGTTGAAATGGGAAACAACATCAACACAGTGCTACATTACATGATGCTGGAGTTAAAGAGTCTGACAGCTGTTGAATGAAGGACCTGCGGTAATGTTCCTTCTTAAACACTGGATGCAGCAGTCTGTTTCTGAAGGAGCTGCTTAAGCCCCCCACCATAAAACAAAAATTTCAATTGGAATTAAAATACAGGTATACACCAGCAGCTAAAAATATTTATTAAGAACCAGTGTGTAGGATTTAGGGGGATCTGTTGGCAGAGAATGAATATAATAAACATAATTATGTTTTCGTTAGTCTTTTATCACCTGAAAATAAGAATAATTGTGTATTTGTTACCTTAAAACAAATCCTTTATACCTTTCAGAAGGTGACGGTCCTCTTCCACACGATCCAACATGGTGGACCTCCATGTTTCTACAGTGGCAAACCAAACACTGGCTCCAGGGAGGGTCTTTTGCATTGTTCATGTTCTTAGCAGCCACTGTAGGGCAGTGTGAGGCCAGGGGTATTCAGTTGGTTGCAAGCTGCAGCCTCACCACTAGATGCCACTAAATCCTACACACTGGTCCTTTAATAGTAATATGACGATCCTCCATTTAACAATTAGCACAAACCATTAAAACTTCACAAAACATGATATCAAGTCTACCATCACAATGCGGTATCACAGTATGTCAGTATGACCCAGCTTTCACTGGCATAACTGTTGACTGTTTTCTCTTTCATGTCTTTAAGGTTGACCTGTTGCTACATGTTGTCATCTGTCCCTCTAATTTTCTATTGTTACTGTGTCCGACCATCAGGATGCTGTATGAGGATGGAGAGGGAGGTGTCTTCTCAGTTACACTTTTCAAACGAGCTGTGTGTGAATTCAAAGCCAAAGCCCAGGAGAGCAAGTAAGCAGGGCGGATTGCCAGAAAATACCCCATCAATTTAGAGCTCTGTTGTCTGTGTCAATTACCATAGTGTAGCCTATGATCCACACAGGTTCACCGTGCGCGAGTACAGCTTTGATCTGGAGGAAAAGAGGCATCAAGAGATGAAGCAGCTCAGCGTTAACAAGAAGGAACAATATGTAAGTCAAATATCATGTATGCTCACTGTAGAGTGTTTTGGATTTGTGTATGTGCCATAGTATATTATAAATGTCCATGTCTCCTCCACAGGGAATCTTTGTGTGCTGGCTGAAGGTGAATTTCAGTGAGGTGTTTGTTGCCTGGATTCATTTGAAAGCATTGAGAGTGTTTGTAGAATCTGTTCTAAGGTCAGTGCTGATAACATTTTCTTTCAACATTAATGAAAAATGACACGTCATTTACTTTGCTGTGATGACTCATTTTCTCTTTGTATATGTATAGACTCATAATGATGTCTCCCGCTAGGTATGGATTACCAGTCAACTATCAGGCTCTTCTGCTGCAGACGGACAGGAAGCGTTCAAAGAAGCTGAGAGAAAAACTCTCCTCGCTCTTCATGCATCTAGACCCCACTGCCACTGCCGGCAAGACAGATGTAAGAGGCCAGGTCCACTCTCACTTATGATTATGTCGTATTTCATCTAAAGCACAGGAGAAAATGAATGAAGACACTTACAACATATTCTTGAACATGGACGTTTACTCTTGACCTCAGGACCTTAGATTAATCAATCTCAACTTCATGTCCACTAACTATCTTATGATAATATGATATATGGTATATTAGTATAACACTGACAGGGTGCAGTCTGCTTAATTATGAGTACTTTTACTTTAATACATTAGCAGATAATACTTCATTATTTTTACTCAAATGTACCCTGTAGAATTTTCGACCTGTAGTCTGCTATGCAGAATTTTTTTATGAGTTTTGAGCACAATGATGCACATGCACGGACGACACAATACACATAATGGTTTCAAACTATCCCAGTGATCTACAGGCAGTGGCAATGCACCAAGATAACTGGTTAATGGAATGCATTCACATAGCGTTGTTCTAGTTTTACTGACCATTTGAAGCTACACATCACAAGCCAGCATTCCCATACATTAGATATGCAGGTATCAGTTGCTTCATAATAATCGTTCACACATACACACTGTAGCGGAACCGAATCTGTAGACCACAGGGGCCAGGGATTGGTGGACTACCGCTCCACCTCATAGTCTACATCAAAGGCAGGGAACATAAGGACTGTTAGCAAGTGAATATGGATGTAAACATATAGATTTCAAAACATGAAAAAATGAGGCCTTGTTTTGCTTTGTTAGACCTCAATACAGTAAGTGAGTAACAATGAATAGTTAGTTAGTTTAGATTTTATGGCCACCTGGGGGCAGCACAATGAGTTGTAAACACTGACACACTATCACCTTAGAAATTTGCTCTGGTGAATGCGTTAGCAAACAGTTCACACAACATATTTCCAGCACACACAGAGCTACATCAGCATTCATCTTAAGGCCTCTTTCTGTCAAACTCACCTTTAATCTCCATTTCAGTCATCACTGACTCCTCATGGGAATATCTGGCTCTTTAGGTGCCCCTATGTCCACAGCTGGCCGCTGACTTTATCTGCTGTTTGCTGCCTGACATATTGTGTCTATTCAAGACTCTTAAAACACTACCTGCTGAGTGTTAAAACCAATTTGAAGTGTTGAGTGTTGACAGTGAACCGAAGCAATAATGAGCTGACTGCTGTTGAGCTGAGGGGAAATGCAGAGTTTTGATTATTCTTTGTGAGGTTATCACTTCAAGCAACTGCTTTCACATTGTATGTAGTCATTTCATCCATTGTTAATATAGAAAAATGTATGTGACCTTTAAGTAACATTCTAAATGCAGGGCTTTTGATTGTAATGGGGATTTTTTTAGGCGTGATATTGATACTTCTACTGAAAGGTTATGAATACGTCTTTCACAACTGCCTATAGTTCACCGAAGCTTTTTCATTTAGCTTGTTGCTTACCTCAGTGTTCAAAAGGTTAAAACATATTGAAGCCGTCAGTTTCAAAATACAGGACTTTGACATCAATTCTATTCAGAGACAAACTGATGAAAAGAATTTAGCAATGCCTCCGGAACAGTTCCCATGTTTATGAGTTTCAAAAGACCAACTGCAGCCAGTAAGTAAGTAAATAAGTAAGTAAGTAAGAGAATTTGTTCAGTTAGATTTCATGTTGATGTCTGAGCGAAGGAGAGCACCATCAACCATCTGCCGTCCAGCCTACTTGAAATGACATCTGTCACATGCAAATTCATCCATGGCCTTGCCAGACCGCAGTGAGAAAGATGAAATTGTGTCAATTTGTGTTAGGGTGCTGCATGTACTGCACGCAAATAAGACCAAGGTAAGCAAGTAAGCAAAGCTTTATCTATATGACACATTTCATTCCAGGTGGACATACAATGCAAACAGTAAAACACTATACATAAATAAACCCAATTAAAACAAACATATAAGTAATACATGTAAATTAAAACCATTAAAAAGTGAGAACATGACTGGATGTTCCACGGTAGAGGCAGTTTCACAGTTCTCATGGAGATCCAGGGAATAAACATCTGCTGTAGATGATTAGAGCAGTCTAGCTGGTTCAAAGCTCACAAGTATGTCGGAGAGATATTGGGATGCCAGGAGCATTAAATTTTAAAATCATTTTGAAAATTTACTGGAAGTCGGTGCATAACTGAAAACAGAACTTCTGAAGAAAGAGCTTTGAAAGGTGCAAAGCACTCTTGCAGTACAATGATTGGTTTTAACCTGTACGAGGTGTGTGTGACACTCTGTTTTCTGTCTTTTTCCATCTGCCTCTGCCAAGCAGGTAAGCAGTGACATCCCAGGACTCGGTCAGCAAGAGTACTTCTCCTACATCTGCTTCCAAGTCAACACCACTCTGCTGGAGATCAGCTAGCGGTCAGCAAAGAGAACCAAGCGGCACCAAGCAATGAGGGCTCTGCCACTCATGTGGCGGATGGTTCCAAACCAGTCGGAGCCAAGAACAAAAAGGCCCTCAACTCTAAAAATGAAACACATCTCGTGAAGCACATGTCTTTGAATATCATGGTTTTCAACATTTCTCTTGAGTGAGAAAAGCTTCCCTTGGGCAGCAATGTAAATAACGTGGACTCACCACAGTGTCAGCTGCACATGGACTACACTTTGTGATGTGCTGCATATGCAACTGTGGAACCATTTAGATATGTTTAATAGCTCAAAATATTTGCTTATTGTTTTATTTTGAAAGAACATGTACTGTTAATAGCAGTGTACAGCTTCAAGCATTTTAAGTAAGCCTGGTCTACCAAGAAATCTTCGAGCCATCACAGTGCAATAAAGTGTCTTTCTTCATGTATGATCGCACATTGTTCAATAGTCAATGTTTGGATTGGATCATACAGTACATTCTGTACGGAAATCACATCACGACGCAGGACTGTCATGAATCACTCTTCCTTGAACACATATTTGCTCATAATGTTTTGAAATGTAATGGATGGTGCATGATTCCTGCACCTGTGATTACCGCCAGTAACCACAGATGAACCAAATCAACCAGTAGGCCTACAGAAAAACGGTCCCTTTGACATATGTAATATATTATCAAAATGTTTATATTGATGAATCAGTGAGTAAGTAGCATGTTAATGTTGCAGATGGTGAAGCTAGAGCAACTTTTAAAGGGGATCTCACCAATCTTACACATCAAAATAGCCTACTCCTTGGGGAGTAACTACTACTGCACATTTGGAAATAAGTTACATAAAGTCTTTTGTGGCACCATTCTATGAAGTCTGATAAATTGCCTCAAGTGATGTCACCTGAGTCCAGGCTAAGGCTGAAGACTACAACTTCTTGCAAAAAGTGGAAAGAAAGAATGAAAGAATAAGGATGTGGAGTTAGAATGAAGTTATCTTCTCAGCTGCTTGAGGCTCCAGGTTACATTAGCCACTCCTAGCATAACACACCTGAATGTCAGCAGTCAAGTTGCATTGTGGGTAAAGAAGGCACCAGGTTTTGACAAGGACAAAGAATGTATGAAATAAAAAGACAATTCTTCTGATTCTGTTGCATCAATTTTTTTAAACTGTCCATTATGGAAGTGACAATAACACAGAAGTGTAATGTTAACTCAGTGAAGTACTCTTTGAACTATTATATTATATAGTTTAGTCCAGTGGTTCCTGACCTGGGCTTTGGGCCCCCTCCAATATCTCTGAGGGGCTGTGAGATGATTAATGAAGTAGGAAAGAAGAAAACACACAATTTGCTTGTGTTTGTGAACATTTTTTCATGATTGCAGAGTTTTTCCATGTGGGCCTGAAAACAAAAGTCTCTTTGGTGTAACTGCTAACAGCTCATAAACATCCAACACATGACGTCTGGCCCCAACTGCGTGGTCTCTTGTAAAAAATGTAAAATCTTAAAACTAAGCCGTACTTTCAGCTGTCTAAAATGTATGTTGCTTTCCTGTTAAATATAGTGGAAGTCTTAAGTAGCACATAATAGAAATAGTCAAAGTACCCGTGCTACAAAATAGTAATCAAATAGGCTATTTGAGTAAATATACTGTTACTCCCCCCCACTGAATGCTATACAGTCCATGATCACCAGAGAGAGCACTATCTGCACTTCTGTGCAGCATCTGTGTTCACACCATTTATCTCTAACATCAGAAATGATATTCCACCAATCTGTAAGTTTGACACTGGAAGATTCCCTTCAGGTATCTGCAGCACTGGACAGTCCAAAAGCCTTTAAGTTTGAATTACAGATTCCTTACAGCCGCACAAGCTACATATTGGACTGGAAAAACACGAGGAGAAAGACCTGCAAGTGCTTGTATGTGTGTGTGTGTGTGTGTGTGTGTGTGTGTGTGTGTGTGTGTGTGTGTGTGTGTGCGTGTGTGTGTGTGTGTGTGTGTGTGTGTGTGTGTGTGTGTGTGTGTGTGTGTGTGTGTGTGTGTGAGAGAGAGAGAGAGAGAGAGAGAGAGGTGGGAAGTGTTAGGCAAAGCTGGCCGCTCAAGCTGTGCCATTCAGTGCATGAAACAGTCTTGAGAGGGAACATTTAGCGCAGACATAATGGACATTACTTCTGGCTAGTACGCTTTCATTTTACATTTCAGGACAAACATTGATTTATTCCAACATTGCGTAAAATGTGGACAATTCCGAAGCCAAATTACAGAACTGGTTTGTGCGCAGAAGGCGAGATTGCTGTGAACATTGGCGGGGTCCGAGTGGTGCTTTTCGGGGATGTTTTGAACCGCTATCCGGAGAGCAGACTGGCGGAGTTGTTGAATTGCTCCACTCAGAATTCTGAAGTTATCTCGTCTCTTTGCGATGACTTCGATCCGGGGAGAAAAGAGTTTTACTTTGACCGAGATCCCGATGTCTTCAAGTGCATCATCGATGTTTACTACTTCGATGAAATCCACATCAAACGCGGCATTTGCCCCATCTGTTTCATCAAGGAGATGGAGTTCTGGAAAATAGACCAAGGTGTTTTAGATGAATGCTGCAAAAGTTACCTAGGTGAGAAGGAGGAGGAGTTGAATGAGATTGCAAGCAAAGTAAAAGTCATTCTGGAGGATCTGGAGGTGGATCAGTGCATTACGCGCACCCAGCAGTGCCAGAGGTTCCTGTGGAAACTGATGGAGAAGCCGGGTTCCTCCCTGCCGGCGCGCATCATCGCCATCGCATCCTTTCTCTCTGTCCTGGTCTCGGCAGTGGTGATGTGCGTGGGGACCATCCCGGAGTTTCAGGTGACGGACGCCGAGGGGAAGCTGGTGGAGCATCCGACCCTGGAGATGATCGAGACCGTCTGCATGTTATGGTTTACCGCGGAGTACCTGCTGCGTCTCGCCTCCTCTCCGAACAAGCTGCACTTCGCGCTCTCCTTCATGAACGTCATAGACTTCTTGGCTATCATGCCTTTTTACGTGGTCCTGTCTCTCACCTACCTCGGCACTACATCCATGATGGAGCTGGCTAACGCTCAACAGGCTGTCCAGGCGCTCCGCATCATGCGCATCGCGCGTATTTTCAAGCTGGCGCGCCACTCCTCGGGGCTGCAAACCCTGACCTACGCGCTCAAGAGGAGTCTCAAAGAGCTGGGATTGCTCCTCATGTACATGGGCGTGGGGATCTTCGTGTTCTCAGCGCTGGCCTACACCATGGAGCAAAGCCACCCGGAGACCCTCTTCAGGAGCATCCCGCAGTCTTTCTGGTGGGCCATCATCACCATGACCACGGTGGGCTACGGAGACATCTACCCCAAAACCACGCTCGGCAAGTGCAACGCAGCCGTGAGCTTTCTGTGTGGGGTCATAGCCATCGCCTTGCCCATCCACCCCATCATAAATAACTTTGTGGTCTTCTACAATAAACAGAAAGTATTGGAGACGGCCGCGAAGCACGAAGTGGAGCTGATGGAGCTGAAGTCTGGCAGGGAGGCGCGCCGGAAAAGCAGGAATTACGATGAGACTGTGGACGCACCGACAGTTTGAACAAGTAATGACTTTCCCAAGACATTTTACTCAGACTGAATCATAAGAGCAGTGTCACTCCTGAAGTACATGTGAAAACCAAACAGCCACTTGTCCAAATCTAATGCAACAAAAAACAATAAAAAAAAAATAAAAAAAAAAATCAAAAGTTAATTTACAAAATCCAGTATGTCAGGACATTTGTGGACACACTGGGACAGCTCCATGCTCATGCTTCATACCCGTGCATAGCTCCATAGCAGAGATGCTGTCAGCTGCTCTGGTTTCTGTCGCTGCTTTGACTCTGACACCTGCTGCTTATTCCACGGTGCCGCCATAACTTCGTTATTGTGAAGGCTGTAGCTAATTAAAAGTTGTGCATGAAAAAAGACTCGTACATATGCCTACATTTGTACAAAAAGAATCATTAAAGCATCACCTCTAACCTGCTGGACACCTTAGATACTCGAGTCCAAATTTCCATAGTAATAATAATAATAATAATAATAATAATAATAATAATAATAATAATAATAAATAATAGTAATAATAAAAACTAGAATTTCGTTTAGAGGACAGTGCAAATCAAATTTAAACAAGTTATTATGTAATGTAATCAGGTTTCAATGATTTTTGTGGCAATGTATCAAATTGAGACTAGGTTATGATCAACATGGCAGATTTATAGCTTCTATCATTTTAAGGAATGCCTTCAAATGGAAAATTACATAAACTGAAATATGGCTAAAAGTGAATGTTAAATTGCAGGCCTCAGACTACAGCTGTGATTTGTCTCTTTTAATGAGATTACAGCTGATTGTGGAGGAATATTTTGCTTTAAGACAGCTGTCAAACTGATGTGCCTGTGCGTGTCTGACCCCGCTGGCCAGTGGGCACATGTGACTGTCCCAATGGGACAGACAGTGAAATGATGGTGTGAACTAACAGAAAATCAAGCTTTTAAATAATCCAAGGCCTCAAAGAACACATTTTGTGACAATTTCTCAAATACAATTTGTTCTCATTTGTTAATCTCTACTGCAGGATACATATCACCCACCCAGATATTAACCACAAGTGGCTGCTGACAGCGCCAACCACGCCTCCACAGATGTGAACAAATATTCAGTGTCAATGTTCTTGTGCATGTGTGTGTGTGTCATTTGAATTTTCCACTTATGCCAGCACCCTCACATCCACTTCAACATAGTATGAAAACCAAATATCTGTCTTTTTTGGATTTTCCTTTGGAGGATCAATAAAGGCTTATCTTAGCTTTTTTATAATACATGCCAAAAGAAGGAGGTAAACAATGGTGAATGAACTCAGATCCTTAAGTAAAACTGTTATATAGAAATACTCCATTACAATAAAGGTGTGTCTTTGAAAATGCAAGAAGAATAAGTATTCTAAGCAAAATATACTAAGTATCAACGGTGAAAGTAGTCATAGAAAAATGGGCACTGTGAATATTATACTATTCCATATTATATTACTTAATTATTCCTACTGATGCATTCATGTGTAAGCAGCATTTTACTGTTGTAGTTGATTGAAGTGGAGTTCATTTGAACTATACTGTTGGGTCATTTAATCTATACCAATGTATCATAATTTCCATCATGCTTTGTGTGTACAATGCTAACTTGTAAAGTAACCAGAAAGTGTCAAATAAATGTATTGGAGTGAGAAGTGCAATATTTCCCTCTGACGTGTGGACCAGAAATATAAAGAAGCAGGAAATTCAAATAGTCACCTACAGGTAATTCAAATTTGTACCGAAACTGAGAACGAAAACTGAAAATAATATTCAGAATGAGGTATCATGAGTGAACGTAACACCTGAACATAAGGGTATTCACTTCGTTCACATAAACACTGGCTCTTTAAGTACAGTTCTTGATTAAATGTACGTAGCTATATACCACCAGCACACTTAAATCAATTAAATAAATTCACAAAAGTGGGCCACCGTGGCTCAGGAGGGAGAGCAGGTCATCCACTGATCATGTGGTTGGTGGTTTGATCCTCATGTCTTCCTGTCCTCATGTCCCTGGACAAGACACTGAACCTCGGGTTGCACTCCAGCCACTGGGAGTGCACGAGACAGTGTATTCCTAATTGCTGGTCCCACGCCCACATAAATGAGGAGGGTTGATTCGGGAAGTGCATCTGGCATAAAAGCCTACGGCAAATCAAAATGTGGATCATCAAAATCAGGTTTCCACGCTGGATCAGTCAAGGCCCAGTTTACAGACCACATGGAAACAGACGATGTGCTGCGGCGAATCCTAGCAGGCAGCAGCTGAAAGCAGTTTGAATGCACAGGAGTGAGTCTGCCTGTGTTCAGCCCTGCACAGTGTGTTACTTCTCCAAGGTGCCACAGTCAGCGTCTCTTCCTGCAGCCATCTTGTATAGAAATAACACAAAGAGGATGACAGAAAAATGTTATTCCACCAAGACAAAGTTGTGTCATAGACCGTGCATGTGTCAGTGTTTGCTGTAGACTGCAGGTGAATACCTGTGTTGATTCAGTGTGTGTGTGTGTGTGTGTGTGTGTGTGTGTGTGTGTGTGTGTGCGCGTGTGTGTGTGTGTGTGTGTGTGTGTGTGTGTGCGTGTGTGTGTGTGTGTGTATACATATTTATCAGTCTGTCTGTCGTCTGCATGTTAACATGTAAGTTTCTGTGTTTATCCGCATCGCGTGTGATATGATCCAAGGCAGTGGTCTGTGAGAAACTGCCATCCCCAGCGGGAAAGCACTTCAAAGTAAGGCTCTACACCCACACACACCGAACATTCAAAAACACCCCCCCACCACTACCACCCCACCCGCTGCTTCTCTCTGTCTCCTTCTCACTTCTTCGTCCTGCCTCCACCTCCTCGTCCTCCGTCTCGGATGATGATCTGTCAGCTTCAGAGGCTCAGAGAGCAGCGATCAGACTCAGTGATACGCACAGATTTCGTGCTGACATATTTCGGAGGGCGTGTAGCGATGCAAAACTTTGCTCTTATAGCTTCCAATTTGAAAAGAGAAGCGCATTTCACTCTGAAGCTAAAAATAGGAGGAATAAATGATTGTTCGTCAACATTAACGGATGACAGATTTGTGTGGGGATGAAGGGAAATTGAGACATTAACTGACACTGACTTTAACCAAATATAGCGCTTCATATGTTATGCATCAGCAGCCATTACAGATGACTCAGTCTCTCTCCTTCTGTATGACACGGACGCACACAGGTTGAAATTATATGTTGCTGACCACAGTGTGCAATGACCCTTGAAAACAGAAGATGCAAACTGATCTTCACTCAGCTGCTGTATGAGCATCCATGTTACTTCTGTGGCTCTCCTACAATGTTTGATCCATGGCAACCTGTACACAAAGACGTCAAAGGCGGTAGGAGCTCCTTGTCGATGCCTGGCTTCCCCCAGTGTGCTTTGATGCTTTACAGGAGAGGTCTCCCATGATCCGTATAGTCCCAGAGTGCACGTGCGTCTGGAGGAGGATTTAATGGTAAATAGCTTTTGACTGAAGGATGGTTTACTGCTGATAATTAGTCATTTGTAATGAGCTCCCACTGGTCATACTAATGTGGTAGCGTAGGCGGGGGCAAAGGTGGGTTAGTGTTTAAGTAGCCGAAGTTTCACACTCTGCAGCTTTTTCTGCACAAGCTCTTGAGGGTTTCTTGGTAACAACATGTAATTACAGTGGAAAGCAAAAAAACATGAATATTCATTAATCCCCATGTCAGAAACTGCTTAGAAAAAAATTATAAGCTCAATTAAATTGACTCAAATGATGAAGTTTTCTAATTGGATCTGATCATGAGGACCATGCTGTGATGGTGGAGGTTTCACAGAACAAAGAACAAAGCTTCTCCAACAGCCTACCAGCGTCAATCAGAGATGGATGACTTTACCAGACATGAAAATGAGGCATCACAAAGAAAACATTACAAATCGCAGCACCAGCAGCAAACATGGCATTGAATTAATAATGCCGATCAGGTCATCGTTGTTCTCACCGATATCAATGAGATATCAATCAGGCGTTATTTAATGTACAGTTTAATTCAAATTCAGTGCAAAACCCTCAACATATCTATGAAAATGTAACAAAATGAAATATAAGAGTTTAACAAGGCATTTTTATTTTATCTCACATGTTCAGTTCTCAGTCAGGGCATTGACTGACAGGCTTAAAGGAAGTGGGTTTTATTTTTACCTCCTGGGAGTGTAGCCAGTAGTGCCAGACCATACAAACATTTGGGTGTGTAATTAAACACAAACTCAAGCTGTTGAAGACATCATGTTTCACACATGATTTCTTTATTCAGAGTTTGAGCACTTGGTTCCTGGAAATCTGAAGACACCAAAGATGGTGTACTTGCAGCGTGCTCGATGTGGCATCCACCTGTGATGTAGCTCGTCTGTGCAGTTGTGTCATTTTGCTACAACTAAAAGTTATGGATAGATAAGTTTATTGATCTGAAAATAAATGGTTTAGTCACACATGTACAAGACAAAACAAATAGGTTTAGTTTAACTCTCTTTGTGTTTCAGTTTTATGGCTTTTGGTTCATTCTGTTATTCTCTTTGAGTTTTACAGAGGTTCTGTTTTTCTTGTAAAGCACTATGTAATTGTGTTTTTAAGGACACTATATAATAATTATTATTAATAATGAGAACGTGTGTCTATAGTGTTTTTCTCTGGCAGGGTTCTGGGATGAAGTGCTTGTGTGATGAGAGAGAAAAACCCTCTGCGGACACAAGCCTTCAAGATACTGGCTCAAAATAAATGAGTCCATTTCCTAATCAGAGCACTCACATAAGAACGTAGCACTAGCAGAGTGCTATGTATGAACAGTTCTTGTGAAAATCAGGGGGCGGCGCGTAGAAACAGCTGTCACAGATAGATAACTTCATCACACAGGCAAATGTTTGCCACTCTCTCTCGGCGCTGTCCATGGTTCTGAAACAGCAGCAGCACTGACTGCTCAGTCCAAAGATAATGCCACTGAGTTGGCTCAAATATCGGCAGGGACAATTCTGTCCTCTCAAAACATCTGCAGAGACATGTCCCTGCTGTCCATATGCACACCTACACCTTTGATTTAAACTTAAAACCCAAACTGTTACAATCCAGTGACCAAATGAAAAGGCTACAAAGTAAATTGTGTATATCAAAATGACAAGTGTGCATAAGCCAAATGTAAGCACCAAATGATCACACACGGATCGGTTTTAGAGCTGGAACCGTTAGCTACGTTACATGGCACTCAGAAGACAATTCTTCAACTTGAAAAGCTGCAATAATAGTTTTGCTGGCGTATAATTTGCCTCTCAGGTTTCATTTTAGAACAAAAGACTGAGTGAATGTTGGAGCATATTTCAAAAGTTGTCACAAAGGCAGATTTAAACGCAGATTTAAACAATTAAAACAAGATAAACAGAAAGAGTTTATGGTGAGAAAGAAGCCAATGGAAGAACAGTAAAACTAAAGCTCAAGTAAAATGAGATTTTAAGGCGTATTAAAGCTGTGCCAACAAATATCTTTACACTAACAATTGAAATATGACTACAGGCAATGTGAAAGGACTCAGCAGTTCCCCTCATCTCTACGGAGCATTTCAGCATCTTTTAGTCATCAGTTGTGGTAGAAAGAATCTTTGCATATGGAGAAATGTAGTCATGGTTAAGGAACCTCAGGGGCCTCATGGACCCTCACACTTTTCTTACATTACACGCTGAGGAGGCTCAGGCTGTGTGGTACATAAGCTGAAGACCATGCAGATGCTTCTTTGTAATAAGCATGGATGAGAGCTATTCTTGGCATTAGTCACAGACACTGTGTCTACCCCTCCCTTATGGTGTGATATCTTCAAGGCTTAGGTACCGTATCAAGCTGAGTTTGTGTGTACCCATGTGTGCTCTGTAATAATATCATATCAGATATCAGATTTGTGTTGTTGAAATAAAAAAATAAATATTGTTTTCAGGACATATTGAGTGATCCATTGTTCATCAATTTGAAGACTGACCCCACAGTGCAACATTTCATCCTCATCAGCTGACCAGAAACATGACGCAAACTGAGTAATGTTGCTCTGTGTATGCTGGATGTGAAACTAGGCAACTGTTTGATCACACCTGTTGCAATGCCATCAAGTGGCAATCCAGGGTGTAACACACTGAGAGGCTGGTCACCAGGGGGTGGTCACCAGGGGTCCCACAACAACCTTTCCTTTGGGCCCCATACAGGCTCAGTCCAGCCCTGGGCTACATTGAAGTTAAAGAGTCAGCTGATCGAACCTGCACATGTTTTAGTAAGAAGCAGCTAAGCACTAATATTACATGCTCATGTATCTTTACAGCTATAGCAAGTAAAGACAACTAGTGACTGTAAGAATTCAAATATTAAAATTCTTGTCAGGCACTACAGTGTCCATGTTTTTCTGGATTCTATTTTCTGACAAGTAAAAGCACTTGAACACTGCTTGGCAGCGGACTCTTATGTCCCAGATGTCAAGCCTTCTCACCAGTATGGGAATATGCAGAGTTCTCCGTCTTTGGGCGAATAAAACTCCAAACTGTCAAAGAGTATTGTGTGATTTGAACATGGTGCCCTGTTCATTTTGCGTACCTGTGAGAAGTGGCAGTGCAGGCAGCTTATCCCTCAGCGTAAAACACCTGTCAGTCAAACCCACTGCACTCAACACAGAAGCAAACCATACATCCTCTATTTGATGTCATGTATGACATTATACTGTAGCAACACATCCCCCTCTCCATCCCCATCCCCGCTTTTCTTTCTGTCTCAAAAAAAGCACAACAAATTTCCCTCACCAGCAGTGGTCTTCTGTTGTCATGGCGCCAGTCTTTAAATAACAGACTCGCTCTCATTATTCTGCCTCAACGAAGCTTTTTGCTTTTAGACTGGACTCCCACATTGAATGTGCTCTGTGGTTCATTGTAAAAGATTTAATAGAGCAACACAGCAGGCCTTTTTTTTTTTTTTTTTTTTTTTTTTTTTAATTTTATCCACGTCAGAAGAATGAATCAGTCTAGATATTTTGAGATGTTGCTGAGTTGGACATGAAAATAGGGACGGAGTTGTTTTGCTTGAAATGTGATCAAGTCCCTATGTAATAAGATTCTGTCCACTTCACATATCAGCTTTGCAGTCAGGATAAATTACCATTTTTGCTTTTAGTCAAATTCTTATTTGTAATGATAATTACTAATTCAATTAACTCGGTGTAGTTGGTGGTGGTGACGGATTTCCAAGGGTGTGTCTACTGCATTTTACAAGCCCTTTCAGACATGGAATATGTGAATTTACTGGTCTTATTTACCTGTTGAAGTGACAGACTCTTGTCGTTCAGACATGTCTTTCATGTTCATTTTCCTCACAGTTTTATTCAGTTTTGACAGAGGACAGGATACGACTCTTGAAAAAAAAAAGGATGGGTTTAAAAGGAAGGATATGATGGAGGACTGTCCTCAGTTGCCTCACAGCCTGCGTCACTAATGGTTTTTGAAACTTATGTTTCTGTTGAAACCTTAATTAATGACCATTGTGAGCGTGTCAGACACTCGCTCCCTCAACTCACGAGCAAATCCTGTAAAAAATGTTCTCATTGGTTTCATTTATCAGCCAAGTGCTCATTAAGTTGGGTGTCTCATTTAATTCCTATTTGCTCACATGCTGTATTTAAAGCGTTTTGTTGCATATTCATGTATTAATCAATGCAGCTGGCATGGACGGAGGTTTAAAGGAAGCAGGCAGCTGGTCTGTTACTGTTGGAGCTTGTCTTTTTACACTCAAAAAAGTTACTCTGAACATGACATGACACCACGTAAATTGCCATTGTGTTAAGATATATGTCTGAAAGTGGCTTTCAGACTGATTTAGACTGACTTTAAGCCTGTGTGTGAAAAAGCACAGCCTTCTCATCTATCTGAATGAGGCCGCTCCTCCAGGGGATGCAAGGCAGAGAGCTCTGCAACAAAACAGACACAGTTAGGTTTACATTCATTGTTTCTCACCAAAACACATTGTGTGTCTTTGAGGTCTCATAAACATGGTGAATTTCAGACCTGCACATTGATGTCTCCTTCCCTTCATTTTACAGTGCGCTGCTGCTGTTCTTGACACATTAGTATCAGTGGAATAGTGTGAAACCATTGGCGGGAGTGTCTGTCACCTCTTCTGTCTGTTTGAGATTGTGCATACTGTATGCAGCTGTGTGCATGTGCACAAGATACAAACATGCAAATGGTGACCCACCCATCAAAACAATGCCCAAGAACACTACAAGCTACAAACTCCGCAGGGCGGCTTTATGTTTAAGGTAGCAAGTTTGTTAAGAAACTGGAGACCATGTTGTGACGGGATCACACCAGCAAAAGCGCAATGTGTAAGACCTGGCTGCCTGTCAAAGCCTCCTCCCAACAGACAGGGGCCAACACTGCTGCTCACTAAACTATTTGCTGTAGCCAATTTTGGCTGTAGCTGCAGATCGCTAGTCAGCTGAGTTAGCCGTGCAGCTAGTGGTCCTATTAGCTGACTGAGCCTGCCCAGAGCAACAGGGGATTGTTTGTGTTTACACTGAGGACAACTGAACTGGGCTCAGCAGCCTCCCACCACACAGGACCAAAGGAGGAAGTGGAAAGTTTGATTTGCTTTCTGTCAAATTTGAAAGTTTTGCAATCAGTTAACTTGGTAATTAAGAAAAACTTGAATTCAGAAGCTGAAATTAGTGCAAGAACGTTTTGTTTCTTTCCGTTTTGTGAGTACGGTTTGTTTATTTATTGGACTAAAAAAGCAAGGAGGGCTTGTGAACCGCAGCAAACTTGCAGCTTTTGTAGTCAGCATGCTACAGTAACTTCAGTAGATTTCTCTGCAACAGCGTACACAGACGTCTTTGATATGATGTAATAACTGTTACTTTGTCACATTCTGGCTGATAATGTCAGTTCACTTTTTAAATGTTTTCAACTAAAATTCTGAGCACATCTGACACATTGCACCTTTAAAATCACTTTTTTGCAGGGTGTGCTTTGTTATTCAGGCTCTTATATCAGTCAGTATCTGGTGTCAAAAACAGCTCTCACATTGGTGCCACCAGGGACAACAGCTCAATGTGATTTCAAGGTAACAGCGAGAGACTCAGCCATGATGCTTTACTCGTAAAGTAAACAGCAAATGTCCAACTTGATGTATGTACACTGGTACAGTGCACTTCTTTTACTGCGATCTTTCTCTTTCTGACTCTGACACTGAATCCCTTGCGCAGCACTCAGGGTGATTTTTGCTTCACTGTTTCGAAGAAATGCTTCGGTTTCGGTCTCGACCGGGAAGTGAGAGACGGAAACACTTCATGAATAGAGTGCAAAACAGTTCAGTATCCATACTTTAACAGTCCCTTTGACGGCTAAATTATTGATCTTTCAAATTAATCTGTAAAAGCAGCAGGATGGTGACCTTTCAGACATCCGTTTTTTTTTTTTTTAGTCTCCCGGTCTGATGCGTTGTGAGCACTCAGCCTTACCGGCTCAATGATTACTTTGCACTCCTCCTCAGGCCCTGCTCGCTCACAGCTGGTCACTCTGTCTCGTTTTTAGGGCAGCTCGCCTCTTTCACAGAATGGGTTTTCAAGTGCAGACGCTGGAGACTCTTTATGTCTCACTCTTTTAGTTTAGCAAAGTCCTTCTTGGTCAATAATGCATGTTCCTCCCGTAAAGGCCACTGCTGGCAGGGGATGAAGAGTTTGTCCTGTTTGACGTGTTGTGTGAACATGAACGGACCTATGTGTAGATCATAATGTACAGAACACATAAAAGAAGGTGTGACTTCTAAACTAAATGAACTTAGTGGAAGTGATGTGACCACAGCTTGCAATTGTGAAATAACGCATCAATATATTTTAAATATTTTACAGACATACTGAGCTGCTGGTGTCTGCATGAAATTAAGGGCCCTTTTACACTTAACTTGTTTGGTTCAGACCTTTCAGTTTGATCCAAAGCAGAATTAAAAGAGCTGAACCTTGGTCTGAGGTAAAGAGGTGGCCTCGGCGTGGATCAAACAGACTTTCAGACAGATCATAGCAAGTTAGGACAGGCTTTCATCAGAACTGGAAAACGGAAAAATGAGTCGCGGTAGCAAATGCAGAGAGGAGGAGAGCAAGACTTTTATTGAAATATGGTCTGACAATTCAACTGGAAAAAATGGCGATATTTTCCAGGTATTTTTGGCGAGGATGAGTCAGAAAGAACGAGGACATTTATTTGGTGAATTCAAACTAGAGCTCTGCATTTGAAGTTGCCATATTACTGTTATTATGCTGTCAATGAAATGAAATGAATCTCCTCATTTATTTCTCTCCATTAATTCAAACAGCGATTGACGTGCCACGAGTTGTATTGACAATGCGCTGACGTCAGATGTGAGCCAATCTACAAACCCGTCAATGTCACGGACAGGAAGACGCAGCCCTGCGCAGGTGATGACGACAGGATGGAGGTATGTCGAATGACTAACTGCAATGTGAAATTAAAACTAGCTGCATCAAATGTACACAAGGGAACATAACCACAAACCTTGGTTTAGACGTTCAGGTGTGGAAGCAGCCTAAATGTCAATCTTTTAGCTGTAACTACCTTAACACAAGTTAGCAATCAAGCTAAGTTGAGCTGCTTTAGTCATGTTTCATAACTCATATCTGTAGTGATGTTATTTCTTTTGTAGTTTTAGGGAAATGATGGATGAGGATGAACTCTTATGAACATTTACATAAGCCTCAACTGTACATTGTGTTCCATGCTTTTAGTAAATGCTAGCATGCTAAACTAAGATGATGAACATGGCAAATACTACAGCTATTAAACATCAGCATGTTAGAAGTGTCACTGAGCACTTGCACATACTGTTTTATGATATTTTTTACCTCTTAAATCTGTGCACCTTCATCCCAATCTCAATCTCAGATCCTATCAGAACATCACGTGTGAGCTCAATGTCCTCCTGTGCGTCATCTCCATGCATCTTGTCTTGAATTACCTGCTGCCGGACAGAGGATCCATATTCTGATATGCATCTTCAGTGTCACATATAGGATGCAGTCAGTGTCCCTGCTTCATAACCTGTCACAATTATCCATCTTATTATTTGGGTCGTATAATTTAATCAATGATATAAAGATTTTATAGAAAGAAAATAATTGCACTTGATTCATAAAATTGATAGTTGAGCAGCCATTAAGCTGGGGGTTGCAATGCATCACTCAGTGCCGACACACTCAAACAGGCCTACCAGACCTGCTCAGGTATTCATATGATCAGTCTGACAGATATGAATGCATCTCGTTAAGATCATGAGAGATATCCAGAATCTCCTCATCCATCCATGACCCTGAAGTGCTACCTGCCACACCTTCAGCTGCGTTAGGCTGAAAATTGTTAAAATTTCTTTATTGTTACTATAGAAATTAACTTTCTATTGGACACATCCTGACGGTGTCCGGATGGTGTGCATTCGTTAGTTTTCAGACTGACAAAATCAGATGGTACCAGACCGATGCAGATGCTTTCTATTGTGTTAATTGGGTAGTCTACTGTCTTATATTACCTGATGATGATAGTATGAATGTTTCTGGTTCAGCTTTTGATAACAAAGATAATCTAAGATCACCCCAGTTTTGCGTTTCATGCTTGACTCACTATATGAAAAACTGTAAAAAGGAACCAAAACAAAATTTGGCTTTGAGGACAAATTAGCTCTAAAACAAAGATACACTGATTCTTTGCTTACATTCTTTTAGTTGAGGCTTATGTAAATGTTCATAAGAGTTCATCTTCATCCATCACTTCCCTAAAACTACAAAAGAAATAACATCACTACAGATATGACTTATGAAACATGACTAAAGCAGCTCAACTTAGCTTGATCGCTAACTTGTGTTAAGGTAGTGACAGCTAAAAGATTGACCTGCCAGATTAAGGCAGGTCAAGGTCAAGGTGGACAAATCACACAATATAACAAAAGAGTTAAAGACAAAAGCTGAATACGTCCTCTGCACAATCTTTTCTCGATCATTTGCAAACGTCCCCAACACCAGATGCAACATTATGTTTCCCCTTGTCTGTTTGCATGGTACAAGCATTATGTTGATTGATAATCCGCAGATAGATGCTACAACAGTGTACAAGCTGGGGAGCTATCAGGACGTTTCGCATTTTGTCAAACATAGTACGACAAATCAAATAAGACTGTTTATTATCCCGTTAGAAATGAGTAGCCCCTCAGCCATAACAAACTCATAACTCTGTGATTCTTAAGAAAAGCCCAGCTGAGGATAATGTGTTCACAGCTGAAATGTTCTGGGCTGTTCGCCTTTCTAAATATCGTTGAGGACATGAGGGAAACTCAATCATATGGTTGAGCTAGCTTCCCATTCACATCCATTTCTTACAAATTGCTCTTTAAAATGTCACCGACTGCAGAGCCACTGTGAGCATGAAAAATCTTTCCTTGAGGGAAGGATGGGAATATTTTATGGTCCACGGTGCACTTTTGGCCATATGTACATAGCTGCAGTTCCAACTCTGAATGCTTGGGGACAAGAAACTAAAAGTGAAACTGATTAGCAAGGAAGCTTGTTCTTTGCTTGAAGGCAGATGAAAGACTTTTTTTTTTTGACTGAGATACACTGGCCTTATATTCATATTTCACATTAACATATTTTTATTCCAGCATTCCTAAAATCGCTAAAATAGGCAGAAGAAAGAGAGACTGCATGTGTTATCAAACTGCAGTTTATTAGCACATTCAGCAGCTGCAGAGCAACATTAGCCCTCAGCAGGGGGCTGCCATGGACACATGCATGTGCACAGCAGCTTACATGCATATGCGTATTAATGTTTCGAATAAACAGCTGAGAGAAGTAGCAGCCTTCTTTAGTTAAATCTGACCCTTGTGTGAAAATGATTTCACGGCAGGATTCACACTAAGATTTAAGATATTAACATAAACTCATAAGCTGGTCACTCAGTCAAAACTTAGAAAGGAAAAAAACTCACAAACATACAGGCTTAACATGCATGGACTGATTACACCTACTTTGTGGTGTTTTATTCAACATCCTATTAATAATGCATCATGTTTCCAGTGGTGAACGTAACTCGGTACATTTACTGTGGGTAAAGCTGGGCTGGGTAACACTGAAGAAACCAGCGAGAGTAAGCTGGATTTAGAAAGCATAACCAGATCCCCAGAACACATGACCACAAGGCCTGACTACTGCTGGAGGACGAGTCCATGACTCCAGTGACTCCATCACTGTCAGTGCAGGTCCAACTACTTCATGTCTCATTAACATTAACATGTAACAGCTAACATTATCATAATGAATGAACATGGCACAAACAGCAAACATGGCAAATTTCTCCAAAATCAAAACAAAACAGACAATTACCAGCATGGCGTCACTTTTCAGGCCCTTCAACCCCCTCAGGTGTCACTATTGTTGCCATGCTGCTGTTGACTCTGATCTGACCTCTTCATCCAACCTCTTTCTGGTTGTAGCCGTCTGTCTTTCTTGTCTTTCTTTCTTTCTTGCTTTGTGTAGCAGCTTCAGCTTTGTGTCTGCGGATATCTTGTGGAAGAGTCCAGTCATGTGCAGTGAGTGCACAGGCAGGGTGCATGTGGGCAGGCAGGTATGTAGGCAGACAGGCAGGAAGCCCATCCAATCATTTCATTCAGCCTCCGTGAAATTACTTATTACAGGCCTGCAGCAGCAGCCCGGATTTTTTTTTGTAAGAGCATTTGATTGATTTTGCTTTCTTTTGCACATTTAAAGGGTAAACATACATTTACTGTTTACTTTTGTATTAGATGGAGATCACAAGGAAGCCAGTGATGAATTAGTGTGTAATGCATGGCTGATCTGGCCTGTCAGCAAAGAGAATATAAAATAGATGTTTGTGCTTCTTTTCATAACAAAATGCTTCAGAGCATTTTATTTTCTCATTTTAAATATTTAACAATAATTTATTATGCTTCCTGGCTCTGAATTAAGCTTTGTAGCTGCTGGGGGAGCTGGTACTGGTATCTAATGCACAGTGGGTTTTTAGAGTTATTCAGTGAAAACATCTGCCTGCTGCATCTGGAAACTACACTGATGAGAACGTAAAGCCACAGCATAGTCCCAAAACAATGTGCTGAAAGACACCAGAATGTTCTGGAGAGCTGAGGGGAGCTGCAGCATCAGGTGATTCAATCATTTCATCTGTTGTTAATACAGAATATTGATTATTGCTGCTTTCATGATCCATTTTTTACTCAAAGTCAAAAACAAGGACTGAAAAATTGGGGATACTGGGGAACTGTTCCATCATGCTGGACTGTCACTGCGACATCATGCAGGTTACCTGTGAAAATACTTAGAAAATACTGAGGATACCACAAATTCTAAAGAGAATCATATCTCAGATTATTCACTGTCTCCCTTTTTGGAGCAGATTTCACAGTTCCGCTCACATTACTGAACTCTGAGAAGACTTGCAAGAGAAGTTCTTCAGCTAATTAAAACTTAGCGCAGATGAAGCCAACGTTAAAATAAAGTCATTTTCCTCTTGTTCTTGTCATGACTAAGTGACTCAACCTCCCCAGGCTGCTGTGTTGGTATTAACAGCTTGATGTTGCCATAGAGATAGAAACTGAGATTAAGGTAACAGCTCAGGTTGCCATTGAGACTCAGCTCTCAGGTGGTTTGGCTCTGTGTGTGATTTTAACACATTCCTCTCTGATAAACACCTGTTGCACTTCTGCAGTGGTTAGACTTGAGTGGTTTGAGTGGTTTGACTGTGGGAACTGATGACTGTACTGTAAACTTTCTGACAAGCTATGCTAAAGATATCTTCCAGTTCACTGCAGCGTTTCACTGAACCCACTGCCCTGGGTCGTGGTGAAATATATATTTGAAACTAGCTGAAAAAGCTTATAAATATTTCCATAATTGCATTCTAAGCAGTTCTATAAATTCTGTTGAGGAAATACGCAGGCAAATGTCAGACGAGGTGCTGAGGCTTGGCTCTTTGAAATTCATGTCTTTCACAGCATTTTCAGTCCTCTCACGTTATCATAGGCTTCTGTTTTTACTTATAAGTTATTCATACCTTCATAATTTAGCAACAAACACAGCAGTCCTGCAAACTGGCCAATCGTGCACTGAGTGTTTCAGCATTAGACTCAAGTTCCTGCAGAGTTTTCGGCTGAAGGGAGAGAACAGCGTGGGGATAAGTAGGTATCAGTCCGATTGGAGCTCAGCAATGAATGAAGAGGACAGACCTAAATTATTCACATGCTGACTACCTTTTCATTAATCTCTGAGAACTAGAAAGTGCTTCACCTCCACAGGAGTTAATAATAGCTCCTTTAAAGAAGTGAAAGGATGGAGGAGAGGCTAAACTGCTGAGGCCCAGAGTAATTGAAATCAGTGAGTCTTCCCTTAACCTTAAGGCACTGGACATGCTGGTGCATTTCAAATGATCTGTGTCCACGTGGTGCCTGGGATGTTTACTTTGCAGGCACTCAAAGCAACTGCGCTGAGGATAAAGTTCAAGATCAAGATGATCAAACTGACATTTTTCTGTTTAAAAGGTCTGAAGATAAAATGATTGGATCATCATTGGATTCCATAGCAGTGCTATGATCTTTCCCCCGTGCCTCTCATTGAGATTCAATCTAATGTTTAATACATCACATATGGAAAAACTGTATCATTGGGTTCAGTCTTGACACTCTCATCTACTCCATCGTCTGCCTCCATGTTTGCTGTCGCTCTTCAGTCTCCACCACCATAAAAATAACATTTAAGGGAAAAAAAAAACAGGTTTAATATCAGTTTATGGGCACTGGAAGACTTTTTCTTTTGAAGCATCTCAGGAAATGCAATTTGTTGTTTTACAGCACTCAAGATGCAAGGCTAAAAATCGTCAAAAGTTGAAGGAATTTATGTACGTTTGCAAGGCAAAAATTGTAACTTCAATGCTTAGCTGGTGTGCTCACGTTAACCTCTCCCCTGCCTGGGAAACCGTATACTGCGATTCTAGAATCAATGGTGAGAATCGATGTGCATTTGCAGCTTTGCATCATTAGGAAAATCCCTTGTCCCAAAGCACAGAGGTTCCTCTTATCAGTTGGTGTTCAAAGTTATTTTGCAGCTGTCCTCCGCTCGTTTCTGAACATCTTTTTGTCCCTGTGTTTTCTGAGCCGTCTCTTGTGGCTAACACCCACTCTGGCGGAGAATTGATAATAGCTTGAGGATTAACTTCAGAGACGCACCACGTGTCCTGGGAGTCCCCGTGTCCCTCTGCTGGAGCATGAAGTCAACAAAGGACAATGCCTTGTCCTCACATAAGGCTGGATGTCAAAGAAGCACAGCTCTGGAGGATATTGATTATTGTTAGTGTTTATCCGTGGTGGATTGGGAGCTATGACAATCCCGCCAGCAGTCGTGAAGCTATTAATCCTGAGGAGAGATTCATTTTGCAAGTCGACCATGCGCAGGTCAAGAGCATCGGCTGCAGAGACAGACCATCAGGAGACAAAACGGCGACGCAGCTTAGAACGCTGGCAATAGTTACTGTAGCTGCTGGAAACATTTAGACTTCAGTACAAAGTCTCTTTTTGTTTGTCATCCATTGAACACAATATCTTAGGAACACCTGGAGGGAATATCTTTAAATTTTGCACCAATGATCACTTGGACTCGACTCGAGGATGAACAGATTGGATTTTGGTGCTCAAAGGTCACTGTGACAACACAAAGCATTTGTTTGGTCATAACCGAAGAGTTCACAGGCTAATTGTGACAAATTTTCACACATGCAAGTGATGACGTTTTATATCCAAAAGGTCAAAGGTCACTTTCGCTGTGACGTGATAATGTTCTGTAAAAACACTTTTCTGCCCATTATTGAGCACCAGAACACAGGAACAGAAAGGCAGATTGTGACCATGTTTGACACGTGTTCAGAGACTGAAACGGTGACACTAATCTTGGTGTTCACCTTGAAACTGTGCTGATTGTGTAGATCTTCTGTGCTGTCGGCTTGAAGATGTGTGTGAAGCTTCCGTGTTTTGCATCAACATCCATTGTGGCACAACACAAGCTCATTGGTTCTGCTGATATTGATCTTCAGGTGACTGTTGTTGCACCATGTGATGAAGCTCTCTGTCAGTCCTCTGAACTCCTCTGTAACAATAGTCTCCAAAAGAAGATGGCATGTTTCTTACTGGAAGTTATTCATTGGAATAACCAGCTGAGCCCACTAACAAACAGTGTATATAGCTCCCTCTCAAATAGCTGAATCAAGTGAATTAAAGTTAATATTGGATTTTCTAAATATATCTGTGCAGCTGTGCAGCCATTTGGCCACCAGTTATTACCACCAAACAGAAGATATCATAGCTGTCAGGATCCTGATGTCTCCTACTCAAAATTAAATTTAGGAGGCTAATTACTTTTTTGTTTTTCTTCTCCCACTTGGTAGCTCATTAAGTCTAAACATGTATGATTTAACATGGCAGTAAGGCTAGTTAGCCACAGCATGTACGTTTTCAGAGTGTTTTTACAATGACTGTAGAATGAGGCTGGTTTCCAATCTGTGGCGGTGCAGAAACCATCCTATTAACACGTTTCATCTCAGAGCAGCCATTGTTCCTGAGAAATTACTGGCCGAGTGGCTTACAGGCATGAACATGAAAGTCACCTTCCAACCATTCTGTGGCAGTAAGTCTCTAAACAGGCAGTCATATCATGTAATTACACACATGATTATAGTTGTTGTATCTCTCCTTTCATATTTCAGTAGCCGCTGCTGATGTGTTCCCATCAGTGGATGTCCCAGTGACCTTGGCATCTATGAAACAGGGGGTTGCTGCATTGGACACAGAACAATGACACATTCTTTTGTCTTCCCTGCCTCTTAATTAAATAGAACAACAAGACAAGCTGGATACATAACTCCCACTACACTGTTTTCTGGCAAATGCTGAATGTCATTGCTCTCAATGCTAAAAAACACCACGCTTTAATTTAGGACACTGTGTCAGTCTCTCCGTTCTGTTCTGTTTAACTAATCTGGACCCAAAAGCAGGACTCTGACACACAGCTTGTGGTGGTTTAAAAGCAGATTTATTAACCAGAAGTTAAGATGGAGGTTTGGTAAACTGGACCAGCAGCAGAGCAGTAGGCTGCAGGCGGACTGGCAAACGCTGAGCGAAGCAGGCAGACAGAGAGCACAGAGGGCCAATGAACCAGCGGCACAGGGGAACACAGGATCAAACAGGACACTGCAGCAGTGCTGTGTCGTGGATGACTGGATGGCTTGCAGGTTGATTGGCAGCTGGTGGGAAAACGAAGCATCACACGCAGGCAAACACGCACATGCAGAGAGAGAGAGAACAAACGGGGACCAGCAAGAAACACAAGGGAGGGATAAACAGACACACTAAGGACGAGGGAGAGGTGCCGTCAGACCATGACACGTTCATCATCCAGACAGTCTCCGTCACTGCTGCTCGAGCATCTGAAGTTCATCCTCCTTGTTTTTTCGTCAGCCACAGAAATCCATATGTTGTTTCTTAATTGTTACTTCACATGCCAGAGATTTGATTTGAGCTCTACCCTGGACACTTGAATATTTAAAATGCTCTTCTTCCCACAATCTTCTGCAAGATTCTTCTCTCACTGAAACAAGATTATTTCAGGAAGTGAACTGTCTGTGTGGGTAGCGTGTGTGTCTATGAATTCCTTGGATAATGTTCACTAAAGTTGACTTGAGCAGAAGTGAATGTGAAAGTATGAGCTTGCTTTGAGGTTCTAACAACACAACTACTGTCATTGTCATGTCTTTTAACCTGCATGAAAGAAAGGGAATATCATCCTAATCATCTCTCATTTGCTGTTTGCACCGTTAAATAACTCATTATTCACATCTTGGGGCAGCGTTCAGTGTGATGAATGCATCAAAACTACAAAGCTGCCAGGTTTTGATCAGAGGGGAACACGAGGAAGCCCAACTTCCTCCACCATTTAAGCAGAAAAGGAGGAGGCTCAATGCATCCCAAATGCCGTGACAAATGCTGATGACTAATGACTAAATAGCCTGATAGACCTGCACCACCTGCGTACTGAGTGAAGCTCACTGATGCCAGCATCACAATGAGTTCCTGATTGAGGGCAGAAATGATCTCAATTAGCACCGTGGCTAGTCAGCGGAAATTACCCTGATCTGCAGAAGATGAATGTCATGGATAATTGTCAGCACGGCCCTGTCAAAGAACAAATCCACAATCAGATGTTTCATCGGTCATAAGAAAAAGTAATTGTTTCTATGTTTTCACGGGATTTAATTTTCAACTTATTGGTCACTTTTTCCTGCTGACTCCAGGTGGCTCCTGCTGATCCCACTGACTACATTTAGAGCAAAAGTGTTTTTTGAGGGTAAAGCTGCTCTAATCAATATTTTGACACAGATAGTTTACCAGAGGACTATGTGTAATGTGATAGGGGTCGCTTGTAGTGACAAACCCTGCATGGAAAACTACTACTGGACTCTGAAACACTACAACTGCTGGGCAGGCATGCCAGCAAAACACAGCTAAAAGGAGAGTGAACATTGGACTTACATTGTTCAGAGGGACACAAATCAACTCAGATGATTGGTGATGTTGTTCTGTCTGCTTCATGTGTAAATAAGCCACTGTTGCTAATGTTACATGTATTTCGTATCTGAAATCTGTTGGAGAGGACAACTTAGCTGGCTAATTCAGTGAAAGGATTCTGTAGAGTAACCCAAATATGGGTGTTCATATTATTTATGACTCAAATCTAAGATCATTTTTTACAGCAACGAGGGAGAAATGGCTTAATTTTACATGCTTGAATTAAAATTTCTCCTATCTTTCTCACTTATCATTGTATATGATATCTGGACTCAAAAAATGGGCACACTGACAAAGAGGATATGTGTAAATGATGCGTGATACATCAAATTTAATTAAAAGTTGTTTTTTTCCCCCGTTCGGTTCAAAATTAAATTGAAGGACAAGATGAACATATTTAATCCATCCATTACGCAGTGCTCAGAAAAACAACTCCAGAGATTAGCTGTTAGTGTGACACCACTTGGTGTTAGCCATATGCAAATTCATCTTCCCTCTTTTTCAATAGTAAATCACACCCACACAGAATCGGAGAGAATACTGCTGGACAAGAGTGGGGAGTGAGGCTATCATTTCTCTTTCACAGTCGGCACTGGCTTTAAATACCTCTGTTTAATTGCTGTGTCATGACAGGATAATTACCACTGTCATTCCAACCATTCACGAGGACTAACAGGCGCGCACACTACCTAACACTTTTTGCCTGTTGGCATGGTTCTGCGGGGAATCGTGGTTGCTGGTTGGCAGCAAAATTCTGGTAAAATAAAATGAACACACGAGTCAGTACTGCGTTTAGAGATGAGTACGAACGAACATGAGGAGGGAGCGGTCCACTGCTTCAAAGCTCTTTGATTCCAGCTTTGGTTGACACTTGTTCATTTGTGCTAATGTACTCCTCACACCTTACAAGAGCACAGCAACACCACCCATGTGTCAGACGTGTAATGGTCTTAACAAGGTTCAAACCCAGACTGGATAGGACTGCATTCAGATCAGATAACACGACTGTGCATTTCACAGCATTGTGTGATAGTTGCCATATTGTAAAATGATGGTAATAATTGCTTGTAGACGGCCAGTTGAACTCATTTGTATTATTTTAAGTCATGTTGTGTCAAATAAATACACTGATGCAGTTGTCATGGGGCTTTGTGTGAAACCTCTGTACAATTTATAAATGCAGTGTGTAAAACCGGCAGTTTAAATGCGATTGCTAAAGCATGGTGACACTCCGCATGAGCTGTTCTCACATGGTTGACAACACCCCAAATGCAGAGACAAAAAGACATGCAGCACGCAGGATGCCCAGTTTGATGGAGAAAGAGCTTAAAAAATGTACAAAAAAGTGAAAGCAAGGTGTATTGTTGTCAGTTTCACATGGGCTGAAGAACTCAGCATGTTTCACAGAATTCTTGGCTGGCAGTGATTTCATGCTCTGCTGCTCAGCCGAAGCTGTCTGTCGTACTGGATGCACTTCAGGTGCTAAAAGGAGAGCGGCGAAAGAAACATGCATGAGCCATCAATGATGGAGAGGGCTTTGGGGATGTGCTTTACAGTGCAGCATGGAAACAAAAGTTGATCAATAACTATGTAATCAATAACCTCTATGATCAATAAAATGTCCACTGACACAAAGGACATAACATGTTCCACAGTGTTGCATTGCAGTGTTGAGCATGAGAAACAATGCAGAGTTTGTCCATATTCTTAAAGAAAAGTCTGCAGTCATTTGCTGGGAAAGACCACATTTTAGCTTTGTGTGTAATTTTGTATTTAAATCTCGAATTATGGCAAATTGTCGTAAAGAATCTGATATTCTCCCCTCAGATCAGACGCATGTTTCCTAAGGAGAGATGAAACAGGTTGAAGCTTTCATTCATCCCGTCTGCTGCCACTCTTACCTGTACACACCATAAACTGCCTTTTAGCTGCACACATGGTTCAGCAGTTTATCTTAACTGCAGTTCCTGCATTGTTTCAGTGGTACCAGTGCTTTCAAAGGGGCAATGTGTGACATGGACAGAATTGTTATTTAAAACATTAAAAATAATGAAAATGGGCTGCACGGTGGCACAGCAGGTAGTGCGCATGCCTCACAGCAAGAAATTGCCGGTACGATCCCCGGGTCGGGCACTCCGGCTTCCTCCCACAGACCAAAAACATGCTCATTAGGTTGATTGGTGACTCTAAATTGCGAATGGTTGTCTGTCTCTATATGTTGCTCTGCGATCCAGGGTGTACCCCGCCTTTTGCCCACCTACAGCTGGGATAGGCTCCAGCCCCCCCGCAGCCCTGAAAGGGATAGGCGGTATAGAAAATGGATGGATGGATGATGAAATCCTATGATGATGAAATATTATCAAGAGAACATGAAGAAGCAACAGTTCTGGTGGCGAGGATGTCAAAAGACATCTATGTGTTGCAGAGATTTTTGCTGAAGCAATTTACTCAGCACTGGCAGTTGTCTGGGATTTGGACTGTTATCTTATTGGCTATAAGTACGGTACAAAATGCAGCCTTGAATTCAAGTGGAGGGTATGTTTCAGTGTCAATAAATCAATTCTGCTTCAGATGTAAAGAAAAAACTGTGAAAGTGTGGTGATGCATGGAATAACACGCCTGTTCATTGTTCAGCCCTGCGGCCTGTGAGAGCCTTCAGTCACCCACTGCTAGACCTTTCTGGCCTGTGTGCTGACCCAAGACATTAACTTCTGAATGATTCCTCAATGGTCACCTCTGATCACCTCTATGGGCTCACTGCCATGTGCACTAAGTCAGTTAGAATATGGTTCACCTCACTGCTGAGAGAAGGGAAAATGATTGGCACGACCAGAAAAAAAAGTTTTTTATATATTTATTTATTTATTTTCACTCATGAGTGCATCTCATCCTTCCTGCACATGATTTCAGCAAAACAGGACTCTCCACGTCATCTATTTGTGGTACATACTTTTGATTTTGCAGATTATACGTGCAGCATGGTACAGCATAGTTCAGACAACACTCTGTGTGACTGGGTTTTATGAGCTCAGAGCACACGCACATATTTTCACACTTAATTGTGGTGCAGATGTAAAAAAGGTTGATTTGCGCAGGGTGCTGGAATAGAAATGGAGATACAGTGTTTACTGGCAGGGCTGAACTCAGCAGGGCTACTGCAAAAATATATGGTACAGACAAACAGCTTTTCAGCGTACATGAGGTGTGTTGATTATGATACAATACCCCTCATCAGGGATCAGAAACACTCAGCAGATCAGCATCTGGTTCTCTATTTATAGCTTTGGGACAGAGTTGTTTCTTTCCACAAACATGCACTGGATTGAAGTATCAAAACTGAAATGAAGAGTGATTTTATGGCCGGAGCACTCACCTTCATACCTTCCTCCATGTAATATTTGTTTTACACAGTTCTCTCATTTTCCGTCATCTTGTATATGAAATGTCGATTATGCTGGGAGTTCCTCCAAAACATTACTCCAATAACAAAATGTTCTCTGTGATTCTATTAATTTGAAGCCAGTCTGTATTTTTTGTCTCAGCTGTTTAAATGCTTTAGTGTGGTGTACTCTCCAAAACACATATTCAGCATTGCACTGCTATCTAGTGGATACACCACACATTGCAAATAGTATCCTCCCAAAGTCAAGGCAGAGCGGTGATGAACATAGCATAGTAGGTATGCCTAGTCGCTATACAAACCTATGGCTAGCTGACCTTTGTCTCCTATATTTTCCCTCTGTTTGAACCAGTTACAAAAGTTCAAATACTTCTGTATTTTAAATTAAAAACAGGCTGACATGTAATGTTTGCTCTAACAAGTCCCAATCATGTTTTTGGTCCTGATCCTTTAAAGTTGAGTACCTGTGATTCCAAGTCTGATCTGGTATCTATTTTAGATTTAATGGAGTGGGTTATCACAATCAGGGTACATGTCTGTACCAAGAGGCACATACTGTAGTCTCATAATCCATGTGATCCTCTCACTAAATATTTCTGCTGGATTGCTTCTATAGAATGAAGTGGCTCACTTGTCTTTGCTGTGGAAATATGACTTTCTTGTTTGTGTCAAACATATTTAATATTTTCACAGTATTCTTGAGTACATATGCACATACTGTAGTGTTCGTGCAGTGCTGTTAAAAATGCCGTCACACTGAGCATGGATTTTCCTTACTGAGCTTGGACAGCTTGACAAAACATTCTCAGCACGTGCACCACTTCCTGGACATTTTCCTCTGCCCTCCACCACATCTCTTGGCCTTCATCAGTGAATGGAGTTTGCTCAGTAGTCATGGAGATGGTTCAGTTGTTCTCATGTTGTCTAAGTATGAAATTTCAGCCACATGATATGAGGCTCACATCATCACGTTTGCATGAGGGCAAATGGTACAAAATGTAAACGGGGCTCTGAAAAAAGCACCTGGAATATATCGAAAGACATCTGTGTGAGTGAGTTAGAATAGAACTGGCTCAAGTGTGATCATGTGACCGAAGGACATTTTCACATAAATATCACAACTTCTCTGTCTCTCTCTGTGTGAATGTATGTTCTTCATGAGTGTGTGTGCTGTGTCATGTGTAAATGAAATGCTAGGCTCTCATTTTCCTGGTAATATCAGCGTCACCACGCAAAGTGTAGCATGGCAGCCTGTGATTGCCACAGGGACTGATGAACAACACATTAGGTAGATGAACATTGTAAAAGAGACTGGGAAGAATCTTTCCATTTTTTCTACTATTTCTTCAATTAATATTCAAATGGAAATGATGTCTTGATATTGTTAAGAGACAACAAAGCCAGAACTCAGTCTGTCATGCAACTGCATACACGACACAGGTTCATGGAAAACGTTAATTTAAAGAACTTTTGGGGCTCAATTTACCTTGACTGTCTACAGTCTCTCACCACTTTGAATGGATCATTTCTATGGTTTCTTCTCTTCAAGCTCTTGATGTGAAAAGAGGACCAACATGAAAGTTGTGCCAGAAAATACTACAGCTTGTGTGCAAAGTAAATGCAAAAACACACAATATACCAGTTCTGTGCAGGATTGGATTAGACAATGAGCAAACCTGGAAGCTATCACACTACACTTGGACATGGATGACAGATTCACCAAAGAAAAATGAAAAAAATATATAATATAAACAGCTGAAAAGAAAGAGTCATTTAGAGTGGGTTACAGTGTTAACACGTTAACCGTGTTAACAATCCCCAGACTACACTACCCAGCGTGCACCGGGGTTTATGTGCGTTGCGTTTGGCTGACCCCCCGTACGCCCCTCCTGGTCCTCGGGTAAACTGACAGCTTTTACTGCAGTGCAACTCGGACCAAGAGCCCCGTGAACAACTGAAGGAGAAGCTGAAGCTGAAGAAAACCAATGGCTACTCACGCTAGCACGCGCTGCCGCCTCTTTTATAGACACAACAGTTTAAGAAACGTCAGAAAACTCGTGCAATGCGTAAACCGGGACATTGAGCGACTGTACTCCAGTGCTACGCACAAGGAAAATAAACTTGAACTTGGAGACTCGACTTTGTCTGCTGCCAACTTCGCCTTACCTCTGAAAAGCAGACCGAGAGAGGTAATACTGCCCGCAGGTCACACACGGTGCTGAGGTATTCACCGTGAAGGTCTCACCTCAGGCTAGCTGCTGGGATGATTAGCTAACGTAACGTTGTCATGTTAGGTGACAACGTGTGTGAGTATGTAACAGAGCTACAACCTCTGTCTAGTTAAGGGCCTGAGAAAAGCTAAACCAGCTAACACTGTTATGCACTAAACATTAAGCCAACGAGTTAATACTACGACAGGGTTACAAAGGACGCCAGCAATTTTACACCACTTTGTTAGATCCTTTGTGTGTCTGCCTGGTCGGTACTTGAACTCACCACTGACAGGGTGAATGAACTAGGAAACATGTTTCCAAAGCATTTTAAAGGGCTCTCTGAGAAGTAGTGATGGCTGTTGTTGAAGGAGGACCACTGAATTGAACCTGTTAGCCTCAAATTACTCTTCCCACGTGTGTCGCACAGAAATAAGCAGATGCAGAAATGTTCAGTTGGGTCTTTGGCTGAGTTCTGTGATTACCTTCAGTGTGTTTAATCTGCCGCCGAGTCACGTTTTTGCTGATAACATCTGACCCAGCAGCTGTGGACAAGGGTCAGGAGCTACAAGGCAGCATGCCTTCTTTCAAAGAACTCCGTTTTGTAACTTCCAAAAAAACCCAAATGTTTACTGGTTTAGGGGCAAAGATCCAGCCTCAGACTGATATAAATATAATAAACATACAGAGCAACCAAGTCGTCATGAGTTTGATGTAAAATAAGATTGTAAAGCAAGACATGCCAGGTCTACTGCACCCTCTTTATCAGGTGTGTCCACATGTCATATCAGTGCCACAATGTCTGTCCTGTTTTCTTTATCCGTAGGAGAGGTTAAGAGATGATGGCATATTGCCCTTTTCAGCATTCTTGACCGACAGCTTTGGCCGGAAACACAGCTACCTGCGCATCTCCCTGACTGAGAAATGCAACCTGCGCTGTGAGTAGATGTTCCCACTGTGCCACATTAAAGGCTTACCTGCTTGTGCTTATCCAGCCAGTTGAAGAAAGCACATTCAGTAGCTGCTATTGCCACCACCACAGCTCTGGCTGATAATATTAGATTTCACTGATCCTCGTGGGAATGCAGTTTTCCCTCTCTTATAGAGGTCAGGGTCAACTGTAGAAAAGCAGTCAAAGATGCTTAAGCAGTGGGAAGTTTGTGCAGGGTGCAGAACTGCTGGGGCAGATATTTAAACATATTGGGGAATTGGCTTGAAAACCATATGTATAATGAACAGGTTACATAACATGCTGGTTAAAAAGCTGCTCCATGTATCCGCTCACGCTGGGTCAGATGGGTGCAGGTCAGAGAAACCAGTTCATCACCAGCATAAGTGTAATCTTGAGAGTAAGGAACAGCTACTGATGACACCTGATAACAAGTCAACGCAAGATATTTTTACAGGTGTGTTGCTAAGTACATCCACTTCCGTGGCACTTTCACCTTGAATGTTTCAATCCCAACTGAACCCCAGCAGCAAATGACAACTTTGCTAATGTTGGATAAAAGCGTCTTTTGAATGCCACATCACATCTTTGGTGTCCTGTTACCATTTTACCTTCCTCCCATCTTCAGGCCAGTACTGCATGCCAGAGGAGGGGGTGAAGCTTACGCCACGGGCCCAGCTGCTGTCCACCTCCGAGGTTCTGACCCTGGCTCGTCTCTTTGTGCAGGAGGGGGTGGAGAAAATCCGCCTGACTGGAGGAGAGCCCCTCATCAGACCTGATGTGCTGGATATCATCTGTAAGGAACCAGTAAAAACTGAGTAGGGCCTGCTTATCTCAGCTGGTGTTCAGGTGGATTAAGGTGTGCTGCCAGTCTGTCACATTAGTTCACTATCATTTATGTTGAAAGACGGGTGTGTCCACTGCTCTTAAGTCACAAATCCAGGAAGCTGGTTTGTGTTATTCAATGCAGCGTTTGGCATCTAAGGCTATCAATGATTCACGTGCTGTCGACGAGAACTTTTCTAAGTGACACGAGGAGAGAAAAGGAGAGAGACAAGAGGAGCAGGAGGAATTCTCCATGCATGCCTTCAGATTAAGACATACATGTGGAAGGGAAAAGTATGCACACCGCTGTGTGCTTAGTCCAATGACAAATCATCACTCTGCTTTGATTTTACAGCCTAATTTGTTGATTATCCGTTGCAGCCTCGGCCCCTGAGGACCATGTTTTGAGACCAGTGCTTGTGGGAACAATGCTAAAGCATGACATGAATGAATGAAGCAACGTGGTGTGACTGATTGCTAATGTCTTTGTGACCAGAGGAGCGTAGGTTTCCAGCAGCTCCATAAAGATCACCAGTTATCAATGTGTCATGTGACAGGCCACCACTGTGACCTCACAGGACGCTCATTAAAGCGGATAATTTGAATGAAGTCAGAACAGGAACTAGACTTCTGATTTTCTGTATTTGTTGTTATTGTTCTTTGAGAATGGGAAACAGTGCATAGTTTTTGAGTTTTCTAGTAACTACCAGCTAGTTTGAAACTAATAATTTGCTAAATGAAGTTGCAAAAAAGTAAGAAACATCTTTGCACGTAAAGACTTAATGTGTAAATCCGTTTCTCGGAAACATCTTTAGAGTCATCCATTCACAAGCAGTCACCTATGTAAACCTGAAGTCACTGTAGCCTCACCAGCTGTGGCTGATAAGTGCTACAACCAGCAGGTTTTGGGGGCTTAGTAACTAGTATTCATGCAGATCTTAGTGGGTAATGTCAACTAAAGCTAACCTAGCTAATGCTATTAAGTCATTTAGTCTGACATTATTAACATAACACTTAAAAATTGCCCTTAAAAAGTCGCCTCAATTTCCATCATTATTACACATTTTCATATTCCCACTTTTACCTTTCAGTCCAAGGGTCATGTATAGGTAGACAAAGTCTCGACAGTTAGCTCAGTTAGCTATGGACGCATGACAGAAACTTGTGTAAATATTTATCACCACAGTTTTGTCTAACTCACTCCCTTCTTTCTTTCTCTTTGTTCCCATGTTTGCTGTCCCTCTACAGCAGAACTAAGGAAACTGGAGGGCCTGAAAACAATCGCAGTGACGACCAACGGCATGAACTTGGCCAGGCTTCTGCCTAAGCTGAAAGACGCTGGCCTTGACCTGATTAACATAAGCCTGGATTCACTGGTACCTGCCAAGTTTGAGTTCATCGTCAGGCGGAAAGGTACGGAAAAGTGTTCGTCACACAACGTCAGCTGCAAGACTTGAAGGAAGGTTAAGTGACTGAAGCTTAAATGTAATGGGATATGTAAAAGTTTGGCAGATTAGTACAAGAACAGGTGTTGCAAAACACAAGTTTTTGATGCCCTGCTACAGTTTTGTTAGGATGAGACTGTATATGTCTCCTATCCCTGTTGCTGTACTCTTTGTCCAAAAGTAGCAATGGACAGCCTAAATCACTGTGGTGTATATGTGCCTATAGCTGTGGGTCGATCCCTGTAGGTTAGTGAAGGAGGCTGTAGGCTCTAAACACATGGAGTCAGTGGACAGCAGGGCAGAGCTCTGGGTGGTTGGCGTATGGAAGGTAGACACAGATGGACCGACTGAGATCAGGAAATGAAGGAGAGAAAAAGGAGCAGTGGCCATACTGGCAGGTGGAAAAAAAGGTCGTCTGAGCCAGTCCTCTTTATCAACACCTGATTTTTATGCCTCCGCGCCGGCAACAACCATGGCTGGACGCACCAAATAATATATGATTCTGGACACATTCTGTAAACTGCAACTCGATTGGCCGAGGGAGGCAAACAATCTCAAGCTGGTAATTGTAGTTTTGTTCTTCAGTCAGTATTAGCAGACATTAGATCTGTAGCTATAACTGAAAGAAACCGTGAGTCTTCGTCCTCAGTGAGCTTATCTCGGATTTTAAGTACAACACGTGGCCTTTAATTGCTACTACGAGAATTCTAGATGACAACATAAGCCTGAGCTCCTGCAGAGACGCTGAGCAGCCAGTGCAGGTCCGCCTGGATTTGTGGGTTAAATGATGAGTCTGACCTCGGCAGTTTGCTGTTAAAACATTCAGGCTGCTGCTGAGGGATTAGCTGGAGATGTTTATATATCAGGGGTTTGTCTCATCGTGGGCTCAGACAGATGGTAAAAGGCTGTGAACAGAGAAAGCAGAACTTGTGCTGTGACGGCCTGTGAAGCTGAAGCAGACGTATATTGTGTCATGCATTATATGGAACACATAATTCAAAGATATTAAGGTAAGATTAATGTGTTACGTGTACTGTAAGTTTGAGCATTTCAGCATTAGTTTCTGTCTGTTTTTCCAGGGTTCCACAAGGTCATGGAGGGCATTGATAAAGCCATCGAAATGGGCTACAACCCTGTCAAGGTATTTTACCTGGAAATGTTTACTATATTTTAGTTCATTTTTTTATCTCTCTATTGTTTATCTCTCTTTTTATAAAAAAACAACTAAAGATAACAACACAGCATCGCTCTGGAGGAGTCAGAGACTTCAGTCTCCTTCTGCTGATGGATGTTCAGTGTTGTAATCAGTGGCCTGTTGTTGGGTGCTGTCCTCTGTAGGTCAACTGTGTGGTGATGCGAGGCCTCAACGAGGATGAGCTGCTGGATTTTGTGGCGCTGACAGAGAAGAAGCCTCTGGAGGTGCGCTTCATTGAATACATGCCCTTCGATGGTGAGTGCTGACTTCCTGCTGTGTCTCATCATCCAGATCAGGAAAGGTATCTGGAGAGTAGCATTATATTACTGGGCCATTATTGAGACATTTGAAGACATTTAAATATGACTTCATTGACTTAATTTAAATTATTTTAAAACATGCTTATGCTACAATGCTTATTGCTGGTGCAGCAGGTCTTAAACAATACTTAATATACAGTATTCATGTAAGTCTTTAGGAATCAAATAAGACAAATGAAGGGTATGACTCAAATAACTGCTGTGTTATATAATGTATAATGTGTTTTTGGCCACTCAGCACAGCTTGTTTTTATGCAAATTCTAAGCTTTTAATGTTCCTTTTTCCTCCCGTTCCCTCTGAAGAAAATGCAGTCTGCTCAGTTTTGCTTGCGGAAACATTTCTACTGCACATGCAAGTCACTGCTGGTTAGATTATCAGTGAGCTGAAAGATGCTGTGGCTTCTGATATGCTACACAGTACACTGACCCATGGTGTCTCTTCTCCTCTGTGTAGGCAACAAGTGGAACTTTAAGAAGATGGTGAGCTACCAGGAGATGCTGGACCACATTAGGCAGCAGTGGCCCAACCTGGAAATGCTTCAGACTGGACACACAGAGACCGCCAAGGTCGATGTCTCCATCTGTGTGACATTATTATTCATTTGCTAGCAAAGATGATTAATTTAGCTTCCTCATTTCTCTGACATAAACATCAGGATGATGCTAGTACTGTCCATCCTTGTTTAAGCTAGTGTGCATGATTTAGATCAAACACTCTGTCACTGGTTTGACCACTTGAAACCATTTTTAAAGAGCTCATTGTTTGACACTTTTCTCTCTCTTGGAGCAGACATTTAAAGTGCCAGGCTTCAAAGGTCAGGTGGGCTTCATCACCTCCATGTCTGACCATTTCTGTGGCTCCTGCAACCGCTTACGCATCACTGCAGACGGCAGCCTCAAGGTAAAGCTGCTCTTAATGACGTCTGTTTTTGTCTTAATGCTGCACTGTGTGCACACATAGATCTACATACGTCATTAATCTCATCCCTTCTTTGGTTTGGCACCATCCATGATGGGTCGGTCTTCCTTCAGGTGTGTTTGTTTGGGAACTCTGAGGTGTCCTTGAGAGATGTCTTGCGCTCCGGAGCATCACATGAAGAGCTACTGCAAATCATTGGAGCTGCTGTGGGCAGGAAGAAGAAACAGCACGCAGGTAGAGTGTGTGCGGTTAGGTTATATACAACACATCATTTGTACTAAACTCAGTTCTAGTGGAGTGTAATATCTTCCTGTTTGTGTCTTCAGGCATGTTCAGTATCTCCCAGATGAAGAACAGGCCCATGATCCTCATTGGTGGGTGACGTTGCTGTACGTACAAATCTCTGACACACAGTATGTTCCATCACTGCCACCATACTTTTTTTCTACATTCACAACTTATTCATTGTGAGCTGTGCAGCTTCAAGATGCATTTACATTGAACTTTTAGCTAAATTTTGAAGAATGCATCTTCGTGTCAATATAAAAGGTAGTTTGTTTTTGTAAAAGTTTGCTTGACTAATGTTCTCTTTTTCCAACAGGCGCCACATCCCAAAAGCCATTGTCTTTGCCAAAGTCACCAAACAGTCAGAGAGCTTTCCCCGTTGTTTGCCAGCTTACGAACCACACACCCCTCTCTCCAGCAGCAGCTCCTGTCCATCGAGGCAGCGGGAGAGTCCTGAACAGCAGTGGTTCTTTGTGCCTTCCAGACTCTACTCCTTCAGCACAGGCAGCCCATGTTAGCTGCTCTGAAACCTTAACGAGTGGGGGTACCCACGTTCTATCACATATCAACAAAGAAAAACCCAATGCGACGGACAGCCTGGCCAGTGCAGCACCCCTTCACTCCAGTGAGTTTGGGAATGGGCTCGTTCTCACCAGCTGTCACACTGAGACTTCAAGTTTTACTACACGCACAAATGTCATTAATGAAGGCTGTCTCAGGTACGCACAAGCCAGTGTTCCTAATGCTTTGAGGAGCCGCTTACTCAGGACCCCAGCAACACCTATTTTTATGAATGCCAAAATACATCTTAAACACTACAATGTTAGACTGTGCCACAATCAGTGTTCCAGCGATTCCAGTGATCAGACTGAGTCAGACAACAGTCACCTGTATGACACCACCGAAGCACAGTTAACGCATACTGACGCCCAGGGTCGAGCCACTATGGTGGACGTTGGGGGGAAAGCTCCCACACGTCGCACGGCCACAGCCCGCGCCACCGTCATGTTAGGCTCCACTGCCTTCCGCCTGCTTCGGGATAACCAGCTGACCAAGGGTGACGCCTTGGCTGTGGCGCAGTTGGCTGGCATCATGGCTTCCAAGCAGACTTCAACCCTCATCCCGCTGTGTCACACGCTCCCGTTAGACCACGCCTCTGTCACCTTTGACCTGGATGAGCTGCAGAACACCGCGGTCATCACAGCAACGTGTCGCACCACGGGCCGGACAGGAGTTGAGATGGAGGCTTTGACAGCTGTCTCTGTTGCAGCGCTGACCATCTATGACATGTGCAAGGCAGTGAGCCATGACATCATCATCACGGAAGTTAAACTGCTCAGTAAGACAGGCGGGAAGAGGGACTTTCATCGCCATCCTTCACCTCCTCCCTCACTGATGAATGCAGCCCAGGAGAAGGGAGAATGAATGACATAAAACTGCACCAGTTTTCACCAGAAGTGTCATATTTTTCTGCAAACTAACATTTATGCCATCAGAATAATGTGAATTATAATATGTGTGCTTTGTAATGACTTGATCTTTCATTTATCCCACACAATATGAATCATGTTATCTGTCTTCATGTTAACTTTGATTATGATTTGCAAGTCATTTCAGTGTCATACCTGAGGCTGCAGTGTTTGTTTTGGTCTCTAGAGGGTGCCCAAGTACCACATTAAAAGCCTCTGATGGTCTCTGCAGAGAACAAAGTGAGGGCGACCTCAACACTATGGACAGGTTGAATGCATTTACCTTTTATTAGCTTACATGAACTTTGAAGATAACTCCATTTGGAATGAAGCCCAGGTGCCTGAGCTGAAAGCTGAGCACAGGAGTCTAAGGTTCAGTGTCTTGATGATTTTCCCAAGTTGAAGAAACATCAGATACTCTACATGCTCCTCTGCTTACCTGCTCTGACTTGCTGTAATTCGCAGTACTATGAATGTTTTTCACATCATTCTTCATCATCAGTGATAATTGGCCAAGAATTCAATTACTGGATTTCATTTTATTTATTTTTCTTTCCCTTCTACCTCTATTGTACACGAGATGCACTGGATAATTGTACTCACACTACATTACAGTGGACGATGATAGTAAGGTGTTTTTTTTTTTTTTTAGCTCTTGCTCAGAAATATCTGAGTTTTTTCCTCTCTTTACCCCCAGAATGTACTTGAAAGAATGTGTAAATCTTGCTGTGTGGTGAAGTAACAAGTGATGCAGCCTCAACATACTGCATGTCACATTCATTTCAACCGTGTTACTGAAGGTACAGCTCTCTGGTCTGTTCTCACTGGTTGGAGAACTGAAATTTGCTGTTTTTGTATCATAACAAATACAACCCTGATTCCAAAAAAGTTGGGATGAATGTTCAACCTCGCTCCATCCTTGCTTGTGAATGACTGAGCCTTTCCAGGATTGCCCTTTCATACCCAATCATGATGCTATCACCTGTTACCAATGAGCCTGTTTACCTGGTGTTTTTGGAGCATTCCACATCTTTCCCAGTCTTCAGTTGCTCCTGACACAACTTGTTTGAAGCATGTTGCTGCATCAAATTCAGAATAAGCAGATATTTACAAAAATCAATGAAGCTGATGAGACCAAACATTAATATATTGCCCATGTTCTGTTCTCAGTTGAGTATGTCAAAAAGGATTAGCAAATCATCACATTCTGTCTTATTTGTTTTACACAGCATCCCAACTTTTTTGGAATCGGGCTTGTAGTAGATTGTATTCGCTCTGCGTCCGGCTCATTTCTTGAAGATGTAAATGCAAACAGTGAGTTGCTAGAGGCTTGTGTAGCAGTTATTTTCCCTTTTAAAAATTAAAATATTCTGCAGTCTCTTTCCTGTGATGTCTTAATATTGAGTCCTGTGTGATACCACAAGGTGCTTTCTGTCACTTACAGCATACAGTATGTTCTGTGGTGTCTTATCTGCTAATTAAAGAAAACTAAAACGACAGGGGTTCATCCCAAAGGACATTCATAATGTTTTTTTCAGTTCATAGGTCTTTTATTTTAGATGAATTGCTTTCTTTTCTAAATGTCTTTCTGTTACCAACCAAAAGCCAAACGCATTGTGAATCATTTTGCCAGTATAGGTGGAGTCATCTGGCTGGAGGAGGTCCAAACTGCAGCCGCTGACATGAAAAACAGGCTTGTGATCATCATACACACAATAACATACTTATTTGACACACTCTGGCTTTGTTGTGTCTGTGGAGCTAGTCTATACAGGCACATGTATGATGTAATGGAAAAAAAGAGTAAGCTTTCTGAAGAGGGAACTTAAACCTCCTCTAGACTGCTATCAAGGGTGCAGTTAAAATTACCACCAAAAAACAAACACAGGCCAGACAAACAGCCGCCCAGCTCACCTAGCAAAAGTTATGACCACTCCACCCCTTAACTAAACCCAGCTGATGTAAAATGGGTTTATCAGTGGGATCAGTTCTTGGTCCACAGTGTGGTTTTGTTGGTCACGTAGGTAAGGCTCAGCCTTGTCTGGGAGGTGTTTCTTCCCAGGCTGTTTCCTAGTTTCCTTAGTTTCAGTTTAATGCATTTCCTGATGAAACTGCTTTTGCTGAAAGCAGCCAAGTTTCACTTCTCTAACCTTTACAGTTTGTGAGATACTAGTGATTGTATGCACAACCAATTCACAAGTTATAGCAGTTTAAATGACAGTAATTTGACCACACCCATAAACTTATGGACTGTGTTTGGGAATCATGTTTCTAGATGTAAGCATGTAGGGTAGGTTCCACATGGAAAAATGGATGGAAAAAACAAATATTATAAAGAGTGAAGACAACAAAATCACACTAATTATCAGTTAACAGAATAAAATTTGCGGCTTGGATGTTGCCCCAAAGAAAAAAAAAAAAACACTAAACCATGAAAAACAGGTTTGTAAATGAAACTGTAAATGTAGATGAAATTTTCTCACATTTTCATTTTATTTTTATTCAGTCATCTATATGTGTGGGTTAAATGTTTGTTAAGAATATTGAACTGGAAGATTTGCTTTTCATTATTGGAACTCGTTGTTATAAATGACTAAGTATTTTTGTTTCTTTCATGTAAACGGACAAAACATAACCTCTGTGGCAGAAGTAATTACATATAGTGAATGAAAAAACAAAGAAGTAGCAGGACCATGCTTGCTTAGTCACATCCTAAAACAGATTAAGGGCTACTGACCTTTCATGACATGCTTTTCAGTTTATTTTCTCTTACTATGGTTATTACACCAAAATATCAGCCAAATCCTTGTGAAAACTTACTTGTGAATAAATCTGACTCTCATTCTTAGCATTTAAATGTTGAAACAAAAGCTAATGAGCTGAATTTTCTCTTTACATATTTATTTTATATTTTCATAGTCGTGTTATTGTTAGCATTATTTTGGCTTACATGAACTTCCATACATTCACGGTCCAATCACTTGACCGGTAGTTGATAGATCATGTGACAAAGCAGGCGCCTTTCCGGACTTCACTTCCTTTTCTGACAAACAGCGTATTTTAGCAGGTAAAGAAACGCATTTTTTCACCGTATAGTTCATTTTAACAGCTAATTAGTAACGTTGCTTTCACATTAGCTGAGTGGCATGAACTGACTGCAGTAAATGTGCATTCAGCTGAACTTGGCAGAATCCGCTTCTGTTCAAGTTGCTCGGTTTGCTAACATTAGCCACCGTCTCGCCAAACTCAATTCAAAATCTTAACAATTTACCGTGAGCTTGCTTGCGTAATGCTAACCGTTACAGACCGTTGTATCTACCGCGATAGTAGTCAACATCCAGCCCTTCGTGAGACAAACCTGTATTTTAGAACTTTTTTCTTTCTTTTTCTGTTTTCTTTCTTTTCTCTATTTTTTTGTAGGTAATGAACATTGTACTCCAACAACTTCGACAATCCTTCAGCACATCACATATCCAATTGTCAGTGTTTGAATGGAGATCTGCGTGATGTTTTCTCAGACTGTGTCTCCTTCAGATTAGCATGGCGCTGTAACATGATAACATCTCTCTTATCGTTTAAGACAGCATAATGAGGCTGGTCATTCTGGACGACTATGACCTGGCCAGTGAGTGGGCAGCAAAATACATCCGCAACAGAATCATCCAGTTCAATCCCTCTGCAGAGAGATACTTCACGCTGGGCTTGCCTACAGGTGAGCACCTCTCACACAAACTGTGCTATTCTGCTAGCATTAGTGATCAAAGTGTTTCTGTATCTTTCTCCATCTGAAACTGTTCATTAACGTGTGCCATCTCTCTCAGGGAGCACTCCGTTTGGCTGTTACCAGAAGTTAATTGAATACTACAAAAGTGGAGATCTCTCATTCAAATATGTGAAAACCTTCAACATGGATGAATACGTAGGTGAGTTGTAGGCTGACTAATTCAACTCTCAGCTTTTCCCTCACTGTTAGACCTCATTCAACTTCACTATTAAGTCTTTGTAAGCAGCTTTGAAGTGCTCTAGCATTAAATTGGACATCATGAGGCATGTTGTTGTACTTGTTTCGTTGCTTTCCAGGAAGTCTCAGGGCGAGTGCAACTTGTACTCATGTTCATGCAGAGAGTAGCAGAATGTCAGTGCGGGCCTTCAGGAGCAGCACTTGACTGTGCAATGATGGAAGGCCCCTGCACACTGAGTGATAACAGCAAGCTCACAGGCTTATTTCATGTCGCACATGGCCCTTAAGATAGGACAAAAAGCCAGAGGCTGGATTCATGCCACTGCAGCCCTTTGATTAAAAAATGGCACTCTTTTTCTCCAGGTCTGCCTCGCGCTCATCCGGAGAGCTATCACTCCTACATGTGGAACAACTTCTTCAAGCACATCAACATTGATCCAGCCAACGCTCACATTCTGGATGGAAACGCAGAGGACCTGGAGGCCGAGTGTCAGGCTTATGAGCAGAAGATCGCAGAGGCTGGAGGGATCGACTTGTTTGTAGGAGGTCAGACTTCAGACGCCTCTCGTCAGTCAAATAGCCTGGTGGAGGTCTCGTAGGGATCATTTCATGTCTTGTGTGATGCTCAGTCTCTGTCCTGTTCTCTCTCTGTAGGTATTGGCCCTGATGGTCACATAGCATTCAATGAGCCGGGTTCCAGCCTTGTTTCCAGGACCAGAGTGAAGACCCTTGCTAAGGACACCATTGTGGCCAATGCTCGATTCTTTGGCAACGACCTCTCCAAGGTTCCCACCATGGCTCTGACTGTGGGCGTAGGAACTGTCATGGATGCAAAGGAGGTCAGATTAAAAGGCAACTGTCATGCAAAAACATAATGTAATGTAAACACGCTGAAATATTCTGTGTTATACACAGTATGTGCTGTCTGTACACGCCTTAAAACTGTCAGAAGATGTACATTTGTTCCCCAAATGTTGCTTTTCTGGGTCCACAGCAAGTCGTGGAGTGTAACGCTGTTGTTGTCCTCTGCGCAGGTGATGATTCTCATCACAGGAGCACACAAAGCCTTTGCTCTGTATAAAGCCATAGAGGAGGGAGTGAACCACATGTGGACGGTTTCAGCCTTCCAGCAGCACCCACGCACCATCTTTGTGTGTGACGAAGACGCCACCCTGGAGCTACGAGTCAAAACGGTCAAATACTTCAAAGGTACCAACACCAGCAGCACCATGTTTATTCTGTTTATTCAATACAGTAATTGAACCAGTTTTTTTTTTAAACTGGACATGTAGAAATAATTCTGAGAGTCTTAATTTAAACTATTCACTCAACTGCAACACGCACGCTGAAAGTCAGTCCTTTACTGAGAGTCATGACATAGAGATGTAATTCTGTCTCTCTTTTTTTTACCCATCTTCATTGTAGGTTTAATGCATGTCCATAATAAACTGGTGGACCCAGTGCTCAGCATAAAGCCAGACCAGTAAAACAGAGATCACCAAGGAAGACAAGTGAAGACGTGAAGATGTCAAAGATCCCTGGATCCTCCATGAACGGACAGCCTTCTTTTTCTGGTGCTGTTCTATACCTGAGGAACTGTTGAACCAGTGTTTGAGTAACTGTCCTGACGTGCGTATTGTTCATCCATAGACGTGAACTGCCTTTGGATAATGTTAGCTTCAGATTGGTCAGATCTTTAATGGGAGGTGAACGATCAGACATCTTGCATTTAGTTGTAATCATGAACTCACTGCACTCAGCAACAGTGAAGACTGTCCTTCTGGCTTTCTCTTTGCATTTAAAAGATTTGATCAATGATTCATCCCCCAGTGAATGATTGCCCAGAGGAAGCAAATGCTCTGTGTTTATGGGTATCTATTACACCATTAAGCAGTTATGGAACTTACTTAAATGAATGTAATGAGAAGTGACCATTGACTCGCTTTTGTACCATCTAGTTCAGCAGCTTCTGCTTCACTATAAGTCAGCCGCCAAGCACAGCCGCAGTGCACCGCAGGACCCTGAAGTCCAAGCACTGAATTTCCTTGAACTGAAGCACATTGAATGAGGGCTTTAATGTCACAAAATGATCTTTTACATGAAGGGCAAAGCAACCTCTGTCTCTGCTCAAAGATGCTCTCTGGTGTCATGTGAGCATCCTCCTTGATGTTTCTCTGGTTGTCTGCTGACTCCTGGTCTTTGACCTTTGACCTCTTGGCAGTGTTCACTGACTCGCTGCCAGCTCCACTGCAGCAGTGGCCAGTCCCTCCAGTAGCGTGCTGTTCAGTGCATGCACAGTGAATGGTTAACTACTGTCAGCACAGTTGTAGTATCAGACAAAGTGTAAAGTAGACCTCGGTGACATCATTTACCCCAGTGACTAACGAAGATTTCCTGTCAAATGCAGCTGCGTGCTGATTCCTGATGCATCTGTTCAACACTTCACTTGTATAGTCAGTATCCTTTTGCAGCCTTTTGCTTAGTTTCTGTGTATTGTGGTGTTAGCTTACGACATTCCTTCCTTGGTTTTCTTTCATTCTTATGTATCTTCTTCTGTCTATCAGGCTGTTACGCACTTGTCTCACACATATACTGCAGTTTTTAATTCTTTATTTTCTAATGTCAATAAAAATCTTTGCTAAGAATCCTTTGCTTCATATTTATGAAATACCTTTAAGGGTAGAATGCATAATGATGTCCTGTTTTTGACGTGTGTCAGAAAGTACTTTTATATTCTGTGTTGTGATGCAATGCCATTGTTCTCCACCGCGGGGCAGTCATTCCTAAGATTTGAGCCCAGTGGAGACCCACGTGTACCCTCATGAGATGCAGTGAGATGGAAATGCGTGGCCAAACCACTGAAGCAAGTTTTATCTGCCAGCAGATCTTCAATTTTTGGTGCAAACAAAACAATATTGACAACGCAGTGCGCAGTTAATCTGAGTTTTCAAAAAAAAAAAAAAAAGCTCTGCTAATCAAATGTTGAAATTGCTCTTGAGGAAACAGAAGCAAGTGGTTCATAAAGTGCACTGTGTCCGCAGATAGCAGTGTCAGCAATGAGAAATACAGTTATTGCTCACATAGCAGCAACTTTAGAAGTGTAGATGGTGAACAGTTGCGTAGTTTGATCAGTCTGTTGAAATCACGACTGAGTGACAGCAGCAGGGACTAAGGACTGAAAGAGCTCCTCATGGCACTTCAACTTCCACGTAAGGCTCAGCAGGAGTCGTCCATGTGGAGTTTGGGCAGCATCCTCGTAGCAGTTGTGGACCTTAAGTGACTGCAGTGCTTTGTTCACAGGATGTGATTGCCAGAATATTATATCCATTGAAGTTATTACTGTATTACTGGAAGAGGTTTTATTAGCAGCCGCAATAAGGGGGAAACAGTATGAAACAGTATTTGAATCAGCTATTTTTTTTTAATCAACTTGAGCACTCTCCTTAATGTTCTGGTTATCACCAAAAGCAGCTTGTGTGTTACTCTCAACAGTGGTGCTCAGCCATCATGACTGCACTGCCTGATGCATTCTGCACTGTGGGAAGCACGTAAAATGAGGGCATCTGTTGATATGAATTCAGGAAGTAGAAAGTGCTGCAGCTGTGATTCAAGTCTTGTTTCTGTACATAATTAACATCTCAGTCAGATCTAATTTCATTCTCTCCAGAGGATGTGACAGGTGTGTAGAGTAATATTTTATCTATGACCTATGAACTTACTTTTGCCTGATTAAAATCACTAAAATCAGTGTGTTTACATCACATTGACATCATCAGCATTGAGGGCGTCAGGCATGCTGCTGTCCTCCAAAGCATGAAGCGGCTCACCTGAAGCTCCACTGTGGACCATGAGGAGAGGGGCTGCTACCTGCATTGAACTGTCATGTCTGAAGATCAGAGCTTCATCTCTGAAACGACTGAAGCACATCACTACAACGTAAGATGTTTCAGATACTCACATTTGTCTATTTCTTTTCTCTTGTCCTGCGTCCATGTCACACGACTGTCTGTCTTTGGAAAGAGAAAAATCACATCAACAGACATTCCTTTCATTCTCAGCGGGAAATGCAATATTTCAACATGGCTTCTGCATTAAAAGTTGTTTTGACTGCACAATAGAGTTTTCAGCTCTTGGCTGAAAATAGTTTCAATGCCGTGTTTTCTGTTGTCGCTGTGGTGGCTGCTGGACTTCATGTTGTTTGAATACCTCTCTTTGTGGAGTGTGGTTATCTGGGCTGTTATCTTGATGATGTTCTGACTGTGGGCGTTTTAGAGGATTTTAGAGGCTTGAGGTGTCCTACAGCAAAAGACGGAGCTGTTGTTATGTCACTGTGTGGCATGTGAACACACACTGTGCCACACCTGGAAGCTCAAGCAGCTGGCGTACTGATGAATGGACAGACCACCTCTTGGTTTCCGCCCTCTCAGTTATCAATCAGGGTGATAGAGGTGCCAGTATTTTGATGAGCTGTTATTTGGCGAATATTTCATGTATTTCTAAGGTACATTTCATTTGTATGTTAATTCAATAACTTATTTGCATGCAAGTTGCATTAATGTTATGCTAGATTAATAATGGACTGGATCCTCTGATGCATATGTGACTGAGATTATGTTAGTCCAATGTGAGGGGCTGGTAAGTAAATTAAACTGCGATGATAACATAACTGAATTAAGTCGGAGCCTGCTAGCCAGCGTTATGTAATGTAATCTAGTTTTAGATGTGATTAGCAGGCGTTAGGTGGGACATCAGACAGATGGGATTACAGCCCAGGTGTTTGTTTATTCCCATAACATTCGCCATTATTAGCCCTGTCAGTCATCGTGAAGCAGCCTCTGGATCGAAATAAAAGGAAGAATTGTCCTTGATAATTCAACAATATAAGAAATAAAGTTTCTTTTGTCAACTTTAGACAAGAGGACTAAATTAACCATGCTCCTCAACCACTGTTGCTATGGAGACAAAGCCAACCATATTATCAAAATTAACTGGATTAAATGATTTCTAAAACACCCAGACAGCATATGGAATATTATCCCTAAGGTGGTGGTATTTGTTCTTCTGATGTGCCCTCATGCTGTCAGTAATCTGCCAAAACACCAGCAGCTTTCATAGACTGGTCCCCAAGTGTTCTCCCAACAAATGTTTTTTCATGGAATATCATCAGTATCACACACAGTAACAGATCATTATTTTTTAAAACTGCTTTAAAAACACCATTTTTATTGCAAAACAGCTTCTCAGCTGTGAAGAGCTTCTCTATTCATATGAAGATTTTATAGAGATTCCTGACTCCCAACATAAACCCAGTAAATAATGAATGCACTGCCAACTGCCATTATATGGCATGCTTATCACATGGCAGTTAATATGTGTGTGTGTGTGTGTGTGTGTGTGTGTGTGTGTGTGTGTGTGTGTGTGTGTGTGTGTGTGTGTGTGTGTGTGTGTGTTGCTTATCAAAATCAAAGAACTGTCATTTGAAATCATACATTACCTGATAAATTCAATTATTTCTGAATATATTCCTAACATAGAAGGCAAACGCTTTTTCTAATTATATGGTGGAAACACTGGAGGATGTGTTTACTCAGTGTGTGCATGTGACGATGTTTAATACACACTTTGATACGGATATTTTCCATCAAGATTCTGATTTATTATTAATATTCAGCAATTCTAATTTCTACAGCAATAAACAATTCACAATTTACTAATTGTTTTGGCCAGATTTTCTATTCATAAAATGAAATTCTTCAACCTTCTGCTATCCAAAACTGACAAAAGAAACTTTACCTCTCAGAACTGAAGGACAGACAATAATAACGGATCACATTGTTGAATATTCTTACATTATATTAATATGTAGCACTTAGCAAATGGCTCAGAGTAGCATAGGAGGATTCCTGACATGGTGCTCAAATGGACATTTAATGGTGTTTTTTCTAAGTAAGAACAGGTAAAAATCTGCAGGCACACATCATAAGGAGGTTACATTTACTGTAAAATTACCTCGAAAAACATCTGTTTCAATTACAGCCACCAGATGGTATCAATATAACATCACACCACATTGCATTTTTGCTTTAATTGGATCTGAATCTATTAGGTTAAGGGTGGAATGGAAACGGGTTTGCACTGGTTACATGTCAGAGCTGTTGGAGATAAAATGAAATGATCTGATTGTTGTTGTGAATAAATTGTTCCAGTCATAGTGACCTGAGCGACATCAGTCTCTGGAGTGAGAAACACTTTGCCTCTGAGTGGATTTTCATTGGACACGCTGCTTCCTGTATTCAAACAGCACCCTGTCCACTGTTGTGCTGCCTGCTTGAATCAGGTTCATGAGTTCAGTGTGGCTCGCCGTAGCAGGCTGACAGCGTAAACAGTGCTGCATTTGCATTTCAGCACCTCCAAAATTCATACCGCTGATTAAATATGACATATATAAATACTGAGTAATTACTTTATTATGATGCAGTGAGGCCTGATTAAACAGGCAGCAGGATGGGAACAGCCCACCCTCCTCTGTGTTTTATTTTCCTCCCTGATGGAACGATCAGATCTCATCTGAACATGTGATAAAGCAAATAGAATGCAGATCCTTATGGTGGTGATCTACAGTGATACAGTACACCACCATACAGCACAGTACAAGGACAATATACTTAGTGTTCACACTTAAGTTTTTAAAATTATTTTTAGTTTTCCCTGGATTCTCTGAATCTTTTGACGATATTATGGACTGCTGATAGTGAAATCCCTAAATTCCTTGCGATGCGTTGAAAAACCTTGTTCTTAAACTGCTGGACTGTTTGCCCACGCAGTTTTTCACAAAGTGGTGAACCCCGTTCCATCCTTGCTCGTGAACGGGTGACATTCTCTGCTGCCTGATAGACTTTGTTATACAGGCTCATAGATGGCAGTCATGTTCAAACATCTGTTAGAATGACAATGAGGTTTGTATAAAATCACCACTGTCAAGTGCTGATAATCCACAATCCAGGTTCAACCACTATCCATGAGAACCTGCGAGACGACAAAGCACAAAGACTCCAGGGAAGAAGCTAAGTCATGAAAGGACATGAAAGCGTACAGGTGGAGAGGGACAGAACAGGAGCTCGGTGTATCACTGGAAGTCCCTGACCTTCAATTCTGGATTTGACTGCAGCAAATCATATAGGTATAGAGCAATATGATGAATATATCAACCAATTTAGCTCACTAAAAATAAGTGTCTTTACATTTCCTGCTTATGAGCAGTGACGTGTGTGCCACAGAAAAGGTATATCTAATAGTACAATTTGTTCCACATCAGGGACGACATTTACTGATGGTCTGAGGCTGCTTTGTCCTACGTAGTGTGAAACAGCTGTCCTGCAGCTCCACTGTGGCTCTTCCAGACACCTCACATGGACGTATTGTATGTTCTATTTAAAGGCTGAGTCGTCCTCAATAGTGTTTCAGTGCCTTCGATGGAAAATACATTTGCACAAGCAGCAAACATTAGGCTGCGAGATTTCATTGTCAGTTGTTCATAGAATGAAATTATAAAATTAGCACAAAAAATAAGAGCGCCTTCAGCTTTAATCATGTTATGTTATTGAAATTTGAAGATGCTGTCAGGTATGTAACCACATGTCACCTCCGTGTCCCTCAGGAGCTCCTGGGCGAGGCTGAACCCTCCATCCTAGCTGATGTAACTGATTCTGAGTTTCACTTCTGAAAGCTGTTTCGTACTCAGGCTTGAAAAGGCTCTGTAATTTTACACCTGCAAAAGGTTTTCAGCGGCTGTTTTGTTAGACTTTCATCTTTTCCTGCTCCGACAGCAGCAGCTTTGTGACAAATCTGAATCAGAAATGATGCAGTGTAACAACTATTCTATTGCAGTCTCTGGAGGCCTCTAAGGGGCCAGAGGTTTAGTTTTATTGACATGAAACAGTGGTAGGTGATGACTTTGAGAACAAGCCTCAGTTCATTTCCAGGAAACTGCTCACTTGACTGAACCTGAAAGAGTGAATGTTTCCTTGCTGTGTGTGATGGGGAGCCTCAGAGCTCCGGCTTGCTGTAGAAATTGATCTGTGGCAGCCGTGGGAGGCTGCAGGTGAAGAGCGGCGGTCAGATGAGTTTTATTGGCGTGTCAGATGCTGTCAGCATCCTCTCTGATCACTGGTGCAGGAGGACACTGCTCCATCCCAGTTGTGCTGCTGAAAACACGTTGTGTTCCTTTACCGTATGCAGTCAGAGGGTTCACTTAGCTTTATTTGCTCACTATGTGGAAAACTGCCTTTTGGCTCCACCACAATCAACATGGATTACAAGATCACAGTAAAAACGTACATTAGGAGTTCAAACAGAGGCAATCAAGTGCAGTTCATTAGGCCTATTACAAAAAGTACAAAGTGCCAAATTCTGCCAACATAATAAAGTTATTCAAATGTATTGAGGGGTGAGGTAAGAGAGAAGCCCTGTATGATGAACTCTATGTAATAATTCAACAATTTAATGATGCTTGGGACAATTGATCTCCTGTAGACAGTTTGGTGGCTTGTGGCCGTCTGAAGCTTCCTCCTGAGGGAATCATTTCAGTTGTGGACGCAATGGACGGAACGGATCACTTGTCATGTCAACGTCTTTCTTTCTGGTATTCAGTACATGCCTGCTGCACAGCTGCTTCTGTGATCACCGTCATTTCACTGGCTGACCACTCGTGACAGTTTATGTTTGACATCCAAGTGTCTGTACCAAATTTAAGAGGGTCAAGATGACAGGGCTAGATGATGGGAGGTACCTGGACTGAACCTTTTCCATACATCTGCACATCATAGAGATAAGTGTTGTTCATCTAAAGTTATTTAAAACGCTAGCTCCTGATTTCTTGGGCACAGGAGTTGGGTATGACTTCTAGAAAATACATAAGAACATATAAATCAGATTCCATAGCGAGGAATATTGCAGCACCATACCAGCAAGCCCAGTATGCTTGATGCAGATGGAAAATCAGATCAGAATATTAAAGAACAATAAGTATAAATAATGACTGTACTAAGGTGAATTTAATATCACATGCCAGGAAAAAGTGCAGCAGAAACACCAAAGTACATTTTTATGATACATGTTTTGCACAGATGAGCTGTTTATATGGAAAGCTGCAGTTAATTCCATTCTGCAGGAAAGCTTTGCAATCACAAAGAACCACAGGAGTTTAAAAAAATTATAGCTGCAAGCAGCAATAAGGCGTCTGAGCTCCACTTCAGAAATGTAGTCATGGGGGGGGGGGGCAATTTCTGCTTCTGCTGAGCAACAATTTAAACTTATTAGCAAACTGCAACACTGTGTTTGACTTAAAGCATATGTATGTTACAGCAATGCGTCATATTCTATTAGACCGTCATGTGTTTGTAGCCTCTCAAAAAAGTCAACTGCTCAGAGAGCAGCTGTGTGTTTTCAGCTAATCCAAGAGGGTTTCAAAAGTTTTTAAAATGTTTATTGAGAAGGAGGAAGATTTTATCACAAACATCCACATTCAGAATCATCCAATTAATTTAGGGATTCATTGGACAGGTATGAAGAGTATGAAGTTGCATTTGACCTTAGCTTTTTTTGATGACTTGATGTCCCACGTCCACAGATGAAAGATTATTTTAGATTATTCTCCTGGCAACAGCTCTGCACATTGAGGGAAAGGTCTGCTCAGAAAACAGCTTTTACTAAAAAAATTAAACAGCATTATGTTTGGTGAAGGCTCATAATGACGTGTTTCAAATTCAAAGTTTAAATTTTGCTGAATATACTATTAGCTGCAGCTGTACTGTGTGATAAAATGAATTTCCACTCTACACCAGAACAAAAACATTTTCAGTGGTGGTATCTAAGCTGACCTGTGTGTGCATTAATGTTGGGTAAACAGCTTAAAAACCAGAAAGAGCACCTCTTTACTTTGATACAGAACAAGGCCTGTAGTATGTCAGCAGCCCTCTGATGTCAAACACTCATCTTATACCATCTACAGGCAATATGGACAAAACATATTATATATAGATATAGAACATATTTCATAGGAATCCTTTTCATTGAATCTATCTGAGTGGTGAAAAGCCTTGTGCTCAACAAAATGGAACTTCAGGTTTTCCAGTGTCGCATACTGTCAGTTCCTATCGATTCACAAGTGAAATGTGACCTTTAACAAAATGAAATCTTTGCATAAAACAGTGCTGTTAGAGGGAACATTGGCTTGCTAGGATTATGTGCTCACTCAGAAAAAAAAGAAAAGAGGAAAAAAGAAAAATCATCAGGCGAGAATCATTTAATCAAAACATATATTTATATTTCCATTCAGTCAAATCAAGTGAAACTGGTCTGTCTGATTGTGTCATCTGAACGCCGAATATATTTATTAGACAACTTAATGTTGCTTAATGAATAAATTACGTTTGCACTCATGCTTCATTCATACAGCTTAGTGCAGTAAAACTTACCCTGCTGTGTAAACTAGTGCAGGTTTGATCTGTTTTACTCATCAGCTATGTTGAATGAACTAATGTGATTTTGATACCTTTACTCATGGTCTCATTGCCAGTACTAATAAGCTTTCATTCACACTGAAGTATTCCACATTCGGCGCATCCAGATTCCTGTTCGTTCGAGCTTTCTTTGGAACATGCAACATGTAACTCAACATGCTTTTCAATGCATGAAAAATAAACTCATTGTCTTGTTTATCATGGCTATTGAGCTAAATCTAATGTAGCCTAATATAACAGCAATAAGCCATACCTGTGTTAAAATGTTCAGTTTTTGTTGACACTGTTCACATCACCACTGCCACTTCAATTTTCAACACAAACCTGGAAGATGAGCTCCATGGGAGTCTTAATTTGTCTGTCAGCTGTCCCGTCTATGCACTGTGAGTTCCAGACAAGCTCAGGAAAACTGCAGCACAGGTGTCGCAGATGCACCACGCACCAAGGAGCAGATCGAGGACTTTTCTAAATTAGGGGCGAGAAAGAGGCTTTGTGCCTTTGACACTTCATCTCCTTATACTGTATATCCTTATTATAACCACGAAACCTTTTGAAGTCAAAATTCAGGCGCCAGATAACAATGTTACGTACTGTGGAAGACAAATACAAATCCCTCCAAGCTAAATCTCTGGACACAACACACAGATTTCAATAAAGCAATTTCATTTTAATGTATATTTAAGTGTAATGTACACATATATGTCTATACAAGATTCAAATCTAAATTCAGCCAATGATGTGTTCTGAAGCAAACAGAGGTGGTTTGGGGGCCAAACAGGTTTTTGGTTGGGGTCAATGCCCCATGGCCCTGCCCCTGGATATGCCCATCAGATCTCATCACAACATAAAATAATGGCAGGGGGATGTTAAAGTGAAAGTCAGTATCTGAAAAGACCACACTCATGGTTTCCCATGCTTAAATTCACTGACCACACATCACACACTCGACATTACTGGCAGAACAGTTCAGCAGTAAAATGGCAAATATGCGAAACACAAGGTAAAAAGTATTGAATTAAACCACTAGACTGTGAAGTCTGTCATGATATGACTTTCACTTTAAAGAGCAGAAAATATGCAAAACTCCACCTGAAAAGATCCAGATCTCAAACTGTGAACGAGCCCGTTATGATTTCCATGACTGACCAGTGAAAGACAAATGGCACGATTTGCTCTCATAATACAGCTGTTGAGTCCAGCCTTCAATAAAATTACCAAAGCAACTTCACTTCAATTCACAGACTGCATAACAGCTTTCCTTTGAAGGTTCCCTGTAATATTTTGGAGAGGGCTCTCAGACACTCTCTATCTGTTCTTCATATCTGTTGGGAGAGCAGTGTCTCATGTTACCTTTTGTTTTTTTTAGGATAGCTCTCAACTGGTTAAGAGTTTTAATTCTCTGTAATATATGGTAGTTTCTATGATACAACGTGATCATTTCCTTTGGATGATTTATATGCTTCATGCTTTATATTTGACTGAATTTTCGATTGAATTAGTTTTAATATATTCATGTTTTATTCATGGAGAAGAGAAGAGTGTTGGTGGATATCCTGTGCAGGTATTGACCTCAGCAGCACTGACAAACATTCTCAGTGTGTGTAAAACTGAAGTACCAGCTGTAGTTGCGGCCATGATAAAATACATGCTGATTGATGGTTACGGTTAGTCAGCCATAGATGTCTGTAGAATCATAGAGCAACGCTTATCAGCGGCCCTGTGTGTTGTGTTTAACACTAATGTTGAAAAATGTGAGTGCCCACAAAGAGGTATACAGCTGAGCGAGGCGATGGGTCACTGATGTACTCAGACTTCAATAATTCATGTATTGATCACTGATTTTGTTCTGAGTCTGATCTGGATAAAGCAGCAAAGGAGTCTGTTGGGTTGAATCAGGATCTCCGTGCTGGCTGAGACTGTGGGTTCAGCCAGACCTTTCTCCAGTGCTGACACAGCGATGTGGAGACAGGTCTGGCTATGCGAGACTACCATGCTGATGACAGTGACACACACGGACACAACAGTCATAGAGGTGAGGGAGACGACGGCGTTGGCACTGAAATTTCTCATCCATATCACGCATGGACCAGAGGTCGACAGATAAGCTGTGGGCTCATAGACGAAGATGAAATGAATGTTTAATATCTCGTCTTTGTGAATAGGCCAAGCTTTTAAACATGGAAGCATTCAACTTGTAATAAACCTTATTAATTCTTTCAGACAGATACTGGAACAGAGAGAAAATTGGGACAGTTAGACTTCGGGTGTGAGGAGCAGTGAAGTTTTGTGCTGTTCACAAAGGACACCGCCACTGCTTTCTACTGCAAACTCCACATCAAGAGCAAGCTGAGCTTCCGGGCTTCTTCTCGTCTCTTCCTCTCCTGGGTTCAGTCTCTGGACTTCAAAGCTTGGCCCATTTGTCTGGAGACCAACTCGACTCTCCTGAGCAGAACTCAGCTGTCCCTGAACTGCCAACTTTGAGAACAAGAGCTTTCTAGAAGAAAACTCCTCCAGTCTGCTCGATGGCTGCATTTCTAACATGACCAAAGTTAGGAAAATCAGAGCTCGGACGGGTGTGTGAGAAGCTGTTCACACTGCTGTCTGCTGAGAAAAACAGCAGACTCAAGCTGAAGTCACCACGTGGGATCGAGAATGCCCCAAAATGCCAGAGAGCTCAGGAAGTTTCACATGGCAGAAAAAGACATATCAGCTAAAACCTCTCTCAGCTGCTGAACGGTGCATTGAGGTGATTTCAAAGGCTAATGCTGGTCTTCCACTTGGTTGTCTCCAGTGTTGTCCACAAATTGCTTCTCACTGCTGGTTTTCCAGGTTTGGGTCAGTCGGTCTTGAGAGGAACTGAGTCTTAGCAAGATCAGTTTTGAAAAGAGCTGCTCTCAGTAGCAGGTTGTTGCTTTGCAGCTCAGTGATTTCATGTTGTTGGCTGTTAGACATACACGGCTGGTTCCACATTAAATGCCCCTTTGTTTACTTTCCATGTCCTGAAGCCTCTTAACAAATACCTGAAGGAGTTTTCACACTCAGCAGCATGTTCAGGTGTCACAGCAGGCTTTTGTTCTCGCAGAGTAGGAAAATACACAGTGTCTCCTCTTTTCACTTGCACTCATCAGTCTCAGCTTTAATTTCACTTCAAATGATCTCATGTTGGAAAGCAGAGAGCTGAGAAGCTGCTGGAGCTTGAGGTTCAGCTCTGAGAGGTTCTTGGTCCACCATGAAGGCCATATCGTACAGACGCTTGCTATCACTGAGTTTCCACAGGTTTTCCTTCATCTCCATGAATTATTCCAGACAAACAGACACTTTGGAACAAATTCACTTTGTCCTCTGCCAGCAACTCCAAGTACAACTCCTTCACAAATTCTCTGTCTGAATGTGGTTTCAGCTTCTAAGCTGTTAGCTCACTTTCCACAAAACTTGCCTGCATAACACTGTCCCTGAATGTGGTCTTGTGAAAACTGCTTGTTGGGCTTGTTTATCCTTGCAGCTCCTCCAGTTTAGCTTGTATGAAGCTATAATGACTCTCAAAATTAGCCTCTCGAGCTCTTCCCCACAGACTAACTTCAACACACTGGCGTGCCTACATTACTTCAACAACAACAATAACAACAACAACAACAATTGTTTGTAAATTTCTTCTGGAAAGTGCAACACTCTACTGTCGTCTACTTTAGCTGACAGGCAGCACGATGCATTGATGTGATATCAACTGAAATGTGTATGCATTACACTGTTATACTGTTATTTAAAATGTTAAAATGTTATTTTCTCCATCGTTGAAATCAGGTAATTGCGATCAAACAGTCTTGCTGGAGGGCAGAGGTTCCCCACCCCTGCTATACTCTACCCCCTCATATCTTTATTTGGTAACATTCTGTGTAAAGGAGCCCCTCTAATGACACAGTGTGCAAAGAGGGTCTTATAGAGGTGAGGGTACGAAAGGATTCATACTGCACTGTAAGATATAAATCAGACATGCAGAAAATACTCATCATGCTCTCCAGCTGAGATTGAACTTGTGAAATATATTCCTGGAAGTGAATGGAACAACCTCCATCATGGGTGCACCTGCTTGTTCGACAGTTCCACCTCTTTAGCAGGCGCACTCAGCTCTAGAAAAAGCTCTTCTAAACATTTCCCCCCTTGTTGATTGTAAATATTAGCTCTTCGAGGAATAGTTCAACAATCTGGGCTGTATGTTTGTTGATTTCAGGCCTGAGTGTACGTACAGACCAGGAGGCAGGACGTGATTAGCCTAGCAGACTGGAAGCAGGGCAAAACATCTGCCTGGCTCTGTTCAAAGGTAAACTTAGACACTTCTCAAGCTCACTATATCTCACTGGAACTTGTCTGTTTAATGTGCACTCAAACAGAAATGTTAAAATGGCAATTTGTGATTTTGGGGGGGGGTGCATGCTGAAACTCTTTCTTGGTGCAGTGACTGTGTGTTGTGAACAGAAATATCTGAACCTTATCGAGTTTTTAATGCTGTTGTTTTTCAATCATTCATACTGTTGCTGCAGAAGGACTGTTTTGTTGTTTTGAGTGACACACTCTGTCATCAGTGTGCGTGTGGCTCTTAACGCAGTTGTAGAGTTGAGTCTGTGCTGTTCATCTGAGTACTGGCTGCTGCCTGGACACAACATAGTATGATCACGGTGAGGCTGTCAGGTTTGAACAAATAGTCAATAAATAGAACACATAATTCCTTCTAAAACATTTGTACATTTCAGTCCATTTAGAACGAAAATTACATTTATGTGTGTGTCCATACAGTAAGTATTATGTATGGACACAGCATAGACCTCCCAGCAGTTCATGTATTTTGTCATGTGATCAGCTGCCATGACTATGTTATAAATGTTAGGGTTACTGTATATAACTCCCCCATAACGTCCCTTCAGCCAACACAGGTCGGGACAAAGTCCAAATGCTGCACCAGAGGCTTCGCCATCATTGTAATAGGAACCAGTGGGAACTTTGTGCTGCAGCAGAGTGTCAGGTTTTGGGTCTAAATATCAAAATGTGATTGGATGTGTCTGATATAAATAGACCGGTGAATAGAGAGCCATCAGCAGCGTTTTAACTCCTCACGTATTGCTGCTGGTGCACTGAGTCTGTCATTCACATCCTGATGAAGCCTCCCTCCTCTCTCTGCATCTGACTCAGTGATTGTGGATGATTAGGATTCCCTTTGGATGGGAGTTTGGACATCCCCTGGACAGAGTGTGGGTACTGTCACCATGGCAACTGCCTGCCTCAGTGATTGGGTAAGCCTCTGCCAGTCAGGGAAGTGAAGCTTCACACACCCCGAGGGTCTGTGGAATCCCACATCTCATATCAGCTGGATAATATCCAATGCAGATCTGTGAGTGAATGCTGTCATAGCCAAGAGTCACCGTAGTATGTTCACTGCCTCAAGATAAAAAAAATGGAACATAATTAAACATTTTATTAGAAAACTAAGGTGCATGCATGTGGAGTGAGGCATTTATTTATTCATTCAGGCTGGGTCAATTAAGATTTGCAGAAAGGTCCAGTTCACTCACACATTTACAGCTGTAGCTGCCCACTATGACCTCAGTGTGATGTGATGGCCACTGAGCAGCTTCAGTCCTCAAGAAGCTGGGAATTGATAGCCTTGCTTAATGGCACCGCTGTGGTGGTAATGAGGGAAAGACAACTGTTCTTGTTTCACTTTCCCCACCAGATTTGTCCTGCTGGTCCTGGTGGTGACCTTTTGTGAAACATCCACTTCTGTAACCTTTATCACTGCCCCTATGTGACACCACACAGCCTAACTAAATGCATTTACACTGACGCTTACGCTGTTTGGTACACAACTTTAGTGATTTAGCTCACTCTCACCACTCTGAAAGTATTGTTTTATGGTTGCAAAGGCTCTTAAAACCCACAGTACACTGCCTGCTCACACCCATAGCAAAAAAAAAAAATCAATGATCGTCAGATTACAGCACAATAATGACAGTTTTTTTTTTTTTTTTTTTTACTTCTGCCTACAACCTATTTTGGTCTAGAGCAGGGGTTCTTCAAACTTGTTAATCGATGGTCTGCATCTGATTTTTATTCAACGTCAGTGGTCTGTGATGACAAAATAACATTTAATGAATTAAGTAACATCATATCTCTTGTGACTGGGTCAGCATGAAACCGAGGCAGACAAGGCTCAGACAGTTAGTCCATATTTATTTCTGAGTCATTATCCTTGAAGAAAGGAGACACATTCTGCATCTGATAGCAAATTCTCTGGTGTGACGTTAATGTGGGAACTCAGCAGCACCAACACACAGCGCTCTGCAGCAGCTGCCATGACAACACCGTCAACCATAGGGAAATAAGCCACATTAAAACCACATTCATCTGGGGACAGGATCTCCGGCTACACTGTGTATTCAATGTCACTAACAGTTTATTGATCAATAGATAATGGATCTCTAAATAGAAAACGTTGCACTTCATAACATATTGTAGCCTATTCATCACACAAGTAAACCCAAGTGATTAGTGATTACTTTGTGACTCTCTGACATATCCAGAGTTAGCCTGCAGTTGTCAGTCCAGTGTGCTGCTATTGGCTCCAGGGAATGGCGAACGTGGGAGGTGTGTGGTTTGATGGTGGGTCCACGAGTAGCCAGCTTGGAGTCCTTCAATTCTTGTTTCTGGGATTTTTCAACATTTTTCCTTTCAGAAGGCTTTTAGTTGTGGGACTGTCTTGCCTGCGCTGTTCCATCCACAGAGTTCTGATCATCTTTAGGTCTGGGGACTGGGAAGGTCACTGCAAAACCTTCAGCTTGTGCCTCTTGAGGTAGTCCATTGTGGATTTTGAGGTGTGTTTGAGATCATTATTCTGTTGTAGAAGCCATCCTCTTTTCATTGCGAGTTATTGTACAGACGGTGTCATGGTTGATTACAGAATTTACTGGTATTTAACTGAATCCATTCTTCTCTCTATCAGTGAAATGTTCCTTGTGCCAAAGGCAGCAACATCAGTCCAAAATATGATTGATCCACAGCTGTGCTTAACAGCTGGAGCGGTTTTAATGAAATCCCTTTGTTTCTCCAGACATACCGTTGTTCATTGTGGCCAAAGGTTGTATTTTAACTTCATCAGTCTGCAGGACTTGTTTCCAAAATGCATCAGACTTGTTTAAATGTTACTGTACAAACCTCTGACATTGGATTTTGTGGTGAGCATGCAGGAAAGTTTTCTTCTGATGAAGGTCATATTTGTTCAGGTGTTGCTACACACTAGAACACCACCCCCCTCACCCCTGCTATATGTTCATGAATGTCTTTTTCAGTCAAACAGAGGGTTTGTTTTGCCGTTCTAGCAATCAAATGAGCAGTTCTCTATGAAAGCTTTCTTGGTCTTCCAGACTTCAGCTTGACCTCCACTGTTCCTGTTAACTGCCATTTTTAATTATATTACAAACTGAGAACTACTTTAAAACACTTTGCCATCTTTCAGCCTTTTCCTGCTTTGTGGGCATCAATTATTTAAATTTTCAGAGTGATTGTTGGGACAAGGTTTGAGAGTCTGTGTTTTTAATATTTAAAAATTTACATCACTTGGTCTTTCCTAACAATGTCGTGTCATCTTCAACTTTATGCCTTTTGGAGATCAGTTCTTCTCCCACTCACTTAACTCCACAGTAACTAAACCACCACACAACTTTTGCATACCACTGTATATTCCATTTCTGCCAATAGATTAATCCTACACACCAGACCATTAAGAGACCCTAAAACAAAACAGTAACAGCTGTATTCATGTCTCGAGTGATAATTATGTACGGTGACATGACACTTGTATCCTATCAATTTTCACTCCAACTCCCATTCTCTTCTAGTGAGGCCTGTTTGTTGGGCATGTGTTTCATGTTTCAGTGCGCAGTTTTGAGTCAGCTCCAGCAGACTCGCAGTAAGGGGCTCAGCTTTGACAGCGCAGAGGTGCCAGCAGAGACACTGATGTTCTGTTTCAAAATTGAGCTATGATCAATATTTATTTATTAGCCACATCAGAATTGTAACATCACATCAGGAAGTTGTCCATACTCAAATCAAATCTCAGGATTGGATTTCACTGCACGTTTGCAACAGCAAACACATTCCAGTGCCTCAGGTGGATTGCTCCATTGGCCAAACCTATTTGGTGGTGAGTGTGATGCATTAATCCCAGCAAATACTTCCTCACCCCATGTCACCCTGGTCATGATTTCTCAGTACCGCCGCTATGAGTCATGATAGCTCCTCTCTAGTGCGTGTGTACAGGCTCTGACCTGATGCTCAGCACACTAGTATGCTATTCATGGTCATTGTGGCTGTCTCGTCTGCTTCCATGGAAACTGAGCTGCTGTGATGAGGAATGGAGAATGAAGGTTACGAGAAGTAATCCAGCACATCCGGCAGGCCAGCAGGTTCACTGCAGGACAGACAAGCAGCGCTGTATCCACACAGGGCTGTTCACCTCACACTATGGATTTGTTATTACAGATTTATTCAGCAGAGGAACTATATTACATCATTTCACCCTCATTAGCATATCACTGAATGTATCCCTACCCATTAACAACAACCTAACACGGTGCCAGAGTCTATTGTGTTTCATCATAGATCTGTGATAACCTGCTGGGCCTCCTTTCAATCAGCTTCCACCATTGTTGTGGAAAAGTGTAGCGTCATGCTGAACAGCATTTGGAACTAATGTGTATTGTCTCAATCATAAAAAAAATGTTTCCACAATATAAACAAGTAGACTGACTATATGCTATAGTGCTATAATATCATACCCATATATGGACTGTAAACTCTTGAAAGACAAGTTCAACATCTTGGGGAAATGTTCTTATAATGGAAGATCAGTCTTGTGTCAGTATGGAATTGGAAGGGAATAAGTAAGAATGTGCAGTTATATTTATCTAAACAGTGAGTTTCAGTGGTAGGGTTGTATACTGTAAGGAGTTCTATGCATATTTAAAGTGACATCTGTCCTTACATGATCTTTACTGACAGTGACACTTTGAGTGGAGTGACTTCAGATACATCAGTGACATGAGTCTGACACATCAGGGGTGAAAGTGGCACTGGGGAGACAAACCAACAGGGACTACATAATCAACCATTGAAAGGAGTGAGGAAGGAAAGTCCAGCTGAGGCCTTTCTGCAGCACAAACACCAAAACACAATGTGCCTGACCCACTGAGACATGTTTACCTCCCCTGACATCTGGCCGGCACACCGAGACCAACATAGGCTGATTTAACAGGAGGCCACAAAGGTGAAGAAGAACCACATTCACTCTGTCACGACACTTGAATAATGAGAACACTGCAGCTTTGATGAAGCTCAGCAAACATATCAGCCTCTAGGAGCTGCTAAGCTAAGCTAAGCTTTAATAATACTTTAAATGGAATTACAGGCTACTGATTCCAGGTTGTTACATGTAAAAAACATCATATATTGTCAATTTTTTTCTTTGTCAGATGTAAAGGATCAAACCACATGCAGACTGCTGAGAGGAAGTATTATGTGTTGTAATGATTTGATTTACTACCAACCTGCCAATCTCAGATGTCTGCTATACACCACCTTACAATTGAGAAAATGAAAGGCTCACTGACTGGCCTCCCTTGCCACAAGGTGTGGCTATGACAAGAAATTTAGTTAACTAGTTAACGGCATGCCAGTTACACCAAATTATCTGCTCATCATGAATCCTGAACTGCACATCAATTCATTTGATTCAGGTGAAGATTTGTTTGAAAAGATCCCCTCAAAATTACTCAGCCTCCAGTGACAACAAACATCAGACCTTACACACTTCCGACATCCACCTTTCCAGGTAAATGAGAGCCATCCGCCTCCAGTGTCATTACATGAGGCCACAGTATTTCTAGAGTCACAGCCAATATCATCAGCACCCAATGGTGGGGGCCAAATTGTATCTTCCCATGTGCCACTAATGTGGAGGTTCCTGGCTTCACAACATTAACATACACACATACTTTCATCTCACCATCCCTTTCTTCAACTCTACACAATAATACAGCCTCTCAAAATTCCTCAGCCAACACGGCAACCCAAGAGTCCCACCCAGCGACCCAAGGGGCCCCACCACTGGCCGACCAAGTTGGCTTTTCTCAGCTTCTCTTCCTTTTCCTTCTTGTCTTATCCTTTCATGCCTAGTTCAGATTTCTTCATGCATGTTGTCCCATCCTTTTAGCAGGTCATGGAGCTTGGCTTTGCAAAGCAAACATCACTGTCTCTTTCAAAGTCTTTTCCATCCAACTAGACTTCTGGCAGTTTTTCTGACATTTCTGGAACAGAGCCTATTATTTTGCTGTACACCCAACTTTCAGCTGCAGACGCAGTCCGAAGATTTGTAACTCCCTTTGAGAAGCCATGTATTGGATCCTTACTAACAACTAGAAAATCCCCTATGGTCTTCATCCTCTTGATGATTCTCATGTCATCACTCTTTCATCCTCACCTCCAGACCTCTGGCGTAACATTCTCACAGAAGTTTTCTCAGAACTCAGGGTTTCTCTTTCCATAGAGAACCCCTCAGGGCCTTGCACTTCCATTGAATGTTTAGGGATCACCCTGGATCTTGGACATTTTTTCACCAGACATCATGCTCATACATTCTGATAACATGGCAGCTGTAAAAATCCAAAACAAAGGTATCATTCTCCAGTCCTTGAGCAGTTCATGCGCAGATTTGAATTAATATCTGTCCAACAACCATCCATTCTCTATTTATGTCATATTTGTAGGTACCACAACTGCACTGCTTATCCTTCTCATTTCCAAAATTCAGGCTCCAGAATTGGATATTCAACCCATAGAAGTCCCAATTTTTTTAGACACAATATTCTCATCTTCTTATTAGTCCTACACAGCTACAACATGTGGAGGATGTCATCTCCTCCTCCAAACATCTCAAATCAAACTATGTTAAGGCGTAGCCTTTCCGTGTTTTACAGGACTCAATAATGCACACCGGTAGGCAGGAATGAAAGGAACAGAGGAAATTTATTTTAACAGGAAACAAAACTCTTAACAGAAAACACACTCTACAAGAGCAGAAATGTAACAAAAATGAATAGCTGAGGCAGAGCGAGACACTGGATGTGGCTGGATGGCAACAGAGAATAGACGTATAACACTGGAGAGATCAGGACAAACTGGCAACCAGCATAAAGCCAACCTTAAAGTTGCTGGTCTGATGAGCCTGATGTGCAGCAGGTACGCAGGTGATTAGGTGGAAGCCAGCAGAGAGTGTAACAGGCCACGCCTAGGGCGTATTCACACCTGCCTTATTTGGTTCGAACCAAACCAAAAAAATTGTTGGTGTGGACCTTTTGGGCTGGTGTGAATACAAACCATTGAACTCTGGTGCGGACCAAACAGCTGGACCAAGACCCAGCCAGGTCCAATGATTGAACGATCTTTGCACACATGTGGGGCTCTTGCGAAAATTGCAATGTGAAAAGGAACTGCACCAAACCAAAACAGAAACATTGTATTTTGGTCCGAACCAAAGACAGCGGACCAAAGGACTCTCCTGGTCTGAATACACCCCTAGTCTCAGACAGACAGGGGAACAGACAGTCCTGCTATGCAAACTGAATTTTCCCTTCCAAGAATCAAGCAAGTCTTATTATACTGTTCACAGCAAAAGGCAAGACTGGACTGTATAAGGAAAGTCACTGGACACACACACTGTCAGCCTTTCAGCACGTCCATTGAAACTGGACACAATAGGAAGGATAAAGTAGAGATTTAGGAGCCATTACAAATGTTGACTGTCAGCAATCAGTGCTCATTGGGGAAAATTCCTGCCAATATTGGTGTCTGCAGAGGGTTTTGCTAAGAGTGTGTCTCCCTGAAGACACATCAGTCCCACATCCCTCCCATGATTCACTGTGACACCATTTCTGACGGTTATTTATAATGCCCAAACCCAAGCGCTCAGCTTCCATTACATCAGGAGTGAGGGAGCAGTGCTACACATTGTGTTCTTTAAATAATGAGCCCATATGCCTGGTTGCATTAATAAGTCATGGACCAGCTGCCTGTGAAAGTGGGGGAGTGGGGATTGATATGCCATTTGTGCAGCTGCAGGACAGTACAATAATTGATCAATGTAACCATATATCAGCTAAAAAAAGAAATTGAGCATCTCTGGAGCTACTGTATTCTCATGAGAATAATGTGGGATAATGAAGCCATGTCCTCATTAACCTGTACATGCACAAGAACGCATGCAGACCATTAACTGCATGCCTGAAGAGAGGCATACAAATAATCAATTAACTTTTGCTCCTCCTGACTGAAATGTTTGCATTGATTACAGGCGTGACTGCCTGAGGGGTCAAAAGGAAGCAGAGTGTTAACACTGCCAACAGATGATGCTCACATTCACTTATTTCTTGGTGAGCAGTTCATGCTGTCGATAACCAATCTTCAACCTATATGATTACAACTTGAAGATGAATTTCTATTTCTAGTCAAGATCTTAAAGTTTCCATAAATACCAGATCAACCAATGTCAGGCTGATTTTGGGGGGAAATAGAGATATGCACAAGATATCTGAATCATTGCATGTTGTGTAAAAAAAATAAAATTGAAATATGTGGATATAATATCTGGATAAGGATCATGGGGCCAGACGAAGGGCTTGTCTGCAGCTTTTTGACAAGCAGCTTGAAATAGTCAAAATAGTCAGTCAAATTTTTTCTTAAAGGGATCAGTGCACATTGCCAGTAGTGTTCATTCTTTCAGCTATCTTTATTTATTTATTTATTTATTTATTTATTTATTTATTTATTTATTTATTTATTTATTTTTTTAAATTAATTTAGTCTTAATGTCTTAGTGTTTAGTCTTAGTCCTGTGTTACTATCCTACTACTACTGCCCCAATTTCACTATGTTGTTGCCATTAGAGTCCAAGATAATATTTGACCAGAATTCCTATATTCCCCTCCATGTTAATTAAACCACCTGAAAAGCACTATTGTATACTCTCTCCTTAGATATGAAGGTGCTCCCAACAGGCAGTTAGCTTAGCATAAATACTAGAAAAACAGGAAGACAGCTAGCCTCACTCTCTCCATCAGAAATAAAGGCAACCTAACAACACATCTAAAGCTCACTAATCAACACTTTATCTTGTTTGTTAAACAACCAAAGTGTAAAACTGGCAGTTCTTCCTTTTTACATGGAGTTATGAGAAACACTGACATTTGCAACAATGTAAATAACAAAAATGAAAAACAGCTGTGGAGCATAACCTTTATTCAACAGTATGTCATGTGATTCACGGGGACTGCCCATTGTTCTGACAGCCCAGTTTTCCAAAACCCCACGAGTCCCTAAAATGTCCGAAATCACCCGCCCACTGACCCTCTGACTGACTTGTCTTCATTGCTTGGTGATTTCTTCTTCTTCTTCTTCTTCTTTTTTTTTTTGCAAAGAAGCATCTAATGTCATTTCAGTTTTTTAGTGGCCTTTACGAATACCACTTCCCATAAGTCCAAGACCATCATCAGTTAAATGTCAGCAGTTTCACATAGGAGGGGGTCCATAATGAATCCAAAGGTTGCTGCAGGAGACCTTCCCAGAAAGGAAGGAACAGCAGATGTTACAGCTAAAAAGCAGAAAAATCAAATCAGTTTAGAAGAGAGTGAATGTGATGGATGTGGACAAAACCTGTAGAGAAATAACAAAAGTTTCAACTTTTAATAGAAAGATGCCAATTGTCTAGAAAAAGGAGAGCAAACTCCAGGAACATACCTTTTCTGAAAGACAGATCAAAGAAAAAATGAGAGAATGATGAGTGATGAGAGGATGTTTTGACTGTTATTTGAAGAGGGGCTACACAGGAAGTGATGTCAGGACTTCCACTCTCTATAGCCTTCTGAATTTAATGCATTTTATTATATGTGTTGTGTCTGATCCAGATAATATATCCAGATACAGCTTACACATTAATAACAGCTGGTTGTGGGGTCATGGGGTTTGAATATTTACCTGAAATGAAGAGCTGGGATAAGCAGATATGGAATGAATCATATTGTCATACAATGAGAAAAATATACTATACTCAAAATTAAAAGCAGCTCAGGAGAAAAATGTGTCAAGAGATTAAGTGCAGCATGAGTTTGAAGCTGGTGATGTTGACAGCTATTTGTTTGCTGAGGCTGTATGGAAGGTGGAAACAATTTTCCTTGCAGAGGGACAAATAAATCTAAATGTAAATCTTAAACTATTTTTGCATATTCTTCCGTGTTATACTACCTTGCACCACTTAAATTTATTTTTCCAAATGGATTTCCATTCATATAACAACGTAAAGTGCTGCCAATACTTGGGATTAGTGTTACAGGTGTTATTATTAATATGTTTTTGCATTGGTAATTTAAGATACTGTATATTTACCTAAAAATAGATAATTATCTGTGCACATCTCATAGAGCAAGACTGCAAGTGATCATTTTACAGTATCTCATGTAATCTGTGGTCTTAAGTGCAACACAAACGGAGGACTGGTTCTGTATGGGTTGGATTTTGTCAAAAATCAAAGATATTTTTTTTGTCCAGTCTGTTCCTGATCTGTGTGTACTAACAGCTGCTGAAACATGTTAGTAATATGGCTCAAACATCTTATGTGCCACCCCCACACTCCCGTTATATATTCTATCCCCTCCAAAGTGCTGGGTCTAAATGCTGCAGAGCTGCGATAGATGAGACATTTCTCCTTAAAGCTTTAAAAAAGGAAAGGGCATCTGAGAGAGCTTCCACTGACATATATGTGTCATGCATTGTTTATGAGGCATTTCACTAAGAGAAAGGCTCACTATACTTTCCCTCTGGGTGGCACATAGATTAGGACTGGAAGAGTGAGATTGCTGTTGAAATCTTCAGATGGCTAGATAGGCTGCTAAGATTAGCGTTATCATTTATTAAAGCTGGTAGATTCTAAATGTCTTCATAAAAATGCCAGAATCTATCTTTATCTGTGTGTGCGTGCATGTGCGAGTTCTTATACTGCTGGCCTTGTGAGGAGTGGATGAGTTTTAGACATTCTTTGCAAAGAAGAGTCACTTTAGACCTTAATCTATGGTGGCCCTGTGGTGCAAACTTCACAAACCAAGTGACATTCAGTAAACTGTATTTAATTGGACAAAGAAATAATGAGATCTCCCATTTTTTCAGTGACATTTGGCAGTTTTTTTTATTACTCTTGAAACAGAGGACTGTTAGAGGCATCATTTCAAACATTTTCAAACTGAATATTTCAGCTTTAACAGTATATTACAGCTTCTTTGGCTTAATATTCACAATCTGGCTGCTGATAAAGTGTGGTGCTCTCGGATTACTGTGGTAGAGGAATCAAACTGAATGCATTTGCTGAGAGTGAGAGCAGAGATGTTTGGGTTGATCACAGTCCTTAATCATCCCCTCCAGAAGTCTCACAGATGAAATTACCCCAGCTAAATGTCTCAAATCACTAGTTTGAAATTGGTAGTGACAGCTTTAGGGACTAAAGGCTGATTTGAAAATTGTGTAGCAATTACTGTAAACCCACCTGGTGTGACCTGCTAGTTTATAATTATAACTCAATAAACTTGCAATTAAGGATTTCTTGCATTGTAATTAAACAAAATAAATAACCTCACAAAATTCAGAAATTAAACTGTAAAAGTGAACATTTGTTCAGGAACTCAATGTAGAGATAACCCAGACTAGCAAGCAAGATATCAGCAGCGCACTGCAGGCAGACACTGGTATTTAGCAGTGCCTGGTTGGTCCTTTATTGTCACACCATTCAGAGGATTTAAGGGAAGCTAATTAAAGTGGAATTAATTTCATGTAGCATATGCTTTCAGATTTCCATCCTAGTAAATGTGGTTTGGTGATTTGCCAGTGAAAGATGTCTATTTAAACCAAGCCCCCCAAGAACCGGACCGTTAAGTGATCTTGGCGTTGTGGTCACACACAGTATTGCAATTTCTGCTCCCATCACAAGGTGAACACTGGCCTCAAAAGCATTTTTCCCACAGACAATCTTTGGAAAAGGAGTGATGATGAAGTGACTCACTCTTATATTGAGAATCTGACCTATTCATCCATCCATCCATCCATTATCTATACCGCCTATCCCTTTCGGGGTTGCGGGGGGCTGGAGCCTATACCAGCTACAATGGGCGAGAGGCGGGGTACACCCTGAACCGGTCGCCAGCCGATTGCAGGGCCTGACCTATTCAATCCAATAATATTTGGATAGTCTGGAAGACCCATATGATTAAATTTAAAATCTTTCATGCAGGAAGACAGCCGGGTTGGATGTGCGTGGTGTAAACTGGTTCAGTGGGAAAAGGACTGTAGTGTGCCACCACTCTCTATGGGCCCAAAAAACCCATGGAAGCTCAGAGAGCAAGTTTCAAATGTGCTCGTTTGTGTACCATCCCCTTCCTGTTAATATCACTCCTAATTGCTGAATTAGTGAGCTATTAATCAGCTTTTCCATGACAGACCGCATTGACACAATGTCACCTATAAGACTGTTCATGGATACTGTGTATACACTTTGCTGAGAAATGAGAGTGAGAACAAGAGGACGATTCTTTACTCAGATCCAGCTGAGAATCTGAGCAGCAGTAGAAGGAACAACAGCACTGTTGAGGTGAGAAGGTAGACTGTCATACTGCAAACTGTCCGACTGATAATCAATCTTTCAGGCGTACTCTTCCAGTCTCCACTGTGATCTCACACATGGTTGATCATGGATGTGTTAAATATTTAACACCTCCCAGACCATTTTCATTGGTCTTTATCAGGGACGCAGCTGATCCTGAGACTCCCACATCAGATCCGATGGTGTCTGAAAGCAGAACATTTTCTGTTGGCAGTCAACAAGAAACTTTCCTATCTGGATGCTATGTGCAAGGACAGGAATACCCCGAAATTGAAAAATTTGGAACCAGAATTATCAGGGCTCATTGTCACATTATATCAACCACCAAGATGTTCACTGGTGTTTATGCGGGAATTCTCAGAGCTGATCGCACTCGGTTTCACTAGTTATGACAGATTGATCAAAAACTTGAATATAAACAAAAAGAATCACCCCAAAGCTACTGAGCTTGAGAATTTACTGTCACTGTACTGACTCTCCCCAAAATGATCAGTGACCTCAGACTAAATTGCGACCTAAGTGCAGATACAGTTGACCATGGTATCTTAATCATATTGAACAGCTGACTAGTCTTTGTGACTGTGTGTTAAACTGGTTTAAAACATACAGCATGTGTCTGAGAAACATGGCATCTATTTTGGGGTTGAACAAGGGAGTCAAACTCTGAAGCAGCAGACAGCCAGGAAAAGTATGCACTACCAGAGCAATCACAAAGACACCAGACCATAACTGTCAACACTGGGATTTGAAAATAGCATGTTTCTGCACCTCTAGCATGCTTTTGGCAGGTTTGTCATGTCGGCTCATGGCGCTTTTTCCTCCGTGTGATACACTAAAATCTGTGTGGAATATTTTACAAAGAGCATGACTTTGACCAAAGTCGCTCTTCTTTAGTATAAGCTTCCTTTAGTATAAGTTTTAGCCTTTTTGCACCTACTCCACCCCTCTCACATTCAGTCATCTTCTTCTTATCTTATTGGCAGGTGCTGTTTGAGGGAATGATGTCATTAGATGTTACAGCTCGTGTTCTACATACTACCTACTACCACCTGCCAGTGGAGGGGAATATAGCAACACATCAAACAGGCTTGGCAGTCATGCCCCCTGCCAACATTACAGCCAACTTTTTCTTTTTTTTTAGAAAGGTTAAAAATACGTGAGATTTAAGGGAAATATTTAAACTGGGTGGTAAGACACTGATTGACAGGTCAGCCCCAGGCGTCATCTTTGGTATTCTTCAGCCATCCAAGTCGTCTTGAAATCCCATTTACATACTAATATTCGACAGCAAATATATTTTTGAGAGAATGTAATGCCGCTTGGATTGCATTTTTGTCAACATAATAAATAAAGTCAAAAAACTTTGTTTCTAAGCGTATCAGTAAAATGTTCACTGACAATATATTACCTTTGCTTTCCGCCAGAACGTCTGCTCCTTCAGGACAATATCCACTCATAATAGCATCAACATTATTCAACATTTTCATGGTTATGTTAATGCTCTCAAAGCAATTCATTATGTTTAGGAGAGTCCATGAAAGGTTCAGTGTGTTTATTAACCAACAAGTTCTCCAAATTCATTGGCAAATATGTTGTTTGTAACTACCCTTCCAAACAATGTGTTTTCTGATCTGATGCCCCCATCAGCAGACCACATCGTTTGTCTGTGCCTTCCAAAAGCATCACAAAACACTGTTAAAAATCAGCCTTTTTGATGTTGTGTGCTATGGTTAAGGTTTGGTTAGGTTTAGACAAAAAAAATGACTGGGAAAGATCATAGTTTGTGTTAAGAAGGCTACTTCATTAAGGTTAGGGTATCGTCATTGTCATGGTTACAGAACACTGACAGAATGCAAGAGCCCCTGTCAGTGTGAGGCTGTGGCTTTGAACTGGAAGATACTGTATACAGTACAGTGCAGACCTGGTATGCTCTGAACTTAAAAACAGGAACAACAGGAATTTTTGGTTTAGTGTGTGTCCTCCAAACATCTACATGCACATCAGTAAAATAAGTCTGAATGTTGAGCTGCAAACAGCATGTGACACTATCATGTGTGGAGTAACTAGAGGCTGAAAACACAGCACTTATCTCTCTGCTGTAATTCACCTCTGGAAGCACTGCTGGATGACAAAGCTCTTTTTTTTAACTACATGTTGTATAAAAACACGCAAATCCTGTCAGCCTAAGAGTGTTGACTCAGTGTGGCAGATCGTGAGCACGTTTTGTTGGCTCTGCAAAAGCAGACATAGTGTTTTTGCTGTGTTGCAGAGTCCCTCTGCCTTCACGCTGATGACCGTTATTCTCTGGGTTGCTGATGGCATGAGATATTACTCTGAAAGTTTCTATTGAATGTCATACTTAATTCCCCATGTAGGACCTAATAAAAAAAAGTAGTACTGACATGACGATACATGTGTCCATAAGTCCATCAGTCTACATCTTTTTCTAATAGCCTACTTTAACATATTTAAATTATTATTAAGACAGCATGACTGGAAGCTTGTTTCCAAAAGACAAATGTAGGGCGCAGGGCAACAAAGCTTTATTTTGAAAGGGCAACTGGATGTTGCATATGCTAACAGAATGAGAGGGTGTTTTCATGTCTAGCTGATGCAAAAGGTGACAGAGACACAGTGAGCCAGCAGGCACCAGACGCTGTATTCCACACTTTGGCGTGATAATGGGTTACTGTGTGAACAAACCCTGTATCAGTTGGGGGCCAACAGAACAAGCTGTAAATATCTTACTTATTATACATGTTTACTATTTTTAGCTCTGGTTTGGTCTCCATCAAATCCTAAGAAAAACATGGCTTTTTAGCAGCTGATGCTCAACCAGCCAGTCTCTAACTGTGTCTGTCTGCTGTTTGGTGAGCAGTTAGTATACAAGAGGTTTATCAGAGCTTTGATGCACTTGTGGTGGACTAGTGCAGGAGAGGGAGTGAATGCAGCCTGGGCCTGACTCCTCCTATGTTCCCACCTCCTAATCAGGGCCTGACAATATAAGCCACCTGTAGCTCTTCCCTCTTCCCTTTTTCCTGCCTCATGCTCTGTCCCTGCTGTGGCTGCTTGTTGCTTGCTCCAGGTATGTGCTGAAAAATAGCTTTGTCATGCGCAATGGTACCTGCCTTATTTTTATTTAGCATGTGCAATCTTCTGGTTGGCTAGGTACCGAGCTGATTTCCCTCCTGCCCTGCTGCATCCCTTAGATCAGATACCTTGAGGTGGTGAGCAGGGTACTTCATCATAATTTTAAAATGAAGTATCACGAGCTGGGCTAACTGTGTTTCTTCCCTTTTTTTCTTTAGGCCCTCCTGCCCCTTTACCACTGCTGCTTTGCCCTACTTGGTTTTATCTGCTTTGTCCCTTTATTTTGCCTGTTTTGCCCTAAGTCATTAATTTGTTCCTTTGTTACTTATTACTTCAGTTATTGTATTATTGATTTGTGATTTAGCTGATTTTGTTTAGTTTTGCCTATTTTGTTATTATCTTGAGTTCTCATAGTTAAGTTTTGAGTTCGTTCATATTGTTTACCAAACTGGGATACATGCATTTTTGTTTTTGTTAATTATCTCTGAGTTTTTTTCTTTAGTTTAGGAGCGGAGAGTCATTTTGGTGAGAGGCTAGGCACCCGTGGTGAGGTCCCTTCACGGTTGTGTGTGAGTAGTTGCACTGGGACACCATAGACTGCACCATTTTGTTTTAAGGATTGCTGTGTTTGTTTCTGTGCCCACCTGTGGTGGTTAGTGGTAGCACCCCTAGACACTCCTCTCCCAAGTGGCTTCAGCTCCATTTATTTTCTTTAGTTTGGTTACTTTGGGCTGAGTTTTTAACTATTGTATCATTCATTTTTAGAATTTCTATCAAGGCCTTTTTTAGTATAAATTGTAATAAACTATTTTTATCGACCTTGATCTTTGGTTGTTTCTTGTTTATTAATATTATTCTTTTCTCCTTTTCAGCAGCTCCAGCCCCTGCCATTTGCTTTGATTATTTTGTTTATCAATAAAAACATTTTTGCCTTGATTGCTTACACGTCCTCGCCTCTGTCAGTAACGAACCTGTGGGCCTTAGTAATTATTCTACATACCATTCAAGGTATTTCCTGGGGTGAAATTCCCCAGGTGGCGTTGTTGGTTCACCCTCCATTGTCCCTTGTGAAAGAAAAGCAAAATCCCAGAGAAAACAATTTCATGAGAAACTGTGTTAAAGGTCTGACACCAGAGTAGTAGAGAGAGTGGAGAACATCTGCTAAGGCAGTCTGAATGCAAATCCAATTCAATCAGATGAGACTAGTTCATAAACTCAATGCTCCACAGACCTGTTTCAGACTAATGAGCCCTTTGTCACATAGCAACAGCTTCCCACCAGCTATCATCCTCTGCTTTTGCTTTTTGAAAAGGTAGTGGCACTGTGGGCGGGAGAGGGAAATAGCAGTGATTGGATGATTTACTCTAAGAGGGAGTTGGCTGTAGAATTTAAATTGAAACTGGGGAAAATGGTGAGGTGTGGCTAAGCATAAGAGCAGAGAAATGAATTTGAGTGAAGTCGACTTTGCTAAGCTCCATTTATTTTGTAATCATACAAGTCATTACCTAATGCCATTATCCAAATAGGCTCAATTAGTGTCTCATTTTTCTCCACTTACATGAGAAAACAGGGCTCGTTGTCTCTAAAAGCATCAGACAAGCTCAATATCAGATTGCACTGACAAGAAATAAAGCTGTCAATGTGCACACACAAGCATCTAATGCTGCAACAAGATGTATAATAAAGGTTAAAAAATCCTCAGAACTCATTGTCAAGAACACAAAGAGGTGTAAAATGAAACAATAGGAATGACCCTGAAGCAACCTACATTTATATTTTCCAAATTCCGGGGTCAAACTCCACGATATATTTGTCTTTTTTGATGGTCACTGTGTCATACACTCTTGCTCTTTCTTGGTCGTGTGACTGGCAGGACTACATGTGTGACCCCAGCCAGTCACAGCACATCTTATTTCATGATCACACAACTGACAGAAATGCTATGTGTGATGCTGGCGGCCTTTTGTAGCAAAAAAAAAGAAAGAAAAATGGCTGTGGATGCACTCCTGGGTGCCACGAAAAGGACACTGTGGGCAACAAATGTTTCTTCTGTTTCACTACTGACAGCAGTAACATCTGCATTCTGGAGAAAGCACCTGATTGGTCAACTTCACGGAACTCGTTGTGAGAGGTGTCACACTAGGTGACCACTACATGTATATAAGCTCAAGGATAAATGGTTGCATTAACAAAGCCAAAGGTCATGATCCATGTCCCAGCTCCTACCAACAGGCAATGCTGGTCTCTTCAAGGATGTTACAGGATGTTTTCCTCATATTTAGGAAACTAGGATGTGAAAAACACTCATTTTGGCTTCTTGTATTCAAAATTTCAAGACCACAGGTGAGGGCTTAACCGTAAGCTCAGCTCCCTCTTCACCTGAGAGTGTGGTACAAGAGTCACATTACTGCTGATGCTGCACCAGTCTGCCTGCTGAGCTCGCCTTTCATCTTATCCTGACTTGTGAACTCCAGGACGCTCGAAACTTTTAAGTATCTCACGGTCTTCTGTTGTATAATCACCTTCTTCTATTGCATAAAACATGCATATGTGTATATAACAAAATAAAATTCGATCTTCAGGTGAAATGTCAGCTATACAGGTGCTGGTCATAAAATTAGAATATCATGGAAAAGTTGATTTATTTCATTCCATTCAAAAAGTGAAACTTGTATATTATATTCATTCATTACACACAGACCGATATATTTCAAATGTTTAGTTCTTTAATTTTGATGATTTTAGACTAACAACTAATGAAAATCCAAATTTCAGTATCTCAGAAAACTAGAATATCACTTAAGACTGATACAAAAAAAGGATTTCTAAAAATGTTGTCCAACTGAAAAGTATAAACATGAAAAGTATGAGCATGTACAGCACTCAATACTTAGTTGGGGCTCCTTTGCCTGAACTACTGCAGCAATGCGGCGTGGCATGGAGTCGATCAGGCTGTGGCACTGCTCAGGTGTTATGAGAGCCCAGGTTGCTTTGATGGTGGCCTTCAGCTCTTCTGCGTTGTTGAGTCTGGCATCTCGCATCTTCCTCTTCACAATACCCCATAGATTTCTATGGGGATAAGGTCAGGGGAGTTTGCTGGCCAATCAAGAACAGGGATATCATGGTCCTTAAACCAGGTACTGGTAGCTTTGGCACTGTGAGCAGGTGCCAAGTCCTGTTGAAAAATGAAATCTGCATCTCCATAAAGTTGGTCAGCAGCAGGAAGCATGAAGTGCTCCAAAACTTCCTGATAGACAGCTGCATTGACCTTGGACCTAAGGAAACACAGTGGACCAACACCAGCAGATGACATGGCACCCCAAACCATCACTGACTGTGGAAACTTGACACTCGACCTCAGGCAACGTGGATTCTGTGCCTCTCCTCTCTTCCTCCAGACTCTGGGACCTTGATTACCAAAGGACATGCAAAATTTACTTTCATCCGAGAACATGACTTTGGACCACCCAGCAGCAGTCCAGTCCTTTTTGTCTTTAGCCCAGGTGAGACGCTTCTGACGCTGTCTCTTGTTCAAGAGTGGCTTGACACAAGGAATGCGACAGCTGAAAGCCATGTCTTGCATACGTCTGTGAGTGGTGGTTCTTGAAGCACTGACTCCAGCTGCAGTCCACTCTTTGTGAATCTCCCCCGCAGTTTTGAATGGGTTTTGTCTCACTATCCTCTCCAGGGTGCGGTTATCCCTATTGCTTGTACACTTTTTTCTACCACATCTTTTCCTTCCCTTTGCCTTTCTACTAATGTGCTTGGACACAGAGCTCTGAACATCCAGCCTCTTTAGCAATGACCTTTTGGGACTTGCCCTCCTTGTGCAAGGTGTCAATGATCGTCTTTTGGACAACTGTCAGGTCAGCAGTCTTCCCCATGATTGTGTAGCTTACAGAACTAGACTGAGAGACGATTTAAAGGCCTTTGCAGGTGTTTTGAGTTAATTAGCTGATTAGAGTGTGGCACCAGATATCTTCAATATTGACCTTTTCCACAATATTCTAATTTTCTGGGATACTCACTTGGGGGTTTTCATTAGTTGTCAGGTATAATCATCAATATTAAAAGAAGTAAATACTTGAAATATGTCGGTCTGTGTGAAATTAATGTATAGATTATACAAGTTTCACTTTTTGAATGGAATTACTGAAAAAAATCAACTTTTCCATGATATTCTAATTTTATGACCAGCACCTGTAAATAAAACATATGGCTGTCGTGGTCTCTGTGTAGTTGAGAGCTGGTTGCTGTCATGCAAGTGGCAGAACCTCTGTGTGATGAAAACATTAGCAGTGTAAATTAATGTAACAGCAAAACTCAATTTCCGTCAACAGCAACATCTGATTCCACTAATTTCAACAAATTTAACTGAATGCATGAATTTAATTATGACAATCGTGAAAGGCAGAGATTTTTAACGAGCTTGTTCGGGGCCTCTTTGGTGCAGGGCCAAGAGAGGCTGTCTTTGTTTATGCCTGGGGTCTGCTGTGATGAAGCCTACGAACCTGCACAGATGATTTTCTTTTAACATTAAAATGAATTTGAAGCACTTATCTCCTGTCCAGACATTTCTGTGAAGACATGAACCCTCAGGAAATGAAGCACCTTCCACTTGACTAAAGAAAAAAAAAAAGAAAAGAAAAAAGTTCTGAATAACAAATGAACTGGTGGAATCTAATTTGTATGATAATTACATTTACAGTTAATTAGTTGCAACACAATAGCAAGTAACTGGCTAAGCAGCAGTACAGGGAGTTTAAGTCATCACTGTGAGAGGAAGCTGAAGCTCAGATGACAGATTTAGGATAATAAGAGGATAAAAACAAAGTGTCAGTGACAGGCAGACACTTTCCTTTCATATCCATGGTTGAGACCTGCATGAGCTGTTGGATTGCATAAGATGGAAATGGCCTGAAATCTATTATTCACATGGATTGCGGCTTTTCCACTGATTTGACTTTGTAAATGAATACAGCGAGTGAGTGAATTTGAATTTCTTAGTCTGTGTTCATTTAAGCATGAGCTGTCAGCACGCTTTATTATTCCCACTCAAACAAATCTGGAGCCACACAGCGTGTTAGAAAACTTTGGAAAATAATGTATTTTCTCACCAATAATCTATGCGTGTGTGAGCTAGCAAGTTAAACAAGCCTGATCTTATCATTTATAGCATCTTAATCTTAAAGAAATGTGACATGACATCCATTGTCATAATTCTTGCTTTTCATTTGTTTTTCACCCAACGTGAAAACAAGTTTCTCCAACTAAACTGGCCTCTGCTCAGGAGGTGATACTCTATCCCTGTTTCAGGAACCTTTAGAGGTTAGAGGGAGTGCTGTTGATCAAGCACCAAGCTGATGCAACTTCATCAAAGATGATGCCAAAAAATACAGCAGGACATTTTACCACTGTATTGGTGGAGCAGGACCATGGATGTTTTAAGGAGAACTAGAGACCACGTTCAATGACCCATTCATTCCTGTGAAACTCGCTGAAGGGTGCACATGCCAAACATGCCTCCATGGGCGTCCTTCTGTAAACTAGAGTTGTTCTGACTACCCAAACAAGCAAACAAATCCAAACAAATTCATCATCAAATCAATTAAATATTCCCAGTGATTCTCCAGAACACCGAAGGCAACGGGGTAGGTGTTAGAGAAACACTTCAGAGTTGTCACAATAGGCAAGATCTCTGAAGAGATCTCTCGTCAGTATCATCCCGGAACTCGAGGGCTCTAGCATCTTGGACTTTAGTGCAGTCAGATAGAAGGGCTGTGACTGTGTCTCCCAGTCAGCACTGATGAAGTGACACGTTGTCGTGATGGCGCTTTCATTTGTAAGAACTGGTCAGCAGAGTTTTAGCTTGTCTGCCCTTTCTCACTTTACTTTTGGGTCATCCTCATCATCACAGTGTTTTTCAATGTGTGTAGTCACAGACCTCGATGGCATAATGTTCTCCACCACAAGGTACCGAAGTACCTCTATGAGTCCCTCGCCCTCTACTACACTGATTGGCAGCATGTGGGCATTCAACACACCATGTAAAATGTTTTGTATATGTGCACATACTTGGCCAATAAACCTGAGTCTGAGTCTGTGGAGGGAAAGTCAGGGGCTCAACTTACAGTAGGATTCATCGTCTGGGCACATGAATGTCTGTTCAAAATGTCATAGCAATCCATCCAATCGTTGATGAGATTCTTTGGTCAGACATAAAAAGTTGCTTTCGGATGCAGGTCTTGAATTTGATTAGTTACTTCTTGACTATGCAGTTTTCCACTAAATTAAACTAGATTAAATTCAGCACCTGTGTTAGTTCTGGTTAGTGAGAGCATGTGCACACAGCTCTGGCCTGAGGCTGCTCGTTACAACTGGAATACATCATAGAGCTCATAATTTGGTGGGACTGGAGAAATAAGAAGAGCGAAAAAAAAAGCATTTCTGAGAAAGAGTCTAATATGGCTAAACCCTGTAGAGGAAGAGTCCCTTTCACATTACATTATTGTAAAATGTTGAAAACTACTAAATCTACAACAGAAGATGAACCACATTTGACCTTTTCTTTTTTTACAGTTTATTTTAATCTTATAGTTGCTGTCTTTGCCCTGAAGTATATCCCATCATGCAGTGGACACAAGGTAAAGAGACACTGAGGACAGATCACCAGTCCATCATGGTTCATATTCAGATTCTCCCAGCCCAGATGCCAGACAAGAGGAAACCCACATAAACATGCATAATCCACACTGAAAGCACCTGGGCCAGTCATGAGAGACCAAAGCATCGAGGCACGAGAGCAATGAGTCAGTCATGCTGTGCAGTCTGTAGGCTTCAGTGCATTCCTTTTGTATGTGACAAGCAGTGTTTTGGTACGCATCAGGGAAGAGGTGGAAGGAGGAAAGAGAAATGAAGATATTACATGATCCTACATCAAGTTCTGTTCTACTCAGCCAAACAGTTATATACTGCAGCTCATCAGCGTGTAGAGGAGAAACCTAATCAAGTGCCCCTCCAAAAGCTCATTTTGGTAAATTTCACATTTTACGCACGGCTAAAAAAGGCCAGAAAAACGCTGAACGGAGTCAGAATTGAGGAGAGGATGCCAGACGCACTGGACTGTAGACAAAAAACTTTCAGAGGCTCGTCTCATTTTCACGTCTCCTTTTTACATCCGCTTGCACAGCATGTCACCCCCGAGTGATTTTTACAGAACTGAGACGAACAAGGGGAATAACAACCCACAACCTATCCCATGCACACACAAACACACACACACACACACACACACACACACACACACACACACACACACACACACACACACACACACACACACACACACACACTGACCTCATCTCATTCAGGCAGGTGTGAAGAGAAAAGGCCTCCAGAGGCCAGCAGAGCCACCGTCACCTCTGGCTCTCTGTAGATTAGTCAGTCATGTCTGACTCCAGTGTGACTGACAGGGTGGGAGCTACACGGACACACTCCAACTGTTAGTGTTAATTATTTGGAAGAAGGACATCTGAGAAGCACAGCTGACTTTAGCTCGGTCTGACTGCTGAGGATTCTTCGTGGAAGAATCAATTACAATATCTGTAGACATATTCAGGATATCATTTCATCATTGAGTTTTCATTTTCCAGACCAAGCAGGAAGCACCAGGAATTTCCCCAGAATTCTCTTTGGATTGATGTAAGAAATCAATTCATCTTTAAAACCATAATTATATGTACTCATGATTGCCTAGCCTTGTGTCTACACAGAAGGCATTTCAGCCTGTCAGTTGTACATCTCACGCACATCTGACGCTCGTATTTAAGCCAATCCAGTTCTGAAGCATGTTTTTAGTCTTCAACTCTGTTTTCCTTCATTTTATGCACATAACTACAATGACTGTGCTAGGCTCACGCTCAGTGCTGTGCCTGAACACATCCTGTGTTGACTGAAGCTTTACCACTGCAGTCAGTTCAGGTGGCACTACAGTTCAGCTACTGTGTACTGGGTGATTATTTCCATTATGGATTGAGCCACTGACTAGTTTTTTGATTCATCGGGTGATTGGTTTGTAAAAGAATGTAAAAATACTTTGGTCCAACTAATAGTCCAAACACCAAGAATGAAATAACCTAAAGGAAAAGCAGCAAATCATCACATCTAAAAATCTGGAAACATAAAAGAACTGCTAATTAATATTTCATCAAGGTCATTGAAGTGATTTACTTCCTGTGTTTTCCCTCCTTTGTAATTGTTGATTTGATTCACCTATTCCTCATTCGTTTTACCTGTCCCTCCCTAAATTCTCCTTCCTCAATGCATTTAAGTCAGTGTTTTCCCTCAGTCTATCAATTTGTCCACCAGCGGTCGTCCACCATTCAGGAGGTTGGTGGTTCGTTCCCTGGTCTTGGCAGTCCACATGCTGAAGTACCCTTGGGCAAGATACTGAACTCCAAAATGTAACCCAAAACTGCCCCCAATGCTGTGCCATCAGTGTGTGAATTCATATGTACGTCACTTTGGATAAAAGCATCTGCCAAATGACTAATAGTAATTGTAATATACCTTGTGTTGAGTTTTCCAGTGTTTTTTTTTTTTTTTTTGTGGATCATTGCTTCGTTTTTTTTCTCTGTACCTGTCCCTCACCTTATTTTGGACTCGGCCTGTTTGGACTTATTTCTTGAATTTGCAACCATCCCTTAAACTTTTTGTTATTGCCCTTTTGGAAAAAGTAAAAGATAGTAGTATAAACTAAAATAAGTATATTTCTTACGAAACTCAAGTTACACATGTCAAGTTAATTAACACCATATACATGATATGACATGACATGAGGTGAAGTGAAGTGAAGTGCATTACATAAGTTAGAATCAGTCAGCTCACACAGGACACAACCTGGGTGAAGTACTGTATTTGTTTGGGGAATCACTAAAAACTTGGGCAGCATGTTTTTTTTAAAGAAGGTTCCGAACTGAGTAAAATGACACAGAAGTATCTGAATGAAAGAGCTCAAATTCTCTAAATGCTAAGGAAAAGGAGCTTCAGTGCTTCCTTTTGTATCTCTTTTAGCATACAGTAGGATACACTGGACCATCCTTTACGAAAGGAAAGGAGACAATGCTCCTCCACAATTCTTTGCAGCATCAACATGAAAATAATTCATATCAGTCATGACAACTTCAAAGCACAATCGTGTCAACATTTCAAGGTGGTTCCAAAGATATTAGAATTTATATATAAAGGATTATAATCAGATCATAACATTCAGCACATTAACCATAACAGTCTGTCAAAAATGATGTTTTCAATTCAACATGGTTGAAACTTAAGCGTAACGATATGTCCAGCAGTAGATTTGTATCTTGCATAAATATGACAATTTCTGTCATACAGTCGCACTAATTTGACAACTTGAGATGTGACCTCATCATAGTTTATAATAATGCAGTGCATTGAAGACACAGATGTTTCATAGAGCAGTGTATAAAATGTAGATGTCTGTCAGTCTGCAGTGTAGTTCATACACTTCACTGATAAACTATAGAACTACTACACTACTATGCTTGTAAAACTGTACTTAAGTGCAGTACTTTGGCAAAAGTATTTAACTACTAATGTTGAATTCTATCCAAAGCTTTACATGATACAGTAGCCACTATTATTGCAAATGATGCATGTATGCTTAATTGATGATGTTAAAATAAAGTGCAATACAGTCACTCATCACTTTAAGTTACCCACTAAACAGCCACAATATTATACCTGTCACAGTTAAAACATCGGTACACACCATGCTCTGTGTTTACACAGGGACGCGCTGTGGCAGCACAGTGTTTCTGTTCGTGTGTCTAATCCAAAGGGTTCACACTGCACTCTCATTTGCCAGTCAGGGAGGTGGGAGCTTTTCAGCTTCTCACATCTTCATACCCCATAATCATGTCTCACCAGGAGACGACAGTTGGCTTTATTTTCATCCCTTCTCCTGCACTCTCATTCAGGCACCACTGCCTTCTCCCATTCAGCTTACATGGTAATTGGTACTTCTAGCAAAAAGAGAAAGAGACGCAACTCGAGGGATGTGGGACCTAGACAACAAAAGAAATCTCAAAGTGTCTTTGGATAACTCACAGCTTCCAAATAGCTTTTTGTAATACTGTACCCGGCAGCTGAGATTGCCCACTTGCAGAAAATGCTTCATTTCCCTGGACCGCAGTGTTTAATTATTAAATTTCAATTTAAAAAGAATCAGGGACATTTATGAAATTCTAAATAGTTTAGCAAAACACTGCGTAGAACACTGACAATATTAACAGGCTGCCAGGGTATTATTCAAAGAAAAATGAATGTTTACAGTTTTTCTTTCCCTCCAGACACGTGCTAGAGATCTCATTTATGATGGCTTTTTAATCAGATGCTTAAGATTCAACAGTTTACATGGTCAGTAACAATCTTTAAGCAAATAAAGCAGGAAAAGTGAAGGCATAATAATGTTTCTATTTTTATCTTTATTAGGATAAACAGACGAGTAGATAATGATCCAGCAGAGGACAGTGAGCAAAAGGGGTTTATATGGAAATGTGTCTCAATTTACTACCAAACATGTAGTAATCATTGTGTAATCAATAATGTCTTTGTGGTGGTATCATAGACTGCAGGACTGACATCCAGGATGTGAAAATAGGGTAAATGTAGTGCAAATTGTCTGTGTTTATGGAGTAATTTCAGCTTTTTAATTGACTAACTTTATTTTCCCTAAGGGGAAAGTGATTTGCACAAAAAGAAACAAATAAAAAATTTAAAAATGCAAGTCACAAGCACATCAGAGAGAGACATCCATTCATAAACCAGTGGAAAATAACATACAGGAACTATACAGTACAGCACCAGGCTGCAGGACGTCACGAGTACTGTCAGTTTAATAGACAATCTTTCATAGAAATGTGTGTGTGTGTGTGTGTGTGTGTGTGTGTGTGTGTGCGCGCACAACCACGGGCCCACAGTCCTAATATTCTTGCACATCACAGATGGGACAAAAGCATTTTTTACTTTCGGACTGGAGTTAGTAGTCTGTAAGTAAAAATTCCACTTTAGATTAGCTGTGATTTGCCGCCTGTCATGTGTCCCTTATGTGTGCCTGAATGGACATTAAAATGGTAAAGATGTATACTGTACTTGTAATTTCATTATTTCTGTTTAATTTCTGGGTGTATGGGTGTTTCTACTTCTTAGCAGCTTTGTATACTTTTCCTTTCAGTGCTGTGGGTATGTCACCTCCTTGTACACAGAGCCCCCTTGCTCTTTCTGAGGTTTCAGATAAAGCTTTTTTTTATGTCAGTGAAAGAACCAGATGTGAAAGATAAGTTCCTAAATCACACAAGGTCCCCACTCATCCTGACCCCAAGATGCACTTTTGAGAATGTCCCTCTAGGACATATTTTTTTGATTGTATATTTCTAGTGGGGAGGATGTCAATCAATAAAGTCAAAAGGAACCAGCATTGATCATTTAATTAACTGCAGTTTAAAGCTTTTTATTACGTGTTTTTAGCATTCAGGCACTGGAAGTAGCAATTGTGATTTCATAAATACTCAGCAGTGTTTGGTCGAAGGTGAATCATTTGTAGCTTGGGGTTCTTTTTCAGAGGAAGACAAAGGTGAGTTTTGTTTCCAGTCTGCCCTGCTGTAATCCAGCAGCAACATTACATAACTCTAGGTGTTAAAAGTAGCTGACGGGATGTGCTCATGCTGTGATGCATAACACTGAAATATTAACTCAGCAAAAATGAGTCCCTCCTCCTTCTCCAAGTATGAGTAATGATGAACTTCATATGTACTGTATACAGCAGCACTTTTTAAAACTACATAATAAAGTGCCTGACAATGTAAAATTAAAATCCAGCAGAGTTAAAAGTCAAAACAGATCAGATAATACATCAAATACAGAAGTGGAATGTATGTATGTAAAATAAACTTAAAGCATAAGGAACATCAAAGTCTACAATATGAAAAAAACATGAAATGGCCTTTGGATAAAAATGAGGTGTAAGAAGCAGTTTAAAAGATGAAGCTCTCGTCCATTTTTAGAATCATCCTCCTCTACCAACTGTCACTTGTAAGTGATGTGTACATATCCTTCAAGTAATGATAAACTAAGCGCTGAATTTATTTGCCCTTTTTTGCTTTCATTTCTTTAACACAGGGATGCTCACAGCATTTCATTTTCAACCAGGTATCTGATCCTGACCACCTACCTGTAGTCAAGAACTAGTTACCCCATTGCTGTTGCTCTGATATTTTAAAGCAAGTGGTTGCCTTGTGGTGATTTTAGGATTCACTGTGTGTAGCCATGTCTAAATTTAAGAGGTAAGAGTGGTGGGATGATGCAGGAAGGGGCTGTTCAAATCCCAATGTTGACAGGTATGACTTGACTGATGAGAAGACCTCTTCAACTGTAGTTCGGAACAGCAAAGGCCTTCACTATTGTTGTTTATGTTTTAAGAAAAACATCTCACCCACCTGAAGATATGAAGTTGTGCTCCTCTCCACAAAGGACCAGCAAATGTGGCTATCTATAGGTCCTAATATTGTCATGCATGGTTGTCTGAGCGAGGTTGCTAGCCAGCTACCTACTGTAACCAGTTTATGGACTAACAGTGCTGGACATTAGGACATTTTTTGTAGGGATTAAACTTCAGCCGCCAGCCACAGAAAGTGGTTTAGGATCATCATCAAGCAGTGAATCATAGACTGATGTTTCAGGTTTGTGAATCTGCAGCTGTAACACTTTGGCTAGTAGCAGTGAGATGGTGAAGCAATTAGACTAATATGGATTGTTATTTAGCTAGCCTACCTGTGGGCCGTCAAAGAATTTATTATTTTTTTTCCCGTTTACTGCCATAAATGCTACGGCCATGTTTATACTCATACACCGTAAAAAATCTAAGATTCTTGTAAATTGATTGATGCAAACAATTTCAAGATACAAGCACAACAGAAGGAACAATAAATGCCAACAGCAGACAAACAACCATTTTTAAAATTCACACAACAATGAGGCAACTCACCGGCTCTGCCTGTCAGTGATACACAGATCAATAACAATCTGACAAAAACAGTCTGGTGACTTTGACAAAGGTCCAAACAGTAACCACTCCACAGAAAGACATTTTCTCCCTTAAAATTAGCAGGTAATATGCTTGTCTCCCATTTGCCTTCTGTGTTTTCCCCATTACAACTTCAAGAATCGTGTACAGATGGGCACCATCTTGTTTCCAGTTGCTCTGTGGAGTCTCAGGTTTCAAATGACACCTCAATTGACCAATCACAATCTCGGATATGAAGTAACCAGAGAAGCCAATAACAATGAGTTGAACATAAGGCCCTGCTTCTCATGTTCCGGTGAGAAGATCAAGCCAGTCGCAGCTGATTTTGTAGACGACTGACACTTCCAATAGCCAATGAAATTCTAAACATGCAAATATGTCACTTCAGTGGGTTATTTACAGCTCCAATCACCTCAAATCAACACAATTTGAAGTGACAGATATAGTAAATGGCCTCAATATTAAGATATAGCCAAAATACAGGTATAAATACATTAAATATGAATATAGGTAGCCAAAATTTAGATTTCATGAAAATAAATATAGATAATGATGATGAACAGAGTTTTAGGCATTTTATTATCTAAAATGACTTGAAATATACTGTATATAGCAACCATAAATGGGAAAAAAAATCTCTCTGGGGGAACATGCAGCCTAATTTGGGCTAAGCCCTGAATGTTTACATCTGGCACACTGTTCCTGATCGTTTGAATCTAGTCTAAACCTCATAATCTCTCTCATAACACATCAAGTCTTGTTACTCCACTTGCACTTTTTCCAGGCACTGCTTTATTTTCTCACAGTGTATTGAGTTAGTAGTCACGATACAATATGAGCAACATTTACAGAGAATGACATTGTACACAGATGAGAGATGTGTTTATATGGCTTGAGTTGAATGCAATACATAGTATTATGCCAATCAGTAATAATTAGTACAGCAAACAACCTTGCTCTCATGTTCACATGATCATTGAACATGTTTTTGAGGTTGTCGGGCTGAAAAATACAGCATTCGATTTTGAAGTCTAGCTAGTTACAAGAAGGGGAATGCAATATAATGTCAAACATGTACTGGAGTTACAGAGCAACTTGTGAAGACACTTAAATGAATAATTTGAGATACAGATTGAAAAGCCATATAAACTTACATTTTATTTATTTATTTATTTTTTTTAACACAGATCATGAAAACAATCACTTTTTTGAAGCCAAGACAGAGGAGTGTTGAAGCTGGGGGAACTGAAGGCCCGAAAAAGACTACTGGACTGGCCTACTGTATGTAGGCAGATGCCATCAGTGCTAACCCTAAGACACAGCTTTGTCAAAACGTGCAAAATTCTTAGAATTATACTCTGCAATTAATATACTCAGCAATGTAGCTACAATATTTGGACAAAGAAGCTTTGAAAAACAGATGGTTCTTGCATTTATTATGCTGTAAATAGCTTGTGGCATTGTAAATGCTAAGCATATTTAGTTTGTAATTTGGAATTATTGCCCCAAATGTGAACAAATGCATTTAGTAAACAAAAGTCTCCTCAGAAGAGCAATATATTTGACCAACACTATCTTAAAATTCAATCTGCTATATCTAAAAGCATTGTCATGATGAAAATCAGGCTAACATTTTGCAACCCATGTATCTACAGAATTTCCTTTTGGTACAGTATCAACAGGTCTACCAAGCCTGCTATAAATGCTACATTAGAAGAGTATTTGTCATTTGCACATGTACTGTGAATCTGAATTTAATTTTGCTCGCAGTTCAGAGAATAATGTGACTGGAAGCAGGAAAACCACATGAAAGGTTTCTCTTCTGCAGAGGTGGTGGCAGGTGAGAGTGTGTTTTGACTGTAGAGACTCAACCATACTCTGGTGGAGTGATCATTACTCTCTATGGTGACTGGTTAAGTTTCCAATAGCCTTGCAGGGTGTGTCCAGAGTTCACACTATGGATAATTAAACTGGAATACTAAAAATTCTCAATTTGAAAATCTGGTACAAACAAATAATGCATCCCTAATAAAAGCTGGGTAAAAACTGTATCCATTATGTGACTATAGATGAACATTTCCACAGCACTAATTTCATCAGTTAAACAACAGAGTCATGTCAAACTTGCACTCTGCTGACCTCAATTTCTCTTTTGAACACAACAGAAATAGGTTATATTAACATTCAGTGTTTTTATTCTGTCATGCTTTAATTGTAAGTTTGTGTTTAACGTTTGTGTCTATTTGGAGACATAAAAGAATTAAATCAAGCAGACATACTGTGTCCACTCACTAATTATGTCCAGTCCCTTCAACTGGTGTTCTTTTGTTTGCTGTGTTGCTACCATCAATGAAACTCAACACTTCCTGTGGGTCTTTCACATTAAAAGCTTATTAAGAAAGGTAGACACGATACCTTTTGAGCTGCTGGAAGGCTTTTGATGTGAAACAACTGCAGGAAGTGCTGATTTTCACTGACTGAAGCGAATCAAACAGAAAAGTAAAACTGCCTGCATTTAATTAGTGAATGCACTCAGTATTAGTAGCGTTGACTGATAGCAGTGAGTGACAACTGGTGGAACTGGTGTTTTGGGAATGCACTTTCTACTGAATTTATCAAGACAACACCAAGTGAAATATGATCAATTTCATCATTTTCACTTTTATGTACTTATTTAGTTGCCCCAGGGATGCAAGGTGCATCAATATCGCAGAAAGACATGAAAAAATATGTCTCTGGTGTGGTGTGTCATGTTTTAATAGTAATTGGGAAGTGAACTAAGTATATGAAGAAAAATGCTGAAGCTCAGTTAGATTCAGACAAAGGATGTACAGACATTTTGGTCATGTGAAGTATTCTTCAGGCTTGAGTCACTATGGAAATGGATTATTTACCACTTCTTTAATACTATTAATCGCTTAAAATAATTAAATAAATTGTACATCCTTTGTCCAGTCTAAGTATACTCAGAGTTATCACACTGTAAAAGAACAACTGCAACTGTGTTCATGTTTGCATAGATTAATGTTGCTTTCAGTACATTCCTTGTTAGATACGTGTATGGTTGAAAACTACTTGTGCACGGACACCTCAGACATGATTTTTTTCTGAAATGTGAGTTGATTGATAGCTATGTCACCTTGAAATTCTTAAAAACATGTCAGAAATATAGCATCTTGACAATGTGGAAATGCTGTTGCAAGGACTTAGACTGTTCTGTATTTGATGTCTTACATATGTGGTGACTTGATGCAATCAGAACTGATATGCAACATCACATTTATACAGGACATGCTACTAAATTGTATCTGACAGTTTCTTTGGTGTATGTGAAAAGTTCAAGAACTGCTTATCTGCAGTTTTTTAATGGGAACGTGTTGGTGTAGCATTTTTTCCTCTCTTGGTATCTGGGTTTTCTGCATGTGCCACATTTCCATTCCAACATTTTAGAGCATGAGAAAAGTACCTGAAATATTCACCTGCATTTTCTTTCTTTCTTTCTTTCTTTCTTTCTTTCTTTCTTGAGTATCACTAAAAAAGCCAAGGACGTAGCAGTCCACATGGGTGCACAGTATACTGCTGGTTAACTAGTAGATCTAAATAGAGTACAGGTGTTTTAGAGCTGAAAGCTGAATCTTTTTCTAAATACTATTTACATAAAATGCTGAATAACTTCAAATTATAAAGAATATATTGATATATTCTTGAATAATGGCATGGGTTCATGATGACAGTTTGACATCTTCTGGTTTGCACATTTATCCCATCATAAACTTGTGTCAGTGTACAAAACTCTTGACTATGCAAAAGCTCTTATACTTCCTGTACTGAACAGCAGAGATGATAATAATGATGTACTGAGCAGCATCACCAAATTCTAAAAGTAGTATCACTTGCTTACAAGCTAAACTTGAGGATTCAGTGTTAAAGATTTGTATCATTGTCCAACTCAGCTGTTCTTGGTTCAGAGCCCCTCACTGCTAATTAAAAATGCCATTGTCAGCTCTGTTGTGTTATATGCAATGTCATTGTTCCTGGTTAGCTCACTGAGAGGCAGCATAAGCCGCAGAAACAACTATGATGCTATGATTCGGTGCAGAAAGGTGGTTGTTGAGCTCTGAACCTCTTGAGCAGTGCTCATTTCTTCCTGGAATTGATTTGTACTGAATTAAATGAACAATTCAAGGCAGCACTGAAAGCAGTCAGAAACAGTAGCGTAACATCATGGTGTTGGGAATGATGGTGCAAGACCGTCTACATTTGAACGGCCATCGACAGCTGAACATGGTGACAGCAAATCTTTGAAGTGAACTGATGAAACAGTTACAACCAGCAAACCTTTTTTTTTTCGACCTTCATCAACCTGATGATTTCCACCTCTAATTCAGGGTAAGCTAGAAAATGTCAAACTATTGATCAACTTCACTAACCTCTGCCATTCTTGAAGAAATTACGGACTGTATTTCTGAAAAAAATCAGCTTTAAGTCTGTCGTAGTTAATTGTTCCTTTATGATGGCTCCATGTTATTTGCCAGCTGCCATTCAGACAGTACACAGAAAATGTTGTTGGAAATATTTCAGTATGCATTCATTCTTCTTGTGTTTCTGATCGTTTGTAGGGTGGCAACAAATATCCATACTTAAATATCCATGTAGTGAGTCTTTTACAAACAACAGAACTGTATAAAAGGAAATTCAAGTAATTTATGAGCTGTATAGTAAAGGACATTGTTTTCTCAAACCTGTTCAGGATGTGAATGTACAATTTAGAGCTGAAAACTTTACATTCAGCTGAACTGAAGTGTTTTTAAGATTGTATGTGCATCAATGACAATTCTATCACATTTAATGATACATCAGAGTATAAAATCTGGCTGCTTGAAAAACAACCATTATTGTTCATGACAATTCATTGTTTGACAGAGGTTACAAAGTCATTCCATGCAGTAGCTTCAGAGCAGAGGCTGGTCCAGTTTGACCGAATCATAATGCTGTGAGGTGTTCCCTAGAAAAATAGACCCTTTGAACACTGGAGCTGTTCAGATATATAAAGATAGGCTCCCTGCTTGTATTACACTAAGAGCCAATGAATCACAAATTCTTGTAAAACTCACCGTTGCTTTTATAGTGTAAAATGATTTTACAAACTCAGCTGAGTTATCATTTAGTCAATCTATCAATCATAAGAACATTGGCCTCTTTAAGAAAAAATCAGGGAATATACCTTTAAAGGGAACAACACCCCTTCACTCCATATCACAGCTACAAGTGCAACGCACCTCCTCTTTCCTGCTTCTTAACAATATCAATAGCACGGTGGCAAAGAGTAAACAAACATTGGGCTTTTTTTTAGGTTTGATGGCAATATCTCCTCTGTGAAGACGACTTGAGTTTCACTTGTGCAAACATTTCCAGGGTCAGAGCTGCTCAAGGTGAATCTGAATGCAGTATCAAATCTGCTTACTGAATCTGAATCTCTTCGGATCCTAACTGAAGCTAATGAGGATTAAATTCCAACATTTACGAGTTCATTTTGGAAGAATTAACACATGTTGACGAAAGCTGATGTTCTGCTATTCGTTCTATTTGTCAGTTTAACTGGCAAAAGCAACAGTGTGCTGCTTGCAAGTAAAAAGGACTGAGAAGCTGTAAAAAACTGGAGTAGGTGAGTCGTTAGCATTGGAGGTTAGTGAATCAGCACATTTTGTAAACCTTGAACAGGATTCAAAATTGGGACGGGCAATCAGAACCGAACATTTTATTGGCTGAGATAAACTTGAAAGCCACAGAAATAAAGATTTAGTGAAAAGGGCAGTATGAGTGGTATCAACAAAGAGTATGAAGCACTTTTGAAAGGAAAAATAAAATTTAGCTATAATATAGTTACACTCTGTAGCCTTAATGTCAAGAACATGTGCACAAGACAAAGATGTACACCTATGATTTATGTACGTAGTCTCTTGTGTTATACAGGCTGGAAAATGGTGCCTTGCCCTCTTTGGGTTGAGAACAAACCAGTGCCCCGAGGGAAGGACTTCAAGTATCATGCTTTATAAATGTTTTATTTACTTTAGGAGCATCCAAGAGGGCATGTCTGCAGTAGCAGAGCTGGAGGATATGACAAGGTAGAATTGGGCCAAAGTGTTTGTCTTCTTGTTGGGTACAAAATATTTAAGAAGCGCACTTCAAGGTTAAGAGAATACCACTGTGGTGTGGCAGTGGGTTTTTGCGGGTCATAAAAAATGGAATCAATCCCCTGACAATCATCAACATGCACAACAAATTTCCTTTTGCTCTGAAACAAGCTGTTGGACAGACTGACAGACTAACTGACATCTATCATTTGTATTGCATAATTTATGTTTAGATTTGAATTTAGATTCTTTTTTCCATTCATTTTGGACAGTCGCTTTTATTTCCACTCTGACAGCAGCTCTGCACTGAAATGCTTGCAGATGTTAAACTCCAGCCATTTATTTTTGAGGTACTGGTTTTATAGATACAGATAACCTATCCAATAAACCAGATTGAAAAGGCCAAAAGCAGTGGGGAAGAATATTCGTGAGTAAGAATCAATCTTAGAAACTCGCACATGCATCCTGTTTTCGCGCCAGGCACCTGAGCGGCAGTCGTCGAAGCAGCAGAAGAAGCTGGTGCAGTCTTTTCCATCCAAACACTCATAAGCATAGTCACCCTCCTCATGATACGGCACAATGTTGTTCATCTGCAGCAGGGAGGTACCGGGTCGGATATTCACCATGCTGGGTGCTTTCTGCTGAAAACACACACAGATATTTCAGTATGTTACTCTCACCAGTCAGTGGGTTTAAAAGAAAATTGTTGAAAAAAAAGAAGAAAGACAATGGGTGTCAGGTACCTGTGTGTTGCTGTTGGATTTAGCCTTTTTGGTCTGTCTGTTGCTGGTGAAGTAGTGCAGAGTGCCGTACTCCATGAGGGCAGCAAAGGTGAAGATGAAGCAGACAGAGACAAACAGGTCCATGGCAGTGACGTAGGAAACCTTGGGCAGGGACTTCCTGGAGATGGTGCTGAGAGTTGTCATGGTGAGCACTGTGGTGATACCTAAATGGATCATCACAGAGCCAAGCTCATCAGTGGAATATCAAAAAGTTTTCTGCATTCATTTGACTGTAAGTTTAGGATTGTGGAAGCATACCGACAGATAAAAGAGAAAATAAAAATAGACTCAATAAAAGATCTGTAAAACAAAGTCATCAGAGACCTGTCAACACCAAACTTCCTCAGGCAGCGAAGCTTTTTTGACACAGCACATTGGTGTAACAATCAGCTCAGCTTTTTATCCATTTCAGTCATTGTGTGAAACTTTCATAGTGCAACCCTGAAGCCCCTGGAAACTTCAAATCAGATGTTATAGCATTAATATTTATGGCTAAATACATAAGAAGATAAGACTCTGCTTCATAAGGACTGTGAGAGTGTGATTTGATCAAGTTTGTCTGACGGTGACCAAACAGCCCATGAACTAACATGACAATCTCATTCAAATATTTCTGAATCCCGATTGGTAGACGGGAGTATGTGATCAATGATAGGAAGACAGAATAATAAATATAGAAATTTTTTCAGATAAAATTCCATCACTCATATAAGAAGGTGATTGAGATAATGTGGGGGTTGTACTGCCTTTATTTCCTCACCATGTTGAAATATTTCAAGGATTGATGGCCAGTGCTGTGATTTACAGAAAAAGGCAGCCTAGAACTGTGGCATGAAATAAGAGCACATCAAACCTAAAGATGTGCGCGCTGGGACAGCATCCTTGTTGATCCAGAAGGAGACCCAGGACAAAACCACGATCATGCTGCAGGGAATGTAGGTCTGGATGGTGAAGTAGCCCATTCTCCGACTCAGGTCAAAAAAGATCGTCATGATTACATACTCGCCTGAAAGTTTAGGTAGATATACAAATTGATATGCCAAGGCGGAAACACATTTCCAAAGAATTTTGCTAAAACAGAGTAAAATAGAACACATTACACATTAAAGTGAAGAAGAATTAAGAATAAATTGGATCTATAATGTTATAGCATGGTACTCAAGGTCACCATATAAGATCAGCAATAAAATCTTACAATAAACAACAAAACACCACTCAAACATCAGCATGTTGCACTGCACACTAAATGTTATCCAAACTCTTGTAGTACTAACACCTCATGTGAAACTGGAGACAGGCAACAATTGGAGGATTTGTCAATAATCTCTCACCTGACTGGGTGTGTGCTACATCTGAGGTATTCCTCAACCCTACAAAGGCAAACTGGTAGAGTCTCCAGTAGCGCTGGTCTGCCACCTCTACCGCCCGTCTCTGCCACCGGTACATGATCTCATTCTTGGGATAACCATCTACAGAAACCCCCCAACACAGACACATAATAAATAAATTAGAAGCCTTACTGGTGCCGATAATAATAACACGAAGCTCACATCAGTCATTCAGTGTACTGTACATTAGGGAACATTACACCATGACAAGGCAAAGGGGGGCATTCAAGATGGTTCTGACCCGCACAGTCTCAGGAAATTTCTTCAAATGAGCAAGACGTCATTCAAATGCAAATTAAAGTCTGTGCACTGCAGAGTGTGGTAGGTAAACATGAGCTTTGACAGGCGTTCCTGAAACAGTCAGTGGTAGGTACTCTGTGTAGATGTGAGCTAGTGCTTTCTCCCTGGCAACAGCGTGGACATTACTGCTCTACTTGAGCTGTCGGAAAGTCATTAACACATTGGTTAGTGACATTAGTGACGTTTGTTTGTTAGTGCCGCAATAATTTAATTGACTTGACTTTATATGGTTTATAAATTGGATTATTCTACACAAAAAAGACTAAAGTTTGAAGTGTTTGAAAAAATTCCAAATTCTCACAGAAATAAATATTTTTTGGTCCTCATACTGCATGTGTCCCAGCTGAAAGTGAAATAAGTGAAATTTTCTTTATCTTATTTTACTGATCAGTTAGAACCTCTATTGTCTCCAATGTCACTCTGTTCTTCACCCGCAACAAGATCATTTGAACTAGTTTTATCCCATTACCTTGTCTGAACTTTTACAACTTTTACAAAGAGTTTTACTCAAACTAATGGAATCTGTCAGGCCCTGTTAGCTTTCTGTTTTAATAGTTCCTTGTCTAATGTCCCTCATTACCTTAAAGCTGCTCGTATGAAACAAACAAACAAAAAAAAAGGATCTCTGTCTCCCTCAAAACTATAGACCAATTTTCAAGTTACCTTTTATATCAAAAATAACATCCAAGCAATTGTCTACAGTGTGTCTGCACTGGAAAAAAGCATTTTTGAAATTCACAGTGCTGAGACACTTCTGCTGTAGGTCACCAATGACTTTTTAAAGGCTGCTGCTGATGGCATGTGCTCAGTTCTTGTGCTTCTGGACCTTAATCTGGCCTTTGACACAATAGATCAAAGCATTCAATTAGACAAACTGAGGCACTAGGTGGAGATATCTGGTTTGCATCTATCTGTCAAATAGGTAGAGGCTCTGTGCCTCTTTATGTCTTTATTTCTTTCTTTTTTCTTCTGTTAAATTTGGTGTGCCACAGGGGTTGGTTTTGGAACCATTTTTATTTTCTTTACACATGCTTCCTCTTGGGCACATTATTTCTACACATGGAGTCTCTTCTCATTTTTATGCTGATGATGCACAGATGTACCGGCCTGTTAGTTAATTAAAGGGGAAAGAGAGTTTGTAGTTTGTAGAAAATCAGGGCGGCTGTCAGTTATCTCCCTTCTTAAAGAAGTTCCTTCTTCAAACATATTTTTTCAGATAGCCTTTCCTGATTTTACTCGTGTTTGAATTTCCTTTTAAGTGTTCCTTCAAAATGTTTGTCTTTTCCTTTACTTACCCTTTCCAATACAGTATTGGGTTTAATACACCAAATTGTTTTTTATTTGTTTTATGATGATTTTATGACATGTCTGTTTTTATTTTGCTGCCTTTGTAAAGGACTTTGTAACTTTGTAACAGATTTTGAAAAGTGCTCGAGAAATAAAGATGATGATGATGATGATGATTATTATTATTATTATTATTGCTATTGCTATTATTACTGCTACTGAGAGAGCATTATTTGCACAGCTGCAAGAGTATGCTTGCTTGTAAGCAAAGCTTATGTTCTTTTTAGGCATTTAAACAAATGGGTAATGTGTTCTCATGTGTGTCTCGTTAGTTGTTTGGTAGTTTTTGCTGCTGAAAAACTAGTTTGTACTCATTTGATGACATTTGCTGTGACTGTACTGGTCCTAATATTTGCCGTCAATCCATGAAATGGTCTATGCATTTTTCACCAGTATGTGAAAGATTAACATCAAGACAAGACATGAGAGGCTAAAGCACAATGCAAGAGACGAATGAAGGATGGCACAGACAGCATGAATCAGACTGGGAGAGGGTGCATAATTCATTTAGTCTGTCAGAGAAAATGGGACTGGGTGACCTCCTCTCTCCGCTGGTGGAGCAGATGATAGATTGGTACAGGCTTAGAGAGGGCAGCCTCAAGCAGATGGGCCTTTTTGCAAGGAGAAGGGACAAGGGCTTAGCCACTACGCTAGCCCACACAGAAGCCCCTCTTTCTGGGCAAGTTACAGATGTTGTCAAGTCAAGATGGCGGGTTCAAAAATGGTAGGGGAATACGTTTGACCACCTACAGCTTGAAAACTCCAGTGGACACGAGTGTTCATCCATTGGAAAGTTATGCAGCTTAAGGTAACACTCCGCATTAATAGTCAACCTGACAAAAACAGAATTGTGACAGAGAAAAAGCAAGTCTCAGCGTTGTTTTCGTCCCTCCCAAGTGTGACTGAGCATAGTCAAGGTACTTCATGTTCTCTCTGTAATTACACCTAATTCATAAAAAAAATTATGACCATGAGATCATTGGGATCCTAAAAGAGAACTACATGATAAAAATACAGATGCACACACTAAAGCTGCACAAACAACAAATATTTTTGAAGAGCTGATCGTTCAAAATTAAAAATGGCTACCACAAAAGTTAGCAAACTGGGTGCATAATTGTCCTACCTCAGTGTATACATGACTCTCCCATTGCTCCACAGCCTCAGGAGGCGGTTGGGAGTGGTGATCCAATGGGCATCTGATTTGCGGGAATTCCTGAAGAATGTGTCGGGAATCCAGATTTTGCCTACCATGTTACTGTTGAGCATGAGCAGCTTCATCGAGCTGTTAAACTTGAGTCGGCTGTCGTACCATGTCTGGGCAAAGAAGATGTCAATGGTGTATTCCTGCAACAGAGTTAGGAAATCCAAACAACAAAAATACAAAATCAATATTCACTGACTAGCTTTTCTGTTTCTTTCTTTTTCTTCCATGGATAGAGGTTGAAAACTCTGGAAAAACTAGTGTAAGGACCTTGAGTTAAAATTTTGTCTTGTGTTAAAATGCCATTTCCAAGGCACTTTGAAAGAATGAACCTTTGCACACAAATTGCCATTAATTTTTGTACAGATGTGAACGTGAAACGCAGGTAAGTTAATTATATACACTTAACTACATTTGAGAAATGCAAGCTTAATTTGCTTTGCAAGTTAGTTAGCCTGTACCAGCTAAAATTGGTAGCCATCCCTCAATCCAGTAGTTTAGCCATCTGGCTCACTAGCTAGTCATAACTTGTGATAGCATAGCATTCTATTTAATGTTGATAAAGCAAGGCAAAAAATGTAACTAATTTTCTGAAGTTTTAAAAGGACCCCCAGCCAACCCTTCTCTGATTGCCCTCTAGAATTTTGGGACATTCAGTAAATTAATCATTATATCAGCAGACATAAAGGAAAGGGAAGCAGTCTCACCATGTTGATGGGGTCCACCGGTCCAATACTGTTGACATACACTGCTGTTTCAATCACTGTCGGCCTCACTGAAACATAACAGAGGACATACTGCAATGACATGGACAACATCAAGTTTTGTACATCTTTATAAGCTGATGACCAAAAAGATGCTGTCTGTCAATCAACCTAAATCACAAACTGAGCTATAACAAAGAACAGCATCTCACCTCTACAGACTCAGTCCTCTTTGTACTACATCAAACACTACAGAATTCTGGGGAGACACATTCATATTTCAGCAACTTGTGACCTATCTGACCCTTTTTTATACAACGTGATGAGTTACTCTTACAAACCACTCAATGACTCATTTCTGCTCTGCTACTGGTAATTGACAATCAGAGCAACTAAAACGTGACTAAACTAACAAACTAACCTTTCGAACAACATGACAACAAGAAGGTATCCAGGTGCTCAAAATCACTGAAATTTGGAGCATCTACAGTTTGACAGCTTATCAACATATATTTCCCGAGGAAGACTGTGTAAAAGTGTGAAATAACTTAAGTTACAATAATATCCACAGGCACAGAAACACGTAAGCACTTATATAACATCTTATAAATGGATTTCTGTCTGACAAATGTAACAAACCATTACTGTGTATTGTGGCTCTCAGGTAAAAAACCTTGAATCTCTGTCTCAGCTCATTATGCACATTATTCATAGATCCAATGTAACTTTTCATGAGCAGTGGCCATTACTGCTGACCCAGTGGTCTATCACTAGTGGTTATACCAGACCAAGTGAGACTGTGAAGAAGACCGCGGACCCCATATAGCAAAGAAGACACTCCATAAAATACTGCAAACGGTCAATGAAGTACATTTCCAGAGGATGAACTTGACTTGCCTCCAATGTCGGGCCTCAGTTTGTTGTCATAGCCCTGCAGCAGTTTATTTAGGATCAAAGTCACATCGCTCTCATAGACCTTTGGTGATAAGACCCAGGTCTTATTTATGGGAACATCTTCATAGTCCTCTTCCTCCTGTTTACTGGGTCCAAATGCTGAACTGTGGAATAGAGAAAAAGAAACATTGAAAGATAAAGACACAGAACTTGCATTCAATTCAATGGGTGTGTGGTGAATGCCAAAAATTACATATTAAGATTTGACCGATTTGTTGGTTTTGGTGTGAAAAAGCTCAAAGCTAGATCAATTATATGCTTGTTTTACAAACTGCCTAGATTTTATTACATTTAGGGTGGAAAACCTCTTAAACAGCACATAAGGCTCCAGCAGTGACCACACGGCATGAAAGTTAACAGCCTCACAGCACCTGCATTTAGGAAAAGTCCACACCTGCAGGAGGCCACCTCTAAACTCACACAGCCTCCCTTACTAAGCCTCAGGTTCCCTTCCAGTCAGATGGGAAAAGTATTACGGGTGATGCAATCACCTCCAGTGTTTCATTTGACAGTAGGTTTACTTTGGCTGAAGAGAAAACTGTAATCTTGAGTCACTCCAAGATACCAACAATACAAGCGGTTGGCTGGCTCTCCACCCTTCAGTACATTGACCGTAGGTGTAAACTCAAATTTCTACTAATTCGTCCATCCATTTTCTGCCATTTATATGGACCTAACCATGCTACATCCTCCAGAGGGATTTAAAGGCATTCCCACAACAGATGGCATAATATGCCAATGTCAAGCTGGAAGTACTGGGTTGGGGATTACATAATATGTGACATATTATATTATATGTTACATAACATGACTGGAGTACCTCCACAAGGTGTGCTTGAGGTGTTCAGCAGTGTTAGAGAAAATGCCAAATTCAGTTTAGAAAAAAGTTTACTGCAGCCCTTACAGACTTTCCTCAGCAGACGTATTTCAAACATGTTTTAATCACTGCAGGTGTCTATATTAGCCCCATAATAGCACCAAGCATAGCTGCAAGCTGAACCATATCTTTATGCTCCTTTTTCTTCCAACTTAAAGGTGTAGGAAGCTATATATCATGAATTTGTGTCTCAATATGTGTCAATTGTGTATATTGTATTGCCATAAACTCTTACTCAAACTAAACCTATGGCCTTAGCTATGCGTGACTTTTTTGTAATTAAGAGTGAGGTGACTGTGATAAACATATTTTGTTCTATTTTGTACAGACTGCACTCTTAAAGAGCTGTAGCTATTGGTTCATCCGTACGTGACCATGTGTAGTCATAAAGACTTCTTTTGTGCCCTCGTGCCCTCCACAGGCCTTCCCCAGGTCCACCCCTGCAGTATATGATGACTGTGTGACTTGAGCACCTCTCCCAAATTTTCTTCAGCTCTCTCCATCCCCACGATGGCAAGGAGCTCCACCATAAGCTGGCCACCAAAAGACTTTTCCAGGATTTACCGGGAATCATCAGGAAGGTGGCAGATTTTGAGGCATCACAATGATGGCAGAATCTGAACCTGGTCATGGCATTTTAAATTTCCCCTACTATGATGGCTTTGTTTTAGGTAGCTCTGGCCCTTCATGGAGGCAGCGTTCTGCAACCCCAGAAAACTGGGAGCACTGGTATTTTCCCACCATTTTCCCACCTCTAGAACAAAACCTAGCTTGCATCTTCATGAACCACTGTGCCGCTTAGGTTGCTACAGCACAAAAGAACATCCTGCTGCTATCCTCTGTCATCTCCACCATGGCCACTAAGCCCACGGCTCTTTCCCCGGAGCTAACCACAGACACGAGGAAGGGTATGATTACTGTCATGACTCACACACCACAGCTTCAATGGTGGCTTTGTCAAGAATAATGGCAGACAATGTCTTAGCTTCCCCCTGAACATCAGACGGGAGCTGCTGGATGGTCCCATATTCCCCTGATGGGCTGTTTGGACCACTACTCCACAGTGCCATGGCTCATCTGCATGAAGCAACTGAGAGAGGTAGGTGACAGACTCACCTTCTAGAGCAAAGCTCAGCATCAAAAACACTGAGATGTTTGCTCCAAGAGAAAGCAAGTGCTAATAACATGTCTCTGTCTTATTAGTTCATTGGCTGGGAGCCAAAACCCACTGGACAACCAGTGTCTGCAATGCGGCCAATGGAGATTGAAGATGCAGGAAGACGGAGCAAATATGCGTCCGGTGGAAATCCCAATAATTCAAATTTCAAAATAAAATAATTGTGATCATGTGTCAAATTGTTTAAATACTCTACTGATATGAATTTTCATGTTTTATCATTCAGAATTCAATGTTCAGGTGTAAATGAGACATATGAGACATTGCAGTTCCAGGTTTTAGACATGAGTCTACATCACATCGCTCCAAAGCAGAAAAGGCCTTTTTAGGATGTAATGTGGGAAGGACACACAGCTGTGGGCAGTTTGATATGTGTTTTCTGCTGCTCCGCCATGCTGTGTCTATTACAGGCAGCTTCACATGGCTGAACTCTGTCAGCAAAAAGGTGTGCCGCTGATGTTCTCGGTTAATGAACATGGGCCTGATACTGTAAAGAGACCTGAGGACTTGGCATTCAGCCCAGGCTTCTAATACAAACAACATGACCTCAAATACGGCACAATAACCTAGTGCGGCAGAAATAAACCTTGCTACTCTGTGCTATCAGCTGAAAACAGAAATAATACCATACAAGACTTCACAAAACCATGTTCATCTGAATCATGACCCCTGAATGTGAATCAAAGATTTTCTGCAATTTGGTTGCTACACATTTCTAATAATATTTTTTTCTTTGCTCTATTAGAAGTGGAATTTAAGAAAAGAAGTGTTATGTTAGTATGTCTATGTGCCCATTTAAACACCTCGGTACAGACAAAATGTGGGCAACTGCCAAATGTTTGCTTTGAAATTTAGTATGGATCTTAATGGACCTTGGTGAATTATTGATATTGGCTTTGATGGCGCCGCTTTCCTTTCGTCTGGCACTGCTGTTAGGCCAAAATGTTCCCTCAACAAACACACTGTTTCATAATGGTCAAAATAATTACATGTAAATGAACTCTGCCATGGATATACATGGTCCCCAGAGGACAAACAAGGAGGTTAATGCTTTAAATGATCCCATTAAAAACATGGGCTTTGCGTCCTTGTCAGCGTCATATATGACATCACCCACGGGTTTCTGGAGAAAAGGTTAAAGCTTGAATTTGGGTTTAGCATATGTCACCATTGCTTCATAATGTTTTTTTGATTACTTCTCTGAATAAAAGTTGTTTTCTACACCACTTAATAGAATAACTTAAAAGAAAATGCTAACAAAGCCATTCTTGTGTCTCAGTCTCTATAATAGAACTTAAACAAGGACTTGAATAAGAACACAAATATTTATCTAGAGGCATTATTCAACTGAGTATGTAGAATAAATGCTCTTTCTAAAGACACCCCCAGCCTCAGGTTCACGTTCACGTTTCTATCTGTATGTATGAACGCGGTGCAAGGACAGCTTCAAAGGTAATGCTTTGTCCAAGTAAGAGGCTTGAATGACAAGTCAAGGAACACTAGCAGTCAGATGAACAGGTTAAAAAGAAACCAGCAGCTTATTCACATTATGTGAAACACTTTTACAGAGTCCTAACTGGAAGTGACCGCCCCTCAAATGTTGCTAATAATCCTTCATTGTAACAGAAGACTGTGCACGCAACAGTAAGTATAGTAGGTCAAAGCTCAAGCAGAAAGTGGGTCTATAAACTGTGACGGATGTTTACAACAAACAGTTTGGGTGACAATTTCACCCCTCACCTTCTTTTCTCTTTCAAATAAGAAGGATTAACCTAGAGGTCTGTTTCCAACCTGATCTGCTTGTGTTTCTTGTCCCATTAGATTTTTTTGGCAATGCCACCATGTTCTCAGATCTCAACAATGACTTTGATAAACACATTATTATTATTATCATCAATAGGAATAAAACTACAAAAAAAAAATGCATTCATTTCACGGGTTTGATGAGCATTTACTTAGGAGAGGTGTAATTTCAAAAGGGCGCTACAGTGAATGCTTGTCGGTTGTCCTTGATTCCTTTTTCGCCCAACAGTTACAGTTCACTAATCCTGTATGTATCAGTTGTATTTGATTCAGTGTTACAGCTTTCAGTCTTGATGCAAAAACTGACTGCAGCCACTATGGCTGAGTGCATCAGACTGCCATTCAAATATGGAAAAAACTAACTTTGTATGTCTAGTGAGATGTTGGGAGTTTTCTTACTCGGTTCACTGCAGTCAGAGTTTTCATGTGTGGGCCATTTCAACAACTCACAATTACTGTAACACACTGGGGCATGGCTTTTAGCACTGAGCCGTGGTGGATGCTGCTTGAGTTCAACTGAAGTTTAAAGTCAAACAGTGATAACTGGCGAGGCGTGGCGAGTTCCTCTGAATCTCCTTGCTTTGATTCTGAGCGTTGAATCAACCAGAGCCCTGGAGACTTTTAGACGAGTCACTGATTCCGCAGCAGCTCAGTCTGTCTCAGCATATTCTTCTTCAGGGACTTTTCTCCACTGTCATCTGTTCTAGTGGCTGTTTGGCAAGCTGACACCCAACAAAGCCTGTGCTGCCACTACTGATCACCAAGTTAAAGAATGAAAGGTCTCAAGAGCTTGAGGTCCGAACGGAGGCAATCTGTTCACCTTGTAAATCTAATTGGTAACACATTGCTTTGATGCCTTAAAGTGTATTCTATTTAATATTTATAAGAAGCCTATAAATATTTATGATTTATATTGGGCTATAATGTGGTTGTGAGCAGATTTGTATTTATTAATGCTTTTGTCAACAATCGTAACTCCTCCTGTCTGCACCCATAAGTGGAGGCGGCTGTTTAAAAAGAAAATGAATGGCAATATAACAAAACACAGCTGTAATAACATAAAATATGTCTTATATCAAATAATACATGGGGAGCTGAACAGGAGGACTTTAAGTAATGTGGAAACACTGAATTGATGTGATGGTCGTGTTGTGAGAAAATAAAAGGTTTGTCCTGATATATAGTTTATAACTGCAAAGCCTGCATACAAAGATGATGGTCCTGCACTCATTATTCATCTATTCTTTCATTTCCTGAAAATGCTTCATGTGATTTGCTCCAGTGATTGAATTAACATCAATCCCCTCCAGACACGTGTCAGAAATACTCTGCTTAACTTTGACTAATCATTAACTAATTCTAATTTAACTAATTTAAGTCATTAAGAAATCTGCTCCTCTCTTACTGAAAAATCCAGGACGTTTTATTCTCAACACGAGAAGTCTCCTATCTCACAGAGTTTATTCTCACTGTAGCACAAGTTGTCATGTCACAAATTATGCTTGTAGGTGCACGAGTCAAACTAAGATCGCAAGTTCTATTGTAAATGATGACATTATGCAGCATCGAAGTCATTTTGGAGGATAACAAGTTGTCACACAGTACAGTTTTCTTCTAAAGCTTTAAGGGGTACTCCTTTTAAACTATTTTTTTCAAGTCAGAGTTAGTTTGCTAAACTTCCTCAGCCTGTGGAAACATTTGCATAAGCTCCTCTGTGGCTGTGGAGGAGCTGACAAAATAGCCCTAATGATGTCACAATGATCATCAAAAGAACGCTCAAGTTACAAGCTATGAGCAACGCATTTGAAAGGCATGGGCAGTTGGGAAGAGAGGGGCTAAAAAGAAGATATTGCTGCATTGTGGGAAATGTAGGATCCAGGAGTTTGACAACTAGGAAGTAAAAGCCAGATTTCTTTAAATGACGGCAGCAGGAGCTCCAACTGTTCTGTGGACTGGACTTTAAATGTGTAGCCAGCATTGACTACAGGTAAAATTAGTCAAATTTTGAAATGCCAATTCAAAATAGACTACATCAAAAAATTAGCATTGACAAATGCAATGATTTTACTATTATTTAGTTCATTTTTAATTTGCAGCTTAAAAGACTCCACACCTTAAAGGCACATTTTAGGCTCCGTCGTTGGGTGCATTAACTAACCTTAATGGTGTTTGAACATTTGGTGTGCAGAAGGATTTGTTATGTGAAGATACGCAGTGTTTACTCTGCAGCTTCTACAGTACACTGCCTGACATTTTCACATTTTTCAACTGGAGGAGCAGGCCTGTCCTACCAGGACACAATTTAAACCTCTGTGACCAAGTGACCCACAGAGGTTTCCTCTGGGGCTGAGGTAAGTGAGGATCTGTGTCTTTCAAGGAACAAAACCATCCATCATCCCTCCAAGAAAAGTCCACATGACATTCTGCTGCTGTATCAAGACAGATAAGGGCTTCAGGCTTACAGACCTTCTGACACTACTAAACTCACATGCCGGTGTAATAAAGCCACCTTTTTTATGGCCAAAATTGCGCACATCTTAGGAAAAATGCAAATACACGACTCAAGGTTGGTTACTCTTAAAAACATTCCCCGATGAAGCAGAGGATCAAATCTTTTCCCTCCCAGGCCTGATCTCGCACAATGACCCACTGTACCGTGATCACAGGTAGAATACAAGATGCGAAACAAGGGCGAAGACATGACAGCCCGGAGGAGGCGGCAACATCTGCAACGGTTTAATCTTCCCCCTCTAACCGTGATGGAGGCATCCCTGCTCCTTCACACCAACGCACACTTACCAGAGTCCGAGGAGAGCGAAGAGCAGCCAGGGGTTCATGGCTTTGTCCTGCACAGCTCTGAGAAAAAGCCGCTTCATTCTCTCCTCCACAGCTGGGAAACGACCTTAACGGTGTCCACGGAAACACGGGAGGAATGAGAGCCTTCCGTCGTCAGGTCGCCTCCAAACGCAGCCGATGAGGTTTAAATGTAGCGACGGAAGGGTGCGAGAGATGCGTCCATAGTGTGTGTGTGAGTGTGTGCGTGCGTGTGTATGGAGGGGGAGGATGAGGATGAGGCAGAGTAAATGAGGCTGCTCCCGGGTAGCTGACTCTGCTCTAGTTCATCTGCAGTGCCGCTAACAGGCTGCTGACAGACGCTGCTCACACACACACACACACACACACACACACACACACACACGCTCGCACGCTCGCACGCTGGAAAAATCCCTCTTTCGGTTTCCACTAACTAATGAGCGACTGATGGCTGTGGAGTTGCTGTTCGCTGTTATTCACCCTGATTTTGATGTAGCCTACATGCGGATGAAGCGTGCTGCACATTCACGCCCGCTGCTGTGTGATCCATTGACAGCGCCGGAGCTGCTCCAGGCTACACAGACCCTCATCACTCAGGGTGCTGCTGACCGCTGGAAGCTGTTCACGGGGGACCACCACAGGCTCCTCAGCAGCTTCAGCAGCAGGGGTTGGACTGAGCGCTTTGCTCAAGGGCACCTTGACAGAGTTGTGTGAGGGGACAGCGTCACTTTCACTGGTTTCTCAGTTACTCATCAGGTCTGTAGGATTTTAGTGCAGAGGTCATGAGTCCAAGGTGCGTCTAAGGCATGAAAACTGAGCACGCGCATCCATCCACCGCCCCATCCTCAACACCCTGACTTTCTGCCCTGCTACATAAAGGACACACTACCCCCTGCAAAAGCAATGAATGTTGGCACTGGATGGAGCGCAGAATTCTTTATTTTGAGACACTGGGCTGGCCCTGACTAGAAACAGATTCACATGAAGTCTCCTCAGACTAGCTAATGAGTGTCTAATGTATCATCTACAGTTGTACACACAGAGTACAATTTGAGCCCCCCCCCCCCCCCCCAAAAATAAAATCATTTCAGTTGAGTGTTTTTCACCAGGATTCTATTCCTGACAGTGTAGCAGCATATAGACCATCATAAAGAGCAATGGTACCTAACCTGAGAGGGAGGGGTACTCCGTGGAGGAGTCAGGAGATGAATCTTAGGGGCTGCCATCTGATTACGAGGATAAGAAAGATGACAAAGCCTCATGCTGCAACAAACAAAGGACATTTTTTCCTGACTTTTCTTCAATTGTTTGCTTTTTCTTACACAGTTTAACATACAGGCATTATAGCATAATTCAATATCTATCTAATTTGCTCTTAAGCAAATAAAGTTCTGCTCACAGCACAGACATTTTCAGTGTGTTGGATGTAATTTGATCAACAGTAGAACGTAGTGTTACTGAAACATCTAACAGATGAAGTTTTTGTGTAGGCTGAAAGTACTGCAGGCAGTCTGCTGCGCTCTGGAATATATGTGCTTGAAGACACATGTATGTCTATTATGTGAGTGAGTATTTAATGATCAGATTCCATCTCACGTCTCTCTCTTTTCACAGCAGACATTTTATCATGTCATTGCATGGAACCCATAACCTGAATGATAATGATGATGTCCTAACATCATTAATTACACCCGTGTTTCTCCTGCTATGGCAAAATCACCGCTATGAAAAAGATAAGAGCTTACTGTTAAGCTGGAAAGAGGCCCACAAAGCTAAAAAGAATATTGTGCTGTGCTTTATTACCCAAACATTTTGCCTGATGAAGGCGAGGGGAGTTGAAGAACTCTTCTTGAAGAATTCGTTGATTTTTTTAATTAAGATGTATCAAAGGTTATGCTGTAAATAAATAAATAAAACAAATGAATTCAGTTTTAAGTGTATGCAAATCATCCCAAATGGCACCACAATTATTATCTAAAGTAAACTCAGAGTTCTCTTGTGTGGGGATACTGAATTGCCACATTAACATTAAAATTTTACATTTTTAGAGTTCAGAGTTACAGCCCTGTTTCTTTATTCTGTTCCAATGGATTTTCATTAGTATTGTGGATTATAGTTAACCCAGTAGTGTCTGCTGAATACTACTACTATATTATGTTGCCAAAAACCCAGGACACTGCCACTGTTTCTAAAAAGCTCATCAACATACTTGCTTTTGAAATCACTTGGTATAGTGTATGTTCTGCGTGTTGGTTTTCCACCTGAACGCCCTTTGGTCTAGTGAGGCGAAGTTCTCTGAGATGAAGACCAAGTGTTGGCAGTCATAATGGGCAGCATAGCTTCATTTTATTTCGCTTTGTCACTTGGTTTCACTGTCAGCAGAGAGGACGAGTTGATGAGAGGAAGATCTATCATGAAGAGATCAAGCAGCTGAACACTCATTAATGTTCATCCTCAAATGAAAGAGGAGGAAAAGAGAACCACGGTACCTTGTAGGGTTGCATTTTCAGCAGGAGGTTTTAAAATAGGATGTGGTGTTTGTCACATTGGGTGGCCTAAAGCACAGGTCTCAAACTCATTCCACAAAGGGCCGAGTGGCTGAAGGTTTTCTTTCCAACCAAGCAGCAGCACACCAGACTTGACTCATTTCATAAGCTGATCTCAGTCTTCAGACAGCTGATTGGTCAGACTACATGCTCTTGATTGGTTGGAGGAAAAACTTGCATCCACAATCTGCCCTGACCTGTTAATATAAGACCTGTGCCCCAACCTGAGATTTAACACACAGGCTTCACAGTCACTATCTTTAAAGTGCTTCATTTTTACTTGTGCAATTGGAACATTTAGAGACATTAACTGAAGTCATAATTAATCGTAGCCTATTAAGCAGAATCAATCACCAACTATGCTGATACTCACTGTCCCTGGTTAAAGCTGCGTTCTGCATTCTTGAATCACAAATCCAGCTGAGGAAAAGTCTCTTTCAATCTCTGCACTGATGCCGGGAGGGTGAGCACACTCTGTGCAATCAGTGCAGGTCAGGAAACATCTTATCATGCTCCTTCCACCAACACAAAACTTCAGAAGGATCCTCCTTGGGTGTCTTGAATTCGATGTAGGCTGCCACCACGCCTTGAAGGTTGCACAAGTTCATTGGCAGAGTCGTCTACGTCACCTGTTGATCATGGACTGTGCCCACCACCACTAGTGGTGGGCACAGACCTGGTGTGCACTGCAGGGAGCTTCCAAGTTTTTCCCAGAGTTCATGAAACATTTGAGAGGAAAGTTGAACAAAAAAGGAAATAGAACCAGAGAAAATGGTTGAAACGATTGATGGTAAAGTGCAAACATGCATTGAGTGTACTGCAGGAAAAATAGTTTATTTTAATACACTTAAACCTTTCTATGACTTTCTTGAACTCCTAATAAGATAATAATGCACATCAGTTGCATGAGAAATGTATGAATGGGAGGTTGTGATTTTTTGCCTTCAGATAGACTTTAAAGGAGCTCAAGATTGAGATTTGATTGTTGACATTATTCATTTGGGACTTCAATTATTTGTGAGCCCAGCATAATTATTGTAACAGGCATAATGTAGTACCTTTAACAAGACGCCGTGCTTCATTGTTAACGCACACCACTTCACCCTGGTGAAAAGATTCAGGCTTTTCAGTTTGGGATGCAGGAACAGTGAGGGCTTATGCAGACGATCTGAGAGATGCAGTTAGAATTTAAGTCAGAATTTTGCAGCATTTTTCCTCCAGTGATGACAGCTTCAAACTGTCATTTGCTGTAGTACCAGTGGCCCTGCAGCTGTTTCCTCAGTGATGATGTGCCTAACTCACAGCTATCAAAAACTAATACCACAATTTGGTGTTCACCACTGGCTATTTTTGCCTTCAAGTCATCCATTTTTATGCACTTGCTAGCTGCTAGCCTACATTGCTGTTGGATCAGTGACCATCCATTATTTGGTTGGATGTGTACCTACTGGTCAAAGGTTATGTTGTAGGCTGTATACTGTAGGTAAAAATCGTGCCAGCTGTTCGATAATCTGATTTTGATGTTGAAATACTGCACTTTTTATTTTTGATTTGATTTGCTCTCATTCGCTGTCCGCCCAAATTTACTTGATTTTTATCCATGGCCATGAATTTATAGAAATACATAAACTGCTAATTTGCCCCAATTTTTGCAGTTACCTGGTGGCTACCTGACGTGATGCAGGACTCTGCCTCCTGTTCCTCTGGCTGTTCACAAACTCTTTGGTCTTGCTGATTTTGCATTTCAAGTGATTGTGGGTACACCACGTGCTGAAGCTCTCTCCAGTCCAGAGGGAGTTCTGGTTGTCTGTGACATCACCATTTTGTCTGAGGGGTTGTTTTAAACCTGGACTTTGGATTTGCTGCTCCTTATCATCATTGTCAGTTCCTGAATGCATAAAAATCTGATTTTGGAGTGAGGAGAGTTGATGACTAGAAGAAACTGATGTGGGACAAGCAAGCAACAACCACCACAGCAGGTGGAGATACATGTCAATCAAGTAAACACTAAAGCATATTTAATTTCTTTAAAGCTTAATATCACCTCTTGTTAATCACCATCAAGAAACACATTCAAATAAATGAAATTAACTATTGAGACCTAAATTTCCTGTAGGGGAAAATATTAGTGCTGTTGCTAAGCAACTGTATCAACTAATTGTTCATGCCAAAATAGCATGAAGAAGACGATATGAGAGAAACCAATTTCAAGAAATCCCACTTGCTTTTATCTTTTCATCAAAGTTTCTACTCTGTAGCATCAGCACTTCTGTTGATAGACCACACACAATTACATTTTCATTCAATAAACATTAGCTCAAGTGTTTGGCTCACACACAGACAGGGATGTACAATTTTGGTAAGGTATTCTGTATGTGCAAAGAATAGTAGCAGTTCCCTTCAGATGCTCCAGCCACAGTAATTTAGTCACTTTAAACTTTAGTCAGAAATAAATCCCTTGAAAAAAAACAAAAGTAGCCATGTGTTAGTCCTTTTCTGAATATTTTCCCATTCTGTCTCAGGCTCTCAGCTCCAAACCCTGTGGTGCTTACTAAAGGTGTAAATCCACAAAATCCACAAAAATGTATAGTTTCATTTTTAAAAAAGTTTCAAGACACCATGCAGTCTTTGTCTGACTTTCATTTATATGTTTTCATGTATATGTGGACATGGAGGTTTGGCTATATAGCAATCATTTGAAAACATTGAGCAAAAATGTATGTATGATGTGAGGTAAAACTCTGGTATGGTCCTTTAAAAAGATAAAATCTGCCTTCCTCACATAAAATATTTCATATTATTCCCTTTCGTTCCCATCAGATTACTTTGTGAGATAACAGTGTGTTTGTATTTGTTTATGGGCGCAGTGCTGATTCCCTTGTTGCTGACTGAAGCTGCAGACAGCCCAGTGGTGAGAGTGGAGGGAGAGAGGTAAATTATTCACACATGATAAAACCATTGTGAACAGCCTTGCCATCCCCCGGGCCAGTGCTGTAGCTGTAATTATATATTAGATCTGAGTAGTGCAGAGCTGCTGGGCATACAGAGGGCTGCTAGGTGGCATTTTACTTTACACAGAGAAGCTGATTGTGTGTCAAAGGTATAGTATGTGATAAGAGCAAGCTATTAGTGCTAATTACTTTGTTGAGTTTGAAAACAAAAGCCATGTAATTAATGGGTGTGTAATCCAGTGATGTGATATGAAAGAACACATTAAATCTGACATTTTTAATTCTAATTAGCCACTGCCTGCAATGATCAGTTTCTGATTTGTGTGACCTCAGTCTGTCAGAATTCATGTACGTTTTCTCCATCAACAATGACTCCTCAGGCTGGAAGAAAGTTACGGGACAATATTGGGAGGAAACAGTTCGGCAGACAGACACTGACACTGAACTATTTAACTGAACTAATTTTGCCTTATTGAATCAAAACACGTTGTTTGCATATTTGGAAGCATATTAAAGGAGAAGGCTGACTATGGCCAAAAGAGAATTTGGCAGCAATGTCAAGGCAAAGCTATGAGCACTAAAAATTAACTTTAAGGTAAGAAAAGTTTGTTTGTACTTATCAAACAGAGGAAATTCAAAGTGCTTTACATAAGATGAAGACATGCATTACAGCATTTTACTTCACTTATTTCACTTTAACTCCAGATTCTATGAGTTTTGGCATAACCCTCTGAGGCCATTGCTAGAGTGGATTCATTCCTTGCTCATGTTCAAGCAGGAATGAAGACATTTACATGCTACAAGGGCCCCACCTCAGTCTCATAAGCAACCCTTGCTTATTCCTTTTGAATATCGTTGCTTGTGTCTCAAAGAATGCTCAAGATAGCCTTTAGCTTTTGTAAGAGGCGCACCGGCCTTTCAATTCCAATGTAAACCCATCCACAGCAGTGTGAGATGACCAGAACAACTGCCCCATCTGTCCGACATGTTCTTATCCCTGGAACACATTAAGCCTGCCTGCTGCAAAGCCTTGGCTAATGTTGTAAAATGGTCACAGTTTGGCTAAGTTTAGGCACCAAAACTACTTAGGTTTTGGAAAAGAAAGTTCACTTTTGGATTCTCACAGGACATGAAGCCCAGTCTTCTGGCTGAAAGTCGTTTGTTTGACCCGTCCTAACACTTACCCTTACCACCCCAACTTCTTGACAACCTTCTTCCTTTTTGCACCATATCATCTTGCTCTAAAATTGTCACAGATGGGTTTACAGCGGAGGTGGCACGGTGGAGCAGCAGGTAGTGTGCGTGCCTCACAGCAAGAAGGTCGCCGGTTCGATCCCCTTCACACTTCTGTGTGAAGTTTGCATGTTCTTCCCGTGCATGCGTGGGTTCTCTCCGGGCACTCCGGCTTCCCCACAGACCAAAAACATGCTCAATAGGTTAACTGGTGACTCTAAATTGTCCTTAGCTGTGAGTGTGAGCGTGAATGGTTGTCTGTCTTTGTATGTTGCCCTGCGATTGGCTGATGACCAGCTCAGGGTGTACCCCACCTCTCGCCCGTTGACAGCTGGGATAGGCTCCAGTATTTGATGCATGAGGGAGAGGGCACAATTAAAGCACCACAAATAACAATCACAAAATATTCAATACAGTGTGAGTCACAGGAAAATGAGAGAGATTCCAAAAATAGAAACAAGTGAAAGAGCATGGGGTCGATAGATAATTAGAACGGTTAGAATTAGGACTCTCTTTCAAATCAAACATCTTAAGAGATGAATGGAAAGTGCAACTGCATTTTCAACATTTTGTAACACAGATGTACCTTAACCATGTCATGTGATAAGAAGATTATTAATAGGACCTCTATAGAAAACTGCAGACCATTTAACATCCAGGAACTCTCTTTATAGACAGTATGTGACTATCTATATATGGCCATGGATATAGCATATTGACTATACAGGGTCCAGCCATAAACTGGGTTTTGACTTCAGCTCCATACCTACAATACAGACATGGGACTGATATCAGAAAGTAAACAATTAAGCATGTTTCCCAAAATATTGAATTTACTCTCTAAGAGCTGGCTAAGGTAACACAGAAGCTCTACACTGCTTTTACATGAACTGAAGGCAGTACACTGGCAAACACTAAATGTTAACCATTTACCTCAACCTTTTGCCACTGTCTGTCAAGAATGACCCTTCACGCTCAGTTTTTGGTAATGGCCTATGGACAAATCACAACCACCATATATATTCATTGCGGGTTAAATAAAATTCCTGGTGGCAGCCCACTTATGGTTCAACAACCGTCAGGTAAAGAAAATTCAGTCAGAAAAATGCTTTTAAACCTTTTAAGCTTTATTTCTCCATTGAGGTGTTTCTAATGGTGTTAAAATCATTTGGTTTGGCATTCTTAATCCCACATTGGCCTGTCAGAATTGTAATCTCCACTGAATATATGAGTTTGTCCAGGATGCAGAGTGAGGGGGAATCTGTGATGAGCACAGGGCTGAGGGTGGACAGTCTGGCCTCTAGCTTTGGTTGGGCCCTTAGAAAGCTACACAACCTCAGAAATCAAGACTCCCCTGGAGGACAGAAGACTCACTCTGTGTGTGTGTAAATGAGTCACTCTGACAGAAGTAATGTTGTGTTTTGTGCATTTGTGAGTGCATTTTTTGTGGGGAAAAACATACTGTACAAAGCTTGTGAGTTTTGAGTTTCTTGTATGAATGGACAGATGACACAGAGGGAGCAAACTCTGTACCACAGCATCAGTTTGAAAATACAGACTGGAGTGTGTTGGCCACTCAGGCCACCGTATACTCAGTTGACTGATACTATAATCTGAAGCTGTGGATGAACAGAGAGGTCTGCCTACTGCTGAAGGCATGCAACACCACTTTCCAATCAGGCAATACTCAGGCTTACAGTTCTAGGGTTAACCTGGTTACCATTATCAAGAGGGCAAAGCCCAGCTACAAGCTAAAAACTGAGGTGCACTTGAACAACAACTCTGGCCTTTGACACATGTGGTACCTGACCAACCAGCACCGCTTCCATCCTCGAAGAACGGCATTTACACTTTGTCAGGAACAACCAGGAGGCGGACATCAAGGCTGTGTTCCCTGCAGACCACCAGTCTCTCACACTCCCACAGACATGCGTGCTGCACTGATGACTAATGCATGTAGGGTTGCTGGCCCTGATGGCATCCCCATGCAAGTGCTCAAGGCCTGTGTGCCAGACAGCTGACTGAGATCCTGACCGACATCTTCAACCTGTAACTGGTCCAAAAACTGACATGCTTTGAAACAATCTCAATTGTGCCAGTGCCTAAAGACTCCACTGCAGTGAGCCAAAAGAACTTGGGCCCTGTTGCACTCACCCCCACCATCATGAAGTGTTTAGAGAGGCTTGTCCTAGCTCATCTCATCCCTGCCTGCCACCCTCAATTGACACCCTGCAATTTGTCTACTGCCGGAATAGGAGTACAGAGGATGCCATCGCTATAGCACCACATCCCTCTCACACCTCAACAATACTAAAACCTATATTAGAATACTGTTTGTCTGTGACCAACTTCTGGTCAGCATTCAACACAATCATCTTCTCCAAACTCAGTGATCATTGAGTGTTATGTTACACGTCCTCAACCCTCACCATGAACACCGGCATCACACAGGGCTGTGTGCTGAGCCCTATCCTTTACTCCTTTTTCACCTATGATTGTACACCTACACATGGTTCCAATACCAATATGAAATTTTTAAACAAAACAAAGGTGGGTGGCCTCATCAGTGACAACAACGAGGATATCCAACACCGGATAGCATAGTGTGCCAATAACAACCTGATCCTCAACACCAAGAAGGTGTTCGTATGTATTCGTATTCGTATGTACCCCTCAGTGTTATTTACATTATACTGTACATCTCTATACGTATGTACATTTCTCTGCACTACTACTGCTAGTGCTACTGCTTTTTGCACTTCTTGTTAGATGTTAAACTGCATTTTGTTGTCTTACTGTTTGTACCCTTTGCAATGGTAATAAAGATGAATCTAATCTAATCTAATGACACCCTTTGAAAGGCTAGCCAGCAGTAGGGATAACTTGATGCTATTGCAGATCAAAGGCAGGTGAACAAGTGCAGAAAGGAAGGTAAATGTGCTGATGTGCTGTGGATGCTGTGCTGGACCTGATTATAGCCTCTTCAGCAACACTCACCATTCAGCAGGACTCCACTCTCAGCACTGCTGTGGATCTAAGCACTGTTGGGATTTGGATTCCTCAAAGCCTGCTGACTGGGTGTGTGTGCACGTGTGTGCGTGTGTGCGTGTGTGCGTGTGTGTGTGTGTGTGTGTGTGTGTGTGTGTGTGTGTGTGTGTGTGTGTGTGTGTGTGCGTGCGTGCGTGCGTGTGTGTGTGTGTGTGTGTGTGTGTGTGTGTTAGGGATATCTGGACACCTTTGTATCGGGTACCCTGTGCAAGTTTTAAGATTTAAGCCCCAGTAGCTGCAAAATGTAAAGATAATGATGTTTGTCTGTTCATCATTTTAGCATGACAACAACCCATACCCCCATGAAATTTGCTTGCATATTGATGATCCCAAGAGTATCAATTCTTTTGCTATCAGGTCAAAATTTCCAGCCGTCAGAACTCAGATGATAAAGATAAACTACTCATGGGCCCTGTTCCTCAAATGCGGCTTCACTAATCCAGACCAACATGCTGTTATCAGCTCTCATCCAGCTAAGTGGATTCTTTGAATGCAGGTTGGGGGTTGATTTGTGGATATTGGTTGTTATCTTGAATACCAGTGTTCTCTTATCTTGAACATGAGGAAGGTGTATCATTTTTGTTACTGGTGTTGTTTTGTTCTACATTGTGCTCAACAATATTTTCAGTTTCCACAGTTCAATTACATAGTTGCTACTTATGAGCACATGGATGCATGCATGCATACTGATTTTGTGCTGAAGATTAAGGGGATTTAATTGCATGACCAACTCTGTTTCAGTCCAGGCAACTAAAGTTTGTACTTTGTCAGTAAATTATTACTGTTCAAATGACAAATGAACTTTGTTTTCTGTTTCTGTTACTCTGTTAACAGCCACAAAGTTTGAATTGAGTATCTAAGGTTTATGGTTAGTTCCTTTTCAAGGATATTTTCATCTTGCTGTTTTATCTTGTGTGTTCTATCCTACAGTATATAGATAAGAACTATTGCGAAAATTAAGTAAATAGTAAAACAGATCAAAAGGGTTTATACCTTCTCTAGAGTCATCATCCATCTAAATAAAGGTTATGTATGACCTGCTGTATATTTCACCCTAAAAACACTTGGTCTTGAACCAGCAAACTGTGGATAAGCTGTGCTGAATAAGCAGGTTTGGGCTTGCTGTTCCAAAAACAGGTGAAGATAAGTAAAAAAAATAAATAAATCCAGATTTGTGTCAAATCATCAACAATCAAATCAAGCTCAACTCAGTTATCTGGGAACAAAGAACTGGGCCCTGCTACTCTCAATCCTGACCTTGTGCACACAGCAATAAACTATGAGCTTGAAGCGCTTTGTGGTATTTCTTACCCTGGGTTTCACCTCTCAGGCTACTTACAAAGACAGCAAATACAGCAGAAGATCTAGTAAATAGGCAATGATTTTAGACACAGCCTCTTGTCCAGGGTCCTTTGCTGTTTCACTGATGTAGAGTCCCCCACAGCTATCACATTTGATGTGACGACGGTGTCAAACACCACTCCAGTCTTCCTGTTAGGGTCGGCCCTGTCCTCAGGGTGTACCAGCAGAGATCTTATGGTTTTGAATGGTTTGTTCTGCCGCTGTGTGACTTGAACACTCATGTGACAGTTCAGCTATACCAGGGAATCCCACTGGGATGATTGGGGCTTTTGTCTTATACATTGCAGTGAAATTAGTTGATATAGTGTGATGCATTGAAGCACTTTAAATACTACGGCAGTATTGGCAAATACCAGTATCTTTTGGTTTGATCTTTTGGTTTTGGTTTCTTCAGTTCCATGCTGAGGGAATTCCCTCACCTCAACATTCAGGTTGAATATTAAAAGACATGGACGTCCACTTGCATTAATACTGAATTTTCTGAGAGGAATGAAGGGGAATTTTGCAGAATTTGGAGGTCTCAAAATTCTGAGAATCATCTGACAGTGGTCCCAGCAGGACAAATGTGGGAGAAAATATGAGAAGATGGAATACTGGGTCGGAAAATTAACAGTTGTGATTTGACAAAATAAGCAGAAATGAAGGGCCACTTCTAAACCCTTTTCAGAGCTTTCGACCACATCTCTGATCTTACCACATGTCCTAATAATGGACATTGACCTTTGAGCATTTTATAATGGATGCTGTGAGCGGTTTTGCTCTGTGTTCACAGACAGGGTCAGAGGTGAACCTTATGCCTATTAATTTCCTGCTAACTGGCCTGTGGTCTGGAATTGTCAGATCAGAGCTGAAAGAGAAAATGTAGAAAGAGTATAACAAATAATGTTCACAACAGTTTTTTTCTTTCTCAATGAAGGATCTATGAACAAAAGTGTCAAGTATCGTTACAGAAACATTGAGATTTCTTCTTAAAACCAGGAATTAAATCTATGGAAGGACGTTATTTACATTTTCATTGAAAGTACAGATATAGTTTAGCTAAAAACAGGAAGACACTGAGTTTTGTCATTGTGAATATCACAAGTTTGTATTAGTGGTCATATGAATGAGGAAAAGCTTCTCCAACTCCAACATTTAAAGAAACACAAACAGGATCAAGTGTGCAAGAAGGAAATATATTCATCTCTAGAACAATTCTCATCTAAAAGATATGTAAGTGGAAAAGTGTGTTAAACAAAGCACAGGGTTTACAGTTTATACATATATTTATATAGGAAACGTATATAACAAATATTCTTGGCAGAAAAGAAAACAATTTCAAAAACCTTTAATTTCACATAAAGACAACATAAAATTCAATGAAAGCAATATTGTTGACACGGTGTCGTCTTCTAAGGAGGACGTAAGTTGAAACAATTAAATATGTATAGGTCCTTTGTTCCTGCTACATTGCATCTACAACTTTGATTCCAAAAAGTTGGGACTCTGTAAAATGAATGAATAAATAAATTAGAAATAAAAACAGAATGCAATCATTTGTACACAAATTACAAACTGTGTTTACAGACAACAGTTTTCCAAAGTGTTCCTGTGCCCATGTAGTATTATCCTTTATCCAATCATGTGTTCACAAAGTGGTGAACCTCCCTCCGTCCTTGCTTATGAATGACTGAGCCTTTCCAGGATGCTCCTTTCATACCCAATCGTGATACTATCACCTGTTACCAATCAACCTGTTTACCTGTGGAATGATCCAAACAGGTGTTTTTGGAGTGTTCCACATCTTTCCCAGTCTTTAGCTGCTGGGACTTGTTTGACACATGTTGCTGTCATCAAATTCAGAATGAGCAGATATTTACAAAATTCAATGAAGCTGATGAGGTCAAACATTAAATATAATATCTTTGTACTGTATTCATTTGGGTATATCTCAAAAAAGGATTAGCATTCTGTTTTATTTATATTTTAGACAACGTCCCAACTGTTTTAGAATCAGAATTGTAAAAATATTACAATAAAACAAAAATTAATTTAAATAAACAAAGACATTTTAACAAAACACATGAAGACATCTACTGTATACTTCACACACACAGACACATATTCTCACACGTTTGTATCCAGTCAGAATCATCTTCTGCAGTGCGACACAGTCTATGTGGGGAAGCAGAGTGGAAAAAGGCTAAAAAGCTGTATAAAAGCTACATAGTGAGCAGCAAAGCACCATGTAGCCCTGCGTGTGATGGTGGTGAAGCTGTAGTGTGGAATAAGTTCCCATCAAATATTCAGATGTGGAATAGATGTGAATGTGACGACCTGCTAGCCCCACAGAACCAGACTACTTCTGCATGCTCAGTCTTTGCCTCAGAGATACCTGTTCACTGTGAATGGACTGAGGAGCGGCGAGATAACAGTGGAGGGGGTTTAGCTGATGTTAAGTGTTCTGATGACAACACCCAAAAGAGCTTTATTTTCAACTAGGTTTTCAACTACTGAGTGCTGACTGACTGCTTCCCTACTCCCTACTGCCTGAATATGGACGTTTATTAATGCTGAAACTGTCATGGGAATAAAACTCATTTTAGCGCAAGAAAATATTAGCAAAGAAGCAAGGAGTCATGAGTGTTTGGCATGGTAAAATAAAAGTCAGAGACATTTTCTTGTAATTACGACTTCCAAAAGCTGCTGTTATTGCCGTCGATTATGGACTGTTTCATGGACTGTGTTGATGGAAATTACATTGTTTTCCATTTACCTCATGCCAGCTGTTGGTGTTCTCTCCAGAAAATACAGTATGACAGCACTGGCTGCTGATTTCTACAGCATTAAAGCATATATAACACAACAGGAAGGAGGGTACATTTCTTATTGACAGCAAAGAGGAATGGAGTGGAAGAGTGTGACGATGAAGTCCAACTTTGAATACATGTTTTAGTTATTTACTCTTAATGATACCGAAACACCACTTTATTTGATCATGACTGGCCTCTTCTCCTTATGTTAGTCACGCAGGGCTTGACAGTTCATTACATTACAGTTCCATGACAACTGAGGAAGCTTCATCTGTTAATGGAGGCCATGTGATATCTTTGAAAGCTCTTTAACAAGCTAGTAAGTGGGTTATATCGTAACCCAGTAGTGTAATTTGGCTGCTGGCAGGAAAATACTGGTTAGGATGTTTAAGGAAGGCACTGGCATATTAAACAGTGAAAACAGTGCAACAGCAAATACATTTGGATCCTTCTGTACAGCATATAATGTTTAGCTTCTCTCAAAATTACAAGATACAGACCTTAAAACTATGAGAACCAGGCTACTTCCTGCAAACTCAGTTTGCCCACTTGAGGTTAAGCTGAAAATACAACATCGATATATTGCCAGCTTTTAAAGTAATGGTAAATGCATTGGCAAACAATTGCCTATTTACACATGTAGCATACATGAATGTAATTATGCATCTAAGTCCAATATTCACTCTTCTTTTAGCTCTGTTTGGGTCTCCAACGCCTGAGTAAAATATCTGGCTGTTTAACTGCTAAATTTTCTACTATGTTCACCCACTAGTGTCTAACTGTCTGTCCTGGTTTATCAGAGCTTTTTTACTAAAAGCAGCTGCCTGCTGCAGCTAGAGATGAGGTTGATGAGAGTGCCGAGACTGAACCAAAACAGGAAAGTTGTGGCCTGTGAAACAATGGCTTGGCTATAAAGCCCAGCGGAGGGAATCTCTGCAGCTTTCACCTTTCACATTACATTACAGAGTCATTTGATTTGATCCATTAGTAATTTGAAATTAATGATTAGTGCAGCTTTAAATGTTGATTATTTTCTTGTTTTGCCATATTGTTTTCTAATATTACCACAAATATAACATATGGAAGCCATAATTAGGAGGAAATGTCTTCTTTGTTTTTCTTTATTTTCAAATGCAGAGTGAATGGAATGTCTTTCCATAGATTTGTGAGCAACATTGATGAAACTGAAAGTATCCTGTTTGACTATAACTTGGTAAGGATGCCTGGCTTATCCCTGAAGTATAAGCTCTCAAGTTTTTTTCAACCCTGATATGATGTTTACATACATCATAACAAAACTGTATTCAGTAAGGAAAGAGAGAAGGGAGTTCCCCACCCATGTAAACAGCTTCTCAATGACAAAAAATACAAAAAAAAAAATTCAAAATGAATGAATGAATGAATGAATAAATGAAAATACCAACAGATGTAGAAGTCCTGAATGGGAATGGGACTCCTTGCAGTTCATTTGGCAGGATCCAGGTCTTTAATGACTGGTTCTCTGTTCAGGTAGGTGGCCCAATAGACCAGGTTAAAGCTTCCAAACAGCACAGGGAACATGATGCGGGAGATGCGGTCGATCTTACTGACGCTGTTGAAGGTTTTCTTGTTCTGCTCAGGCTTTGTCTCTGCTGTGCTCTTGTTGGGATCGCTCAGAGCACACTTGGAGATGGTGGGCAGTGTGGAGTCTTTTGTGATGTTGGGGGCGTAGTTAGCCACAGCTACAGCATAGGCATTGTTCTTCTTCATGATGGACGCTTCCTTTTTCTGCAGGGAATATAGCTCAGGGTTAGTGACCTTTTAACTAAATATTACTACATTGCCATACTCAGTTGGAATCCACAGCATTTGACTAAATGGCCTGGTTTGCTTGTTATGGTCACTCAGTGTACATTACCAATGGGCTACATTTGCAGTCCTGCTGAATTAAGTTTACCTATAGTACTATTTTGTACTGCTTGTACACCGACTTCTCTGATGAGGAAGGTTCTCTTGTTAGTTCACAGAACGACCCAACACACAGTCATCCCCTTTATTACTGACTGTTTAAAGGAATGGTCCCTGTAGGTATGTTACCTTGTCATTGACAACACTCTTTCCGTCCCAGGCCCAGCCTCGCTTGGTGAAGTAGTTGACAGTAGCAAATTCAATGAGTGCAGAGAAGACGAAGGCGTAGCAGACAGCGATGAACCAGTCCATAGCAGTAGCATAAGCGACCTTGGGCAGTGAATTACGGGCACTAATACTCAGGGTTGTCATTGTGAGGACTGTAGTTACACCTGGAAAAGGGGGGGGGGAGCAAAAGCAAGCATATATTAAAAAAACTTATTCAGGGTGTGAGTATATACTCAGTAAAAGGCAAACAGTCGAGAAAGGCCTTAAAGTATCAGTTACTTTTAATAAAAATTTCAAATACTGATACTAAATCTGTCATCATGACGTGACCCATATGCCAAGTGTTTTTTACAGCCTGACTCCAGAACAGCAGGCATACTGGAAGAGAAGATAAGGACACAGGGTGATCAATTCCAAGACGCAGATGTTTGGAAATACACATTGTTGTCCAACAACACATGTTCACTATGTTTTGCTTCAAGCATGGGATGGAAATTTCACATAAAAACAGAACAAAACTTAATCGAAACTGAGCATACAGTAAAAGTCTGTAGACCTGTCATAAGGAGTTTCACTCAGTCTGTGAAAACAGTTGTATAATGTCTTCTGTGGTACTGGAGGAGACTTGTTCAAATCCCAGTTTGATCTCAGAAAGTCTTTGTTACAAACATGGAGTGTGGGGGTTGAAAGATGCGGGAGCATACCAAGAGACAGGGTCTAATGACAGATTTGCTCCAGGTTTATCAAAACACATCTCCATCTCTGAACTGTGCAAGCTCACCAGAAAAGACACCCTGGGTATGAGGCCCAGAACAGCAAGCTACATTACAGACACTAAAAGGCCAGTGGCACTTCAGTGTCATACTTCTACCCAGGCAGAGAGGCAGAACTGTGACTCTAGTCACTGACAGAGCACTGGAAATCATGGGGAACAATCCCAGGTCAAAAACACCTGTCATGATCAGCTGGGCTATCAGATGCATCTTTTCAACATGCCAATCTGCAAATGCAAATGTGTGTGCATGTTCTGTTTGTACACTGCCTTTTTTACACACCTGCAGCAGTTGTAAAGACAATCATCCCAGGTCAGTGTGCCCCCCATGCATAACTCCATGCCATCCTTCTATGCCAAGACAACCGGAGTGGACCGAAGAAATATCTGTCCCCACCAAAAGATGGGTGTGCATCCAAACTTTGATGATTCAGTGTTTGTAGACCACCTTCTCACAGTTCTCTCAGGTCAAGGTTCTCACGTCTGACAATAAGTTCCTCAGCAAATAATGATAATAATAATGAAAAATAAACAATTTAGCAAAATAGACTTATATTAATTTCCTGGAAACTTACCCTAACCCTAACCCTATCCTTAACCATAACCACTATATGCCTATTCCTAACCCTAAACCTAACCCTATCCTAAAATGTAATGATTTAAATTGTGGGGACTTGTATTTTGTCCCCATATGTGACTGTGCAAACAGATTTTTGTCCCCACAACATAAGTAATACATGGGCACACACACACACACACACACACACACACACACACACACACACACACACACACACACAGGCATGTACATCCTATTTGTGCTGTAGGTCATATTTAGAAGCTCTCTATCACACGGTGAACACAGCACCACCCACTGTAAGTGGATGATGTGCCTTACCTTTGATGTTGGATTCCTCATATGTACATACACACAGAGGTGAAAACCATGCACACACACACCTCTTCGCATTTCACCTTTCATCCTGAAGAATCCTGCATTGTGTGTTTTCTGTAGTGTTTGTCTGCATTTGGAGCAAATCTAAATTGCTGTCATCCCCTTGGCTTTGATCTCACTATCATTAAGATATTTCACATGGAGTTAACTGAGGCCAGGCACCAGATGTGACTCCATCATGGAGGTTCTAGAAAAAAAAAATAAATAAATAAATAAAATAAAATAAAAAATCTAAAAACAGAGAAACAAAGGCATGGCCTACCTGACATTATGATGCCATCCAAAATTAGGAATGGAATTAGGAATGTGTATCAAACTACCAAACAACCAAATATATTGGTGAAAAAAAAGACTAAATATGATTAATTTAAATTCTAATTGAATTTATTTGATAAGGTTCTAAGGCAACTTCTACACTTGCTGAAAGCATCCCAACAGCTATGTACAAAAATATCACCCCTAATACAGCACTGGCTGTATTTTTCCAAATTGCACAACATTAGATTTTACTCAGTCAGCTGCTGGAAGAAACTCGTTCCAGCTGTTCATTGAAGCTACAGGTAGGCTACATAATCCTAACACTGAGGGATGTATTTAAACCAAAATAATTTATGGCTACACTATTCTATGAAATATAAATATTCTTGATGTCTTATGCATCATTTGACACATTTAGTCTGGTCTTTGGGTGCCCAGGGCAGGAACTCAGCAAAATTCAGCCCTTGTTTCAGAGTACTTTGTGCACTTAGTGTGGAAGTTCTCTCTCTCAATCAATTAACTGATTCCAATGAACTGGGTACCAGCTAAACACTGTCCACGTTTTCCCAATGATTGTTAGTGTTAATTGCAGATCCATGAAATAAAGTATTATTAAATAGGGTTGTTAAGACTCAAATATAGATGGAAAAGACTTGATTAGTTGGGGACTTTTGCAGTGTACCCAGAAGATGACTCCTACTATTGTAGTTGGACCTTGTGTCGAGCACCACCATCCATTCAAAATGTCCCTTTGCACAACAACCTCCATGTTTGCATGTCTTGCAAAGTTGAGTTCCATGCAATCTTGGATATTTATGGTCATGAGAGAGAGAATGCACATTATTTCTGTAGTTTCATCATCAGGCCAAAAAAAAAAAAAAAAAAAAATCAATTTATACAAAAGAAAAGTTAAAATCCCATTAGAATGATGCTGCATACTGCATGTCAAGCATATTAATACACCCTGCAGTGTGAAAAACTTTCTATCTTGCACACTAAATGAGCTTCGCTGTAGTCCCAAATTTGATACATAAGTCTGCACACAAAATATCCTCATCTCGTATTTAATAGACACAATGCCATAGTTCAAGCCTCATGATAAAACTATTCCTAAGTTTCTTGGTGCACTTAAAATAACAGCAAGTAGGAGGATTAGAAACAAGGCTATTATCTTGTCTAGAGCAGAGTCAGCACTGGGACTGCACTTTTGGGATGGGGAGAGTTTGTAAAGATCAGAGTAATGAAGCAGCGGGCCTCAGACTTCAAATGGACTTTTCTATTTAGTCTGCATGTCACCTGACAACACTCTTTAAAATCAACGTACAATGTCAACAGTGATAGAAAAGCATCAAAATGACCACAGAATGGAATCTAACTACCCCCCAGCCTCAACAAAAAACAAACATGAGCAGTTTAATTAGACCGCTATTTACTGCGGGAATGATGTAATGAATTGTGTTCTGTTGATGTTGGTGTTGCCGTGCTTCCTTTAACAAACAGCACTGAAAGCCCAGGCTGCCATGGCTCATACCCTGACCACTGGAATAAGCTGCAATACAAAATTTAAACTTGTTACAGTGAGATTGCTTCAGCCATGAATTTCTTTGATGTTGTAAGAAGCAGTTGCAGATTAATTTCCTTGCTGAGTGGCACTTCAGGAATCACACTGTGAGGTAGAGACATCTTTTTATTCCATTCCCAGGGCCAGGCGAGTAATTTTAGAAGTACCTTGGCGAGCATAGGACTATCTAGAAAACAACAGGCTGAAATGTATTTTAATCTTGCAATAATGCTTACATCATTGCACCGTTAAAACCCTGGACAGCAATGAATAAGTGTACAGCAGATGTCTCTGTGAACTCCTTTCAAAGTCAGAAAAGGACTTTCAATACAACCTTTCCTTTCTGTCCTGTTTGTCACAATAGCTAATGGCTGGGTATATTTATGCATAACACTTCAGTGGATAAATGGAAAGAGAACATTACGTTAGCCCCAGACAGGTCCCTGACATTTTACCAAATGGGAAATCAGAGTGTGGGTGTGGGTCCACTGTCCTTTGGTAGATAAGCAGGGCAAGGCCTCATTGCAGCATGACCCTCATCTGGTGGCCTGCCTGCAGTGGCCTGATAAAATGTTCACCCGTCAGCATGAACATTCAGTTTACAGGTAGGACTGCAAACCTGGGCAGAGTAAGCCCCGCAGGTTCACATGAGGATTCAAAGAATTACCGTTTGGGAATCGTGCCTGGGCTTCATGTGCATTTCTGTTTCATCACAATAATGGACATAAATAAAATCTAGATTTCTGTGCCTCTTCTTGGTTCTGTTTTCAGGCTTTAAAAAGACTTTGGTCAGTTACAGGTCATTTCAGCGAGAGAGGGCATTCCTTTCGTCAGCAGATGCACATGCACGCAACTGTATATGGATGGAGAAAGAAAATGTAGTGTCTAGGATAGATGTATTTTCTTTCTGTGAGCATACAGTATGTGACTAGAGTTTGAAATGTTAAAATAACAAACTCACCAAAGACAGTTCTGGCTGGCACTGACTCTCGGTTGAGCCAGAAGGAGACCTGGGAAAGGATGACTGTCATGATGCAGGGCAGATATGTCTGGATCACAAAGTAGCCGATCTTCCTCTTCAGATGGAAGTGAGCTGTCATGACTGTGTACTCACCTGAGGATACGAGGGAAAATGTAAACGTGCAAGCTGCGTGAGGCTGGTCACACAGAGTCCGCGATGTAGAGAGTATTAATAGATTGATTAAAAGGTGCAGACAGTGGCATGGAAACGTCTGGCGACACCCGGTCAGAATTTCTTTCACTGTGAATAACTAAGTGAGGAAACTGTGACCAGATTTCCAAATTTCCAATATTTCAAGCAAGATTACTTTATTTCCATCTTTTACAGTTTTAAAATAACACAAAAGCAAAGGGCCCAAAGCAAAAGTTTGGGCACACAGCATGGTCAGCACTTACTAAGACCCCCTTTGACAGGTATCACAGCTTGTAGAGGCTTTTTGTTGCCAGCTTGCAGTTCTTGTTTGAGGGATTTTTGCCCATTTTTCCTTTTAAAAGTCTTTTAGTTCTGTGAGTTCTGTGGGTGTCTTGCATGCGCTGCTCTTTTCAGGTCAATCCACAGATTTGTGATGATCTTTCGGTCTGGGGACTGTGAAGGTCACTGCAAAACCTTCAGCTTGTGCCTCTTGAGGTAGTCCATTGTGGATTTTGAGGTGTGTTTAGGATCATTATCCTCTTGTAGAAACTTCTTTTCTTTTCATCTTCAGCTTTTTTACAGACAGCGTGAAGGTTGATTACAGGATTTACTGGTATTTCATTGAATCCATTCTTCCTTCAACCAGTGAAATGTTCTCTGTGCCACAGGCAGCAACATCAGTCCAAAGTATGATTGATCCAGCGCCATGCTTGACAGTTGGAGAGGTGCTCTTTACATGAAATTCTGCACCCTTTTTTTCCAGACATACCATGACTCATTGTGGCTAAAAGTTCTATTTTAACTTCATCAGTCCAAAGGGCTTGTTTCAAAAATGCACCAGGCTTGTCCAGATGTTCCTTTGCAAACGTCTCACATTGAAATTTGTGGTGAGGATGCAGGAAAGTTTCTTCTGATGAAGGTCATATTAGTACAGGTGTCACTGCCCAGTAGAACACCGTGCCACCCCCTTCAGAATCTGCAAAATCTTCACGAAGGTGTTTTTCAGTCAAACAGGGTTTGTTTTGTCTTTCTAGTAATCCCATGAGCAGTTCTCTCTTAAAGTTTTCTTGGTCTTCCAGACCTCAGCTTGCTCTCCACTGTCCCTGTTAACTACCCTTTCTTAATTACATTACAAACTGACCAAACAACTACCTGAGAACATTTTGCAAGCTTTTTTCAGCCTTCTGATTTGTGGCCATCAATTATTTCAATTTTCAGAGTGTGAGGCAGCTGCTCAGAGGAGCCCATGGCTGCTGATTGTTGGGACAAGATTTGAGGAGTCAGAGTATTTATAAAGCTCCTAAATTTGCATCACTTGGCCTTTCCTAATGATGATTTTCATCAAGTCATAGCACTATCGAGCTAATTAAGGTCAGAGATCTTCATAAAAGTTATCTGAGAGCTCAATCCTCTTGGTGTGCCCAAACCTTTGCATGGTGCTCCTCTCTTTTGTCATGTCTAAAATTGTACAGAGCTAAAACACTAATATTCCTTAAAATGTTGAAGACAATAGTTTCTTTAACTTAATGCCTTTTGGAGATCAGTCCAGTTTCTACTCACTTAAATATTCACAGAGGCAGACATTTTTCCCTGGGGTGCCCAAACTTTTTTCATGCAACTCTAAATGCCAGGTATGCACAGTGTTACATTCATGTATAATGCATTCATCATGAAATAAGCTAATTAAAGAAGTGCTATTTATAGTTCAGTGTGGAGAACACTCAATCCCGTTTTATTGGCCATTCTAACTGTTCCTGAGAGAACAATCTAAACATACAGCAGGCACAAAGGGTTTCATTATGCAGATGTTATGTGCATTGATTGCTCAGTGTCTTACTTTAGGCTCAGCTGTCTTTGTGAGAACTCTGATGCAGCTTGGTTTGTGCTATACAACAGCTGTACATGTTGTGTGGAAATATAATTTTACACTGTCGTAACTGATTAGCGATTGATGAGCAGTAAAAAACCATTATACCTGCTAGAAATACAGAAGTGAGTGGGTGTGCAGTCTTTGCAGTTGTTGGAAGGCAACTGTGATGGAGCTAGGCTGAGTAACACAAAAAGAATGTAACACTTTACATTGTGTAAGTATTTACTTCTGTTGTTGAGTAATTAGCAAAGAAGTGTTGATAAGTGATTTTATTTTTGAAGTAACTTCCCCATCACTGGTTATTACAAATCAATTTGCATGTAACTGTGAATCAGGTGTTCTTGCTTTCAATCTCAGAACGTATTGGCTCATTTGATGATGGTTTAGCCTCTGGGGGCAAGGCCAATGTTTTGGAGCTCCCAGTGTAGCCAAAGATACCCACATAAGACTTCCTCCTCCGCATGCTAGTCATTGTTTACAACAAATGCAGTGATAGCGTAATGGTCAAATAGATTTTCAAATCACTGCATTCTGTTTTTATTTATATATTTTTTTAACCATTGACTTTTTATATATTGTTAGCAAATGGCATGATTTCTTTCCAACAACTTCAGTTCAGCAAACATGCTAACATGGAAGCCAGCTGATGTTTATTTAGTCTTTTATAATAATAACCCAGTAAAAAAATATATATTTGTCTTTTTTGCCTCCCTTTTGTTCGTCACATTTGAAATGGGTGCATGATGCTCACCAGTGCTGGATTTAATGGTCTCCTTCCCAACAGTCTGGCCCACCAGGTCGTACTGGTTAAGTCTGGACCCATCAGCTGCCACATCCACTGACTGGGAGGCATTACGAGTCCAGATGTAAGTAACTTCTGTCTTCGTGTAGGCATCTGATGCAGGGAGAGCAAGGAGACACTGATCCTGACAAATCCTTCCTTCAAACTCAACACAATCTCACATCAAGGCACCTTATTAAAGCTCTTGGCTCAAATTACAGATTGCATGTACACCTCGCCTGCATACCCTGACATCAATAGAGGTATAATTAGTCCGACACAGACAGAGTCTTATCACTTCATGAAGACTATACTGTGGTGTTTTGGTTCAGACAGAAAGAGCTTTTAATATTAAATAATACGTTCACTCTTTTTCAACACAGACCATAAAATGTTGCTTCCTTTATTTATTTTCAGGCACAACACAACTTCACCGATGCACTGACAACATTCACTTTGGACAAATGTTATTGCTCTTTGTTAATTTATGAATTATTCTTTTAAAATGTATTCCTCTTAGCTGCATCTGTCACAGAAGCAGAAAGTTGTGCAATATAAGGTCAACCCAATACGACAGAAAGCATTTTGGCTGTTTAAAGACATGCCTGTCTACAGTGTTGACCCTCTGTTTTTGAAGATGATATTTTTTACCTTTTTTTATTCCTCCACTTTACTAATTCCAATGACTCCTGCAGTAGTGTTTTTAGTTTTACAAAACTGAGGAACTCTATGAGGTTGTGGTTTGTACAATTGTAGAATTAGGAAATTCACCTTGAAACCAAGCAGAGATCCAGGCCTATTCATTCATATATTAAATTTTAAAATAATTTAATTGAATTAAATTCTCCCAATTTGAGTCACATTCCACATACTGGTAGTGTCCTCCCCCAGTAAGCAGCATGAGAGTCAGGATGTAGCTTTCTAGCTCCATGTTTGATGCAGTCTCTTGTCTAAAATCTAAAGATGCAATATGATGACCACTCTCACACTCACTGCATTCCACACCAACTTTACTGTCCTCGGCTAAATGGAAGATTGATGCGCAACATCTGTAGCACATCCCATTTTTACAGAGGAAGGCCAGGCTCTCATCAAGTGGAATCACTCTGAATCCACAGCATGTCCTTAATGGGTGTGGTTTATGATGGATAAGACATTTCTTTCCTGGATTTTCAACTTGGAGAGATGTTTGTGTCTTGTTCAATGTCTTTCTTGTGGAGTGATACTGTGATTCTCTTTGTCCAATAGACTAGTTTATCTCCCACAGGAGCACTGCTACTGTTGGGCAGAACAAAGCTTGATTGAACCACCGACATTCTCATTGGTGGATGACTTGCTCTTCCTCCTGAGCCAAAGCTGTCTGAACTGTAAAATATATTGTTCAGCCTATGAAAACAGCTCACTCTGTAAATTAACAAGTAGTGAAATGCTCTACATATTAGCAATACTCTCTATGAAAGGATGCTTCAGTGGATTGTTCATCCATGCGTTTACGTTTGGGTAACTACAAATTTGTGTTATCTGCACTATAAGCTTCTGGTGGTGCTAAGGCAACCAAAGCAACTGCCTGCCTGGAGGACAGGATAAAATGTTTGTGACAAATGTAGTTATGTATACCACATTTGGAGTCATTTTAACATTACAATAAGATTTCTTGGTTGTTTTTTCAAAAATGTATAATTAAACGTGAATATCATTTAGCTAGCAGGCCAAGTGTGCAGTGGGTGGTTGCAAAGCAAGAGTTTAGTGTATTTTGCCAAACATTTTGGCAGGCAGATGACATTTTTATATATTCCCTCCTCTAGAGCCTACCTTGCAAATTTTAGATTTTTGTACTACTGACCATTTGGGAGGTGACAAAAAAACACCAACAAGCAACATTTTACTGCAGTTTGTGTTGAAAATAGTAAACACATCCTTTAAGGTTGAAATTAGGAAAAGGTTTATGTTGGGGATGAAAATAGAGTGCAGGCATGTGCAGTGTGGATGATGTAAATGTGTTCACACTTACAGCTGCCAAACTTGAGAGGACATGAGTGAGAGTCCATGGGGAAGTCTTCCAGGTGCATGGGGCACTCAGCTTGAACTGTTAGCCTAGCAATAAAGATACATACAGGTGCGCACACGCACACACACAATTAAATTTAAACAAATCTTTAAAGAGAGCAAAATAAATGAATCTACGATATCAAACATTGTTTGGAGGAATACAATGTGTTTCTTGAGAGCACAAGGTTTTCAAGCAGGGAACAGAGCACGAATGACAGAGTATACACATCATGTTATTGTTTTGAAAACCAACTGTCCAATACTCGCCACTTTGCATTGGCTCCCTGTAAAGTTTAGAATAGAGTTTAAAATTCTCTTCCTTACTTACAAAGCCATAAATGGCCAGGCACCTTCTTATCTTAAAGAGCTCATAGTACCTTATTGCCCTACTCGAACACTGCGTTCCCAGAATGCAGGTCTACTTATGGTTCCTAAAGTCTCAAAAAGCAGAACAGGAGTCAGAGCATTTAGCTATCAAGCTCCTCTCCTGTGGAACCATCTTCCAGTCTTTGTCCGGGAGGCAGACACTGTCTCTACATTTAAGAGTAGGCTTAAAACTTTCCTTTCTCACTCTCCCTCTCTTGCTCTTCCTCTCTCATCCAACCGGTCGAGGCAGATGGCCGCCCACCCAGAGTCTGATTCTGCTCGAGGTTTCTGCCTGTTAAAAGGAAGTTTTTCCTCGCCACTGTCGCCAAGTGCTTGCTCATGGGGGAATTGTTGGTTTCTTTGTAGATAAAAGAGCTTGGTCTGTACCAGCTCTATATGGAAAGTGTCCTGAGACAACTTCTGTTGTGATTTGGCGCTATACAAATAAAACTGAAATTGAATTGAACTGTCTGCAAATAATGAGATTATTAAGTCATGATCACAAAATGAGAGATTGACAACGGTCTCCATAAATTGTTGTTATGAAGTGAGATGTTAGAAGTTTGCTGTACATGATTGATTTTGGGTATAAAGGAGGATTCTATTTGAAGGCCGTGGGGCCTCTTATATGAAGCTACTGTAGTTCAATATAACCAGGATACTTACCTGGCTTCACGAAACCTAACAACCATGATCTAAGTGGTCACATTGCAGAAGTTAATACTGGCCTATAATATCTTTGGTCCTTAATTATGGCAATATGCACAATTACATTTGTGTGTTCCATTAAATAAATATGTTTCTTAGGTATATTCTTATCGTGTGTGTGACACCAGGTTAGGTGTGCAACATAAGTTACCCTGGCGATGTACCTTGGTAAGTGAGCCACCATCATAACCCTGAAAACCCAGGATTAAATATTACCTCACTCACACCAACTCCTACTTCATAGTTCAGGGCTCTGGAACGGGCTCTTCTTCTTTATTTTTAAGTCTACTTTATCATCCAAGCCTCTTTGTCAACTGTAAATTTTAGTTATTGTGTTGTTATTGTGGCCTCCCCGCTATTAGGTAGGTGACTGTCCACAACAGTAAATAAACCAGAACAGAATTCTAGTTCCTCAACAATTTATTGGTTATATCATGATAATTCATTAACTGGATGTAAGATTATGGGCTTTGTTTGTGACTGTGACTGTGTCTTTTAGACCTGACCTTGCTGCTGTCCGTAGAGCCACACTGGCACAGGTCCAGACTGAGATATCTCAACAACTATTGGATGGATTGCCATGATATTTGGTACAACTATTTAAGATAATGACTCTGATGGTCCTCTGATTTTTCGTCTAGCATAACATTACTATGTCCAATACTTTGGGTTATAACCAAATACCTGCAAAACTAATGGCATGTGAGCATTGTCATTGTGAACGTGATCGCATGCTGACGTTAGCATTGAACTCAAAGCATCCCTAAATAACTATTGTTTATCTTAAATATTGTAGCATTGCAGCAGAGAAGAAGGTGGTGCTGTGTGCTGCTGCTGTGTGAGACCTTTCTGCTGTTTTTGATAATCCCTGATGACTGTCAAAGCTCATTCAGCTAAAAACTTTTTGAAAACATTGAGAAGCGCAGTGGGACAGAGAGGTTTAGTGGACTGGTTATGTTATGCATTGACAATGAACAAGAATAGATTGAGAACGACTTTGCAGTGCACAGAGCTCATACAAAACCCTTCAGACAGGCGAGCACAACAACAAAGTGACTGGTTGTGCTACCTCACCGTATAGATGAGAACGTCAACAACCACTGCATAACCATGTAATGTAGCGTTCTGTGTGTTGTACTACACAGAGTGTAAAAACTGTGCAGTAGCTGCTGTCACTTTATATTTTCTGCACATCTCTGTGTTGACTGCTTTGGTTATGGTTTCTTCTGCTCTTTGAAATAGCAGGTTATTCAATGTATGTATCCTAACTATAAAAGCTCAGGAGATAACCAGGTTTAAACCCAGATACACCACTCAGAGGTAAGCAAGTAAGGTTAAAGTTCATGTTTACTCGTGGCCAAAAACAGCAAGAATTAACTCGGCAGGCACAGCAAAACTCCGGTCCGGTAGGGGGCTATACAGGCAGAACAATCACTAGAATGCTCAAGTATAAGCACAAGAGACAATCTGGCAGAGAATGCGAGGAAATGGGCTGCTACTGAATAAACTACAGGGCTGATGATGGAGAGTGGGAGCAGGTAACAGATGGATGGGGAGGGTAGATTGAGGGGCAAGGTGGGAAAGGAGTTACTGCAGGGCAGGAGGGAGTGACGGGATCTGAAATGACAAGAGAGATAGTATGTGGCATTAAAAAACAGAGCTGAAACGAGAATGAATGACTCGCAGGTGGCTGGAATTGTGGCACGGTGTGTTGCATCCACTGCAGAGTCTGTAGCTCTGACTGTCATCACACTGTCCTCATACAGCCACGTTCTATTGTTATTTTACACACACAGATTCGTTGGTAATGGGTGATAAGTATTATGACTTGGTATGAAAGGGGCTTGTCAGGCTCAGCTGTTCATAAGCAAGGCTGTGGCAAAGCTCAACACGTGAGATGGTTCCAGTTTGCTATGGTTTAGGCACCAAAACTACTTGGTTGGGTTTAGGAAAAGATCATTGTCTGTATTTTCTGACCCATTCATCCACCCCATGTGGGAGGTTCTTGTTTTTTATTCTACGTTACCTGACTTCTTCATTTACTCCTGTCATAATTACTATGGCCACTAGGGTTGCAGCATAACAAACGAAAAATATGAGTCGTAATAACCTATGCGCACAGATGACCTATACAGGCATTTTTCTGGTTAGGACAAGCTGATCAAAGGAGAAGTAAAACTTTGGGTCATCTGCATAAAAATGATAGTCAGTGTCTTGCCTGTGATGATGTGAATATGGGGTAATAATGTCCAAAGTATGGAACCACCACACTTCAGAAGCGACACTGGCACTGGCACATTGACTATCCAGCTGTAAAAACTGGATGATAGAACAGATGTCATAACTTGAAAAAAATTGAAAACTAGCTACCTCATAGTGTAGAGCAAGGTTCCATCCTCCATGATCCTGAGCAGCTTATTGGGCATTGTCATGTTATGGGCCACAGATTTCTTGCCATTATGGAAGAAGGTGTCAGGGGTCCAGATCTTACTGGCCATCAGATTGTTAAGAGGCAGAATGTTCATTGGTCCGTGGAACTTCAATCGCTCATCCTTCCAACTCTGACGGAAGAAAACGTCTACAGTGTACTCCTGAGAGAGAGAGACAAAGCAGGGAGAGCAATGTTAAAAAGAGGTGTGCCCCTCTAAGACCCATGTGTGGATATGTTGACCTGTCAGCAGGTGAAGCAGAGGTGTAACTGATGAATTCATGTTCATGATCAAAGATTATGTTTTCTTCACTGTCAGGGCATCAGTAAGCCATTTACCAGCCAGTTTACCATCATGTGAGGTGTCATGACTCTGGCCCCGGTACATCTAAATGCAAGACACTAACCCCTATGCTTCAAACTAAGTACCTGTCCTCACATCAAACAGTATCTGAACACCTAATCATCTACACCTTTCTGGCCCAAGAATTGGAGGCTTGAAGGGTAACTTTGCGAAACTGAAAATCCAACAAGCATATTCACTTTATGCAGTGACCGCATAAAAGGAGTCCCTCTTGGTGCTGTTTCCAAACCATGTGGCAATGCTTCCTTTCTATTTTGCAGGTGTATAAAGTCTTTAGCACCCTGAGAGGCAGCTTGAAGTCCCACTGTTATCTGATAAGTCCTTTGTGATTCAGACACCAAAGTACCTGAAGTTGTCCACCTTCTCCACTGGGGCCATGTTGATCCAGATGGGACAGTAGTTCTCCTGCTTCTTCCTGAAGTCCACTGTCAGCTCCTTACTTTTGCTGACATTCACAGAGCTTATAATTGGGTGTAATAAACATTGTGACTGCAGTGACTTTTGAGATTGAAGTGTTATATATAACTTGAATTTGAGCAGGATCATCTCACTCAACTTTGAGTAACACCTTGACTATGACTTGACTATGTGGTACATTGTGTTTCCAAATTAGGCACATCCTGTTGTCCTACTGTCCTATTGTGTCCTGCAGATTCAGTTTGTTGCGTGATTGTGGCCTGGCTAAGTGGCACCTGGCCAAGTTCAGACCTGTCTGTCAGTCTCAGATCCAGCTGTTCCCTGAGGCAAAGTGGTTTACATCAACATCACTGAGGCCTTCGGTCCCTGCAGCCGAGTGGAAACATCTCACCCTCGTTCTGGCTCTCTGATTACTCCACAGTATATGTCGAAACCAAATTTCCATGTGGACTACATAGAGTTTTACAGAAGATTCCAGCAGTCAGGAAATCTGTGCCTCTGAGAGCAAACTTCTCTGAGCTTAAATGTTCAAATAATAACTTCAGAGGGAAAAAGATGACATCCTTTAGTATAATAATTAGAAAACACAATTATATTGTAAGCTCAAATAAATGCTAATCATATTCTAAAATCTGATAAGATCCAATATTGACTGGAGCTGGATCAGTAAAGCTGACAAAGGTTCAATGAAAGAGCCTTACAAAACCACTTTAACAACACAATGCCTACTGAGCTTAAATCTTATATATTGGTAGGAGCTCTGTTATACATACATCATGGGAAACCATTTCTCAGGATTCAAATGGGAACAGGACTTAAAAGAATGGGACTTGATGGAATTTCTACACACAAACGTAAACAGATCAGGAAAAAAAATGAATCAGGACTGAGCATAACAAGAACAAAATGTGACTCCACTGTGTAGCTGGATAGGCTGTCGGGCAAAGACTGAAAGACTAAATTATTTAACATTCTATAACATCCCTATAGGTCAAATCTCCTTCTGTCCTATATCAGTGCGTTGTACTGCTCTGACTTTTAAACTGTAATGAAGGCCACACTTTGCACACTTTGCACAGTGTAAATTTCATTTGAAATAAAATCCCATTAATTTTTAACACACACACCTGCTCTGGTGAGGAGCTGGATTGCAAGTAAACATTAAAGAAAGGAGAGGAAAACTGCGCTTTCATGATCAGTGTTGGGGGAAGCGTGCTACAAAGTAACATGTTATATTACTCAGACTACTTTTTTGTTGATGAGTAACATAATGTAATAAGCATTCCATCACTGTCAAAATTTTACCATATTTCTGTGTTTATTTTGTTGCCACAAAAACATATTTGTTGCCACAAAAACATATTTGCACTGTTTCTGTGTCTTAGGGGGGAAGGTATCCATCCATCCTTTTTTCAGTGAATGAGAGAAACTTGGACTAAGGGGGCATATGGTTGTATTTTTCTGCAGTTTGAGCAAGGAGGGCACAACTCACAACACACAACTGTTTCTAACATTGCCAGATGCATTACAGATTCACTCAATACATTTTTCTGCCCTTCACAATAAAAGCCAGTTTACATGCTACTAGTGGGAGGTTAAAAGGCAACTCAATAAACTAGCTTACAATAGGTATACGAATATTTAATCTCTTCACATTTTGTGACTTTATTCTGTTTGGAATAAATACATTTATGTTGTTTCTAAACTCACCACCTGCACACATCACTGAGCTGAAATTACTGAAATCAGTGAGTTACCTGTCAGTCTAAAAACTGCATATTTACTCCACATTAAATGTTTGCCTCATTTGCAAAGAGCCAGTGTGAACAGGAACCAGACCAGAACTTAAATGCAGCAATGTATGGCTTGAAAGTGCTTTTAGTTTTCGAAACTTGTACATTTAAATTTGTACCTGTAATCTCTGATTGGGATCAGACAAACCTGTATTTCGTAGTGCTTCATATTTCAGCTCTGTCATAAAAAGGAAATTGGGCAGCAACAGAGACAACAAGGTAATTCTGTGGTAATAGCATGGAACCTGGCAATATCTTGGTAATAACAAGTTTCAAACATACTGTAATATTGGGTGAATAGCTTAATTTAGTCTTCCCTTTTTGTTGTCAAAAGTAATGTCAAAGCTTCTTCCAAATGTTCTGTTTTATGGTACGAACACAGTACATGGAGTGCATGCTCCACCAGCTGAGCTATCTCAGCACTCCACATTTTTCAAATTTATTGTTAGTGGTTTTTTATAATTGAAAGGAAGAAGGACAGTCTTCAGGGAAATATCAGAAACGCTCCCGTATGTCTCAGCCTAGTGTAAGGCGTGTTGATGTCTGAGTTTGATTGACAGCAGCTGGCAGGCTGCCAGAGTGCCAGTGTTGCACCGTAGGGAAGCAGAGACAAAGCAGACAAAACTGCTCTGTAGCCTGCACGTCATGGCCAGTCAGCGTGGTGTAAGTCCTATTGAAGAGTAAGGAGCAGATCCAGGAGGCACTCACAGGTATGTTTACATCCTGTCTAATGTCTCAGTAGCTATCTAACCTGCAGACTATGCTCAGATATTAGCAGTGCACTTTTCTCACCTCTACGGCATGGACTGTATCGCCCACCCCTACAGCCTGTCAGCGCTGCTGCTGTTTCAGGCGCATGCTCATTTCACAAAGCAACAATGGGCATATGCATAAACAGTATGCATGTGAACGAGAGACCCAAACACAGATGAAAATATCTATGTACGTGTGGTCCAGGCTTCAATGTGACCATATGCTCTGCCTGTGACAGAAGGCTATGTCACTGCCTGATGCAAAATTTGATTGGATGCACCTAATGGTCATCCATCAAAGACCATAATGACTGCAATCGTGACATCAAAAAATAAGAAATATAATTTTCACTGTTTTGTTTTCTGATTTTTTTTTCTCAAAGGGCAACACAAGTCATTTCCACATCCGATATGTAGACTGTAGCAGATAGATCGAATTTCTTGTAGTTCTTTCTTTCAGTCTGACTTAAATAAATGTCAAGATCTTGTATAAAACACTAGCATTATTTTAAAAAAGATGGTTTTTACAGTGCCGTGACAATTCATACAAATAAGCAGGGGTGTTATGCTTCTGAAGCGTCTCACCGTCTGCTTTCGCAGTATTCGCGTGAGAAGCACAGACAGGACATTATAATCCAGCAATGAGAAACCTTCGCAAACAACGAGGCAGAGGGAGCAGCAGGGGGGTCTTCAGGAAATAGGTGTGCATGTGTGTGTGTGTGATGTTGCGTGGGAGATGTGTGTAAGTGTGTGTGTGTGTGTGTGTGTGTGTGTGTGTGTGTGTGTGTGTGTGTGTGTGTGTGTGTGTGTGTGTGTGTGTGTGTGTGTGTGTATATCGGAGCTATCAAAGGCAGAGAAAAGATAGACACTGTGGTGGAGTGAAATTATCTGCTGCAAGTTTGATGGAGACATGGCATGAATTAAACATGAGACCATCTCTCATTTTTCTTTCTTTTGAAGGCGCTGTCTCGATCATGACCACTTCCATCCCTCTGCCCCTCGCTTCTGTGCCACTTTAATATTTGAGAACAACCAGGTAGGCTGGGGAGGGGGTTGGGTGGCTGAAAACTGAGGAAAGCTTTTAAGGAAGGAAGCACTGAGTTTGTGTGTGTGTGTGTGTGTGTGTGTGTGTGTGTGTGTGTGTGTGTGTGTGTGTGTGTGTATGTGTGTGTGTGTGTGTGTGTGTGTGTGTGTGTGTGTGTGTGTGTGTGTGTGTGTGTGTGTGTGACATATACATGCCAGCTGATGCAAGTGAGGGTTCTCCCTGTGAGCAAACTGGATGTTGATATTTAATTTACGATTTTAACATGGTCAAAAAAAACAAATCTGTTAACCCAAGACTTAAAGTCATACGTTTGTGTTTTATCTTTATTGAAGGTTTTTTTTTTTTTAAATCCCCCCTATTTTAAAACAATGCAAAATACTATATTTCTGCACAGGACAAGGGCAGAAAGCAGATTAAACCTCAATAGATGCAGGTTGAATCTGCAGCTGTTTGCAGTAAAGTGACAGCAACTCTAAACACCTGTGGTGAGTCAAATGGGTCACATGCTTAATGATCGATTGCATTACTGTCTCCTGTTTGAACATCTTACATACAGTAATTCAACAATGTGTGTATGTGGAGGGTAAGCTCATGTGATCCTCACTGTGCTCATGTTTGATGAAACCCACATTCATTAAATTCTGTGGTGATGAGGTGCGTGTTTAGAATGATCAACTGATTGACCCACAGACTGTATAAAACTATCTGTGACGCCCATTTGTTTCTGAAGAGTCATTGTGAAGCTCAGTAACATGGCAGCACCTGACTCCACCAAACTTTCAGCTAATTAAAAAATGGGTGCGTGGAGTGTGGGTGGAGCTGAGACGGGCTGATTATGCTATGCTAATGCTAATTATGCATAACTTTAAGCCTTAATACAATTTTATCGAGTGAGTTTCTATAAAAATTCACCCTGTACAGTTATTATGAACAAACCTGTTTTTTGAACCAGGTTAAGTTGGGCATTTTAATATCAGGGTCTATGGGGGTTGACTTGCTTTTGACCTTTAACCATTACATGCATACCACAGGCTTACACCATTCTAACTCATTTGATTCAATTCAGATCTCAACTCCCTGGCATTCGTTAAACTATTTGTCTTTATCAATATTTTTTTTGTCAGAATGTTTTAGTTTCTAGGGTCACAAGAGCCCCTCGTATGTAACAGGGTTATATTTCTTTATTCACCGTATGCTGGGTGGAAGTGATAGCAGGTAATGATCTGAGGTATGAAGGAATGTTTGAAAAAACCACTAATGTAGGATTAATGTCCTCTTCATCTTGTTGTGTTGCCATGTTTGACCTCTGCCCCAGCTGAATGTGTGTTGGTGTCAGGTCAGCTATGATTCAATCATCATTACAATCATAATACATCGTGCAGGACTGCAATATGTGCCATCCCATCAAAATGCTACATTTGAATCATTTCAGAATGGGGTTTACAAAGGGCAGCCAATATATGATAATGATCATTAATATGTTTAATAGTAATATATTAAACATCTCTATATCAGAGATGCATGGCAGTGGATGATCAGATCTCATTTTTAATAACATAGTCTGACCCTTGCCATGTCATCACTCTCCTGGTTGGAGTGGCTGGGTTTCCAATAGCAACAGGACAAGCAGAGCTGACATGTCTCTGTCTGGAAGATTTTATCTGCTGGATGTGTGTAATTACATCTGAGCTGGCCCAGCAAGTCAACCCTGAGGTTTTACGAAGGACCGTGTCGGCTTAAAAGCAGCTGTTTGGAGCAAGGTGCAAGCGAGGTGTTTGGCCTTGCTTTTGTGTCATTTCAGTTGTCATTTTAAGAAAATGCATGTAATGCCAGGATGTTTGCATGGTGCTGTGATTGTCATGGTTTGGGGTATCAGCTTAGTTATTTCCTGTTTTACATTGAAAGACCTCATGCATCATCTTTTGCTTTACTTCCATTGTTTCCCTGCCTTTGTGGTTGTTGATTGGTTTCACCTGTCCCTCATTAGCCTTCCCTCCCAAGTGTGTTTAAGGCCCTCTTTACACCCGGCATTAACATGCATTTTGGCTGATCCGATCACAAGTGTACAACCGAGACACATCATCATTCACACCTGTGTCTGTCATGTGTCTCCAAGGTGCCAGCTGATCACTTGTTCAGATTTGATTACTGTCTACATCATGGGTCATCAAGGGCCCCGTGCACTGTTACTACATGTTGCCATGTTTGTTTCACACAGACTAACAGCTAGCTAAGAAAACAGAAATGATTCATGAGCTGATATACATGTACGGGCTATTCCAACTGTTGACAGGACAAAGTCATTTGTGACTTGCAGATGACATACATCAGTGCTTCTCTCCATTTTTTTCCCCAAGCAATAGTAAACTGTCACCAAAACCACCCACCACATCCTGCATTGATGAGGTCTGAGTATTACTCTGGGGAACATATATCCATATATATCCAATATCCAATATCCACAGCAAATGTAATGATAATTCAGCCATTAGATTTCAAGACAGTGAAAAATGTTGGTAGAGGAGAACTTCTGAAAGTGGCATGAGAGGAATGGTCACCAATGTCAAGAGAAACCATCTGAGGATCATGAATATTCATTACACCTTCCATGCCAACTGTCAGATTTAATAATGACTAATGAACATTTTTGGGCCATCATTTTTAAAACTGATGTAATCCATATTTTTAAATTCAAACAGATGTGAAAGGTGTCGCTCGTGGTGATGCCCCTATGGAGAATTATGGACTCCATTGAGGTTGGTGGTTCAGTTCATTGTCTCAGTTTTACAACCCACAATTTCACTGTTTTGACAGCCTTTTCTACTGCCGAACCTCTTGACCTTTAAAATCAGCAGAACAAGGCTTAATGCAGTGTGAAGCTGAGAAGATGCACTATGATAACTACTTGCAGATGGTGTATACTGTATCTTATGAAATTCTTATCAAATATAGCTGATTATATTACCACCAAAGCCCCTTCACTAAGTCATTATACTGACACTGATATCAGATCAGTACCATGAAAGACTCAGTCAGCCCACTCTCACTGACAACTGAACTGGCAGCCACAGTGACTGATTTGCTTCTGATATGAACCCTTCCTAAAGCATGGCCACATTTCACCCTTATTAGTAGGAATTTGATTGTCTTTCCAAACAAGCTTGATCGCCCTGATATATTTACTCTCTGTGACATTTCTTAATATTTTAAGCTGTCAGTGCCTCAGAGCCTCCCGCCTGTTACAGACTGTCACTTTGTCAAACTCCTTGCTCACACCTGAAGCAAAATCCTTCAATGATGTGTATTTGAAACTTCATAATTATTTTGACTGCTCGAAGTGTGCACTCAAGGCTTTCAAGGGCACTGGAGCCATTTTCATTTCACACTCTGTGTGTTGTCTTGGGTCCTGAGAGGATGACGTGCTGTGAGGTAAGGTTACACTTACCATATCTGTGTCAGATACTGGACCAAAGCTGGTCACATAGATGTCGGTCTTCACTTCTGTTACTCGATCTGTGGAAACAAAGAATGAAATTTATTGTAGAAAATCATAGTACCTAACAAAAGCAAGTGCCATGGAGCCAGACATTTGAGCCATAGAGGAAACCCATGAGTTTGGAAAGTTAACTGAAGAAGAAGGAGTTAGCTGTAACTGCAACTCTCCTCTTTTGTACTTCCAAAAGGTTGAGGGACAATCGAGAGACAGATTAATAAAATAATGGTCAGAATTTAAGTAGCAGAGGCCCCAAAAGCACTTGATTTTACCTTTACCATAATGCAATAAATATAATATTTCATTAAACCCTCTCAGACAGGTAAACAACCACATCTTTGAAACTCCACATCTTCAGTTTGTAATGCAGCTTTCTATTATTTATTTGTTGTCTCCAACCTCAAGCTGAGATAACCCCGGTGACCTTATCAGGGATATTTTCTCAGACTTGACAAGGCTCCTGCTGAGACACAGATGACATTATACAAATTTCCACTTGCTAAGTAGTACTGCCCATGATTAGTAAATTGATTGACTGCAAATTAAAAAACAAGGCTACTCAACATTACTACAGTAACATTAGCTCATATCTAAATACCGTTAAATCTGCATTAAATTTTGTGCCACTTGATGACAGTGTAAACAAGCTGTGAACACAACAATGGCATAACCAAGTAATCAAGGCGATATGGTAAACAATTCAGTAAACAGTTGCTTCCTTATTCATCCAAAACAGCAATATTAGCATTCATTATGAATTGTGATTGTGCTCCCCTTGTCTGTTTTTGGTTGGTTGTGTACAGTAGAGGTCTCCACAGGCCCACTCAGTTCTGAGAAACTGAGACCTGACCCAGGACTCGAGTTGGACGAGGTCCAAATTAAACTCAGTATAACTGGGCTGAGTTGCCCTGCGATCGACTGGCGACCCGTTCAGGGTGTACCCTGCCTTTTGCCCAATGACAGCTGGGACTGGCTCCAGCCCCCCCGCAACCCCAAAAGGGATAGTCGGGTATAGACAATGGATGGATGGATGGACAACTGGGCTGAGTAGGGTCTGGTTTACTGGGGTCTTAAGTATGTGTGCCAACCATGATCTAGAGGCTGACGAAGGAACGGTGACATTACACTATCAATGCAGAAGGAAAATATTCACAGAATATCAGTATCATTTCTATTATTAGCAGAACAAAGACAGTTGAAGAGACAAGAACTATGGAGCCTCACAGTATTTCAGAAGTGCACTGAAGCCATTTTGAGTCACATAGAGTCAGACAACTCTGGAGTTACTTCCCATAGTCCAGCCAGCACACTGCTGACGGCTACACTGAATGTCCAGCCTGGGAGGTGACTGATTTGATGATGGGTCCCAGGAGGCGAGAGGATGGAGTTTGAGAGTAATCCAGTTCTGTAAAGTGAGTGAACTATGAATTAGAGACTTTTTGGCTCATTGCTAGGGGTTGGCAAGCTAATCTACAATTACTCTGAGGACAGACTGGGCTTCTTCCTCTGGTGAGTACAGTCAGATGTGTGAATTTTCTGAGTTCATTAATATTCTGCAGGATGGATGTGGCCCTGAGTTATGGGTGGGTCCGGATTGACTAGCCCCTGGGTCCATGTGTGGACCGAGGCCAAGACCTCAATCCTGTCTGCCATTAATTTTTGCCTTTTATTTTGAAATGCTGGAACATTGTAATTCATATGTGTCACTGACCTAACTGAAAATACAGAGGAAGATTAATATGAGCATTTTAATTTTTAAATTCTTTGTCAGTGAACTTCCACCTTTCACCTGTTCCTGTTTTTGCAGCTTTCTAGATAATCAGGATGAATAATTCTTTGGGTCCACAGAGTCTGTTCTGAGCTTCACAATACTGAAGTCAGTACTCTGTGTCCTGAGCTTTGAGCAGTTTGCACAAGAAACTTAGTTTGCAAACACAGCCTTTATATTAGTCATTCTAACAACATATTCAAAAACATTTAGCCTTAGAGTCTCCAGGACAGTTTGGTGTCAAAGGTATATAATAATCTTTAATGAGAATGACAGTTACTGGATTGGAAAGTAAATGATTAAAACAGATTAACACTGTCACACATAACATTACAGCCACAGTGTGCTGCTAATTCTTTATTGTGAGCATTCGTGCGGATGCTATATTATGAAAGTAGCTTCATGTGAGTTGGTATTAGCCTCAAAAATCCATTGTCTGTCAGGGTTAGTGGTTCAATCCCCCACTCCTCCTGTCCACATGTCAAAGTGTCCTTGGGCAAGACAGTGAGCTCCGGGTTGCTCCCCAAACACTGGGGATACACAAGCAAGTGCATTCCTAAGTGTGGATAAATGTGAAAGGTTGCATTGGGAAGGGCGTCCAGCATAAAAAAAAGTATACACCAAATCAAATATGCAGATCACAAATCAGATTTCCATGGCAGGTTGGGCGGGCCCAACAAGACAGAAACAGATGATCTGCTGTGGCCACACTTAACAGTGAGCAGCAGAAAAAAGGTCATTTCAATATACAGTCATGGAAAAAATTATTAGACCACCTTGTTTTCTTCAATTTCTTGTTCATTTTAATGCCTGGTACAACTAAAGGTGCATTTGTTTGGACAAATATAATGATAACAACAAAAATAGCTCATAAGAGTTTAATTTAAGAGCTGATATCTCACCATTTTCCATGGTTTTCTTGATAATAACCGAAGTCACTTAAGTTCTTACATCAAAAGCTATGGCATTGTACTGCCAAAAACAGTGCTTTCAGGCATTCCATGTTTTCTTTTCTGTCTGTTAGTCACATGATACACACAGGAGTTAGTACTTGATTGCATAACCATTGTTTTTGATGACTGCAGCCATGCATCTTGGCATGCTCTCCACCAGCTTCTGACATTGTTCTGCTGTCACAGCAGCCCATTCCTGTTGCAAAAAATTCAAACAAATTTGCTTTGTTTTTGGGCTTGTGGTTCGAATTTTGAGTTTGATGATGTTCCACAGGTTTCAATTGTATTTAGATCTGGTGATTGAGCAGGCCAAGGCATGGTTTGAATGTTCTGGTTCTCCATCCAGGCTTTAACTGACCTTGCCATGTGGCAAGGGGCATTGTCTTGTTGGAAAATCCAGTCATTCGAGGCAGGAAAGAGTTTATCAGCTGATGGAAGAAGACTGTTTTCAAGAGTAGCCCTGTACGTGACCTGGTTCATTCGCCCTTCACACGATTGCATTTGGCCTGTTCCACCCATACTGAAACAACCCCAGATCATCACCGACCCACCCCCATGTTTTACTGTGGGGCAAGACAGTCTGGTTTGTAGGCTTCTCCAGGCTTCCTCCTAACCAGTAAGTTGGCTGGAGTGGGCATCAACTCAAAATTGGATTCATCACTGAAGAGAACCTCAGCCCAATCATCAACAGTCCAATCCTTGTGATCCCTAGCTAAGAGTAACCCGGCCTTCCTCTGCCTTTCATTGATGAAGGGCTTCTTCCGTGCCCTGTGTGACTTCAGACCGGCTTCAAGAAGTCGGTTTTGAACTGTCCTTGCTGAACAAGTGACATTTCTCGACAGTGCCCACTCATTTTTAAGGTCCCCGGAGGTCTGACGACGATTCCTGACACAGGGACAGATGAGTACGCGGTCCGCTTGTGGGGTAGAAAGACATTTCCTGCCTTGACCAGCTAGCAATTTGGCAGTACCATGTTCAGCTTGCTTTTTCTTGGTGTAATGAACGGCTGTCTTGGAGATCTTCAGTTTTTTTGGCTACCTGTCTCTCACTCATGCCAATTTCCAGCAGTGCCAAGATGGCTGCCTTTGTGACTTCACATAATTCTTTTGTTTTAGGCATTATGTGAGAGCTGACAACTTCTGAGTTGTGCTACGGCTTGAATGTAAGCAGGAAACCACTCTGGGCCTCTGCATGTACAGTGCTGCTTATGACATGAAATGGCCTCTTATATACCCTGGGAATACAATTAAGCTTAAGCATGTCAAATAGGACATAAAGTTTTATGGAATCAGCTGCATTTTTTGTCGTGCTCATTGTATTCTTCAGGTAATATACCTTTAGTGGTATCAGGCATTAAAATGAACAAGAAATTGAAGAAAACAAGGGTGGTCTAATCATTTTTTCCATGACTGTATCAATACAGTACACGTCTTTTTTATGAAGCGTAAATATTTAAATGACATACTTTAAATAAAAGATAATTGCAATCTTACAAGTGAGAATGCACTTAGAGACGTCTTGAATTACGTTTGGCTGGTAATAAATGAGCTGCATCCCTCTGTAATGCAGATCCTGTAAAGCGGCATTACAGAGCTGACACAATTACTGCATCTTTTTTCCACAGGTTGATAATCCCAGACCATTTCAGTCCGCACATAATGCACTGACATTAACACTAACACAATTACTGTTAATACCCTGGTGTTTTATTTAGGTTCAGCTGTTTCCATGAGACAGTACTCTGATATACAGTCTCTAAGCACAAATAAAACACAAGGAACCACTGCAGCCTCATTTCACTGTTTTATCCAGTGTGTATCATTATGAGCCTTCTCTGATAGTTGACTTGGGTCTTTTTCCAACAGCTTTTACAAAATACTGCTGCTGAAGGACACAAAGCCTTGTCACAGTCATCTAATTCCAGATGTTATAGGTGCAAAGCAAAATACACACACGTGTGTGATGAACAGTTAAAAAAGAGCACATCTGTACATTCGCCACATGACATTAGCAGTGAGACACTTACAGGATCTCCGGACAAATGTAAAAATCACCCCTGTCAAACAGTGGAAACAGTGAGGCTATGACTGTCTCCCAAGCATAAAATGAGAATTTCTCTGGTTACCTCTGTTGTGCAGCCAACCGCTCCTATTCATCAATGTTTGTTGTTGTTTTTTGCTTGATGCCAAGACACCAAGCTTTGATGCTAATTCCAGCTAAAGGAGACCAGCCAAGCCCAGCTTGACCAATGCAGCGTCCCAGCCACCATTATCTACCTACCATAGCAAATATGACAGACAAAATGTTAAGTCTTAAAGATCCCATCCAGTGAAAATCAAGCTTTTAACTCTGTTAACATGTCTGTAGAGTGTTTTTATATTCTACAAGACATATCATGAGTGAAATAAGCAGTCAATGCCATGGCTGAGCATTTCCACTTTAAAGCTGCAGTGCACCAACGACAAAAACAAATTCAGGCAGCCAGGGTTTCATACAAACCTGATTAAAAAAAAAATGGGACACAAAAAAAACAATGGATGACAGTATTGATTTTTGTAAATATTAAATATCTGCTTATTCTGAATTCTGAACGCTGAAAGACGTCATATAGCTTGTGGATGCTGATGGAGAACATTAGAGCAAATATTACACAAAACTGTTTGTCACATAGCTTAGCTGCTGAATTAGATGAAGACTTTATTCATTCAGTTATTTGAATGGCTGAATTACTCGTATATTACCACCTGCCATTGTGTAGCGTGCAGCAGCTATCAAAATATTTTTGGAATCGGGGGTTGTAAATCTAAGCCATTTTAATGGCATGAGGGGATTTTTTTCAGTGAGAAAAATATCCAAATATGTAATTTTGATGAGCAGGAAATTAGTTTTTAGGGATTTAATAAATGCCAGAACTACTTCAAGGTGCACTCAGTAAATATGTGCTCGCTCAGTGCACAAATATTGTGTATATCAGTAGTGATTCAGAAAGAAAATGCTAAGCTGCTGTGTGTTAAGGAGAGGACTGACAGGAGCAATAAGACCACATTGTACAGCAAACTCATATACAGACCAAAATCCAGTCTGAACTCTAACCACCACTTGCAACATAGGTGAAATCAGAGGTGCAGCAGGTAAAGCTGTAAAGCCAAGGGCAGCTGCAGATTCAGGTGATAATCCTCTAAACATTCATCACCACAGGGCTGCCAACTCTGCAATTGACACTTTGAACACGGTGTCACCCCACACATCCATTTTTTCACGATTTACTCTTAAAGGAGCTTTTTCTGCACACGGGACAGTCATCAGGCTTTTTTCCAAAGCACACAGCTTGCGTGGCTTTAGATGACAGAGGCACAAACATATGTGTTTAGAGTTTTGCCTAATAAGCAATAAAACTTTAAATTCGATCAAGACAGACTAGGTTTGATTAATTAGGCTCACCAATAATGTGACATGCGAACCGGCCCTGGAGAAAGAGCTACAAGTCTGAAAATCAAATTACCCAATTATCATCATGAACTGCTATTTATTCCGACTTGTATTTACCAGACAGTGCAGCTGATTAATAACTGAATTAAGCTGCCAAGGTGTCAGACGGTGAATTGCCTTTGCAGTCTTATCAGTAAATATGTGTGAAAGCACCTCTCACAAGAACATCAGAAAAATATGACAAATCCAAATAAAATAGTTCAGCTAGGAACCTTTTCTCTCTCTTCTATCTCTAGGCTGGCACTCTAGTTTAACAAAATTTACTGTTTGTTTTCTGGACAGAGCCACTTTGAAGCTCAGTGACAATTAATCTTGACTTGACTTCACCTAACAACTGGCTCATCCTAAAATGGCCAAAGAGGTGGAGCATGGTTGGTGTTGATGCAGGCCAGATGAAGCCTGGTTGCTGAAAGCTAGCGGCTAGCTGTCACTCAAAGCAGCCACACCCATAATTATGCAAAGCTTTCAACCTTAATAGAATTAAAATGAGTGAGTTAAATAATAATTCACAGTTGTTATGAACAAGGAAATTAGATAGATAGAGACTAAAACTGTCTTTGGTACCAGCCTGTAAACATGTTTATTTCTGCTGTAAAGTTGGGCAGTTTAATATGGGGGTCTATGGGGACTGGCTGGGTTTTAGAGTTAGCTTCAAGTGGCCATTTGAGCAACTGCAGTTTTTGACACTTCCACACTGGCTTTATCTTCAGCTCCTGAGGCTGCGGTTTGGATTCGCCGGAGAGTCACTTTTTCCAATTCCCTCTTTCTCCTGTCCTCCCAACTCCATATTTCTGCCACCAAATTACTCCATAAATTCACTAGAATGCAGAAAAAACAGTCTGTGAAATTAACAGTTTTCTGGGGGAAGATCCCCAGAATGTCTGGTTAGGTTTGGTCTCCCAGTTTAAGCTATGATGTCTGAAGGCTGGCTTATTTGTTCTTTTTTTAGAAAAAGTAGAACTGGCTTATTTGAAGAATAATGAAAGGCCTAACATGTATACATAGGGCTGGGCGATAAAACGATAACGATATGTCTTGCGATAGACACGTAATCAAGATCAATAAAAAATGCGTTCGATAAAACATTTGATAATTTTTTTTTCTTCATCGGAAGAAACAGTTGTGAAGCAAGGTTGGTTGCATGAACAAAGGCACTCACTCTCAGGTAACTGAGCACCGTAGGGAGTAATTACTGATCAGTGGGAGTGACATGCTAACACGCCAATCATGTAACAGTATCAAGTTCGGTTGCACCATCTCGTTGTCTCGTGTTTGATTCTTCATGAGGAGTGAGATGAGAAATAGAAAGTGAGCGCTGCAGCGAGCGAAGAAACTGTCGATAAAACAGGGAAAGTCAGCTCGCCAGTATAGTAGTTTTTTGGAATTTATAAGTCGGACCGTAGTCAGATCAATGTGGTCTGTAACTTATGCAAGTCGTCCCCACCAAGACCAGTAATACCACAAACTTGTTTAACCACCTTAGCCGCGCTCACTCTTTGGAGCGCAGCCGTATTTGCGAACGTCCAACAACATCTGCAACCGCAGCACCACCGCACAAGCAGCTGACTGCCATGCAGAGGTATCTGCTTCAGTGCCTGATGACAAATCATCTAAAAGGCACAAAGACATAATGGAGGCAGCGGCATATCATATAGCTAAAGACATGCTTCACTGAGCACTGAGGAGAAGCCAGGTTATAAACATCTCTTACACGTGTTTTTTTTTTTTTTTTTTTTTAACACACTTGGAATAAAAATACAATTGAATAATTCATTTATGTTTAGAGTAAGAAGAGTGACTAAAGTTATTCATATCTGGGCTGGTTTTATAGTTCAATCAATTTTACTGTACTGTCTATCATGTTTGTTTGTTTGTATGTTACAGATGTCAAGTCTACCTCAGTTTTTGCTATGTTTACAAAACACCGCACATATTTGAAAACATTTTATTCACCAGAAGGTGAATCAGCTTGTGAACTTTCTGCACTAAACCTGCAGAAAAAAAGTTCTCAGGTTTCTCTGCTTACATTTTTACACTTTTATTTACATTTATTATTTGAGTGTTTTCCATGGTTGTGTTGACATTTCCTTTCCTTTCTGCCTTGATAACTGAGGGGATTATAATCAGAGGAAGGTTAAATTTAAAATAAAAATGTTTAAATTGAATGTATTTTTCTCCTGGTCCTTATTTTAAATAGGTCATAAAAAATGTCAATAATTATCGATATCGACCGATATAAAACACTTATATCGTGATACAGTGTTCAGCCATATCGCCCAGCCCTATGTATACAGATGTAAAACACATTAAAACAGGATGGTTGTGGAACTCCAGATGTTAATTGTGCTGGTTTTAGTCCATGCACATCACATAATTAGTAACACTACTGTAAAATAAGAAACCAAAGTATATCAGGATGTGATACTTTAACTCCTAAACTGACATTGTTTTCAAATATATACTAACTAACTGCACACTAGGATTTCTGAAATTCACTTGTGGTTTTGATTTTGGTGTACCACCACAAGATTTGGTCATCCCTATGAAAAAACACTGGTGTTCCTGTTTAAGCTGTTTAATGTGAGGCTGCAGCCCAAAAAAGACCAAATTATTAGCTTCCCGTCACCTTTAAAAATAATCAATCACAGCTTTTTGAACCGACAGTCCTGTCTGCAGGAAATCCATTTGTCAGTGCCTTCCACAAGTGTTATAAAATTGACTTATTTTCTGATATGGCCCCACTATGCTTAAGGTTTAGTGAGAATATCTTGTTAAAATAACTACTTTGAACCTTTATTCAAAGCCTGCAAGGGTCAGGGTGAAGCGCATGAGGGAATGATCGTGGTCATGTTGAAAAGAAAGCAACATAGTTGGCAGGAAATGGGAAAGGAGCAGTGGACATTTCTTATAAATGTCTCGGGCTTCGTTGATCCCTCCATCCACCCTGACTAAAGGCTTTGAGAATCTATAACAACATCATGCTACTGCTGCCTACGCTCCTGACAAATAACAATCATAATTCACTCAGAGGTCCTCGTCAATGACAAGTAACCCACTGCTGTAGTTTGGCTTTTGAACGTGGCATCGATGTCTCATAGATTCTAGAAATACATAAAAGAAAGCAAGAATGTGAATCAAACCTGAACTCAATACTACCTCAGAATGCCAGCATACATAATGGCCATCTGCTGATACTGTAAATCATATTATCCTCCAAAATGTCAGATCAACTGTTTGGGAAAACATCTCCTTTCCCAAACTGTCTGACAGCATGGCATTCAGAATAATAGTTTCTTCTTCAGAAGGCAATGTTTTATTGGAATACTTTCAAGGTTTTGGATCATACACAATATCCAGTATGGCTAGACATTTCCTGTGAGCCTCTGCTTTTTATCATAAATGAACTCTTGCAGAATCTCAAGTGTGAGAAGCTCCCTGAGTGTAAATCAGCCTCGAAGTTGTAACGCACCAATGCTCGTTTAGGAGCCCACAGGTGACCAAACGGCCCCGAGTGGCCACTTAAGTCACTTATGGCTCAGGGCAGCTGACTATCATTCCTGCTTATCATGATTAATGTGACTGTGCTGCTATTCTTTTTCAGCAGTGATGACTTGATGAAGATTTACACACCAGAAAAAGGACATATCACTGTTTATTTCACCTAGAAAGACATTTGACTTCAAGGTTTACGAAGCCAAATGTGTGTCACAGAAACTGAAAACACTATCTCTTTGCTTTTCATTCACAACTTTTAGATCACTGTGAAGTGACCATCAACAGACGCAACAGTTCCTGCACAGATGTTTCACATTAAAGGTCCTCCAGCATTTCAATGTGCAAAATCCTTTGCTTTCAATTTCATTTACCTTTAAAAGGCTTTCATTTTGAAAACTGTTTCACCAATGGTAATTGAACAGTGAGAGAAGAAAAGCAAAGTTAGTATTCGTGTTAAAAGGGAAAGCAAAAGCAGCAGAGAGGAGTATTGCATGACTCTCTTGTTGGAATTAGTGCTGTGGAAATATATATTATTCTAAATTTACCATATGAGCCGTTAGAGTGGTTTGTGCTGGCCATCACTTGAAGAGCAGCTTCTATTTGAGGATTTGCTCCAGCTGACATCACATTTTGTTAACCTTTTCATTTTTTATTTGACCCATACTTAACTGTTATTTTCACTCAAACACAGTTACAACACGGGGGAAAAAACATGTCTATGGTGTTGTTCCATCACAAGCCCGACGAACATCATTCTTCCAGAAGATAATCCGTTATTTGGTGTGTTGATGATGGTGGTGGAAAGCACACTGATTCAAAATCTACCATCAGTGTTCAGCTGGGTTGAGCCCTTAAAGACCATAAAATATGGCTCACATCATTTTCACCCTCATGTAACTGTTCGGCCCTGTTTGACCCTCATGATCTAAATAGCAGGAGCATCTGTATTCATTCTGTGTGTAATGTAGATGTACCTTCTGTCTGTATCTGTTCATATTCCAGAAACATCTGTTCTTGTATCTGTATTAAAGACATTGGTCTTAAGTAGAGCTTAAAGTTAATTAAGTTTCTTAACACTTCTTAAAAAAGTCTATTTATTGTTTCAGTCAGTTTTTAGGTCTTTGCTGTTTTCTCTGTTTTATCTCACTATCAATTAAACATGTTTGCTTTTTGACTGTGGGGACAAAGCTGGACATTAGAAGACGTCACCTTGAGTTCTGTAAAACTGTGATGAGCATTTTCTCCATCAATTCATCCAGAAAATAAGAAGCAGATTAATCAATGATGAAAACAGTCATTAGTTGCATCAGTAACGTCCACTGAGGGTCAGTGGTCAGACCACAGTGACAGACATTAAACTGTGGGCTGGCACTGGAAGCCGCGGCAGCATCTGCATGCCAAAGACGCAGCCCTGGTCTCTGAGCACACTGGCTTTACATTTTCATTTTGTCATCAAGTTTGGATTTTAATCACGCTTTTTCTCACCTCCGTATCATCTTTTCATGCAGTTTATATACATTCAAGCTCTAAACAATGTCAAAATCAGTTTACTTGTCAGTCCTGTCCTACATCTGAAAACAGTCATTTATTGTCCTCCAGAGCTTCGTCAAGTCTGATCAAAAAAACCCTGAAAGAGTCATGGTGATGTCCTCAGGGTTGTATCAGCATGGGCTATGAGTACTCAAAGTTGCACCTGAAAGATTCAGAAACTGCAGTTTGGAGTCTGAAGGGTCTAGTGAAAGATTTAACCAAACTGCATTGTGGGAAATGTTGAATCCAGTATTTGACTCATGTGAGGGAATAAAAGTCAAGATATCTCAGTCTTCTTCTTCAATTTTGATCATTATCTTTTTAATCTGTCTCTTGTGAGTTACCCCATCATTATTAAAGTGCAGTAATAAATCACCAGATCACTCCTTTATGTCTGTGTGTGTGTGTGTGTGTGTGTGTGTGTGTGTGTGTGTGTGTGTGTGTGTGTGTGTGTGTGTGTGTGTGTGTGTGTGTGTGTGCGCGGCCCTGTCTTACCTCCCAGGCCGGGTCTCAGTCTGTTGTCATATCCATCCAGCAGACTGTCCAGGATCTTGGTGAAGGTTGTGATGTCTTTGAAGTTAGTTGTTGAATTGGAATCTGCTTTTGACCTAAATAAAAGACAAACATGTGATTACAGACTCACAGAAAGAAAAATGAGTTCTCTACATTAGCAATAAAAATAGGCTTTTCTTAAGCACTGCTAAGATCTGTGGGCGATGATACCTCCTGGTAATCTCCACCTACAATATTAAATCCATGTTATCCCAGATTATTTCATATCAAACCTGGAAAAATGTGTTATGCACTGCATTCCTCATATGTCAAATGATGGTACATGTTTTAAATGCTGTGGAGATACTTTGAGTTGAAATTCAAAGCTAACACATTTAAAATTGCTTCAGTTCCAGACTATTTGGAGGACTCTTCATAATTTTCATTAGAAGACTAGTCAAACTGAAAACTGTGTGATCAGTGACCGAAAGAGTAGACAACTTTTTCAACACTTCTTTTTTCTTCTAAATAATAGCTTCTAGTGTGTGACCTCTGTCCAAAGTTCAAAAGGACACCTACCAGCATTTCTGAAGCTCACTAACACTTTGTACCTTGTTGGTTTGACGTATGCATAAACGGAAAGGTAACAGCTGCACACAGTCGCTACATTGTTCACAATGTAGAGTTTAATTTACTGACCAAACACACAATGTTCTGAATGAAACATGTCATCAACACATGGTGTTTTTACCAGCCTGTCCACAACATAGTATTAATCGACGTCTGCGATGATGATGAGGTTGATAAATAATTTATGCCTTCAGGCTCGGTAGGTGTAATTTTATTTCCCTGACGTAGAGCTGTAAACATATGCCTGACACAAAACTTAACTCGTTCTTTTCAAAGTCCAAACTCTGACTCTGACATTTCTGAAAGTTCTGAAATGTCTCATCGCTCATATCATTTATTAATTTTGGCGTTGTCTCTCCATTGACTGTCAATAAGGTTTTTCAAAGACTGGAGTGATCGTGTCCTTTACTGTTCCTATTAGTTACACTGTGACAGAACATAAAATTGCTTCTGCAACCGTCTTGGTCGTCAGACGGACACTCCTGGTTTTCAGCTCAGCAGAGTAAAAACCCTCATCATGAAAAAGCTTAGGCCTACTCACTGTCCTCCATATCAACTCTGAGGAGCTCCATGTGTAACAACAGCATCAGGTCATACTCATATTAGGACAGATACCCTTTAGTTACATGTAGATATCAGTGTGTACCAGAGACTTCACTTTAGACGAATGATGCTGTCCATTGCAAGCCATAATTGAAAGTGTTACCAATGTTTTTAACATAATTTCTGAATGTGTGTGGACAGCCTCACTGTTCTTGTGTCTTTGCACAGAGTGACAGTCAGCTGAAAGGGGAGCTTGTTCCAGATTGTCCACTTTAGCCATTTCTAACTCAAAGTGAGATCTAATAGGAAAAATAAAGGACTTTCTTTATTCCCTTGTCTTTTTAAAAAATAAATTACAAGGGGAATTATTTTCCGTAGCACCTCAGTCATGTTCTCTGTTTGATGAATGAATACATTTCATTTAGACATTATCACGTTATGATTTGCGGCGGTGCTACAAAACCAAGTGCTCTGTTCATGTGGAACACAATTTCAACAATGAACGGTGTAAAAATCTAATTTAAATACTACACAGATTATGGGCCTGTGATTTGATGCTAGGCTTAATATGGATTAGGAATTTCAGATTTAGACACGCTTTTCTTGTGACTCCCACGATCTTTTCTGTCAAAGTGCACCGCGATGGGTGGTAAGAACATTGAGTGCCAATCCCCGAAGTTGAAATGTATTGAAAATCTGGGGTTGGTTCATTGTCGAAAAGCCGAATTAACCAGAACGTCATGACATTTCTTAAAGGGTTGCATATAACATTAATCTACGAGACAATTTCTCTGATATGCAAATAATCCATTAATTATTAGATTTTCCAACGCGGTCTGGCGTCGCGCTTTGTACTTGGGGATGAACTGAGCGCACAGAGCCACCGGTGAGGAGGGACGTGTTATTTTCAATTCTTATGTGGACACGCTTCATTCTCATTGGTATTAGTGTAGGCTACTTGTAGTAACCGACAACAGCTTCTTAACAAACCACATACCCTTCAGATGGAAAGACAGAGAGCTGTGCACCCTGCCTGTGCGCGGTCAGTCCGCCGTCCGAGTCTCCTTCTGTTCTCTCTTAATCTATAAAAACACAAATTACGGACAAAAAAAAACTTACCGCGTCTGCCACAGCACGATCAAAGAGAGCAGTACAGACATAAAATGTGAGCTCCATCGTCCTCTCATCGCTGAAGCCTGTGAACAAGACGGGGAACGCTTTCAGTGCGCGTAATGACATGATAGAGCGGCACAAAGCGCCTTACAGCTGTTGCAATTAAACGGACTCCACACAAATAGCTCCATAAAAACAGACACGACACCCGTTTAGTCTCCTCAGGTTCTGTTCAATTCAGTTAATGGTCTGCAGCCCAACTCCCTGTCCAAACACTGCCTGCACAGTGAGCTTTCCTCACAGCTTTTGTTCCGCAAAATGCGCCCAATTAAGTGTAATTTGTCGAAAGATAGACGCTGCCTACCTGAAACGCGACAGGTGTCTTCGGGGTTGCCAAGAGAGAGTGGACAGTGAGTGAACACGGTGGAGATGAACAAGCCTTTGGCAGAGAGGGAGAGTAGTAACCCTGAGAGAAGAGCGCGGTTACTGTGCGTCCATTCTGTCAGCTCCTCCGACAGGGAGTCCCCACAGCTCACACAGTCACCAACCTGAGAGCAAACTGTACAGAGAGCACGGCCCTGCCGGGGCTCAGCACACCGCCGGATAAATGCTGAGGCGGAGTGGTCCGCCTGCAGGGAAGCGCTCATTTCGCGGTAATAAGGCATTCATTAGTGCGTACTACTGCGCACGATGAATATCAACCGTGCAATTTGCATGCAAAGCGAGCGAATGACATACATTTGTGTTACTAGCTGTTATGGTCACTTGAATTCATAAATTTTAGTTAATTAAATGTAAAATAAAATAAAATAAAATAAAATAAAATAAAATAAAATAGTGAGAGGAGAAGAAGCTATGCAAAATGTGAACTTTAGTGATTAAAAAAAACAACCACTTCAAATAAAAAAATAAAATCCAGAGAAAGAAACTAATGAGAAACATTAAATAGATGATGTTCTTGCTAATGTTTTTTTCAATAAAATTCGACTTAGTTCCTTTCCTTGCTTCTTTCCCACTGTTGTTACCACTTGATGTGAGTTATCTTATGCGTTGGGGACAGTCAGCCTCTGAAGACTGGAACTACTTGGTTAGCCCCAAACTGGCCAAAATCTGGCTTACCAGAATTTGCCAGACTTATAAGCTAAAATTGGCCCACCACTGGAGTGGCCCAGGTGTTTTTAACTGGAACAAATTCTCAGCGCAAACTGGCTGCATCAACACAGCCAAATCAGACAGCCATACATATATATGGTCAAGAAGAGCCAGCTTACATTAGGTCCTCCAGTGGCTGCCTCGGCCAAATGCAGTCATGACAGCTCAGCTGCATACAGTCCTTACTCTAACCTCCCTCTGAAAATGTATGTCAGCCTAAAATTAAAACATGCTTCAATGAGCCTGATCTCTGTATATTTGTACAAAAATACACCCTATGCTGTACTTTGGACTTGTGTACTATATGGGAAATGTTGCCTTCATTTTTTCAGTTTTTGCCTACCTCCAGTGGTTCTCACCTCGCTCCAGTGGTGTGGATATGGACTATAGGGTGTGACAATACACCATGACATCACTTCTGAATGTGGTTACAGGTGCAACAGAGAACACATCTGACCATGCTTATCAGGGATGCCAGGAATAAAATTATCAAGTGTAAAACATTTACACATGCATTGTGTTTGGCAAAAATAGAGATTTCTGATTAATAAAATGAGGCACATTTTGTTGCAGAAAATAGCATATCCAATGAAAAGTAGTGTATTCTGTAAAATACATATTAACAGGCCTTCAGCATGCATAGCATAATATGGTGATGTGGTACTGACAAAGAGTTAGAAGGTATCTTAGAGGACCCTCCTTGTCTAGTGCTATTTCCACCATGAAAACCTGAATTGTGTAAAGATAAGATAGACTTTATTTATCCCACAATGGGGGAAATTCACATGTTACAGCAGCAACAAGAAGTCAGAGGACAAGGAGACAAAAAAATATTGCACAAGTGTTATATAGCCTATGGTAATTTACAATATATACAATACATGCACCCTTAGGTAGTTTAAAAATGATGACTGCACATGCAAACAAAGGAAAAAACACATTTTGAGAAAGAAGGAAAAACAGCAGGAGATGAATTGTACAGGCACCAAGACCTGAAAGGTCGTAAATGTCTCAAGTAATAGTCCCTGATGGCAGCAACCTTCACAAACAAAAAAGGAACATGCCATACTAACTGTTCAAAAACACAGGGGAATACCTTTTGGTGTGCAGCCACCTCCTGCTAGTACGGCTTTGGTGTCAGTGAAGATGCTCCAAGATCTGATGCTAACATATTGTATGTCAGGGGTTGCCTGCAAGGAAGGAACAATACAGGGTGATCAGATCAAAACAATGTACCGGCAAAAGGTCAAGTGCTCAAGTATTTAGAAAACCAGCCATCTTCAGGGGAACAGCCTTGTATATTTGACATTTAATAAAATCCAGGGTCATAAACTGTGCTTCATTTACCAAGAATCACATAAGCTTCCAAAAAAACAAGACTAAAAGCCAGAAAGTCCCGCTTGAACAGATAAAGACAGGCAGTGTACTCTGGCCTGTTCAGTTCTGGGTTTAAATTTTTAGTGCTGTGTGTGCTCTTAAATGTGTTTACATGAGCTCCTCCGTGTTTGACCTGAATACCTCCAGAAGCAGGTGCCAAGGAAGACAACCTGGTCAGATGCATAAACCACTTCATACCTGTCGCCCTGCCTCAAAGTTTGAGCCCAGCTGCACTGCAAAGGAAGTTCATTTCAACCCCTTGTAATTCCATTTTTATTATTTCAGATATGACTCGAAGCTTATAACCAAAGGCGAAGGTTGGAATATGGATTGACCAGTAAATTGAGACAACTGCCTTCACTTGCAACCAGACTCCTGTAACCAGAGAAATAAGATATGCTGGAAACAGTCAGCTTTATGTAGGTAAATGCTTGTAATGTGTATTTGTTTTCAGAGCAGGGGGTATTAACAATCTTAATTTGATCTCAGCATGGTGTTAGAGGCATTGGAAGTCTGGGTAGCATGAAAATGCTCAGTGAATTCCATTAGTCTGCCTATTAGATGTTGAGGTTTCTTGTGTTCACAAGGACATTTTATTGTCACCTAGGAGTGAGAGGAAAGGACATGTGGTCATTACACAGTGTGGAATAAATCTCATGCAACTCTAGCCATTAGTATTCATTCATCATATCTTGTTGTGGATCAAAGTGTTTGAACAAATGAATGGGTTGACTTTTGCCCCACCAACGTGACAAGGAATCACATGAACTTACACACAGTAAAAAAAGAAAAACGGATGGTGGAACGTATCTTGATTGGAAGGATTGTCAGTGAGGTGATGCAGCGGCTTATGCATTCTCCTGCCAGTGCTGATGCCTGTGAGCACTCCGGACAGCACATTTCCTGGCTTTGTTAGGGCAGAACTGTTCTTGAAGGGTCATGGTGGGGATCCGGGCATTAAGTACAAATGCTTAGTCATAGACAGTCACAGTGACCTGAACATGAACACTACCAAAGGCACAGCAGGCACATGCTCTCGTGTTTCTGTTAGAGACTGAATGATGGCAGTGGAATAAAGGAGTCTCATGACGAATGATCGCTGTATCATGGATACCAAATACTATCTTTTGATTGGCTGCTTAAACTTTGTGCTAATGGATGGCTGCTTTCCTGTGGAAAGTGACTGTGATGTAAGATGATAAACTGTAAAAAAAGAAACAACAGGACATCTCTGCATCAGTTGTTATTGTATGCGTATATGAAGATGCCTTGATGTGTAATTAACCTGCGAGGATGGCCTAAGGTTCTGTTGTTCCCATCAAATACAGTACCTAGAGACACTCTGAAACCAACCAGCACTGCCTGGTCCCAGGTGTCCAGTTTGACAACTACACAATTAATGGCGTCCCGAAGATGCAGGCAGCTGTTCAAAGAAAGTTTAGACAAAGTTAAACACTAATTGGTGAACACAGACGAGCATTTTGCTGCTGAACAGCAAGAATTTTTTCTGAGGAGATGGTGGAGACCAAAGTAGAGCTAAAAGGAGAGTGAATATTGGACTAATATTCATCAGGTGGACACACCACAATTCCATCCATCCATCTTTTTTCTAAACCCGACTATCCCTTTCGGGGTTGCGGGGGGGCTGGAGCCTATCCCAGCTGTCAGCGGGCGAGAGGTGGGGTACACCCTGAACCGGTCGCCAGTCGATTGCAGGGCAACACACAGAGACAGACAGACGTTCACACTCACACCTAAGGACAATTTAGAGTCACCAATTAACCTAATGAGCATGTTTTTGGTCTGTGGGAGGAAGCCAGAGTACCCGGAGAGAACCCATGCATGCACAGGAAGAACATGCAAACTTCACACAGAAAGGCCCTGTCCGACCCGGGGATCGAACCGGCGACCTTCTTGCTCTGAGGCACGCACACTACCTGCTGCGCCACCGTGCCACCAACCACAATTCCATATGAATGTTAATATTGTTGTGTCTGCTTGAAGGTGGACATGGGCAACTGTTTTGTAACACATTCACCATTTCAGCTTTATATGCTGACAGCTTGTTCCACTGCCCTGAAATGGCCAAAAAGATAAATTAGTGCAATTGTAATTAGGGTAAGTATGTACTTCTTTCACCGCTCCCTTCTACTATATATGTTTATCAGTACTGGGGGATTTCAGAAATTATTCTGAGGATTTGAAGGGTGTCTAACTAGTTCTAACTAACTATTTAATACTCATGTAATTAAAAAAAAAAAAAGTTTTTCAGTCAAACTCTTGCAAATCTGCATCAAGCTCTTCAGTAGCTGTTTCATACATGACACCAGCTCCAGCCATGGTGCTCTACTTATAGCTGAACTTGGCAGCGAGATGAGTCGTGACAGGTTCAGTCCAGTATGAAGAATTCTGCCTAAAGCTATCTGGAGAGCTCCATCTTGGCATTAGCCTGACCCTGGAAGCTTGTAGACTGTTGGGTTAGTGACACAAGGCTGGTGGAGATTTCTACACATTCACATTCAGTGCTTTGCCAATTTACTATACTGTTTTGGTAAAGTAGCCTGCTGATTGCTGACCCTCCAAAATCATATCATGGTCATGAAAGAGGTTAACACAAAGATTGTGCATCCAGTATTTCTTATGCAGGTGTGTTGGAGAGGAGCTCAGTGTTTCATAAAAAGGAGATTCAAGCACACTGCTCTTTCACTGAACCATTCATTTACGTGTATTTCAGTCAACAAAATACAGGGTACTCCTCTCATAAACAAAAACACACAAAAAATACTGTTTAGGTCATAGAGATGTTTTTAATTTCTATGACCTCATGGGCATGAATCCATCTGGAAGCATCGTGGCACACTACCAGGATTAGATCAAGCATACAGGCTTACAGAGAGGTGAGCCCACCAGACTGGGGGTAGGCTGACATGCATTAGAAGCAAGCATGTGTGAGCATTTGTCTGTGTACATAAAGCCATGGGTTTGGCTTTAAAGGTACTGACAAGGTAAGAGAAAGCAACAAGCCCCCATCCAGGAAACACATGATAATCCAGCAAAAGTGCCGCAGCTCAGTGGAAGAGGTCTGACGGGACCAAAGTCCACCACCCAGCCTCGAGGAGGCCGAGTCGGCTGCACAGAGTGACCCAGCCCCTCACCCATCCCACACCTAGCCCATCACCCTTGGAACTCTGGAATAAAGCTTCTCCATGCAGTACATATGGGAACATAGATGGGAGTCATTGGAAGACAGTCTGGCTGCTACTTTTATAGAAAGAAACACATTTTTTTTACACAACTTTTTCTGTCTCTCTTCTGTCTGTTGAACCAACCTCTCGATGGGGAAGGAGGGGCTCAAGGTGGGTTTGCTATGTCATTCCAAACTGAAATCTCAGACACACGCCACACAAAATACACTTGCTGTTACCACCAACAACCAAATGTGTTGGCAAATCAACCAGCACTGAAATTTTAAGGGTAATAATTTTACGGCCCTAATTTTGCCATGAGAACGGTTAAAATAATGCTGATGGTAAACACTGACTGAATAATGAATTCAGAGTTGTCATGCGATACAGGGCGAGTAGCTGTCAATGGCATCATGAGTGGGAATCACTGACCTGAGGAGGGAGAGCTGCACAGCTTTTTGTTTGTCTGTCTACGGTCGTCAATCCAAATTCAAATATGTGAATTCCCAAATTACAGTCAGTCACTTACAACACATACATATGAGGAAATTGCCTGTTAAAATTCATTTAATTTAATCATATTTTTCTAATGATGTAGTGCCCTTGTCCCCTGCATAATGTATAGGGATGAATGTGCATGCAGGAAGTAGTTATGACTGTTTTATTTGGACAAATTATCACTGTACATGGCTGGCATTTGTTGACATTTACGGCTTTGAACATTTACAGCTTATTGTTGGATGCATCCTCTGTGGACAAGTGATTGTGATACTAAGGGATGATGACAGCTTCGCACAGCTGCCTTACATATGTGTGTGTGTGTGTGTGTGTGTGTGTGTGTGTGTGTGTGTGTGTGGTGGTGGTGGCTGGGGGAGGGTGTTCATGGGAAATTAAGGTAGGTGGTCACGACAATCTTTGAAACTGCAGTGTTCATAACAGAGAGCACAGAGCATGTGGCGTAAAAGCGGCCTGCTGTTGTCATTCATCATTGTCTTCCCCCACTTTATAAGCTGCCTTAATGTCTGTACAATTCTTCTGTCTTGATAGTCTTTTATAATGGCATGACTTGTATTTCTTTTCCTGCTCTGGACTGAGCTTTCATCCCCTTCCTGCACACACTGCGGCTTCAAGAAAGCTTTGTTTTGCAGTGACATCTCTCTGCTTCCTTCCTGTGTGTGCTCCACAGTGGGGATGTATTCTAGAATAGAGTAAACTGGGTCCCAGTTACATAGACTGTAACTGTACATAGTCATTCTAATATAAGTAAATTATTTGTTTACAGTGGAAAAGTGGTCAAATAAAACTAAAAAAAATAAAAAAGTAAGTATGCAGAGTAAATCCACTTGTTCTGTGATGTACATTATTTTTTGCGTGTCTAATGTTCCAAACCCCAATAAGAATATGACTTACGGAAATTTTACATCACATAATCACCTTTATGTGAGCTGATAAGCCCCATTGTCCATTTCCTCCGTGGCTGCAGATGTCCGGCTCTTTTGTTTGAATAGAATCCGAGGGGTGTCTTTGTGCTGCAGAGATGATTCCCCCTTCCCTCCTGCCATACTCCAAAAATGACACCCTGATTATATCAAGTGAATTCTCCCATGTGAGCTGAAATGAGCTGTCGTCAGATCGCTGAGTGTACGGAGGCTGAATAAACTGACTGTCTGGATGTCACATGCTCTACTGTAGATCTCTCAAAATCAGTGTGCTCTGAAATGAGTGTATTTGAGCCGTTGCTGAATTAGTGGATTTTGTCATCTTAAAATCCAAATTTGGCTTCTCAATGTGACAAATTTGAGTGGAAGCACATCAATCAGTTTTCACGGCACACTGTGTGCTTCATGTCCAGATTTTCCAACTGAAAAGTTACTTTAGAGTGTTTTTTTGCAGGTGCAGGTATTAAACCAACTTGAGCCTGGTGTCTGACCAGAGGCACACTCACACACACACACACACACACACACACACACACACACACACACACACACACACACACACACACACACACACACACACACACCATCACCTGATTGTGGCATATTCTTTCATAACTTGTAAAGACACAGAGGGGATTCCATTTTCCCGACGTCGCGATATGCTGCTCTGATTAATCACAGGGAAGTGAACATAACGTTAGAGTGTGATCGATCAGTCACTGCATCAGACTGATCTTGACGCCTCCTGTCTCTTTATCAATGCAGCTAATTTCAGTTAAGCACTTGAACGTTATGTTTTATGAACGTGTATTCATTCGTTCTGATGGTAGTGGAGGTGCTCGGCACTTCAGACAAGACGGTGAAACTTCACAGTAACCTCTCTTTTAAATTTTAAATGCACTGGTTTGGAAACAGCCTACTCCCTCCAGTAGGACTCCGACTTTGACAAAGATATTTGTCCTTGGGTAGTAAATATAGAATAAAAAACATGGAGTATTACAGATCAAAAAGTGAAGAAGCTAATATAAACCAAAGCTAACTTTTTCCATTCTTCTCATCATGTAACATTTATGTGTGTAAACAGCCCTGATGGATAATCATAAGATGGTGCAGCTTTGGGGTAAAGCCACTCAGGACACTGCCTCTATTTGCTTGAGCAAAGCCTTGGAGAGGCTTTTTAACTTTAACTATTCATTCCTATCAGGTTGTGGACATGAGATTAGTGATACATTAGAGGACATTGTCAACAAGTCTACAAAACACACACGAGAAGTGATTTAGGAGAGATTTAGAGACCATGCAGGAGACAAGAGTTTTTTTCCTCCAAAAATAGATGACTGCAATAAGGTGATGATCCGACGGGCTTGTGTGCTGATTTGCAGCAAAAAACCAAGCAAGAAACACATAATAAATGTTCTGTCGCAGGTATTATGACTCCCACACCTGATATTTCCTTTGCCCCCCCTCTGCTGTCATCACCGGGCAAAACAGGGACAGGACCCAAATGCAGATGAAGGCAACATGTGCAGGTCAGTTATTTTTTTTTAAAATGGAGTTGTGTAAAAGCTTGCAGGCAGGCAGGTAGAGACCCAGGTAAAGGGGCAGATTCAGGGTATGTTTCCGGTTCAGGAAAAGTTCCAAGCTCATGGCGAGTAATGGTATCAAAGTGAGAGGCTGCTGGGAGAATGAGATGCGGGCGGTGTAACTGCAGAGCAGCTGACGAAAGTGGGAACAGGTGTGTAGATGGGTGGGGCAGTGAGGTGATGGGGAAAGGAGGGAATGTCTGAGGGCATCTGGTGGATGGATGGAAAATGGCAGTGAAGGGGGCTGAGGATAGGGAATGCTGCTGGAGAGATAAAGCAGAGAGACTGTGACACAGGCAGACCCAAACCACTGAGAGTGACTTATAACATTTCTATATTAATAATCCAGTATGTTTTTCCAGCTTTTCCAAGATACATCACTGAAGTTTATGTTTTTGTTCTGGTTTTACAATGCCGCTCTATTTTTGAAAGAATGCTTTGTCTTAGACTGATGACATTCATGTCAGGGTGCCCTTTGTCCTCTTCCTTGAAGATGCAGACAACCTGATTGAGGAATATCTTGTGAGCTTTAACACTCACTGGCATGTTATATCATGTCATGTTGTACATCAAAACAACATTCCGGGTGGATTATTTTTAAAAGAGTGGATTCACTGAAATCCCAAAACAACATGTCTTTCCAGCTTCTTCCAGCAGTTTGCTTTCCTACAGACAGTTTTGTGTGAAGATATCTGTCACGGAGGTTTCCAGCTCCTTCGAAATACAATGAAAGAGGATCGAATTTAAAGCTGGTCAGTGTGTTGTATGGGTTATAAAAACAAACCAAGTTAAATGTTCTTAAATCTTAATGCCTCAATGAAATGACCGAGCAGGGAGGACATTTTTTCCTCAGGAAGATCGTGTTCCATCAGCCCTCTTTGTAACATTGAGCACCTTCAGCCAAACATCCCTGCTCTTCCCTAGATTAGAGTGGCTGAAGGAAGACATTCATTCCTTCATTATGTACACTATTGATCCTGAACAAGCCTCCGGGTCATGACTGGGTCTGTATCTATTGACAGATGGCTGCACTGGGACCAGTAAAGCAAGTGCACTTGTTGTAATGGCTTTGAAATGGAAGACTCATGAGGGCTTTAATGGCTGTGTGACACCTCACCTGTCTGTGTGACTGAGCTCCAGCTGTCAAAGGCAGACTGATGGGAAAGCACGATGAGACGAGATGTGTGATATGTGTCACATAAAGGTGAGTTGCAGGGCAAATGAGACATCCTTATGAAAGGACCATGCCTTAATGAGACCAGGTTTTTCAGGTGGATCAGTTTGATATGTTATTTGGAACAACCTGGCTGGTTTATCTGGGATATTTCATGTAATCATTACAGAGACAAACTAATGTGATATTTAGTTTTTGGATGGAACGGTGCCACTCCTTCTGAAATGAAAGCAGAGAGGGAGACATTAAAAAGAAAATCTTGCAGACACTTATTGGAATAATATCTTGGTTGCCATGCCACCCAATGGTATGAATAATGAATTCAGTATCACTCCATTCTTATGGTAATTTTTAATGTTTGGTATTGCTTTCCAGTTTGACACTGATGTTTTGAAGGTCTGAGTAATGTCAGTGATGTGAAATCTCACAGAAGGTTAATGTGAACACAGAGAGATATTTGTTGAAATGCTGCCAATAATTCCTCATTGTGCACATAAACAGTTTCCTTGTGTGTATGGTCAAAGCTGGAGCCGGAAATGAGTCTATACACTAAGATGGATGTTTACAACAGAGCGCAGAGTGATTTGGGATTCAGTGTGTCTTTATCATGGACACGTCACCAGTAAATAGCCATGGCTCAAAGCACTAACCCTCAGATTTACCTTTTTTTTTTTTTTTTGCTTTTTGCCTTTATTGAACAGGACAGTTGCAGAGTGGAAAGATAGAGAGGGGACAACATGCAGAAAAGGGCCACAAGTTGGAATCGAAGCCAACCCCTCATACTGACTGACATCCCGAACCTCGCACCTGAAATCATACAGAGCAAGTGCCCCAAAATAACACACAGTATACATATTGTACTGTGCTATTTATTCATCAATAGACTGAACACAACAATAGCAATAAGGAAGAACACATTAATGTGTTTTTCTAAATATCCAAGGCTTGTTTGGGTTTTATACATTTCATACATGCTGGCTTAAAATGTGTTAACTCATTCATGAAGGAGAGAACATTGGTCTGTGGTTGAATTGTTTAGCCATAATTACCAGAGAATTAGCATGTTGCCTTTGACTTCCAGAAATGCAGAAATTAGCAGTGATCTTTTTATTTGACATACTTTAAAGGAGTATTTTGCAGATGCCACACACTGCGCTTGGGTTTTGCTTGTCCTATAGGCAGCGTGGCAGTAGAGCCCCCCCTCAGCTTACTCCCTGTAAGCAGTTTGTTAACATCCTCAATTACAATTACAGTCATTTGTCAGACTAACATATGAATTCACACACCAACGGCGCAGCATCAGGGGCAGTTTTGGGGTTCAGTATCTTGCCCAAGGATACTTCAGCATGTGGACTGCCAAGGCAGAAATTTTTTTGGATTCCAAAGAGAAAAAGACCCTTCAATGCAAACAGACGAAGACTGTGGCTACAAGCAACAAAGCGAGTTGACTGGAATGACAACATCATTAAAAATGCACTGGTATGTGGAGCTCATTTTATATCAGGTATGTCTGTTTTGTTGTGTTACTTATTTCTGATATAACATAGTGGCCTAAGCGGTTAGCTAGTGTTAGCAAGTGTTTGTCCAAAATGATTTGGCTTGTAGCTAATCTTGGCTAGCTATCCTTAGCTAACTACCTAGGTGGTGTTAACGTTACATAGCCTAGTTTACCGGTAGTTCATACGTTCGTCCCATACAATGATCCTGGGCACAATCTCGCAATTTTCTCTTAGGTGAAGCCTCGATAGACTATTATGGCTGACTTTGACTTTGTCCCTTCTGTGTTTGAGTACACTGAAACAAGCAAGAGAGCAAGACCTGAATCAAAATTGGAGGGGCAAGGCATCTTTACACAAGTTGACATAAGCTGTTTCTAAACAATCAATACTCTTGCATGCTTTGAGAAAGATGAAAGCTTATTTGTAAGCTACTTGTAAGCTATCATCCATCCATCCATTATCTATACCACCAATCCCTTTCAGGGTTGCGGGGGGCTGGAGCCTATCCCAGCTACAGTGGGCAAGAGGCGGGGTACACCCTGAACCGGTCGCCAGTCGATTGCAGGGCCACATGCAAGGACAAACAACCATTCACACTCACACTCACACCTATGGACAATTTAGAGTCATCAATTAACCTAATGAGCATGTTTTTGGTCTGTGGGAGGAAGCCGGAGTACCTGGAGAGAACCCACGCATGCACGGGAAGAACAAGCAAACTTCACACAGAAAGGCCCCGCCTGACCCGAGGATCGAACCGGCAACCTTCTTGCTGTGAGGCACGCGCACTACCTGCTGCGCCACCATGCAGCCCACTTGTAAGCTATCATGTGCAATCAAATCTTAGATTTCAAAGGAGAATACAGCGAGCAGAGACTATCACCCCCATCCGAGAGACTGCCATCCACATTGACTGCAGAGGAATGCATTGCAACCAATTAGCTTAACGTTAGCTAGCTATCTAAATTAACTTACTCACCCGCCATGCATGTGCAATTTGCCATCAAGGTGAAGTGCCTGCATATGTGTGGGATTACTCACGACATGAGGGCTTTGTGTCCTTGTCATTGACTTGGAAGCACTTCAGCCTTCAGGACACAAAACTCCTTATTTAGGTCACTATACCTCACATCCTGGACATGTTCACAGACAACGTAGTTGTAAGCGTCCAGTGATTTGTACACACCGAGCTTCTCCTTGGTGTAGACGCTAGGTTGTTCGACCAGATAACAATATATCTCCTGCCACTCGATTGCTGGCCATTTAGTTAAATCATCCAGCCATTCCCTATTCTGAATCGAATATGGATCTCTAAGGATCTTTCTCCATCACTTTAAATTAATTTTTTGAGCTAGCATCAAAAGAAAGTTATCAATATTTACGTAATTATAGCGAGTAAACTAACTTAATACAAGTAATTTAACAGAAAAAAAATCTACTTAATTACTTCATAACAGTAAATTGTAAGATTTACTTGATATTTTGATGAAAGCAACATTCCTATCTGAAAAAACAAATTGAGTTTACTTAATTAATTGAGAGGCTGACGTTTAAATTTCTTATCATGAAAACTTTCCTACACTGGTCTTGGAATGAGATTTTCCTTCAGTTGTGCTCCAAAGCATTTTTTCAAACCTTTTCAGTCATTTTCAGTCGTTTTATACTTGCTATGCTACAGTTTCTAAACTAGCTGATGCTTAAAGTGTAACAGTGTAACAGTTTTGGACCCAATTGCAGTACCACCAGTACATGTAAGTCACTCTCACTGACTTTGATCTCAGGTGTGTGCGTTTGTGTGGCAGAGACGGATAAGCCATAGTATTGAACGAGACTATTGACTCTCAAAGTACTAGATGAGACAAGATCAATGTTCCAATCGGAACTATTGAGAGTCTCAGGAAATGTTTGGCGAACCAAATATTCAACAGTCACAGTCAGGCATAGATCCAGGAAGTGCCGGGCAAAACACTTGGTCGGGTACTGAAAGCAGAGGTTCTTACCAGAGAACAGAAGATCAGGTGAAGTCAAAGGCAGGCAGGTCCAATAACGAGAGACCAGCCCAATCAATCTGGCACTGAGGGAGTGTAGGAAAGGACTGATTGGGAATGAATCTCAGGTGAGTGGGCAGGTGGGCGTGGCTGGCAAGGGGAGTGAGAGTGGAAAAGTACTGACAGCACAGGTGAACAGAAGAAGACATGGCAGTAGGTAAGGCCTGAGGTTGAATGTGTCTCCAGCTTCAAGTTCCTGGGAGTCCACATCTCTGAGGACCTCTCCTGGACCCTCAACTCCCCCACCTTGATAAAGAAGGCTCAACAACGCCTCTACTTCCTGAGGAGACTGAAGAGAGTTTACCTGGCTCGCCAAATCCTAGTTAACTTCTTCTGCTGCTCCATTGAGAACATCCTGACCAACTGCATATCAATATGGTAAGGCCCTGTAACGAGTGGTGAAAACCACCCAGTACATTATTGGTGCACAACTAATTGCCATCGAGGACCTCCAGCGCAAGTAGTGTCTAAGAAGGGCACCCAGCATCAGGAGAGACAGCTCCCACCCAATCACGTCACCTGTTTACATACCGTGTTGCACATGTTTTATGGTTTCATAGAAATTACTTGCAATACCTGCAATACTGTTTATGCCTCATGCCAATAGCACTACTTATATGCATTTATATTTTTGGATATTATGACTATTTGTACTTCTGGTTAGATGCTAAACTGCATTTCGTTGTCTCTGTGTTGCACTCTGGCAATGACAATAAAGTTGAAGCTAATCTAATCTAATCTAATCTAATCTAATCTCACAAACATCACAACTACCTGTCTCTTCATCAACACTGAGCAGGGTTTCTGTTGTCTAGTAATTACTGGTTAAATGTGAAAATCAATGGGACCCTATCAAGGTAATCCTGTACCACTTCACCCACTCACTACCTGCAGGAGGAGACATATACATCAGAAGAGAACATAAGCCTGGACTCATGGGGAAGGCGATCAGCCCAATGGATTAATACAGCATTTGGTAAAAAGTGTGTATTTCAAAATGCAAGGTGAAATTGTGTAATTACAAATAAACTGTAAAACATGCATATACTTTAAGCTTTCTTTGTTCTAAGTTTATATAACACTACTCAACAAAGAACCAGCTCAATCCCTATTTATGTAGTTTATAAGTAAGGAGGTGCTGTACTGTAACACATGGTTTTACTATTTTATGATTTCAATCCACCTTTTTTAATTATTTGAAATGACTCTACCATAAGCATAAGTCTCCCATCAATTACACCAACAACACTGGATCCACATCCTTCCCTGTACTCAAGACTCCTACAAAGACTGAACTCTGCCACATCCACTCTTCCAGATTGTAGCTCATAGCTGCAGATCAGTGTGTGTTTCCAGCCTTTACATTTGCTTGTTGCCTGTTTCCCATGACTAATACTGATTCTCCTCTCCTTTCACTCTCGTCTGCTCCACTTCAGATCCTGTCTAAAACCATTTCATCTCATCAAACCTGCTCCCCAGTCTCTGACCTCTGCTCAGCTTCTCTCTACATCGTCTCGAGTCTCTCTGCTTGGCTTGACCCTGGCTTTGCATCCCATTTCTTTTGCGCACACCCCCACCCCCCAGTTTCCCCACCTCTGGACTCCCTCTAATAAACTGTCACTGGATAAGTCAATCAGTTAGCAGCCCCTCTGCTCCACCCCATGAGCTCCTTTTCCCTTCTACAGTTCCATATGAGGCTGATTTAGGAGCCTGCCAAGCCTTTGTAGTACAGTGCTCAATCGTTTTTGAGCAACACCCCCTCACACATGCCAGCGAAAGAGCCAAGACTTGTTTCCTGATGAGCTGCCTTCACAGAGCTGTTCTTACCTGGATTTCGGTGGTGTGGGAGAAACAGTCAGATCTTTGTTTTTCCTCTTCCCTATCCATGGATGAGATGGGAATTTTCTTTTTTTTTTTTTTTTTGGATCACCTGGTCCACGGCAAGGATGCTGCCAGGACACTTCTGTCCCTCTGCCAAGGCTCCCAAAGTGTCGCTGAGATGGCAGTTGAGGAAGCCTTCCCAGAGGCCATCTCAACATCAAGAGTTGCCTGTATTGTGGTCAGGTAGGGTTAGCGTTAAGGGTCAGATTGTCCACTTCCTATCCTACTGTCCCTGCATCCAGTAAAAGGAGAAACTTGTCAGTAGTTGGAGATGTTCTGCTGGGCTCTACTGTCTGTTCACTTCCCCCTAGAGCTTTACTAAATGACACCTTAGACTAATCCTTCACCCTGTCTACCCTCATTGATTCAGATGCCGATGAGGGCTTTGTAGATCAAAAGGACGGCTGCTCAGATGGGTATTAACATTGCCCCCCTGGATTCATCCACTGAGGCCACTGCTCTCTCTCGCAAGGGTTGGTGAAAACGCTCATTCCATTGGCTCTGTATCTCTACAGTAGAAGTCTCCAGGACCACATTTTTTGCCATGTTGATGCACATGTACGCATATGCACGCACACGCAGGCTTACATGGTTAGAACAATGCCAGCCACACTGTTGGCTGATAAAATGAAAAAAAAAAAAAAGACTTCTAAATGACTTCATAGCAGAGGGAAATGACTTTAGGAGGATCCACTGGCAATATTATATCCAGCTGTTTTTGTTTTTCTACATTGCATGTCTTAATGTGATGACTGGACAGAAATAAATTTCTCTTCTCTGTTTGCTTCGTTCTTAGACTCATTTCAAACACAACAGATAAGGAGTTCCAGGTCTAATTTCTTAATGTTTCAGGCAATCTTTCCTTTCTAATGTCTACATCTGGATGCTGGGCCACATGACAGAATTAGAGCCTTAACAATTAGCTCCAAGCCAGGCATCAAAACTTTGTTTTCCATAGTTCCTCCACCGATCAAAAACTCCACAGGCTGCTTGTTATGAGCTTGAACACTGTGCACTCCTGACCTCTTGTGGCTGAAACTTGTAGAACGCTCTTTCAACGAGCTGCTTTGCTGCTGGTATTTTCTCCCTGGTTCATGTCAAGTTTGAGATATGAACAGCTGAAATAAATGCTGAGGGCCAGACAGGAAGTGTCTGTTGGGATGGAGCATTGCCAAAGGGTTATGGTTTGGGAGGGTTAGACCCTCCTGAAGCTACTTGTTTCAGTTATTGAGTCATTAGATTGAGTTCACCAGCAGAGCAAACAGTTTAGATGGAGCTGAGACAAAAGAAAAAGTCATCAGTGCATAACAGTCCTGGAAAGACTACTGGTAGCAGCAGTATCAGTAGTTAGGCTAGTCTTACTATCAGAAGTGATATTAATAAGCAGAAGTACTTAAACAATTAACAAGTCATCCAAAATAAAATATTCTAAGCTAGACAAGTCAACACACAGGGTAAATATGTGGATGAAGGAACACCAAGTTGAGTTTGTGGATTTCATTCTGCAAAGGCACTGACAGATTTGTTTGACTGATATTAACGATAATGTAACGTCTCTGTGCTGTGATGAATGTTTTTCACTTCATCAAAGGTTACCTTGACAAATCTGATGTCTGCACTGTATTCATTTGTAATGATACCTGTAAACAGGGTAGTCCTACACAGGTACTGCAAATTTGTCAGAACAGCTTTTCTTCTCTTTAGTTGTTGGCCCAGTAGTGACTTTGAGTAATACGTGGACTTACCATGAACTCACAGGTTGGAAAAAAAGCCCCATCTCCCCTGACTCAATCCACTGAAGAGCTTGCTGTAGCCTTGCATCTCTGTTGTGCTCTTCTGCCATGAGTGGATCTCCAAATTTCAACCAAAGTTGGGGCTTGTCCATTTTCCAACATGACAGCTGGTGACAAACTTCCTCACATTACAGCTAAACATGTTTCTGAAAACACTTCAGGTGACATTTAGCTAATGCATCCAACTGTCGATGTACAGCAAGTTACACCTGCCTGATTCAGAGTTTATCACCACTGCTCAGTTTGTTCTCCACAGCGCTGTATGATGTTAATGATTCTGCACATCCAGCAGTCAAAAAGACCTTCAATATTCACCAAGATGCTCTTGAAGAGCTACGGCTTGTAGTAAAAGCTGATAGAACAAAATTCATGCTAATGTCCAGAGCCAAAGACACAGACTATAATGATGTTAATATTTCTACTATGAACAGAAGCTTAGTATGAGTCACAGAACAGAAATATCTCCAAATCTGGACTGATGGAAAACTCACATTCACATTTCATGAAGATAATCTTGTGTTCCAACTGAGGCAGAAAGTTTGCTTTTTTACACAAATGAAACCATCTTTCCCACGTTTGCAGGAAGACGGTTGTTGAGGCAGTTTTCATGTCAGTCCCAATTGCAAAAAATGTATTTTATTTCACATCTTAACAATCCTAATTTGTCTCGCAAATTCTTTTCCCTCAATGGGAAGTGTTAATGTTTTTTTTTATATTGGTTTTGCTCTTTCTCTGTTAGCATCTCTCTGTTTCCCTTTTCCTTGTTTTTGTAATTGACTTGATGACATTATCAATGAGAGTTGCCCTTCGATGATCTCTTGAGTATAAACAAAGGCTGAATGAATAAATGGATGCAGCCAAATCTAAACCTAGTTATACTTGTGCACTTATTTTGGTGGAAGTAGCACAAAAGTGTAATCAGTAACACATTTCTCTACACAGACAGTAATATTGTATGAGATGAAAGTAACTAGAAATGTTATTACGTTTTGAAAGTAACTTGCCTCACACAGATTCTCGGTGTCTGTATCTGTATATAAGAGTAGCAGAGTCAGACCCTGTTAAACTGAGTCTTCAGCAGCACAAAACCCCGCAACTGAGTTTAAACTCACCTATTAAAATCAAAAATAATGTATAATGATCTAAATAGAACGCCTGATCCAAAGGAGACAAAATATACCCTTAACAAGCATCATGGTTGTGTTTAAAATTTAATCCTGTAACATACTCCGTAAGAGGGAAAATGTACAATACAATTATCAAGTATGCAGTTGTGTTTCCATCGGAGATGTGGAATGAAACTGTAAGAGAGGTAAAAGAGTGAAGGTAAAACTTGTTCCATAATCTTCTTTGCAGAGGAACATCATGTTGAAGGTCCCATGTTGTCACTGGAGACAGGAGGCTGGACACACCAAGCGTGAGACTGTTAAAATGTCCACTTTACTCGCTCTTCTTGTAGTCCTCCAAGTGGGCTAGGATCCATCCAGATGGTCCCAGGATGGCCAGGGAGAACAGGCCGAGTCCAACGACAGTTTCCTGGACACGAGACAGAGCGGATTCAGTCAGCTGACAGCCAATCAACATCTGTCAAAGGCCTAATTTGAAATCAATGCTCATATTAGGATTTCTTGGGAGTGCCGTTCAAATCTGTTCTCCCGTTTCCCAGGAATCTTTTCCACGACAGGCCTGTATTTGTTTTTCCTTTTCAATGTGCTGAGTGGTGTCATTCACCCATGCACACAGCCCCATCAGTCTTTTCTCTCATAGCAGAGGAGCGACATTTGTGGCTCCAATATCACTCTGTATATAATAACGTGCAGACATTACTGGATACACTGCATGTGTAGCTTTTCAACATGGGAAACAGATGATTTTTTTAAAACTCTAAATAAATAAAACCCTTAACCCTACATCGTGTGCTCTGGTGGAAAAAGGACAAGGCTAATTTAAAAACCTATTTTACTATTTATTTTTGCATTAGCTGTACACATGTATTTTGTTATCGACTGGACCTTTATGACCAGTTTTAATTAACTGTTTAATTTATCAAGCAAAAAGTCCCAATATCCTTGGTTGCAGTTGCTCAAGTGTGAGGATGCTCTGGCTTTGTCAGTTTTATATCACATCTTTAAGGTTAGGACTGTTTGTTGAACAAAACAAAACATGTGAGGATCTGAGCTGAGAGGGACATTTTCACTATTTTCTGACAATCTACATTTATAATACACAGTTTAAGCGAGAGTGAAAATAATTGTTGGTGGCAGCCTTAAAGGTGCAGCAGCAATGTGAAAAATTATTTAGGCACGTGAGTGCGACTGACTCTGAATTCTGATGTTAATTCTGGAAGACAAACATTAAACTTGCCTGTTGTCTGGCTAAAGACCTCTCAGTCAAGTGGTGTGTGTGTGTGTGTGTGTGTGTGTGTGTGTGTGTGTGTGTGTGTGTGTGTGTGTGTGTGTGTGTGTGTGTGTGTTCAGCCACACATCATTGTTGGGGAAGAAGCTCCAGTCTTTCACACCACTGTTCAATTGTGAGAGGACAGACGTCTTCTCTGTAATGGATTTCATCGTGTTTAGAGTCAGAACCTCCGAGTTAGACTTTCATGCTATAGCAGTAGTTATAGTTTAGAAACTTAATGGGTTTTTGGATTTAGCAGCTAGTGAAAAACAGGGTGTCAGTATGGTGCACCTGTTATCTCAATGTGTGAAACAGAAAACATGATCAGGACATCCCTTCAGAAGGAGCAACATGGACGTTGAGAGGACACAGGTTTGTTTTGCACACAATGTGATCAATTAATTCTGTAATATACAACTTTTAGTTATCTCCTCAACTGTTCTCCACTTTGAGGATGTAAGCTCATTGTTGACCTTTATTCACAGACCTTTGAACAGAGACAGGGGAGACTTCTCACTCCTGTACACGTCCACCTGATATCATGATCCATGTTATCAAGTTCCTGAGCAAACTCAGCAACCCAGCCCTTTATTCTCGTTGCTACCAATGGTACAAACTAATGATCTAAGGGGACTGCAGAACAACAAACAGGCGGCCAGCTACACTGATACTGCTAACATTTACATAGATTAAACCAGCAATGCAGTCTCAAATATCACCCAACTAATACCTATGTAAAAGAACTCTTTTGCTGAGCAGCCCAGCAGGTAGGCCGGGTTTCTCCAAAAACTGATTAAAATCTTCAGGACTTTCGTTATGTGAGCTGAGCAGACGGTGGGGGGAAAGGCTAATTTACCCAGTCCCTGTACTGGCTATTTCAATGAGTTAACATAAATGTAATAAGGATTTCCCGTGAACTGACTTGAGGTGTTCACTCAGGTATGATCACCAGTCACTGAAGATGAGGTCATTACACTCACAGCTTCACAAAGATATTTTATCACGGAACAGAACGTGAGGAGACATCCTGGCTAACGTTACCTCGGTGTGTTAGCTTGGGCCTAGCTTGGTGAGAAGTGGAAATGGACATATAAGGATATTAAAGGGCGGCGTAAAATACTTGACAGTAAATAAAGCTGTATCAGCTCAGTTAGTTTAGTTATTTCACACACTGGCTTTTAATAACAAAATAAACGCGTTTAAAACTAGCCGCTGGTTTTGACCTCATCAGCCAAGGACAGCTAACGGCTGCTAGCTAGCCGTCCAGTTAGCATGAGCCCAAGGTGGTTTAGAGATAAATGCAGACTTACAACTGGGCCGACTTTGTCCTTGGCCGGTTTAGTGTAGAGACTCGCCCTCTGAGAGACGGTCTGTCCCCGCAGGGCAGGAGCAGCACGGCGGGCGATGGTCGTCAGGAGCAGCGGCATGTTTGTCTGCTACAGTGAAGAGATGTCTTATCGACTGAAGGAGCTGGTATGGCGACAACAGGAAGTGAGTCAACGGAAAGAGTCATTTCTCTTCTTCTCTGCTTCGATTTACCGGAGATCTCCAACGAGTCGCACAGTGCCGCCTACTGGATGTTGATATGCACGGAGGTATGACATGTAGTGGCGGAAAGTGGATTTGCCATGATGTGTGAATATCAATCATCAATCAACAGCAATCAAAATGCAGGTACAATACTACTCATAACTATAGCTAGTCATTGTTAAGTCCTTATCCATGATCGTAACCTTTATCCATAATCACCAACCAATATCAGATTATACAAAAAACAGGCCAATAATGTACTGTTCCATCCCATAGGAGCCAAATAGACATCAGTGCTCATTATTCCATATAGGCTGACAACACAGCATCAATGCCAGCAACAGGCCAATATTCAACACAGGAACAGATGCACATCAATCTGCATTCTGTTGCTCTTTATTACTTACACGAATTATAAGTATAATTGGACAGAAATCATTTCTTAACAAGGCTTTTATTGTGACACAATTCCAGGAAAGTGTATTGGAAACCTCATTACACTGTTCCCATTCAGCACTTGAAATGTAGTTACTGCCATCTATTGGCACTTGTACATTACTACACACTACAGTTGGCTGAGACATAAACACAGATACACCCACAGTGACTGAAAAAGGACAATAATGGTGTTTTTTATTCCAAGAAATACAGTAATAGCAAATACCTCCACAGATGATGCAGGCAACAGGAGCCTCCACAGCTGCAGCCAGGTTTTCACCGAGGGACACTGCACAAAGTCCACAAAGTCTTTCATAGTCCTGTAAGCCATCTGCAGACCCTGGGATGTAAGGATGACCTCCTCTATTTGGTCAACGGCCTCATAGAGGCCTGTGTCCTCATGTCCACTGAAAAATACACAAAACATGGTTTTGAGTAGTGTGTATTAACTTGGACTTTGCAACATTGTCAACACATTTGAGAAGAATAGTTTTCTATATTTGAAGAATCCTTATCCCACATCAATCACAGCACATCAGATGGGACCTTTGGTATGTAAGGTTTGCACAACTGAAAAGGTAACAAAGTTTCAACACAAATAAAGGATTCGAGTTATTGATTTGATGTGAAGTCTGTACCTCTGTTTCCTTCACAGTCCATGATTCCATTACCAAGAGGTTAACATGAGGAACAAAGTGGAACGATCATCTAATTTGATAAAAGAAAAAAACACTCAAATATTATATATAATAAACAATACAAATTAATTTACAGCAGTAAAGGTCTTGAGGTTCATCACAGTTTTTATCCGAAACTTTTATCCTAAACACACACACACACACACACACACACACACACACACACACACGAACAGGGAGAAAGAGAGAGAGGGAGAGAGTTAGACAGGAGAAAGAGAAAAGAGAGAGAGAGAGAGAGAGATGTACATAACCCCATGCTATCAAAAAGCCCAACAGATAATGATGTAATGCTGCACAGAGGCCTCTGTTACGAAGAAAAGACAAATCTACAAAAAACACTCCAGCTCATGTGTTTGGAAGCTAAGCTGTGGGTGGGTGTGATGGTAACTCAAAGGATCAGCAAATGATCACATTCTGTTTTCTCTACGTTTTACAGTGTCCCAACTTTTGTGGATTTGGAGTTGTACAGCTTTGAACCAGCAGTGCAACATTATCCTTCTGACAACAGCATTTGAGCTTCTCACCCCAAGTGTGTAAATATGATCTATAACAACTAGATCACAATGGAGGACACTGACTGTTTCTTGTTCTTTCTTCTCAGTATGCGGTCATATATTACGAAGGGATAAGCTTTGTTTGAGAACGGGCTGCAGGCAGGAAGACAAAAGACTGCTGGAGAAAAACAGAAAAGCGTGGGAAATCCTACATCAGAGCACAGACGACGAGATGCTCTGGTTGACCAATCAACAGCCTGCAATGTTTCTAACTCCACCTTTAAGTACCACATCAGCGTGCCAGGTACCTCAACAGAGGGGTAACCATAATGTGTCAGATAGATCTCTTGTTTCATTCACTGGGGTGGAGCATTGAGACTTCCTCCACCACATTATGTGCTCAATAGCAGACTAAATGATTAGTATTGTTTCATTGTATGTGTGACAAGTAAGAAGTGATAATAGCACAGTAGCAGTAGCAAACATTTACTCCTCAGCCAGTTGTTTTTTGGGCATAAACACTCTTTAAAACTAGAGTTCTACATTAAACCCTTCTATTACTCAGTGGTTCAATAAGAAATGTCACTTTAAGGCTCTTTCCATTGATGTTAATGAATCAAACTTCCACACAGTGAACTGGGGGCCTTGGGGTCAGGATCAGTTCCCTCTTTGCCAGTTGGTAATCCAGCCGTGGTTGTACCCTCTGTGAAGTGAACAGTCTTCAGCCTGAGGTTTTGTAATGTCAAAGCTTTTTGGCCCGAGCCCAACCTGCAGGCAACTCCACGTGAGGGGTAAGCCTCTCTGGTGCAGCCTGCTGCCCACGTAACATACAGGCTGCCTCCTGCGACCAGGGGACGGGGGAGCAGTGGTATGTATTAATCCCCTTCACCCCATCCCTCAACATTTAACCCCCATCCCTCCACAACAACACCCTACAGATTTTGGTCAGACGAAGAACTTTTCACTCTCTACATCTCGTTTGTTCAGATTTGAATTTTTTTTTTTATCCCCGCTCCGTTTTTCCTTCCAGGACTGTTCCCAGACAGACCGTTTACTTCAATTACGTGTCATCTTGTTTGTCTAACACCTCAGAAGATGGGGATTGACTCCAGGGTCAATATTTCAGAAAATGTTGCACCTTATGGGGGAGAAAGTGCCTTTACCCAACTGGAGCACAACATAGTGGCTGCATACCTTATTACTGCAGGTAAGACAGAGACGGCCAGTGAGTGAGTATTGTGTTGTTTCAGTGTGATTTATCTGCTTCGCGGTCTTCTGGTGAACCTTGTATAGTGAAATGATCAAATTTAACAGTCATTATAAAGAACAGCATCAATGAATGCAGGAATGGTATGAAGTGATTTTATTAAATTCCCAGTCAGGAGCTGCGACTCTTTGTTCTGCTGTACATAGCCTTTCCCCAAACATGCTGCCCATCCAACGGCTTTTACCCAAACAGTACATAGACACATTCCTATTGGCTCTGGCCTTTGTGTTTTCAACATAAATGCTGCCAGGGTTATTTTCTCTGGCAGTGTTTTTCTCCCCATCCGTGACATTAAGGTCAGAAATCAGAAGAGAAAGGGAACAGGAAGAGAGGTGGTCATTAGAAACACACTCACACACTGCGTCCTGCCAACTGGTTAGGGTTTGGAAAGATACTGGCTGAGGTTATACTTCAGATAAAGTAGCCACATCTTTTAATATTTAACAAAGACCACCATTTTCCCTTGACCCTTACAGAGTCCTTTGAATGACGATAACACAACCATAAAACTTTTAGTTGCTATGAGGGAGTTTTGTAGGAAAACAAATAAAATACGTCAGCTGTGAACTTTTGCTGATTCATTCAGAGTCAACATTTTGCAACGTTGCAGGTTTCTTTTATGAGAGGGCTTTTTTTTTTGTGCTGACAAACACAGTCCAGAAGACATTATGTTTCTCTCAGAGGTGTCTGCTGTTGCAAACGAATCGTTTATAAATGGAACTTACAGGAGAAAGTGTTGGCCTAGCACTGATGCTGCACTGCATACAGTCTGTTTACACGTTTGTTTCTTACACATTCAAATCTCGTCATGTTGTCCTTGTCATTTTTGGATTACACTGACAAAGTTCTGCATCCAGTGATTGTTGAATGATGGGTGCACCCAAGCTTCAACTGACACTTATGTTTAGTATCCATCCATCAGTAGTTTTTGTGTGGAATGTTGTTTCTAGTGCTCACAGCATTGAAAAAATATTAAAAAAAATAAAATAATAATCCCTTTGGAAGTCCGTTATAACAAAGGAAAACTCCCCTCAGTGGTGGGGATATTGACTCTGGAGGGATTTGTTGGTGTGAAACAGGGATAGTGTTAGTCAGTGTAGCAGAATGTTTCTGTTAGCTGTTTCTAATGGCTTTGAAAAACAGGGAAAATGTGGACATGTTGGTAAAGGAAACAACCGTATCAGATAAACAGGAGGGCTTAGACTATTCCAGGCCTTTAATGGTGTAGGAAAATTAGTCCATTGTTGTCCTTTGAAAAGCTGCTCTGATAGCATTATGTAACGTATCCAGGTCTTGGCACTGTATTCAGTGTCTGATGTTTAGTGAGACTGGCTGATATGAAAACATGTTCAATGTTAGATTCCTGCTAGGAATTGGTGATCATCTTTAAAACTCTTTTTGAATCCCTATTTCTGTGTTTCTCTTGTGGAATTGCAGTAATGATCACTCTGTCCCATGTGCACCATATGTGGCCATTTCTTTATATACAACATGGTAATGGTTACCAACCTCTACAAGGACTGTAGGAACTACCGTCAAGAGGCACATCAGAACAAGTGAATTTCTGTATTGAGACTCTCACTTCTTGTGGATGTTATTGATTTCCATTTAAACTCCATGCAATCAATCTTTTGGAGCCATCAGAGGAAAGGCATCTGAAAGCACTTATGTGCTGTGTTTACCCCTCAGCCAGCGTGACCTCTGTGTAGAATAAATCTAGGATTACGGGCTGCAGCTTTGACTTTCACCTCCCACAGTGCGACACTAATTCACGTCTCCTTTTCTTTTCTCAGGTGTCATTAGTTTAATGAGCAACATTGTGGTGCTGCTGATGTTTGTGAAGTTTAAGGAGCTCCGCACTGCCACCAACTTCATTATAATCAACCTGGCTTTAACTGACATCGGGGTGGCTGGTATCGGCTATCCCATGTCAGCTGCCTCAGATATCCATGGCAGCTGGAAATTTGGCTACACTGGTTGTCAGGTGGGTTATTTCACTGGCTGCGCAACCAACATGTACACCGATGTTACTGTTTTCTAGGATCCATCCTACATGGTCTCATTGTGCACTTGCACTGCGCGAATAGGGGTGTAACTGTGCACAGAAATCATGATTCTGTTCATAAAAGCTTGGTTTGACCTTTGAGTCTGCATTGCGTGCATCAGTCCACATGCTGTGTAGTCTGTGCGCCCCCAATCATGACCCCGTACCGTGATGGTTTGACAGGAAAACACAACCCATTACAGACCCCCTCCTTTGTTTCAGCAGCATTACAAACAGATTGTCATGATATTTTCATTCTATTTCTGACATTTGAACAAAATGAGATATATTACTCCGTATTATTTAGTTCCAAGTCAAATCCAAAAAACTAAAAACCAGTCACATATACACTTCACAACAAGTTGTGTGTAAGGTGAGAGCTTTGTACTCGTCAGGCTTAACTCTGAACCACAGTGTAATGTAAACTTATGGTTGGATTTAGCCCCTCCATTGCTCACTAATAAGACCCAGTCAGTTGGACCAGCCTTGTAGTTCTCCACGCCATCCTGTTTTGCCAAACCTTTGAAAATGTCACCCTGACAAACGTGACTGATTCTGAGCTGACCATGAGACTGAACCTGTCAGCAGGCTGACGCAAGTTCACTTACTGCACTGCAGCAGGCCGCGTGTTTGAGTCTTAGGGCAGATTATGGATTTTTTCTCAGTCCTTGTTATTGCAGAGTAATACTGAGCCATGTGATGGTAATCTACAGTGAGAAGCAGAGCTGGGAGAGCCAGAGACAAATGTTTTAACGATACAATATTTACTGCTTACGTTAGGTAGCACTGATCAATGTCACCTTAAAGGACAACACAAGGATTTTCTCCACTCACTGATGTATATGCTGCAATCCATCTGACCATGGGCACATAAGAGACCAGTAGACTGTTGGAAGTGTTTATCTAATATTGGTTGCAGTTTATTTCAGTATGCTCTCAAATCAAGAATTAGTATTTGCCTTCCACAAATCATTAAAGCTTTGATATCTTTGTGTTCTTGACTTTTCTAGATAGCAAAACAACCAATTTTAAAATGTCACTTTGGACTATGGGAAATGTGAATTTGAATTTTTTTGAAACACTGAAATTATGGGTGGAAATATGCTGAACAAATGTTGGAAAACCATTTTCGTAAATTTATGTGTCAATAATATGCATTTAGTTTTAACCAATAAAGCCCCAGGCCTATTATCATTACAGTGAAAAGCTATTATTTTGAACTATGTGTTTTAAAAAGCACTTACATTACATTTGTATCCAGATCTATGCAGCTCTCAACATCTTCTTTGGTATGGCCAGTATCGGCCTGCTGACTGTGGTGGCCATCGACCGCTACCTCACCATCTGCAGACCAGACATAGGTATTTATTTACTGCTCTTCTGTTCTCCAGGCAAAGGTGGAATTCTTTTTTTTTTCTTTTGTCCCCATATTTTTTTCATATTCTCCATATTTTGTTAATTAGAACTAAAGTAATGACAAGATACAGTCATTTGCCAGTTTTAGTCAATCTAACTAAAAACCATGTAGTCTAATGCAATAGTTCTGCAATAAATCCTCTTCATGGCAGTTAAAATGCTCAAAACATTTTAGAGGCTGCAGTTTGTGGTGCTGTTGAACTGTGCTGCATTATAGTGAGTGGTGTACAGTATCTATTATTTTGTCCACCCCATTTATATCACTGAGGGTGGGTTAAAACACTTTCAACTAAAACTGAACATTAGAACCATTATGAACGTAGAATTAACTGCAGGGATGTTGTATTAGACTACATTAGCTTTAGCTAGGTGTAGCTAATAATCTGATCTCCAAGGTTATTGGTGGCCCCTGACCTTTCCTCTAGCACCACCACCTGATCAAAAAAAAACATTACTTGAACACATCAAATATCAACTCAAATGTCGAGTTTGATGAGAGTCACTGAACGCCCCCATGTTCTCGACAGAATAAATTTTGTTGACGTGACAACATCGCAAAGTAACTACAGTGTGTAATCAACCTAATAAAAATAAATCACAATGAAGCCAGTATCTTCAGTTTACGGACGTTCCTAACCCTCAGTATGAAAGTTCATGTCATTCCTCTCTCCAGGGCAGAAAATGACGGTGCGGTCGTACAACCTTCTCATTCTGGCAGCCTGGCTGAATGCTGTGTTCTGGTCCTCCATGCCTATAGTGGGCTGGGCTGGTTATGCCCCCGACCCCACAGGAGCTACATGCACCATCAACTGGAGACAAAATGATGCGTAAGTTAACAAAAGACTGGATATGTTATTGTGTACATGGCAGTATAGAACATTTTGTTAAAAGCAGTACTCACAAACGATGACAAAGCACTTACTGGGTTGTAATAGCCATCGTGTCTCATTCTCTCGAAGTTCACAGTTCAATTTATTCATAAAAATATGGAAATTACAGTGCTCCTATCCTAATCAACCAATGCTGATTACCAAAACACAAGAAACAAATACCCCTAATACAAATCATAGATAAAATGAACATGTATTCTGTCAACACTGTCAAAAAGAACCTTTCAAACAACAATAGAAAAGCACACTACAGCCTGATTCCAAAGGAGTTGGGACGCTGTTGTAAAAAAAAGTTGTGAAACACAGCTATATAAAGGTTATTTCTACATGGGCTTGGGAACACCATGTAAAATCCTGAATCATTCCAAAGTTGGGGTGCTGTTTGAAACATAAATGAAAACAGAATTACAATCATTTGCAAACGAAATGTGTTTACTGACAAGTGTTCCTGCCCCAGTCTAATAATATCCTTTATATATTCATGTGTTCACAAAGTGGTGAACCTCACCTAATCCTTGCTGTGAATGACTGAGCCTTCTGACGATGTCCCACACTATAACTAGCTCTGCTTTTCCCCCACAGCTCCTTCATCTCTTACACGATGGCAGTGATCGCTGTGAACTTTGTGGTGCCACTGTCTGTCATGTTTTACTGCTACTACAATGTGTCGGTCACTGTGAGGAGATACAAAGCCAGCAACTGCTTGGACAGTATCAACGTTGACTGGTCAGACCAGATGGATGTCACCAAGGTGAAAAGCTGAGCCACACTCAGCCATTTTCAGACTCTCTTATTTCTTCTACTCTGCTGTCAATGAGCAGTTGGCTGATGAAGGCATTCCAACATCCAACATCTCAGCTGATTACCAGTCAGTTAATCAGAGTTTTTCCCGCATGTATTGTGTGAAAATGTCTTATTTGTGAAACACTTCCAGTGTACAGTACATTGTAACCACAGCAGACATGTGACATGTGACATGGTCTTATTGCATCCAGAATCCAATATCAAATATTGACACAGCAATGTCCAGCAGAGATGTGTGTTTCGCATTCATCTGTGTTCAGTTCTAATCAAAAAAGTCTTCATGGGCCAGATATCAACCCACACTTTAGCAGTGTAACTGTGACCCAATGTATCTTTTGCCCATTTACCCCCTTCACGTCTACCTACCAGTGTTTGTATGTTGAGCATACTAGTTTGGGTTACCTCTGGACCACCAAGTCGTCAGATCCAGCTATTTGGCTGTGTTCGGCTATTTTATCATGCCTTCCCTCCCCTCTCCTTTGAAACTGTCATGGGTGTTCTGCTCCAAGCCAGAAGATCACTGAACTGGTGGGTAGGATCTCTAGGTTCCACCAGATACAAGAGGACATCCAACTCTTGGAGTGCCTCATTATTGCATTTGCAAGCGGGCTGGAAACAACCAACCCGTGTTCTGGATCAACAATGTCATTGACCATACAGCAACTGTATCAGTGACAGATGGCCTGGACAAGGTTTGGGGCTAAATCCCTGCCCTGCTCCACACCCATCACCACCCTGTAGTGGTTCTCCTTCTCAAATGAAAGGCAGAAAAAAACACCTTCTGTCCATCTCACTCCAAGTGACCAGCTGCAGCTGGACAAGCACCAGATGCAGGAAAATCAATTTAGGTGATATCAATCATCTAAACCTGCATCACTACCTCCCAGCCTGTCGTGGTAGGCCTGGGCCATCAAGCCGGCAAACACAGCAGTTTTAAACACAGACTTTGACACTGTTGATGATGGTATTTTACTAGAGAGATTAGAAAATAGGTCAGCCTAGCCAGCCCGTTTCAGAACAGAATCTACAGGACAGACAGTTTTTTCTGTAAACTGGAAGTAAGTACTCTATGTGGAGAATCCCTAGATTCAATTCTTTGGCCATTACTATTTAAACTCTATATGTTCCCAGTCACATATATTATAAAGAAACACAAAAAAATGACTCATTAAATGACTTAATTGACTTATTATTGCTCATGAAAATGATAAACAGATGTACTCTGGGCAAGAAAAAAGCTTACTTTGAGTCTTCTTGACCAGGATAACCAAAGCAGAGCACTAAAACAGCTTCTTATGCATGTTTTTTGGCTGATTTAACATGCCCTTTTTCACTTCCATGTCTATCTGCTTGATTGACTTATTTCTTCTGTACTGTAAACAATATTCTGTGCATATTATAACAAAGCTATGTTGCTGTGTTTGTGGCCGGCAGATGTCCATCGTGATGATTGTCATGTTCCTGGTGGCCTGGTCCCCGTACTCCATGGTGTGTCTCTGGGCATCGTTTGGTGACCCCAAGACTATCCCTGCTCCCATGGCTATCATCGCTCCACTCTTTGCCAAGTCCTCCACCTTTTACAACCCCTGCATTTATGTTATTGCAAACAAAAAGTGAGCATTTTCTCTTTATTATGCTTGGATGGCAGTTAATGTGAGTGCACAGGTACTTGTTTTAAATATGCATGTGAGAGACAGTTGTGGGGGGTAGAGGGGGACATGTTATTTTACTGTTTTAATGCTGTACTGTATTTGAATGCACCGTCCACTCACTACACACAGCAGATACTGCCTTGAAATTAACATATAAATGATCTTTTTCTGCAGGTTCAGAAGAGCCATCATAGGGATGATCCGATGTCAAACCAGGCAGCGAATCACCATCAATACCCAGGTTCCCATGACAACCTCCCAACAACCTCTGACCCAGTGAGGTGAAATTGCATCAGCATCACACTGTATTAATACACACTGGCATTCAAACCATGTATAGAAGATTCCGAGGATAAAATACCATTCACGGTCAGTGTTTTGTGTTTCTACTATAGCCATTGTTCTGTTGAATAACCTAATGCACTGTGGTGTTTACTGTGTAAATTCCACTTGCTGTGCTGTTGTACTCTTTGTGTTCCAGTTAATTCAATAAGAAATGGACAATGAAACTCTGTGTGTGAACAGCATTCTTCAACTGCTTGACAAAATCCAATATAGTTTTTGTTATTCTTGCTATTCTAACTAGTTAGATGCAGTGTAATTATTCACAAAGATGTACATAAGATCAGAAAATTAAATGATGAAAGAAAATAACTCCAATCTTGAAACTTTAACTAAAAACTAGGACCATATACTAACAATATAGCAACAATAATGCTGGTAATATTCTGTATGTCAGTGCTAGACATGTCTAGTAGACCCTGTGTACTGTGATGTATGTCAAGGTGTTTTATTTGAATAGCATAGATGGGTATTGGGAATAACTAAAAATGTAGTGTTTTTATCTATATAATATCTATTTAAGTTTTACAGTGCTTTGGCAAAAGCCTACAGGCAAAAATGTTGCTAATACTTCAGTAACAACAGTGAGTCAAACTGAGTTTTTGTAATAAATCTGGTATCTAAATCTGATATACCCAGCATCTGTTTTTTTTTTGGTCATATTATAATGATTGCACATTTTACAGCAGAATGTTATTGTCTTAATATTATTATTAATAATAATATTGTGGAATATAGTTTATTTGTTATTGTTGCATTATTGATGTATTAACAGATAAGCAGCAGTCTGACATTGTAGATGGCAGAGGTGGAGTTAGTTTTAACTGCTTTATATACCGTTGGCTACTTTAAGATACAACAATAAATCATTTTCTGAATTAAGACGAATTATTCCGAATGTAACATTTTCAGATTAAGATGTGGGATATGCCAGTATTATTCTGCTTTTAAAAGCATTCCTCGAACATCACCTGGGCTTTTCACGGCAGTTTGTGACACACAGCCTCTTCCTCATTCGCAGTCAGCTCTATGCTTTGCCTAACTGGCAGTTTGCAAGACTGGGGTAGAGATGCACAAAAGAAAAGCCGATATTTCTGCTCAGAATGAGAAACACAAACCCTTTTAAACATTATAAAAGACACAGCAACAGCAATGCTGACCTTTTCAAGAAAGTGGCTGCATAAATGAAAGAGAGGCTGTGCTTGCACAGTCCATCACTGCTGGAAAGCTCAATTTTTGGCACAAGAAAGTGACATAAAGACAGCATCATCATGTGCATGTTCAGCATGTTCATCAACTGAACAATGCACTGCTGCATGTCAATGGGAATATTAGTGAATATTTATTTTCATTTGCCATGTATACAGCTTGATATTTTGGGGAATATGGGCAAAAAACTGAATATGAATATATGTAAACACAATCCCTGTGTTGCGGGGGTGTAGAATGATAGAAGCCACACCTGAGATTTAATGTTGTTTTAATTCAAATCAATACAATGCTTGCATTTGTTGAAAACAAAACAATTCAGATTTCCTTTATAAGTTAAAAATTTACAAAAATACAGTGAATAATTTGTAATAAAAAGGTTTAAAGTACAAGAAGCGGCTGCAAAACCACAGTGCAGCATATATAACCATATATGTATGTCAAAGTTAATTTACATCAAATAGACAGGAACTCTACTCATTCATAACCCAGGTCTAAATGTCCTATTATTGATATTGGACAACAGTAGAGAATTTCCACATCAGCAATTTGGATATTTTGGATACTTACCCCAAATCAGCACTCTAAATGGATCCATGACAATCTTAAAATGAGGCTTTCACAAATGAGATCAGGTTCAGTATGAACTACTTATGAGTAAGAAAGTGCATATTTGTTTTGATTTTATGTTTTCAAATGTTGATTCAGATCAGCAGCCTGCTTTGGCCCTTCACAAAGAACACAAACTGAACCCTGTAAGGCCACATGTGTCTACAGGAGGTGGCGATGCTCTGGTTCTATGCAGGCACGGTGTGTCCATATCCCTGCAGTAGTTTACAGTGGTGCAGTTTTTAGGGGGCGTTGCTGTCTAGCCACACTCTGATCTCGTTTTCATTATTCCTGAGCCATTCGATGTTGTTCCTCACTGTTTCCTGTGCCTGCCTCCTGGGCATCTCCCCAGCACCAGCATTTGGTGTTTTCGAGAAGAAATGCTCCATCTACAAGACCAGCATGGAGAAAAGTGTTTGAAGAAGCCAGAACACAATCTGTATTTGCTTGGACAATATCACAGAATCAAATGTTTTATCCAATTTTTAGCTGTCATTAAATAATACTTCCAAAGTCTTGGGAGCTAAAAAGACACCCCATTTCTGAATAATGACAGCTGAAGGAGGAGTAAAGAGCACAAAAGCCAGGGCTAACCTTCCAGAGCTCAAGGTCTGTATTGTAGGTGGTGCTGATTTGGGTCAGTAGGCGACCAAGGTTTCTGTCATTGATGGTGTATCTGTTGATAAAGAAAGTTTATCATCACAATTCCCAAAACACACATTTTTAAATTTGACTGTTGACTGTACAAAATGGGTAAAATGTTGTCCAGAACGATGAGTTAAATTACCAAGAGGCCCGGTGAGCATCTTATTCCTAAGGAGGAGCTAAGGGTCATTTTGGATGAGAATCACCTGCTGTCATGTTGTGATCTTTGTCTTCAAATGAACCTGCATGCAACATTTCCCTGCCTCCTGGACTTGTGAGTACAATGGGTTTTCACAAAGATACAGGATTTAATTCTCTGGAGCACAAGTTCAGATACTTTGCAGACCAAGTGGCCGAAAGTCACTTTAAAATTCAATTTATTTTGTGCTATGCTGACTTGTTTGATGTCTGTTACTGTCAGCTGTGGTTGTTGCCAACTCTGTTTGTCGGCTCATAGACCTTGTTGCACTGACCTGTTGACCAGGTAGTCCCAGTTGAGTGTGGTCCAGTCCCAGGCCATACTCTTCCCCAGTGGGTTGTAGGACACGTATCGCACCAAAGTGAACAGATCCTGAGTCCTCACCACGCTTTCATCTTTAGCCGCCTCCAGGAGCCTGTGTGCAGTTGAAAGGTTATTCTCTCTTCATATTTACTCTTCATAGTGATTTTAAAGCTGCATCAGGTGAAATTTTTGCAGGGTGCCCAAGAGTCTATTTGCTATTGGCTCACAGGCATCACATGACATAAAAAACATGTCTAACCAAATACATAATCTCATCACAGTCAAAGTGATGTAACACAATCTTGTTTGTCAGATGATGAATTTGATAATGATATATTTTAATTACCTTGAGAGGAGTGTGACGTCCTCCACAGACGCCAGTCCATACAGCAGCTTGTCCTTCTCTTGAGCCAAAGAACTAGTTTTGTACCTCTCGAACATTATGTTCCACTTTTCTTCTGTGCCTGAGTTCTTCATGCCATATCGATAGACCAGCAGCCTCAGGTTCACTGGGACACTGCTGCAGGAATAGAGGTCGAGAGATTCTAAAGTCAGATAACAGTAACTGTGCTAAAAGCATGCTGTTTGGTGGTGTTACTTTCTTTACAGGGTGGCACCATGTCATCATATTGCAACGCAGTGGAGTTAAAAGCAAAATGTTCTGACGATTTGAAACATCAGCAGTAAAAGTAATGCAGGCTTGATAATTAGCCTGTAGGTTTGTTACTTTAGAGTACTTATTGTCTGTCTGTAAGGAAAATGAACCACAAATAATCCACTGGGTTGGTGATACCTGAGAGTTCCTTTAATCCAGTCGTCAAAAATGGCAGAGGCGCTATTCAGAGCGTCCTGATTTCCCATCTGACAAGCGATGCTGAGCACAGTCTCCCTCAGTAACCTGCCAAACACCCAACAGTCACATGACAGGATCACCAACCACCCATTTTACATTGGCTGGTAAATTAGTGCATGGATGAGCAAAAAAGACCACAAATTTGGTTTCACATCAGTCATTTTATCACTGGTTTACTGGCTGTACACTGTGAAGGAGACCAGGGAAAGATCTGAGGTGTTTTCTTTATGAAACCCAAATGGAATAAGTCATGTTTTATTCACTGCTCCTGCTGTACCTCTCTGTCTGTGTCCCATTATCAGTCCATCCAAGTTCTGCTGAGATTGGCAGAACATAGTCATCAAACACTTTCTAGAGAAAAGAAACAAAGACATGTTTCCTTATCAACACCAGAGAACTGTACAGAACCTCTCTCACCCACTTTAACTCTTTTAAGGAAGACTTGAGGTTTGTAGTGGACCATTTCCTATATGTATTTATAGCTAATGACTTTTTGACCCATATGATGTCTCAACAGTAGAAATGTAGTTTCTGGCTTGTTCTCTGCTATGGATATTACTCCTGTGGCAGTTTCATTTGTCCAGAGGCAGATGCTGATGTATAAAAGATTAAGAAAAAGAGACCATCAATCAGAGGACTAACAGCATGTCCGAGCTTGACATTGCACGTTGTGCTGAATGTTGCACAGGTGTAAAGGTGCTCATCAAATCACTTCATCAAAATGCTGTATATAGGCAAGACTACATTAAAACTAATTAGCACCACAATTAAATAAATTAAACCAATTAAATACAAAGTACAGGGAATTAAATAGAATAAAATACACAAAATTCAATAAAAAGTGAAATAAACGAAAGCCATCAAACACATTGGAACTAGAGAAATGAAACTTGGGCCTTTTAAATGATAGCTTTTTCAAAACAAAAACAAAACATAAGGTTTAGGAAACAGTTCATCAGAGCTTAGGATGGACAGGCCCCTTACCTGAAATTTTGGGTAGAGTTCAGCATTGCCTGAGAGCATGTCCCGAACATAGGCGATAGAGGAGGCCAGACGGTCCCAGACTATGTATTCAGTCTCATTTTTCAGGTACTTGGTTAGGTTGAGGGCTACACCATAATCTATAATGTCCGCCCTGGATGGTGAAATAAAACAGTATTTACAATCTCTGTACACCACTGGTGGCATGAATGTTCATACAGGTGAAATCTTACCTTGCAAGAGCAAAAGCATCATCAACGTAGCTTGTTCGATCAGCTGCATCGAATACCTGTGTAAGAATGGAAACAATTGCATGTTATGATTTGTTTGGGTGAATTGGAATACATACCATGAAAGAAGAAATGAGGAAACATGTCTTTATCTAAATGAGAAGTCCTTTCCTCTGAGGCGTCATGTGAAGTGATAGATGGTATAGTAAGTGAACAGGGCTTCTGTGTCTGAAAAGTGAAGCCAATGCAGAAATGCCTTAGACATGCATTCTTTTTAATGACCAGCAGGGGGCGACTCTGATTTCTGCAGACAGAAGTCTGCTTGTTTGTAAGTTAATGAGGAAATGACCACACTTTTCATATGATTTTTTTACTCCAATGAACACTTTCTTATGAGTTTATTGTGTCAATCACAAGTTCCTACTCTTCTTCAACATGATGTTCATTTTGTAAACTATGGTCACATTAAAAGTAAAATGAACAATAAAGCAGAGTATGACTTGTGACTGACAAGATGCTACCACAGCATGTCCTCGGGATCTCAGTCAGATTCGAGCAGCATAGAGGTTGAAACCGCTTGTCTAAATGTGATTACTTCAGGCTCCAAAAAACAAAATGGCGACAAGGTTTCAAAATGGTATTCCACAAATCTTTAATCTATCCCAGCTAAATGTTATATCAACCTCAGTGCTCCGGAATTGTCGGCCTCACATGACTGAATGGAAATGATATAAAAAGTGTTTCTTGCTGACTGACAGACTTTCCTTCCTTTTCTGACTTTAATCCCATTCGTAATAAAAGTTAACGTGGCAAATAGTAGATCATGGAAAGAAAAATCTTTGTGGCCATTTTGTTGTTTAGACAACATTAACAGCTGTCAAACTAACTAAATTACAACTAAACTACAACTTAAATGTGCTAGGCAGTGTGTGTGTGGATCAGAGAGCACAGCTTTACCAAGTGGTCGTCCTGAAGCTGCCGACTGATGACGTTCCACATCTGGCTGTCATGGTTGACTCTGTAGAATCCAATGTGATCATTGTTTACTTTCAGCAGCTCGTCCCTTGAACTCGAGTTACTGATGAGAAGCTCTGAAAATTAGCACAATCATTGGGAACACATTAGTGTGGCAGTGAGGCAGGTGAAAAATGACATTTTGGCTGCATCAGTCAGTTTCTACTGTAAAATATGAACCCTCTGACTTTATTCAGAAAGAAGGACAATTTTATTTGTGTGACTGTATTCTTTCTTTCCTCTTCATCTGTTATTTATGGGTCATTTATTTTCTCTTCGTCAGTGACAAAATATTTGATATTCATATGTCATAGATGAGCATACTACCTGGGCTCTTGCTGTCAAACATGTGCAGCGTAGTCTTGTTGTTTGTCACAGAGTGCCATTTGACTGGAATTGTCCACTTGTACCTGTAACAAAACCTCTTTCATTGTTATTAATGCACTGGCATGGGAATCCCACAGTGTCCATTTCTTTAAAATATAGGATATTTTGTAGACATTCTAAGGAAAAGCCTATATCTTAAGACTGATACAATGGACAATAGAACAAAAAGTGCATTTCATTTTCAAACTCTGCCTGGTCACAAGGGTGCCACTTTCTTCACTCCTCTGGAACTATGAACAACACCTTTCACATCATGATAGAGATGATAAGATGACCAAAAAATAGTTTACTTTCATACATCAAAACTCCAACATGAGTAGATGTTGCCTTCTAAATTATCACATTATAATACCTCAATGGGATGGTTCTCAAAAAGTATTTTAGTTTTTAATCCTGTAATCCTGTAAGATAATTCTAATATGACCAAGAGATATCAAATGCTATCATGTGTGACTGGTCTTTGTGTCTTCTTTGTATCACTGACCCCAAAGGTGTCTGAGGTTTGCTGGGATCAGCTTTAGGATCCAGGAGAAAACGCATTTGGGTCAGCTTGGCATTCGTCCCTGTGACAGAGAGGCTCAGTACAGGATAGCCCATCTGTTTGGTCCATGTATCCATTACCTCTGCAATCGGCAAACTGCTCACCTGGGCAGGAGATCATAGCGAGCGTTCAGAGATTAAGTCAAAGCTTAAAGCAAGTTGTTAACATTTTGGTAAATATGTTTACTTGTTTTCTTTCTGAGAAATTGTCATTCTTCTATCTCTGTTTGTGTTAAGACTGAACCAACACGATGCAACACGTTCATCAGTGAGCTTTAGAGGTGTATTTCTGAACTTTGGACAGAGCAAGGCTCGCCGTTTCAGCCCCCATCTCCTCACCTCAGAAAGCAAATAAGCATTATTTCTTACAATTATTGTGCCCTTGTAGAAAAGTTGAGGATAAAACTGTTAAAGTTAAAACATACATTGGCAAGAGATGCCCAAAAGTTGGCTGTTTTGGCGTTCTTGAAGTGGTAATCTTTCAAATATTTCTGGTGAAAGGAGAGAAAAAAAAACAGGTTTTTGCGATGAGCTTGTGGAACACTTAAAACCTGAACATGAATCAAAAGAGATAAATCCTTGGGTAAATATCTGTCATGAAGCTGCAGCGACCTCTGACTTACTTGACAGCCCTCTTTGAACTTGTCCTTCCCCATCCAGTCCTCCAGCATCCTAAGAATAGATGCTCCCTGGATAAAGTTGGATCATTTTCATTACATACAGTATTTTGTTGCTTGATGATATGTTTTCCGGAATACTAAATTGCAACCTTTACTGTGTGAAGCTTTCCAGCCGTTGTACCTTGCTGTATGAGATGGAGTCAAACACAGAGGTGATCTCTGCTGGGGTCGACACATCCACAATGACTGGGTGAGAGGAGAGGAGGGCGTCATCCTTCATGACAGGAAGCACATCATTGACGATCACGATGTCTCGCTGTGTGTGACAGTAGGACAAAAGGCAAGTTTCACATTACTAAAGTCCTTAAAATGACTGGTATTATGTCAATGGGACCAATAGTGAGGTACGGCTTTGTTGGGCCTTGAAAGGAGAACTCACCATGTTCCAACTAGGTTCAGCTTCTTCCACTCCGATGTATTCAAAGAAACTGGCAAAGCCCTCGTTGAGCCAGAGGTCATCCCACCAATCCATAGTCACAATGTTCCCAAACCACTGGAAAAACACAGCTGACGTGAGTTTTCAGGGTCCAAACAAAGGAATCCATTTTCTGCTGCTGCTGACATGATGAATCATGTAGTTTATGATTGAGTGTTTTTATTATCTTTGAACTTTTTCTGACAAATTTAGACAAATTCCACTCATTTATGTTGATATGGTCCATCAAACTAAACACGTCACACAATTCTTCAGAACACCACAATGCATTTAACATTTTCAGCTATCTTGCCATCTTGAGGTTGTTTCTAGCTTCCTTATATGCACTCTACAGTATACCACTGTATTATGTGAAGGTTTTAGGTTTATTGTTTAGTACATGTCAGCAGAAGGCCTCATAAAAGCTTGACACCGAGAGGACTATTCATACATCATCATAATCAAAATGAGTCACTACTCATCTCATAATCCTGTAACTTCGAACAATTCATAAAACTGTACTGATTGCCTCAAGGCCTCTTATCTCCTATCATACTGAAATAGCTGACACCTTGGAAAGACGTGTTCTCGGACTGTACATCATAAAAAGCTTGAACAATTGCACATAAAGGATTATAAACGTTTACAGTTCTGAACTCCTGAACTTTTTCTAATGACATTTCATCATCTATAACAATTCCATTGTGTGGGAAATAAAGATAAAGGCCACAGCTTTGCTAGAACACTCTTGGCTGTGGACAAGATTTAATGATTAATGCACATACATGAGGTCTCCTCAAACACTGCTACATCTACAAAAATTTTGTTTTTGCACAGTGAAAGCCACGTGCCTGTATATACTGGGATGTCTGAAGGAATACTCCAATCCCACTAAATGAACATCATATGACAGCCTAATGTTTTGCTTTTGATTTTGTCACCACCATGAGGTCTGTCTGGATTCATCCGGAAGGCCAAATGTGGTGTTTACACTGAGAGAAATATAAGGATGCATCCTTCAATGTTGTATTGAGTCCCCTCAATACAACATTAGGTCAACAAAAATAAACCCAAGTGACGTTTCCAGAGGCAAGCTAATCTACGATCACTCTCAGGATGCATTGAGCCCCTTCCACTGATTAGTAATACACACATTTTGGAATTTATTAATGTTCTGTGCTGGATGGGAAGCTTTGATGGGCCAAATGTGGACCACAGACTGACCATTTGTGATCACTGGTATGAAGGATATTAGGATATTAGATGAGGAACACTTGGCGAAACCACTGTCAGTAAACACAGTTTGTTTACAAATGATTGCAGTCTTTTTTTATTTACCTTTGACAGCGTTTCCAGCTTTTTTTGGAATTGTGTTCAAGCACTACTACTAAGTCTAGCATTTGAGTTAATTAAACAAGTTATTCTCCACTACTGCAGTCAAGTTGTATGCAACACAGGACAGTGAAAAAATGTCCTGCATCTGAGTAAGTAATAAGTAAGTAAGTATGAGTACCTGGTGAACCAGCTCATGGGCAATAACAGTGGCCACTCGCTGCTTGTTTATGGAGGATGACTCGTTCTCATCATACAGTAGGTTGGTCTCCCGGTAGGTGATGAGGCCCCAGTTCTCCATGGCGCCAGTACCAAAGTCAGGGATCGCTATCTTATCTGGATCAAAAGAGAGTCCACTGAGGTAACCATATGTCATCTGTTTTATTGCATTACTGCCTTATTAACTCTTGCAAGACATTAAGATTTTATCTTGACAACTCCTTGCAATATTGCCGTCAGTGGGATCTTCATCACCACAAGAATTCTTAACTTTATTAGATAATATTTAACAATAAGCTTTAGGTAACCACCTCTGCCACTGGCTTTTCAACAAATTCCCCTCTCGTATGCAAGAAAGATCAAAATCTATCGGCTACAATACCATGAGCTTATTGATCACAAAGAGGCATGTTTATTTCCTCAAATGTGACTGTTGAGGAAAGACTTCTGTAAAACAATCTATGAGGCTTGAAAGACACTCTGTTTAACTTCTTATTTACAGATTTCCCACCATCATTGTATGTCCATGATGCCCACCCAGGCCGATTTCTTCCACAGGATTGGGAAATGGCTCTGTTACTGAAACTATTACTTTTAGTTCATTCAAGATTCAGTGATTTATTTCTGCAGAATCTTTAGTATATTTCCACTACTACTGATAAGCTACCTGTTTTCAGTGGAATATATGGTCACATAATAGAAACATTTAAAAAATATATATTTGGGAACATTCTCCCAAGGGAATAAAACCGCCTAGCAGGGACACTGTGACTCCAAAAATATGTATCTCACTGTAAGAATTACATAGAAAAAATGGAAAAATAAATCTAAGTACTACAAATCGGGCATGCTTAACAAAGTAAATAACTGTATAGTAGTATGTAAATAAGAGACTTTGTTGTTAATGTTCCACTGAGTTTCCTGCTTATGTGGAGCGATAAGAGGATGCCCTGATCATGGAAGAGTTTGTCTAAACCTACCCAGTTTTGAGATGGAGTATGGCATGGCAAAATAATCCTCAAAGAAGTCAAAGATGATCTTGGTCATGTCGGCTGCGTATGTTGCTGTTTCTAGCTGAGTTGGCTGGGCGTAGATTCTCAGCTGTAAGGGCAGAGGAGGACAAAAACACATGAATGCGTACATGTTAGTGTGTCTCTGACAGTTTAATATGATAGAATAAGTAAGTTTCAAGTCTTTTTGTCAGTACTTGTTGCAAAGTGATGGCATTGATAGTGACATAATATTCAACTCACAGGAATTCCTCGGGCAGATGTTCTGTTCACATACTCAAACTGGTGCACAGCAAAACATACTAAATAGGTACTCATTGGAATGGACTTCTCGAAGGAGGTCCTCCTTTTATTGTCAGTCAGGTTTTGGTGGCCCTGGAGAGGCAGAGAAAATGGATCATGGGTTAATGTGGATGTCACTCAGACTATGAAGGTGGGTGGATCCCCTGGCCTAAAACAGTGGCACAAGATTGATTCCTCTGCTTTTAGTATTCAAAGTGTTCACTCCAAGTCTGGCTTCCCGTTTCTTGTTTTTTCCCTTGACCATGGGAAAGTTTGAGAAATTATGCTTCTTCCAACTACAGCAACCTTTCAACAGGATTATGAATTGTTTTACCGGCAAAGTACTCTCTACATACAATCACTAGCAGGAATTATAAAAAAGTTATTGGTGGAGTTGTGAATTTTGAGGATTTATGTTAACTATAATAGATGAACCGCATGGGTTCCTTCAGACTGAAAAACACTGATGATGAAGCCTAGTCAAAATGACTTGAATTTACTGAGTAGAAAATAAATGAAAAAGGCACAAATTTAAAGGTACAATGTGTAAGATATGGCCACCTGTTGAAGATCACTCCAGCATATCACCAGAGTAACTGCTAACTCTCGCTCACTGTACTCTTTGCTGCAGTTATCTTTGGCTGTAGGTAGTAGCTGTATTTAATAACTCATGTTTTAAACTAAAATTCTGGCCACATTGCACCTTTAAGTTATAAAAGCAATGCTGTTATAGATTTGTGATAGTGCGCGTGCGTCACAGCAAGAAGGTCGCCGGTTCGATTCCCGGGTCGGGCCTTTCTGTGTGAAGTTTGCATGTTCTTCCTGTGCATGTGTGGGTTCTCTCCGGGTACTCCGGCTTCCTCCCACAGACCAAAAACATGCTCATTAGGCTAACTGGTGACTCTAAATTGCCCCTAGGTGTGAGTGTGAGCGTGAATGGTTGTTTGTGTATATATGTTGCCCTGCAATCGGTTGGCGACCGGTCCAGGGTGTACGCCGCCTCTGGCCCGTTGAAGGCTGGGATAGGCTCCAGCCCCCCCGAGACCCCGAAAAGGATAAGCAGCATAGAAAATGAATGAATGAAACATTTTGACAGACATTTGGCAAAACTGTCACTACCTGATTTGATTAGCTATAGAGCTGCTAGCTATTATTGTAGTACAGTATTATAAATCAATTATATTGGATAATTACGATGTAAATAAAATGTTATGTTATTCCCAAAACACTGCTTACATGCTTACTATAGAAAGGTATACTTGAACAAGCAACAAATTTGCAAATCTAACTATCTTGTGACTCTCCATGCTCAATGTTTCAGCATGTTGAGAAATCCAAGGCCTGACAGACCTGCCATGCCAAGTAATGATTACTAAGCACAGATTGGACAATCGTTTTTCAGGGAAGGGTTTTATTGGACTGTCACTTTGCCCTAGGTGGGATTAACTGAGCAATGTCCCGTCCATACAATTTGAAAATGTTTCAACTTGAGCAAAAAAATGTATGCTTTATGACTTCATGTATACATGAATGTACCCTGGAGGGTACAGGTTACCAAAAAATTGAGTTCCTGGTGTTCTGAGATCAGCCATGACAAGCACTACTTTGGAGTATTTTAAGTATCAAGCTATGCTGTGTAGCATTTTGAAATGAAAAAGCATCTGTGTATTTTAAACTGTTTATTGTTGTTGATTTGAGTCCTACCTCTTCCGGCATGTTGGACAGAGCTCCATAATCAGCATCATGAGTGATGGCGACATTGTAGGTGGCCTTCTTGTTGGGTTCATCGAAGCAGGGAAAGGACTTGCGGGCATCTGTTGGCTCATGGTCAGTCGCAGCAATCTTTCTGGTGATCAAATGAAGGACAAATTATTGTAGGTGTTGGAGACCAGGTGCTTTATGTCTTTTTCCTATAGTTGTTAACACCAACAATTGTTTTAATTTAAACCTTGCAACAAAATCAAATAGTTTCAGAGGCAAGTTTGTTGTCTCTGATTGAGACCATGTGTGGTATTTTGCATGATTTACCTCCCCTTACCCCCCAGCCAACTGAATGAAAAGAAAAGTATCCTCATGCAATCATGTACCAAATGCTGTGGACCCAGGAGACTCAACCAGGACAGTGTTTAGTAAGGACCCTTGTCAAAACCAAAACTTTAATTAAGTGAAACTCTATCAAAACTCTGACAGTCTTTGAGTAATTTTAGCATTTAACCCCCAAAGAAATGTGGCTTCAATTTATGTCAGTTATGTTTTCATGGTGGCAGACTTGAAATTCCCGTCTCTGCCATCCATCATCATGCTCAGTATGTATGAGGCAGTGTTTAGTCAACAAACAGCTGTTTAGAACAGACAGAAATTAAACGGATTATGTCTCTGGAGAGGTTTGAAAAGTATCTTTGTTTGGTCTTTTTTTTTCTGCAGTGTAAACATGTGTGACCGCTGGAATCCAGTCAAACTGATATGTGTCCAAGTTGAGGCCAGCTGCTTTCCACGAAGGAGCAAACTGCAAACTTTCGCAACTACTTACAGCTGAGGAGTGTTAGTTTCTCAAAAGATAGATTCTGGAGTATCACTGCATCCACATTAAAATGCAATTTAGTATTAACTCCAAAAAATGTAAAGAAAAGAGAAAAAACAATAAATTAAAAATTAAATGTGCAAGGAGTCGCAATGTGTTGATTTTTGATTAAACTAGAATTTTATACTTTGACCAAACAAACCCAACTTAAGGTCCATTTATAGCTTTTCCCTGGAGCTTTCCACTGTATTGTAGTCTTGTCAGTAGACAGAGTTTGCTCATGGAAATGTATCATTTAACACTTCAGTAGCTGTTACACATGTTAGCATATTAGCATCTCCATAACTGACCAAAGTCCATCCACTGATGAAGACCATGTGACCAAAGCTCCAGAAAACGCCACTGAGTGGACATCAAATTGGGACTGATTTGTCTAATTGCTATTTTTAAGGTCAAGAATGAAACTTCAAGCTTGGACATTAAAGGTATCCTAATGAAAATCTGGACTGTCACTTTTTGTTTGGTATGTTACTAAAATGTGTGGTCTTATGAGATATACTGTGTACAAACCATAGAGGGATTCATTAATATGTTAAATAGAAGTTAATGATTGCTGCTGAAAAAAGGTTATAGTGTAACCAGTGTCATTTCCAACTAAAGATTGACTCTGTTGTCTTTAGTATGTGCACAAATAACCATGACTGTTACAGGACAGATCACTGAGAAACCTGCTCTGGTTTAGGCACCCTGCTAGAATAATCGATTGCCTTCCATGATTGGATATGTAGGATCGGATGATGATCCTAGGGGTCTGAGGGTCGAAGCTCCACCTGAGCTTCTGCCTTCCATCTGACCGCAGCACATAGAAAAGACTGTTATTCGGATGGTTAGTGTTATTCTTGTATCGTCTGGAGTGAATATCCTTTTGGTATTGTAGAGCATAGCCCACTGTATGTAGTATTATACCAATCCTTATCACCCATAACTGGTTGCTCATGAGTTTTAACATTTAATACTGGTTAATAAAACTTTATATAGTTTTCTTATTTTTTTTTGATTAGTCAGCCCTCAACTATTAGCTCTCAGTATCTTCAAGGATGGCCGGTCTTTTGCTGTCTAGGCCCCTCAGTGGATCCCATCAGTAGCTCATTATTTTCAAGTCAAGACCATAGATCTCAAAATATATTGATTTCAAGAATATTTATTTTTTTTGCTCCTCTGTGATTTTAAATTGAATACTCTGGTTAATAAAAAAGATTCAAAACTCGTGAGTTGTCCCACCCCAGGGGGGCAGGCTGCTGTCATATGTTAGACAAGACTCCCTATTTGTCCTCATTGCACTTGACCGTGTCACTGGGGTCCCACTCATTTGATGCATCTGTATCCAGAGACCCGAGGCTGTCAGAGTTGTAGGTCTTTCCATCCCTTCTGTGCGCCTGAGTCACATGCAAGTCTGTTTTCTACTCTGCTTCTACACATTATGTTCGGACAAACACATTCTTCCTCCCAATTCGTCACATACAGACACTAACTCAGGACCCCTTGGCATCACTTCTTAAGGCACTGGGAACCCCTTTAGCAATATTTTTCAACATGTATGAATGTCAAGGTAGCAATTATGAATATACAGTTAATGAATACTTATTAATGTAGTATAACATAGTTATATAAAGATATTAGATTACGTACAGGAACAAATCCTTCAAACATTCATTAACTGTTTGTATGTGCACATGTACAAATCACTCACAGCTGCTTTCAAACTGTTAATATTCAGTTCAAAACACATTGAAACATATCATATCACTTCTATGTTACTTTTCATTATCTATACCATTTATTGGTTAATAATGACATTAATAAAAAAATTAAATGCAAAATTTCCACTTACTTCTACATTGCAGTGTGTTAAGAACTTTGCTTTTAAATACTGAAGAGGATGAGTCAAAAAAGATTTTTTTTTGTGTGAGTAAACAAGAGTGTTCAGTGTATATGGTTTGTGATGGAATCAAATCAAAGAACTTACTTGGTCTTCCCGTTCTCGGTGTAGATGACCCTGTAGAATCCCACCACAGAGCCATTGAGCCAGCCCTGGAAGTCCAGGGTGAGCACGTATACCTCTCCTGGGCTGGTGACAGGCAGCTCCTCTGTGGCCTCCACCACTACATACTCATGAGTCTTGTATTCAAAACAGCTCTTCACCGCCACCTCCCTCTGGCTCTTCTGGTTGCTCAGCATCTTCAGCCTGGGCATGGTGCTGACGAACGTCTCCCGAATGTGAAGCCACAGGTGGCGGGTAGGTTTGGTGACTTCCACGTGGATGTCCACTGTGCCAGTGTACGTGTCATCTTCCATGTTTGGCTCCAGGTGCAGGTCATAGTGGACAGGGTTCACATAGTCTGGCAGACGGAAATTCTTCCAGTCCCCACTGGAGTCAGTGGAGGGCATGCAGGGCCCCCTGCCAGGTGGAGGGGGTTGGGTAGGCTCTGTTGTGGGGTTTGGCGGGAGAGTGGTGGTGTCTGACCTAGAGAGGCCCACCCCGAGGCCCACCGCCACAGAGCAAACCACCACCACCACACAGATGATGATTACATGCTTACCACGGATGCAGTAACGCTTCTCTTTCTTCTCGAAGTCCATGCTCTCAACCATGACTTTCAAACCTGAAAACTCTTAAGTCTAACCCGACTTTCTCCAGGTTAGCTGCTCTTCAACTGGCCTGAAGTCAGAGCTGTGTGCTTTGGCTCCTACAGTATTTAGATTAGCTGTGTGAACCAATTCAGAGCTTGCCTCTGTGGTGCTGAGGGGTGGAGAGAGGAAAGAGGAGGAGAAGTGAGGAGAGGAAATCTGTCAGACAGCGGAGAGAATCTCACACATTGAGTGAGAGATTTATTCTGTCCCCAGTGTTGTTGAGACGCCTCCTTCAGTTAAACATCTACAATCTGCTTGTAAATCAACAGCTAAAGTTCAACTTGGATGCCTGTTGTTTTTCAAAAATACTAAATGGTGTTCTCTGTGCATAGGCATGTAAATAGAACATGTAGTCAATGCTGACAACTGACTTTAAAAATTATTTAACTACTGCACGTGTGTGTTTGGTTTGAATCCATATCAGAGAGGTTTAGATTGCACAGTGAGTTGGATGCACTGGAATCTGTCCTGCTGAGAGCAGATACATCAGGGGAAAGGTATAATGTTTGGACATGACTGCGTCTGATACCATGTTTTCACTTTGTGATTGCATAATAGTGATTGCAACACAATGCCTTGGGAATAGAAAAAATGTTGCCTGTATCGTGGTGAGCCACAGTTGTAGGGTTAAGTTTGTCAAAATATTTATTTTTACTTGTTTCAGTAGCAGCAGAACCTGAAGGTGGTCAATATTCATGATCTCCAGAGGATGATCCCAAGTTAATTTGTTGACCCTATGACCTTTCATCTATCCCATCATAAAGCCAAAACTCCCACTTTTACTCAAAAACATTAAAATCTAATAACATAAATTTACTGAGCACAGTGATGCTCTCCACTGGATGAACCCTTCACATTTGGGACACTCAATTGCAGAATGAGAGGACTTATTTTTTACCTGACGTGATGGCTTCCCAGATGGCTCTGTGTAACAAACCATCTGGGAAGCCATTATCGGAAACTTTTTGGAAGAGGGCAGGGGCTTTCAAAAACACTTGACAGGGGATTGAATGAACCATTTGTTTGTCACTTTCTATCATGGGCTGACGTCAGCCAATCAGATCAGTGAGCTATATGAAGTAGTAGGAGAGTCAAAGTCCTTAAATCAGTCTGAAGAAGAGTAAAAACATCTTTACCACGTCTGATGTAACTGATGCTATAACAACATCTATGCTAACGTCTTGAAGGTCCGCTAACAGTAGCTTCTCTGGCTGCTGTCACACCTGAACTACACCAGTAGGTGCCGGTTGTACGTCATAAAACACTGACTGGTCCAGAATAACTGTAGTTTGGCCACAAGCGCCTAACTTGAAGCCTGGCAAGATGGATTCTCAGCTTGCACAAATCCAGCTGCTTCAGGTCTTTTCAAGCTCCTGTGGTAAAAGTTCTGTTTTTTTTTTTTCCCCACCGATAATGTTAGTTAATGAAACTCATCATCAGAACAAAAGATAGGCAACTATGGTTCTCTGACAAGTTAAATGTACAAGCCAGTGTATATGAAACACAAGAGAAGTCAACTACAGTTCCCAGACTGCATTTGAGTAAGAAACATCAAGTCTTAACTCTGAAGATGAAAAATCTGTTTATGTGTTCTGCCAACAGCATTATTAAACACAATCTGCATGTTAAATTAATTTACTTTCAGATTCTACATCATTTTTGGATTTATTTCTTGAATATAGTACAATGTTTTGCTTTACATTCACAGTTAGACTTCCCAGCATAGTCCCATGTTTTTATGTTCAGTAATACTGACGATATCATCAAATCAAACAATCGAATACGAATACAGAAGGGGCTAAACATTATATAGTAAAGCACTCAGCTGAATGATTAAATGTTGTAGGTTGTTAGGCACATCAGCTGTTCATGTCCTGAAACCTCTCGCCAATATCCAGAGGAGTTCCCAGACAGCATGTTTTTGTTCATGCAGAGTAGGAAAATGCACAGCGTCATCTGTTTCCAGTTGCACTCTCAGCTTTAATTTCACTTCATAGTGATTTCACATTTTAAAGCAGAGAGCTGAGAAGCTGCTGGAGCTTGAGGTTCAGCTCTGAGAGGTTCTTGGTGATGTCCACCATGAAGACTAAATCAAACAGACACTTGCTATCACTGAGCTCCACATCAGGTTTTCCTGCATCCCCATGAATTCTGATTATTATTATCATTTATTTTACTTTGTGTGGTGCCAACAGCTCTGCAGCAGCAACAAGGCTCTCCTTCACAAATTCCCCTTCTGAAAAGATTTCAACTTCTTACCCATTAGCTTAACTTGAAACATCTACATCTACTACTTACGTGTGTGTAGAGACCACCTGGAGGGTGGTGTGAGTCTAACATTTTACTACTAGTTTCTTTTATCAGAAAAAAAAAAAGTCATTCTTGGTTGCTTTATTTGTATTTATGACAACTTATGACTCCAACATCTCCCACAGGTATTCAATGGGGTTGAGATCTGGTGACTGTGAAGGCCATGGCATGGAATTTTTCCTTAAACTTGTAACCCATCTATACTCCATACTCTACTGTACTAACCCAATAGGCAGATAGTCATGAACATTCATACTGCCAAGAGGATAATCCCTTGTGACGTTAATGACTCCATGTTCTTTCCTTGAATGCCACCCTAGAGATAAACTCTACATTCTTAGCCTCAATAATTCTCCAGTTAAGTCTTTGAAAATAGCTAATTTGTCAATATGCTTTTGGTTCTGTCCAACACGTGACCACTGCAGCAAATATTTGATTTGTTTCTATAGAAGCTAAAGGATCAAGTTCATGCACCCACCCTGACCCTGAGCTTTTTCCTCACATTGTACCTTTATTGTGTTTGCGAGTTTCACAGAGATAAGACGCTCATAAATTTTGTGGCTTCTCACTCTTGATCTCTAATAAAGTGCTAAAAAGGTCATGCATGGTGGAGTATTGAGTAACGGTAATACAGAACAACAGAATTCAGAATGAGCATATATTTACAATAATTAATGACACTGATGAGGTAAAATATCAAATATATTGTCTTGCATTGTCCTGTTTTCACTTGAGTTCATGTCTAAAAGGATTAGTAAATTCTGACAAGAAGTTTTATTTATGTTTTACACAGTGTCCCAACATCTTGAGGATCAGAGTTATTGTTGGTTCTATCCACCGCTTGACCACTGCAGCAAACAGGGGGTGAGGGTTTTGAATTGAATTATAGTCTACAGAAGCTAAACAGTCAAAGGAGTTTCGACTGACAAGTTAATGTAACCAGCCTGACCCTGAGCTTCTTCTTCATGTTTTATCTTTATTGTGTTTGCAAGGCTCAAGAGATAAGACACAAACTTTGCGGCTCCTCCGCCTTGATATCCACTAAAAGTCAGCATGAGAGACAAAACATAAAACCTAATGATCAGATTTCATGTCTCCTCAGACACATAAACATCAGTCAAAAATTAACGTGTTAATTCTACATCATCTGTCAGCATGCAGATATCCAGATAAGATTTGAATGAAAATGGACACTTTTTCCACAGTGATTTATTGAGGCACTGATGTTGTGTTGTAGTTTAAAGCTGTTCATTTTATAAACTAATTGAGAGACAACTTTATGACTGTGTTCTTCTGGGTGTCCCGTTGAAGTGGCACAGAACAACTGTGATCAACAATTGCCACTCAGTGCTGCAGATCAACAACCATGCACTGCACTGTCTCAGTGAGAAACTGAACTGCAATCCACTGCTGATTTGCAGTATTTAAAACAAACAATCAACAAGTGTAAGTTACAATATCCGGCTAATCAGAAAAATCGTGTAAAAATTCAAATCAAAACTACATGGTCAGGTTTTGGAAAAGATCATGTTCTGGGTTAAAAACATCCAACTTCCCCCTGATGGGCCTTATATCCTGCATTTCTGATGTTATGGTGTCCTTTACAGACTCTCCTATGATTCAGATCAAAGCAGGCTGGGAGGTGGAAATTGCGGAACCCGTCCCAGAGGAAACTTGGGGTGCTGCTTTGAGAATAATAAACAAAAGTTCTCTGTCATATCCACTACTCAAAAGGCAAACTCAAAAGTATATCCCAATTAAGGTGAGACATGGGAAAGATCAGACACCTCTCCAAAGACACAAGTAAAAACATGAGACCAGATGTTTGGGGTTCAAACAAGCAAAGATACACATCATGTGCTGTATATTTGTATGTCATGTATTATGAGGCCCAGTGACAGTGTCAGAGTGAGTTAACGTTGTATCTCCTGGTGCCACCTGCTGGTCATGTTACATTTAGATGTAAACTCAAGATGAATGCCGGAAAGGGTTTTTGATTAACAGGCTATCTCTTGCTCCTCTAAAATCTGGATTCAGAGAGAGAGAATGATCAAACAGATTGGCCAAATTTGTACTTTCCAGCACAACTAATGGTGAGAAGCAGCAGGTCAATTCAAAATACCTGAGGACCAGTGGCCAGGCTGCACTCCTTTAAGGGACCTATGTGTGAGGTGCCATTGAGACTGTATTCCTTGTGAAATATGTGACCCATGGCTTCAACTTTCAGACCACAGTGAGAGAATGAATGCTGACCCCGTGCCCAGCTCAGGAGAATGGCTTCATGGAAGGTGTACATAAGAGCTGGTGGTCCTGGTTAAAGAGCTGATTAGCTAAATGTTAGGTGAGAAATAAAAATCCAATTTTATTCTCTATTTTACGACCCTCTAGAAAATCAAATGATGTAGCATAAAGTGAGAGACCGATTAATCAGTCAGCCAATATCGAGCACTGAGATATCGGCACTCACAAGGCCAATTGAACAAAAAATTCTGGAGACATGTCAGCAACAATGCACCCCTTTTTTTTCTATTTTTTCTGATTTTCCCCCAAAAACAGGCTGTAACATATAATTATATAAAACATAAAATGGTAATTAAATCCCTTATCAATAAACTTACAAATAGAAATACATGACTAAATGCAATGAATCACTGCAAACAGTCATAGGCAATGAATGAATGAATGAATGAATGAATGAGGACAACAGATAAAGCAGTGAATTACTGTATATTTTGGTACAGTCTGGCCTCTCTCTCTCTCTCTCTACCTCTCTCAACAGGCAGCGGGATGATGAGGTCTTCTCGCACCTCCAATGGCAGCGTTTGTCAGGTGTTCAGAGGTGGTGTCTTTCTTTGCTAGGTGGCAGCTTTCTGTCTGTTCTGTGGGGCTCGGAGGTCCAGCTGTTCTGGGTGAGCGGGGCAAAACACCCAGAGTGACTTTTTCCTAACAGGCTCATATATACATGAGCTCAGACTAATCTCTGACACTTCGCTGTGGCCACACCTGATCCCATCCTTCTCTCCCTCGATCACCCTGTGTGTGACATAAATTTCAGAATAATATAATCATATTCAAACTTGTAGAATTGATTTTCAACGTGAAAATTTGGTTTTTGGTTGCAGTGTCACTTCAACCAAAGCATCGGTCTTTGCTCCTTTTTCACTTACCTCCATGTCACCTGCTCTCCCTGCCCTGTCAGCATCCCCATGCTCTCTGAACAGCTAGAGTGAACATGAAAGAAATATTACCAGTTAAGAAGTCATGCTTCGTGCTATGATGTTCAGGAATGGATTAAACATGTCTGAGCTGATGGGATGATTATTATATCAACTGACATCGACTCATCTCTTGTTCTACTGTATACTTCTACCATCATAAGCTCTTAGCTTACCTTCTGGGGATGCCCAAAAAGGCAAAGAGCTGGATTTGTTAACTCCTATTGATTCCATTCAGGAATTCAGCCAGCCGCCTTCTCTGGGGAAAAGCCAACAACAGTCCCTCCTCCCATGCATGCTTTGATTGAGAGGGTGCACAGACAGAAGGGGCCATTCACAGGGCCCAAGGGTCCATTGTCAGTGTGTTTGTGAGAAAGAGAGGACAGGGCCAGGAGTGAACAGCAAAGAGGGGCTAAATACCAGTCAATGTGCAGCTCTGCAATGAAGATTTTACCATTTTGAATAAAAACATTATTTTCATTTAAAAAATAGAAAATCAACATGTGGCAGTCAATGCTGATGTTGTGGCAGGCTGCCACAAATAAATCAATGTGTGAGAAACACTGCATTCCTTTGGTCATCCTCCATGAGTCCTGCAGGGCTGTTTCTTGACCCAGAGATCTTGAAACAAGAAGGTTAGGAAAGGTTCTCGGTTCTCTGTGGAAGGAACGAATGTCTGGTTACCAGGTTACAACGATAAGTCTAAAATACATTATCCTGTGGGCTGAATCTGACCCACATGCTGGTCATTTGAGACCTCTGCTGTAAACCCAAACTTCAGAAAACTATAGTTCATATTGCAGATGCCATATCCAAGTTTCTATGTCAGCGTTTTATTTTTTTTACAAACAAGTCAAAATTACAGGATACCTCAATAACAAACATACAAATGACCCAAAAACTAGTTTTATCTGTTTAATCTGCGATCCGATCTGCTTGTTGAGGTAAATCCAGTAACTGAACTCGACCAACTCCAGTTTATTTCATACAAGTCTTTGTGTCAACAGAGCAGTTGTAGAGTTTTCTTGGGGTTCACGTGCAGACTTAATGGAGGTCTGGGTCTTTTTTTTTGCACGCGGTAAATTCATTCTGTGCCTTCTGTCTATGAGGAACAGTTTGGACGTAAGATTAGGGTCAGTCTGGGACTTGGACAGTGGTGTGATGTTTTGCAGTATTTGATTCTCCTTCAGTGAAAGGATGTTGGTAGTAGTTGCAGTCTTGTTTGGCTTCCTGTATTTTACTGATGATGATTTGGGTGGGGTCTTTTGGAACTTCCTCTTTGGAAGACGGGATAGTCTTGTGACTCCCACCACCTTCAGTTTGATTGGGGCTTCAGATATTCCTGCCATGTTTCTTGCCTGGCACCGATATTCACCAGCATCCTTGTATGATAACCCATTCAGGCTGATTATAGACCAACGAACACCCACTCGTGGAGACTCCTGCATGACTGGAACATAGAAAGGTACACAAACATATTCACTCAAATTATAGTTTAGAGCTTAGGATAAGAACCAACTAAAACCAAGTGGTTCTCCCAATCTAAAACCCTAACCCAACCGGAAGAACACTGAATCATCCTAAAACAATTTCATTGTGCTTACATTAAGAGAAAAGGGAAAAAAGAAACTGAGGAAGTGAGTGAATTTAAATATCTAATAGATGATCCCATTTTAGATTCTCAATTTGATTGATGGCCATAATGCTCAGTGATACACCCACTAGAGCTAAGCCAAATCACTTAACCAGTGGTGTGACGTGAGTATTAAATTTGTGTTTGTCTAAAGGAAAGAGCAGCAGCACCACTTACAACTCTCCAAATTCATGGGAAGCTGGTCAGAGTTCTGAAGGATGTCTTCTTGGCAACAATCTGCACAGACAACCAAAACACTGCATGGTTTGACTGATGCTCAGATGTTAGTAATATGACTTCATCACCTGATAGTGACCCCGAACTTCTTACCACTGTAAGCTGATGTTTTGATCCAGGTCAGGGTTGGTGTAGGGTAGCCGGTGGCATCACAGCGGAGGATGACGTTGCTGCCCAATGGAGAGATGACTCTGGTGGCTGCAGGCTGGACTGAAGGCCTCATACAGCGGGACAGCTCAGCCTGGGTCAGCAGCATCCCTGGCTGACCCAGAGACCTGCTGCATATGAGCAGCTGGTCCATGAGAACTACGGGACTCCCAAGAGACATGGACAGGGACATCACCATGGAGATCTGGCAGTCACACAACCAGGGGTTGTCATGGAGACCTGGGTATCCAGGACAATTTGACTTGTTTACATCATTCTCATGTTTGATAATTGAGTGGAAAGACCTCTGAAGTGAGGAGTTAAATGAGGTGGATGTAATGGCAGGTTTTCAAATTTACACAATAATTTATTTCAGTGTTGTTCAGTAGTGCTGTTCTTTGAACTACTTTCTACCAAAGAAATAACTGAAACTGGTAACAGTGATGTCTGTTAACTATCCATGTGGGGCATCTATATGTTCGCTCTTCAGAGACCAAACAAAGAATCAAAGTTGCTGAGAGTACCAAGCACTCTGAAGAAGTGTCTCTAAAATCTGGAGGATTGGCAGATTATTTATCTAATAACTTGCAAACATCATCTAATCAACTCCCACGAGACAGTATAATTCTTAGGTTTATCACTAAAGTGTATGAACTACACTGCAGACTGAAGTCTCTGTTAACAGTGACAATTACACTGACAGCTGTCTCATATGATCGGGTCCAGTGTGGGCTGAATGTGCATCGATAGATCCTCTTATATGTGCACGCTGCCTCCCTCCTTCATTATCTCCTTTCAATTTTCATCCCGTTGTTGTCTTATTTGTTGCTGCGGTTGCTTTGAGATATAGTATGTGTGCTCTCTGTTGTTGTGTGAAACGTTCGAAAATTTGTGTAAAATGGTCTGAAGAACTATTAGATATAAATTATCCAGGCCACTGAAAATAATACAAAAAAAAAAAAACAACTCAAACTGACTACCAGTCTTCCTGCTTACAGTAAGCAGGAATGATGATGCCAATCCATGGTGCCTACTAACCAAAGCCTCTAAGAATGGTATTAAAATGGTCTTGCCTAGTCAAAGAGCTAATATGGATAGGTAAGGCAATTACCTCATCAACATGGACATTCACTTGGCCTTACTTGATTAAAGCTCTATATGTCTTCTAGATATTTACATATTGGGCATCTTTATGTCTTTTCTGATCTAAAGCAAGTGTAGCTGCTTTAGGCAGCAATCGAATCTGATGTGATTCTATTGCTCCAAAATATACTGTACCCAAAATTCTTCTTTGAACTGGTCCTTCCTGTTGTCCTGGTACAGGAAACCAAAGGTCCAGCAGCTCAGCAGGTAATATAGTTAGCCTGAGAGGAGAGGAGAGAAGTTATGACTAATTAGAAATGTATCTTTGGAAATGACAGATGTGTAGCTCTACATCAGCAAAATGGTTCTGTGGTACCGACTGGACATACCTGTTGCTGGACAGGTCGAGGTAGGTGATGTTGGGGAGAAATAGGGAAGCGTGGGCTGGGAGGCTCGACAGACGGTTGTTGTGGAGACCCAGAGTCTGGAGGCGGGGCATGTCCCTGAGCCCCTCCCAGGGGAATGATGTCAGGAGGTTTCCATCAAGACGCAACTCTCGTAGGGTCTTCAGGTTGACGAAGCTGCTGGGGTGGATGGATGTGATGGAGTTGTAGGTCAGCCACAAGAAGCGCAGCTCTGACAGGTTGAAGAAGGCTGCACGGGGCACCCTGGAGATCGAGGTCTTTTCTAGGCGCAGTTTGACTGTATCAGCTGGGACATTAATGGGGACAGCTGAGATTCCAGGGTCACTACACTGCACCAACCTGCCATGTCAAACATAAACACATACACATTGCATTTTCTGAATGTACTCATTGACTCTAATTGATCATGTTCTTGCTTTACATTCTGAAAAGACGACAGGAGTGATGCAAATATCATCAGTGTAAATACTCAGACAACATTTACCTGATGAATCAGATTTGTGTGGAAGTGAAAATTTAGAGAAATGTACAGCTTTTCAGTAATTACTTTAAATAGATTAACTGCAGTGACTGTGAGGAGTTTTCATTGTAAATAGAAAAAAAACAAATCTGTCACATTTGTAAAAAATTTTTATCAAAACAACTGATATATTTAAGGTCCTCTAAACATCCTGAATGCATTTCTTAACCATTTCTTAATCAGTTGCTCTACAGCACCACTAGTGGTAAAAACTCCACAAAACTCCTTTAACTAGTACACTTAAACCAAAAAATGATCTGCATTTACTGTATATGCGAATTATGGAAAACATCCAAAAAGAGAAAAAATGTTAATTAAAAAGGAAACAGACAATGAGCAGTCTGGCTGGCACAGAAACAGTGCCAGCAGGACTGGATCACCAGTCAGTCTTTATTTTTGTTTCCAGTGGCACAACAGAAAAGTGATGCACACCAGAGGCTGTGGTGAGGGGCTGATGACTGGAAGCAGACTTGAGAGTGTGGCAGTCTGGCTCATATGCATTTCTCTTTTGTTCTGAAGATGTTTCAGCCCTCAGGCCTTCTTCATAATCAACAATTATTCTATAGCCAGTCAACATTAATTTCATAGTGATATGCTGAAGCAAAAAACATTAAAGATTTTATTCCATCAGTAAATGTACAGTCTTTAATGGAATCTTTTACTTTTTCTGCTGGATAACTGAAAATCAAGAGTGTGTGATGTTATATAATAACATTGTACACTGTTTGACACATGTATGATTGGAATGATGCTTTGTTTGTTAACATGTATTAAATTTGGCTGCAACAGCATCATTACAATCCTGTCCCTGTGCATGTTCTGCATCATTATCTGAACACTGTCAGATAATATGCATGAGGTAGACCAAAAGATTTCACTTTCTTTTGCAATATTTTGTCATTGGAAATGATGCAATGCCAAAATATTTAATTATGACTAAACTTGTCAAAAGATGACCTTAGTAAATGTAACATTTGTTGCATTAGCACAACTGTACTGGTTCCAATAGCACTTCAATAAAATTCTCATTCTCCAAATATAACAAGCTATAATGAGATATAGTCATATAGAAATAAATCACTTGCACACACAAACACACAGAGATGAGAATGAAGTCAGCCTCACTCAACCTGAGCTCTGCCAATCCACTGTTCCCATTCGTGCAGGCACACAAAGCTGGACAGGAGTGGACCGCCAACAGGGAGGACAGCAAGATTTGAGCGAGGATCAGCAGATACATCCTTCATTAGACAAACCCTGTGCTGAGACAGGCCCTTTGTATCTCCATATTCCCACTCCTCTCCAGTCTGAGGTTGTGGCCACAGAGCAGAGTGAAACTGAATCCCAGATTAGCTGGGATTACACTGCTTACAAGTGGCATGTAATCCCACGCCTCACTGTCAGAATAACAAATCACAACATCAGAGCCAGCCCAAGCCTTTTGGGGCATTGAGGACAATTTGATCCCGTACTATGGAGTATTTCATATGGAACATTACACATCACACAACAGTCTAAGGCGTCAGTGTATTTCATCAGATTTACCATCTGAAAAATGGTCTGAACAGTATTTTCTAGTAAGTAATTAGTTTAAAGCTTCACAAAAACCCTTTAGGAATGCGTTGTTTGTCTGATAGGATGCAAATGCAGTATGATATGTCTCATATTCAGTCACCAGGGAGTGACCAAACAATAGCTTTAGCCCTGTTCAGGGGCTGTATGTACAAAGCGTTGCCCTCAAGAGGACCAGGAGGCTGGCTGAACCTGCTTTTTTCCCCTATGGAAGTGGAAACTACCAGCAGTAATGTAAGTAATTTTCCATGAGTTCAAAGCGGTTACTTTGAGACTGCACTTCAACCTGCAAATAATGTAACAGATGATTTACACGTCCCTGATTAAAACCATGCATACATCCAGCACTGACAGACAGTTAACGGTGAAGCATACACAGACAGTGGATGGATCTTTATTGGCCCAATATGAAGTATTCAGGCAAGAAACTGGAATATGAAAAATGATAACCTGTGATGGATCTCTCTGTGACATGTTAAGTGGAAGTCCAAATAGTGTGTAGGTTAATAAAACAGAGTTTGTTGCTCCAACCTGTGTCTGAATACGCTAAAGGCCTACAAATCAAGTGTGGCCAAAGGTTCCCTGTGTAGCAATCACTTTGCAGTAAGGCAATTTGTTTGGTAATGTGCTGAAACACAATAGCTCATCAAATGAGGTCATGTGTTATTGAAGGGCCCTTTGTTGATATAGTTGCTATATGCTCAATGTGATGCATCTTCTTATGCTTGTATAATCAGATTATCACAAACTGAGATGACGCAAAAGTGGGGAGGGGTCGTATTCCAGTGTAGGGCCACTGGTTCTGTTGCTGACATGGCCCCCCCAGTGAGTTAATGCGGCTCTTTTAAGGTTGTTTTGTTGCTTTTTATTAGTGGAGCTATTAATGTGACGCCCACTAGCCACAGACAGCAGGTTGAAACAAGAAAGCAGCATTAAATTAAAAATATCAATCTTCTTTATCCTAAGATATTTGTTTGTTTGTTTGTTTGTTTGTTTTAGGAAAAAACACCTTTATGAACATTAAAAACTAATGATGTCAGTATTAGATTAACAAGGTGAAAGAACACACTGACCCAATGCAGGAGGAGCTCACAACCTACTCACTGTTAGGGTGCATAGTGCTGTGGAAAGGGTTACAGCAACATGGGGTGAACACTGAAGAAAACAGTTTCATCAAAATTATCGACGAAAAAGAGCCAATCCAACTTTTCCTCACGACAGAAAGAAACCGAAAAGAAAACATACTCAAAACACAGCAGTTACAGCTGCAGTGTGTTGAGGGGGATATCTAGTTCATGCTCTGCAATCAGGACAAAAACATTGTGTCAAAGCAGGTTCATAAGATCCATAATAAACAAAGACGGTGACGCTGTGACAAGACAGGTTGTTAGAGAAGTGTGTGTGAATGTATGTATGAAATAGAAATAGACACAGTCTCTGTCGACTCCACCTGGCACTGAAAATAAAGTCACTAATAATGACTCCACCCTTTTCATAGAAGGTATGATGGTAACAAGGAAAACAACGATGAGCCCACATTTAGCTTCCTTACCTCAGGAATAAGATCAATTGGTGTGTCCACACAGAATACGTGCTTATTTCACTTGCTGGTATGAGCAGAGGATCAGCTGCTCCCTTGATTGGCCCAGCTGCTGTGAAGACTGCTTTCCAGCAGGTGTTGACAAAGACCCATTTAAACCTGAGTACTCCCCACCTAAACTGGCTATGAGGATGCATTATAAGTCTATTGTGCTGGTGGGTTGATGTGTCAGTTTGGCATTTTCTTTGATTCTGTATCTGTAGCTGTGTCTGGACAGAGTTTGTTCTCTTATGTCAGGTTTTTATTTTTGTGTGTGTAAGACTTCACCATCACACTGGATCATCCCCTTAAAAATGTTATATGACATATAGAGCATATAAGATGCACTATAGAAACTCAGTTATGTCATGACCATTATAGACCAATATCCAAATATTGGGTGGTGACTTTAATCCTGGACCAGGATTTAAGACAGACCCTTATTATGGTGTAGTATTGAGAAGACATCTGGATACTGATGCATCCAAACCAAAGAGAGCACTCATTCTTTTTCCTCATCATCACGTTTCCACCAGACTTAATTGATTTTTTTTACATTGATGAATTTCTCTGTTCACTTCAATATAGCTAACATATTTATCTCAGATCAGGCTCCAGCTTTCCTTTGCCTAATTAAATTTTCACAGACAACAAAAAGGTGTAGATGTAATGTTTGTATCAAAACAGGGGTTATGACCCAAATGCATTCTATTATTTGGAGCTGCTGTGGTTTTGATTTTAAAGGTGGGTATTCGAAAACAAACCAGGAAACAATGAACGAATGAGATGAAACCAAGAAAAACATAACCCAAGGAGCAGGGTGGAATGTGACAGTACAACTGGCAGGTGAGCTGGTGGAGTCAGGGAAACAAGATGCTGCTGCAGCACAGGAGCAGGTGACTGCTGTAGTGCAGAGCAGGAGGCGAGCAGCTGGAGGTCTGGCCTGGCATCAGAGAAGATGACCAACTGATGGTTTAGAAAGTTTCACTGTGGATCGGCAGGGCCACTGACGAGGAACCAGAGGCAGAAGTAAGCCAGACTAGTGGCTTATCGGTCAGTGCCTATGATATACTTTGCGCACCTTCCTGAGAGTATTTAGGCCAATGTCTTTAGGTCATGTATTTTAAAAGCATTTTTTGTTGTGTTTGTTGAAGTTATCTTTGCATCTTCACAGCAATCAATAAATTAAATGTTCTGATGAAAAAAACAAATCTGATATATGTGGCTGTTACAGGCCATGCAAAGTGATTCAGCCAAGTAGGACATGTTCCTGAATCAACATCAACACTGTGTTCCTGGACCAGCAGTGTGATCAACCGATCGCAGCCCTCTGACATCATCAGTGTGCTCCTCCTGTGCTTCTTGCAAAATTCCTCTGTGCTTCATCAAGTAATTAATTTTCAATCTTTATAGTTTCGATCAACATACATAAATTATCCAGGGTCAACATGGCAACACTAGCACTGCAATCTTCTAATGAATCTTCTAGTCTCATGAATTATGCTGACCAAAGCAAAGTTATGGTTCTTATATAATTTACCCTTACCCTTATATAGAATTTCAACAAATATAACAAAAAATGCTTCTGAACTACATACTACAACACAGCTAATCCGTCTTTAATTTAAGGACATGGTCTACACGCACTCAGGGCGGTGCTCTGTAATAGACACTAACCAATAACCCATACTTTAGCACTTAAGGGGGGGGGGGGGGCAGAAGGACAGTATTTCTGACGCGCTAAAGTGAGATGAGGCGTTCCTGCAATGTGAAGGAGAGATATCAATATCAACAATGTTTCTCCAGAATGACTCAAACCACTTCATATATGAAAACATCTGTGTAAATTAAAAAAAAGAACTGATGTTAAAAAAAGGTGGATACAGTGAATTCACACCCCATCAACTGCTTCATAAATGTTTAAAATGCACACTTCAAAATGCATGCTCGAACGAAATCATACAGTTAACAGCTGACGTAAATGCAGCAAGTAAAATACACAGGACATTGGCAAGTCCCGAAGTTCCCACTTAAGTGAACGCAGCATGGTAAACGTACTGCATGTGGGCGTGTCTTAACGTCCAAATCCGCCTTCGCGCGGCTGGCAGCCAACAGTAATCTCGCGAATTTGACGGGTGCACGCGGGGCGGACGTTGGGAGTGGGCTATGAAACATTTCACTCGCATGTTTTGATTCCTGAAAGTTACTGTCAGTGGACTAGGTGTAAAATGTCCGCTGCAACACCGCCTGTAAATGACCAGTATGTTTTTCGTCGACGTGAATTTGGAGAGCCGCCGTCAGAAAACCAGAGAAGATGGCATACTCCTCAACCTGTCCACGGTGCGAGGCAGAGCGCATCACACCACCAGCGACACCTGGTAAAGCAAGTGCTCGAGCAAGCTAGCTGTAGCCTTTTATTAGGTTTCATGCTAACCCTGACGCCCTGGTTTCCGACTCTCACGGACCAAGACTCGGGAGTGGTTCCACTGCGTCGGAGCAGAGCTCAGGAAAAACTAGTGAAAAAGCTTGTCATTGTCTTTACTTCCACCTCAGTTTTAGCAGTTTTCAGTCAGCGGTTATCCTAGCAAACAAGTGCCTGAGTCAAACCCCTGTTAAAAGTCTGATACTTTAATGTTTCTGTTCTAACGTAAGCGCTACGGTAGAGAGTGACGCATGAACTGGATCAAACATGCTTGATCCCGTTCATATTATGAGCACGATAGATACGCGACCATATGTTTGAAACAAAAGTTAAGAGCTGTCTGATGTACCCTAGACAGTACATTACAGTAGCTCATACACACCGAAGTGATTGGTGGCTTTTAAACCTCTCAAGCCAAGCCAAGCCCTCCTCTGTGGTCATATGTGATGTGTCAGCGGGGCAGCACAACTTTAAATAGGACACTTTGTCAGTGTAGTTTGGTGCCATGTTCTCTTCACGAGAGAGAGCTTCGTGTGACAGGGCTGGGCCTTCTTTTGACTTCAGTAATACTTTTTCAGTGTGTTTAACAGAGTTGGAAGGTAACCTACCTCATGACAATGTTATCAAGTTGAGTTTGTTCAGTTGGGACTAGCGTTGTTGACAGTCCTCACCTCAGCTAAGGCCTGAACTACTATCTGGAGGTCATTACGCCTTCAGTGTTACCACAGTGTGAGTTCAGACTGAATGAATGATAGCCTGTTATTTTACAAGAATACTGTTTGTATTATTGGATAATTTGATCATTTATTATGTTCCTACTGTTCCCAGGTTTGTCATTATTCAACTATTTTGCAAGTTTCATTTAGGATTCAACATCATTTTTAATATGTCAAAGAATGCTCTGTAGTTCTTTACGGAAGGAAACCTTCATTGTACAATGAATGGGATTACAGGCTGCTATGAGATTACTGATTCAGTTACATGTCACGTCATCAATATACCTGCCCAGATTGAGTAAAATAGGATTAGGTGTCATGAAAATAATATCATGAACTGCACAGGCTGTTGGAAGCTGCATTCATACTCATCAATTCCATCCATATTTCACAGAGACTAAATACAGTTAATAGAATGAATAATGGGTTAGATACAATCATAAGCAGTCATTAGAAATAGTCAGTGTATGATGATGTCACTTCCAGTCAGTGCACATGGTGAGGAAACAGGCACGCAGCTTCTTACAGTGCATACTGGGCAGTCTGGTCTAAAGAGCTGGTGCTCACTGTAATTACTGTTGTCTCACTTGCACTGTTCAAACAGCAGGCAACAGCAGGCTTACATGTCCCATTAAAATGCCTGCAAACTTATTCTGTTTTGTTTGTCCTTGTGTGCTACTCCTACAAGGGGGACATATAGTTTAATAAACACCTGAACAACATTCAAATTAGGATTTTGGTCTATAGGCCTCAATAAGTTTAAACAAAGCAAATTGGAGCGAGTTTAATTAAAGAGGAACATGAACAGTGGAGGTGCAGCTCTGTTCATTACTGATGGAGATGTTTTGATCAAATGCTTGTGTGGGATGGTCTTCACTCTCACTATGTGTTCATGTGTATGTGCAACCTGTCTGGGATTTTGTCTCCACAGGTCGATGACAGCCGGACCCAACCTCGACCTCCCAGTGATCCCACCAGCAGGTGGCCCCATGTGGACGACCCCACCACCAGAGAGCCTCAACTGGACGACTGTGAGCGGATGGGGACTCTGTTTGGGATGCTCAACAAGTGTCTGCGGGGGATGGGCTTCAGCCAGATGTACTTTGGAGACAAGATAGTTGAGCCAGTGGTGATTGTCTTCTTCTGGCTGCTGCTCTGGTTTCTGGGAATCCAGGCCCTGGGACTGGTGGGAACTCTGTGCATCATCATTATCTACATCCAGAAGTAATGAGAGCTGCTGATCAGAGTGGAGCCTGCTGTTTTCTTTGGTTAGTGCTTACACATGCGGGACTCATGCTAATGGCTGTTTGGATTGGAGTCTGCAGTGGGTCTGTGCTTTTGGGGGTGGGGGGTGGGGCTGTGGAGAGGACTGTACTACTCTCTAGGGGTGGTTAGCAGGTTTCTAGAGATGATTGAAGCTTGTTTAGAGTAAATCCAAAGCTGGGCCCAGTCTTCAGGATTGTCTGAACTGGAGCTTCTTCTGCCTCAGCAGCAGGAGTGGTGCTGTCCTGCTGCCTTGGCTGCTGTATCACAACTTGATGGTATTGATCAGGGAACAGGAAGGCATTGTGGGGAAATGGCTTGTTTCTGTTTGAATCAGAAGCTACAGCGTGAAGGTTCAAGAGTCCCAGCACTGACGAAACACAACTGCACGTCTCTGTGTTGAGTGTTTCCCTAAAACAAAGCTATCCTACAATATGTTAATGTGATGTGCAAGCACAGCAGTAATATGGCTCCAATAATCAATCATAAGAAAGCGGCTGAATGTAAAGCTGACATACTACATTTCATGTTCTGTTCTTGTGACACCTTACTGTAAATTGTTTACTTTACTTTGTGGCTGGTTCAGGTGCTCACAACAAGGCTGTACAATTCAGTCTGCCAGAGCGAGGTTCTGGTCTGGATTAGATACAGGTCGCAAGAAATTGTAGATCTGGTCTCACCCCGAGAGGGGAGGGTGTCTGGGAGACCTTACTCACAAGTCTGAGTAGATTGACATAATTTCAGTGTAAAATTGTTTCTTCTTTTGTTTTTCTTTTGCAAATTGATGACTGGGCTTCCTGGATAAAATAGATTACACTTCAGTGTTACTCAGATTACAGTTGTAATGATGAAAGACCAAAAACAAGAGCAGCTGAATAGGAAGCTAAGTTTCTGTGACAGTAAATGTGTGACTTATCACAAGTGGTCTAGGCTCTCCTGACAAGGTGATAAAGATTTAATCACACAGCTCTGTTAAATCATGTAAAATAGTTTGCCTCAACACAGAGCTCACTGTCATATAGGACAGGCACTTCAAGAGGGATGATTCACAAATAAAGATAAAAATCAAACTGTTTTCTTCTACACTAGCAATGCACACTATATTGATGGCTGATGAATGAGAAAGTGGAGTCACTGTTCTTGTTCCAGTAATGGAATTTCAGCTCGTGTTTTTATCCAGTAATTACAGCAGCTGTGGAGAAGCATGCCATCTGCAAAACCTGGTTCTGGAATGGGGACCAGTTCTAAACAAGTAAGCGACCTTGCCTCTCTGAATTTCTGTCTTGGTGCTTCTGCTTGCTTGATTAACTTACTTTCGACCAGATAAAACAGATCATTATCAGTTATTGTTATCAGCCCTGAAATTGAACGTCGGTACATCTCCAGTAGATTGCAGTGGGCTTCCACTGACAGGGGAAGTGACAGAAATTTAAGTCTGTAATTAAAGATTTCTCACATTCATGCAAAGACAAAGAATTGATAACTTGGGATAAAACACTTATTTAGTTTCAGAAACCATGAGTGTTCAACAGACACAGTCGTGTTGTTGTCAGCTCTTGTGGAGCGACAGAACTAAACTTCTGCACTGGATGCAAACATCTTTTGTGCTTATCGTCTTCCAGTGTGTCTCTGCTAATGTGGCAGAGCTGCAGTGTGACTGTTACATTGTTCCCACACACAACTATACTGGAGTGTTACGCTCACTTCATTCCCAAAGGTTATTTATGCGTAGAGCTGGTTATTGTACTGATAGAATATCAATACCAAAATATCACAGTCGATACTGATTTTAGATTTTGTTTATATTGTGAAACAGCTTCAATTTGTGTGTGTGTTTGTTTGTGTGTAATTTACACATACTGTGAGTTACGCAGTTGTCTCAACCTGTCTGTCCTAACTCCTTTAGTTGAGGGCGGTAAACAGTAAATGCCTCTTTTTAATCATCATATCTAATTGTCGTCATACTCATCATCCTTTGCGTATCTTCTGAAAGCCCTCTCAGGCTGTGGTGTTCTCGGTCCTTGAATGAGGAAAATGTCCACAATCGCAAACACATAAATCCAAAGCTGAACGTTGACGCTGCAAACTGAAGCAGATGAGGCCAACCCTGTCTCCTATCAATTACCTGCTTTTGCAGCTTCTTTTTGTGTTAGCTATTGACAGTCACTGGCAGTGCTTTGCTCCAGTGCAGACTTAAGATGGGGTGGAACATTTTACAGTGCCTGCATATATGATCACTATTGACATATCTTAAAAAGCATTTGCAGCATTATGTTTTCTCCAAACCAATCTGATGTTAAACGGTTTCACATGAATATAGGGGGATTCTTATTAGAAATGTCTAATGAGGTTGAAATGAAATAAACCTGATTACATCACCTCATCTCCCAAATAAATGTTTAACAGTATGTGAGTATCTAAAGGTTGATTATTACTGATTTGACCTCAATTGTTCTGTAGTCTCAGGTAGCTTTTACATTACAGTTGATCATGTGTTACCCTTGTGTTCTTGTTGTACATTTTGCTGACAGATTATTCAAACATGCAGATGTCCATATTAACTGACCACACACTGTTGTAGAGTAACAGAACTGTAGCCATCACACTGATTTTCAAGTTTACTACTGAGTAGAAAAGGTGTCCAGGGGAAACAACATCACTGATGGTGATGAACAGTATGTTCACTTTAGCCATGCTGCATTTGTTCATTTTTTTTTTTTTAGGAACTGATTAGTTATTTTGAACATAAATTATTGTGTATAGTGTGTTTGCACAGAGTTTTATTCATACCTACAAGAGAAATATTGGGTCAAAATGTATTGCAATGTCTATGATTAAAAGTTTGCGTTCCTAAAAATGGTCTTTGGCTGTCACTGTTGTATCCCGTATAACAAAAACTCAAATGCTCCACATCACTTCAAACCTTTTTCCAATTGTTCTGTCTTGTCTCAGATTGTCCGGTTTATCCCCACCCTCTATGTATCCATGCATTTCCATTTATTTGTCATACAAATGAACTGGTAAACTCTGCTCTTTGCATCATAACCCACGGTGATAAAGGGTTCAAACAATGATCAGTGCTCATGTGATTGGCTGTCAGTGCTGATCATATGATTGTATTTATGATTTGCTGGCATGGTACTACAACATCTCACATATTCTCTTAAATGAATCGCTGCCAAAATCCTTTTAATGTATATTTCATTTATGACAAACTTCCAGAAAGTCAGTACTAAGGAGGCAAGTGCATTTCACAATGTCAGTGTTCAAACAACAAACTCCCTGCTCGTAGTTAAATACCATGTTTTATGGTTCCAGTGTAGTTGAGTTTAATAATGAGAATTCTCTCAAAATCTTCCATCATCCTGGTAATGATGTGAAAATGTGTTTTTATACTACAGGGTTCACCAAAGGAGTGTTGGTAATGACCCGATTAACTGTGAATAAGATGCATTTTGCAGTATATTCTATATGATTAGATTTTTATGACAGATGCTCTTACATGTCAGCAGGAGCTAATTATAACTAGATTACTTATGTCAGGTAGTTAAACCTATAACAAGGCACCATAAACAAAGCATGTCCTTTGTATGTATTTTCTTTAGCATCTAGAGCTGTCAAATTCAGTAGGAGCATCAAGTAACGTACGATGGAAAAAAAAACACCTGAAACTGTACGACAGAATTGTACTTAGGTTAAAGTACTTATTTACTTTCATTTAACTTCAGTGTCCCCAAGACAGGCATGAACATGAGATACATTTGGTCTTGCTAGCAGCTCTGTGAGGCTCTGATGTCAGTTTGGCTCAGCTATGCTTTGGGCTTAATGCTAACATGCTGATGCTAAGCAGGCATGCTGTTTAGCATGTTCGCTATCTTAGTTAAACATTTGCTGATTAGCACAAAACCTAGTACAGCTGTGCCTGAAAGCAGTGTTATGCAGGTATTTGTTCTTAAGCCAAAGTAAGTTATCACAGTCCACCCTGAAGGAAACCTGAATGAGTCTGAATCAAAGTTGCCAACAATCCGTCCAATAGCTGTTGAGATGTTTCACTCTGGACCAAAGACCGAAGGGCCAACCAAGGCATGCCCACCCTCAGAGCCATGCTGCTAGCATTTCAATGCTACAACCAACCAAGCCCAATCAAAAGTGTTTATCAGTGACGCCATAAAAACTGGAGTACGTCGTCATCTAAGCCCAAACATCAGCGGTTTACCACTTTTATCACCTGAAGAAATGTTAGTATTTCTGAAACGGTTTCAATTCATGACCAAAGTCAGTCCCCTCTATCACTTATAATAGTAATAAATTCCTTTTCCTTCAGACAAAAGCCTGCCAATGAAAGTGCAAAGCAGCCTTGTACTTTGCCATGTAGTGCGCTCACTTTCAGACACAGGAACACAGCAGCGTGACATCGCCTATATTGTTTCCACTTCCTTTTGGTCACATAAACAATCCACCCAGTAATCCACAACATGTTGTGTGATCATATGGAAAGAACAGCTTCTTTATTTCTTGCAGTTATATTTGGAACAGACTCATAACACATTCACAACGAATACAAAAAATAGTCACGAGCACATTCTGTCAGACTCCTTCTAAATATTGCCACTGGTTGCAAAAGTTCATGACCTCAGAGGAGAGACAGAAAACAAGGAGGGATGTGGGTAAACAGGAGGAAGGCAAGTTCAGAATAAATATACTCACCGATTTACAGTTCATTAAATGTCCTGCAATATATTTCACACGAGAAATTAAATAAGGAGCTTTCTCAGAAAATATGAGTCCACTTTAACAAACCTGTGCGTGTTATTGCAACATTTGGCACATGAAATGTATTTTCTAAGAGAAAGTGCTGAGAAGCCATGAAACAGATAAGCAAAAGCATCGAGTGTTTCAGAGTTATCAGGTTAACTTTGCCGACTGCGACCCCTCCACTGATGGGACAGACGTGCTCAGCATCTCTCCCGTTTGCATTCAAGAGACTCATGCTGACGTTCACCTCACAGATTCAATAAAAGCACTAGTGCTGAGACTGACGCTGAACTTTAAATGTAGTGAAACGTTCATGTGTAATTTGGGCACAAATGAACACAAATTTACACTATTTACAAACACATATATTTACAACAGCGGACATATACGCCGCATCAGCAGCTTCAACTCAGCAGTGACAAGATTTACGTGTCCTCTCACATGTAATCCAAGTTTGTGACTCATCGGGTGTTAGTGGGAAAGATAAATGCACAAAGCTGGACCACCCACGACAGCTCTGAAGACATTTCCAGAATACTGCAAGACCCCTCGAGCCATCTGGATGAAAACACATTCTGTCCGCTGCAACATAATAAGGTCTATTCATTTCCTGTCCAGCTCTCCTCTGATCTCAAACATGCCACTCTATGAAAATAAAAAAGAAAGTTTCATGTAACATAGATAAACAGATGATAAAACTTTTAAAATTTGCTTCGTATAACTCATCAAGCTCAACTCATTTCCAGCTACTACCCCGATTTAGATGAAGAAACACAGCATCCTGTGAGCTGCTTCAAACTCAGGTTTATCATTAAGCGGACAGAGAGCGGTTTCATCCACATCTGCTCTGTTTGGCATCACTGGAAACTGAGTCTCTGTGGGTTTGACCTGTTGGTCAAACTAAAGAAATCATTAGATGACATCACTTCTGTGTCGTAGCTTGTTGTTTGGTTTCATCTTAATGGACTGTGGGAGACTGAATGGGAAAATGATGGCTAGCTTCACGTCCTTCGATTGAATTGAAACATTAGCTGCATCCAGGCCGACATGAAATGTTGTAAACAGCTCTGTGAGCAGTTCTCAACTTGGACTGTGCAAACAAAGAGTGAAGGGCTAGTTTCCATGATGTCATCCTCGACTTCCTGTTTACTAATCATAAAAAGAATACACAAAAAACTTGAACTGACTTGAACTGTTAATGAACTTGCACAGCATTTGCAGTTGATCTTGATCATGAAGTTGTTTTCCAAAGTTAAACAACATGCGCAGCCATGCTGACACCTCATGATGTCATCACTATGTGCTCATGAACTGCTGATGTCAGTCTACGGATGGCTCACTACAAGAAGCTGACAGGTTTGACCTTAGATTCATCACATGTTGATCGATGTTGGATCGGTGAGTACAGGAGCTCAGTGTCCGTTGCCGCCCTCAGACAGGATGCGGCTGGGCTCGGTAAACTTGGCAGTGGCTATGTAGAACAGGGCGGGCCCGGGCACGAGGGCCAACAGCGGCAAGTCCTGCTCCAGCTTGTCCAATCGGGAGATAGAGATGATGCCGTATGCGTGGAGCAGCCAGTGGCTGAACAGGACGACCAGACGCTTCTTCTTAGCCACCAGGTTCTTAAACGACTGTGGTCGTGGAGGGGGAGGGCACGCCGGGAGAGAAAAGAGGTGAGAGTTAATAACAGTGGGAGATCAGCTTCACATAAACAGACTCACGTTCAGTAATACCAGCAGGGGATGCACACAGTGCAGTGTGTGCTCTTACCTGTATCTCAGAGGCAGACATGTAAACAGCCAGCGTGACCAGAGACAGGACCAGTATGATGTAAGGAAAGGCATAGTCTGAAACACACAAACTGAGGCTCACTGCTGCACGGCTCAACACGCACAATCAAACACTGTAACTCAAACTGCACGCCTGAAGGAATCATGAAACAACTCAAGCAGCTGGCTGCGAGGCCTGTGAATACTCACAGAGCAGCCCTCCTCCCACAGCCTGCAGCACGGTGAGGATGGGGAAGAAGTACAGCGCAGCGTAGATGCTCTTGAAGCGGTCGGACTTGCCCAGACCACACGCTATCTTCTTCACCAACAGGGGACGCAGCAGCATCATCAGCACCAAGCAGAACGCATAGTAGATCAGCACAATGGTGTAGCTGAAGAGGAGACAAACGAGAGAGGCCTCATTGGCAGTTGTGGTTGGAGGGTCATGTCTCTGCACAGGTTTTCAAACGCCCCTGCTGGCAGTACGTACAGCGGATAGACGGCCTCCTGCGTGCAGTGTAACGTGTTGATGTAGTCTGGACTGGGGTTGTACAGCATGGTGTACCAGTCGGACAGCATCTGGACCCGACAGGAACGGATGCTGAGCATTCCCACCGGCTCTGTGACCAGCAGGGTGACCACGGCTGACACGCTGCACTCCAGCATGGCTGTGATGTGCTGCAGCAGAGCGCTGGAGCTGAACGCACGAGAGCAGACGGAACAACACAAGCTCAAACAACAGACACACACAGCAGACTTAAGTGAAGTGACCACACGGCAACATATCTCAGATATGAAATATGAAGACGTGTGTGTGTGCGCGTGCATGCGTGCGCGGCCCCACCTCTTCTTTCCAGAGTACCACTCAATGAAGAACCAGTGCAGCACTAGTGGTAACATGGCCATGAAGCCCAGGTAGAGCCAGTCGTAGAGCTCAGGGGACTCGGTGCAGCGTTCACACACCTTCTGGAGGTTGGTCCGCTCTCCACGAGGACAGACCTGGAGGGACAGACAAAAACGACTGTGATCAGAGACGGCAAACAGAACCTCACTGCAGGCTCAAAAGCCACACTTCATTGTTTCCACTTTCTCATACTTTTCTCTCACTCAAATCTAAACCATTATGCTGCATTTCACTGTAAGAACAAGGATTAAAAATCAATAAGAAGTCCTCTGGTTTCTTCTTCAGCTCTGCTTTCACAAGAGACATTTATGGCAATGGTGGAGTGTGTAGTCTTGGTGGCCAGTGGGGTATCCACATTAATTTCTGAGAAAAAGCCCTCATACTTTCAGGAAGAAGTCACTAAAGTCATATTTGCATGCTGCTTTTACAATCCTGCTCCCACCTGCTCTACATGAATATGTGTGTGCTCATACCCGTTGTCTTCAGTCAGACAGACAGTTAATGAATGAATCATCTTTATTTATACTGTGTTCTTTGCAGCAGAGCCATCTTTAAGGTGCACAGCAAACAGTAAAACAGGTAATGCTAATGTAACAGACAGCTAATGCTCAGCCTCACAATGACAGCCTCATCCATTCTGTATTTTTTTACATCGACCAGTTACTCAAACTAATGTCAGCTGGTCTAAATCATGTTATAAAAGTAAAATGTGATGGAACTTAAAATGGTGAAATGGGTTCAAATATTAATAGTTATTTGGAGACTGACGGCTCAAATGCAGAAGAAGCCTACTTCTCCTTTACAGTAATTCAGGACAGTTTACAAAAAGGCACAAAAAAAAAAAAAAAAAAGAACATGACCCAAAGTCACTGAGATGCCGTTTCACAGACAAATATTAATACCTGACTGGCAAAATATGGTAGTTCATTTTATGGACTTTTCACTTTACAAAGTACAGATGTGGCAAGTTAGCGCGGGATTAACATTACAGACGAGCTCCACAGTTAATACAGATTACAAGAGGAATACTGGTCCCATGAGAGCAGGGCCCGAGGCTGTCGAGGTGTTACGCTCCTTATGTATTCCCCTTTCAGACCAACCTGCTGATATCAGAGCTTCAGGACTGATACCAAAACTATACATGTTTAATGATGTCTCAAAACTAGCAGTTATACAAAAAATGGCAAAATAAAGAGCACTGAGGTCTTTATTTTACCCAGCCCTTCATCCTCCTGAGACCCAGCCTATTCATTTGTGTCCTCTGTAGTGGACATTTGGTTTTGGTCTATATCTTTTGACTCATTTGAGCTACCCTACTAAGTCCTGGTGTGCTCAGTAGAGCACGTCCTGGCCTTTCCATTGATATCTCATGTGTTTGGGTGGGATGAGGGGAACTTTGTTTTCCTGCTGAGACAAAAGGAAGACTGCAGCAAAATGCAAATGCCAGAAAAAGAGGAAAGATGAGTTAAATCCTGTTAAGATATTGTTTTGTTTTTTTTAACTATGGTAAACGTATATTTTCTTCTTCATGAACATGTCAGAAATAATAAATTGGAGTCAGAGTTCAGTGAAACTCTTTCTTAGGAAAAATAATAGCAAAGAATAATTAATAATGTCAATTTTGTTTAGCAGTTCAACAAAAGATAAAGGCCAAATGTTCAGTTTCATTTAAAAAATGGACTGACGTTTTTGTTTTCTTGTCAGCCTTTTATGATTTTGTTGTGTTAGGGTAAATCGTTCTGTTGTTGAGGTCGTCATTGATTATGTCGTACATTTCACTGAAAGTTGTCTCTAATATTTTGTCCATTCCATTCACATACATGGGGGGGGGCAAAGTATCTCTGTTATAGCAGAGATGGATGCCCTCCACTCACTCACTCACTCACTCACTCACTCACTCACACATGTTGTGTTTATATCACTTGTGGGGACATTACAGAGACTGACATTCATTTCCTGGAGCCTTACCCTAACCCTAACCACTATCTGCCTATTCCTAACCCTAAAACTAACCTAACCTTACCTAACCTGTAACCCTATCCTCAGTCTGCACCCTAAAATTTAATGATTTACATTAAGGGGACCTGCATTTTCTCCCCATAAGGGAGGTGAGTCCCTTCAATGTGACTGTGTAAACAGATTTTTGTCCCCACAACGTGATAAATACCTGTTCACACACACACACACACACACACACACACACACACACACACACACACACACACACACACCCTCCAGCATTCAGACACACTGATGTTTCATACTCACACCACACTCTCCCTCCACTGAGTCGTTGACCATCATCCTGCCACAGTACAGGCCCGGACACGTTGAACTCATGGCCACAGCTGTAAGGACACAGACAGTCTGGTGACGTGATGGCTGTCTTACAGGTGTGTTTAGACATTATCACTGTCAGTGCGTTTCAAAGCATCTTGGATTGAAACGTGACTGACTGACTGACTGACTGACTGATAACGTTAGTGGCTGTTTTCTGGTAACAAACAGATAAACCACAGTGTGGTGGGAGGTGTTTTTCACGCGCTTCTCCTCCACCTGCTCCATGCGATCTGTGTTTGAAAGCTAATGCAGTTACAGCAGCTATTTCAAACTAAGAGCTTTCTGGGAAGAAGCACAGCGTTAACGTTAGCATGACAAAGCCACAAGACAGAAAACTCAGGAGAACAATGTTAGCCTCAGTGCTGGCTGTTTAAACTGTCCTGAAAACAGCTGTTTATTTATCTGAATCACTGGGGCTCGTTCATTACAATCAGCGCAGTGGGACGTTGTTAGCTAGTCCAAAGCTAAGCTAACTGGTAAAACCGCAGTATTATGAGCGACGCGGCGGTCAGACTATCTTAACGAGCCGGTTATCTTCAAATGAAAAGCGACAATGAAAAGCAAAGCAACAAAGCAACTGTAACTTACCCATCGTGGGCCAGCTGGTGATTAAAAACAAGCTTTTCTGGCTTCAGCGCTGCCGTGTTTTCATTTATTACCGAAACCGGATGCGGAAGGAAACAAGGTAGCACAAACAGGAAGTTTATTCAACGCCTTTACGGAAACGATCATGACGTCAGAGCACCAGTACAGGGGGAATAGAGCTGAAACTAGAATAAATGAATTCATTTGCGGAAAATAAACATATTAGCATTACTATAAATCATCTGACAAACTTGTACATAATATTTTTAACACAAGGGATGTCTTCAGAATTTCCTTATTTTCACAGATTTTATCCAGAAATACGGATGTATGATGTTCACACAACAGGGTTATATTTGGTACAAAATGAAGATTTTTCATTGTGTTCATGGGATAAGAGACAGTAGTAAAAAAAAAAAAAAAATTAAAAAGTAATCAATTCAACGTCAAAGTCAAGTACCAAAAAAGACCACAGAGACCAAAAAATATCTCCCACATCAATGTGTCCAAAAGTTATCAAGGTGAGTACAAAATAAAGTAATGATGAATTAACTTGATCTCGTTTTTGCCAAAGGAGCAAAGTCAACCATTCAAAGTGCATGAGGGTCTTCATCCAGTGCAACTTTCTGTGTCAGGTGTGTGGACCCCAGTATTATTATTTACAAATCTTGTTGTATTGTGTTGTTGTATTTAGAAAAATCAACTAATGAGTGAAATGAGCGGTGCATCAGCGTGCACTGCTGTCTGTCACAGCATGCTTTCTTTGACAGTGCCACCACAGGCTGTCTGAGTTTGAAACCTTCAAGGCACACATTTTAGTAGTAATATTAATCCATAAAGGTGAATGGAATAAACCGTTAGCATGTCAGAAAGATTAACAGCACAATTTACTGTTTCTATTAGATGACATCCCTGAACTAAAAGAAGTAATATATGGAGGCAGCAGACTAAAAGGAAGAAGCTGCTGGAGGAACTAAAAAGAATTACAGAGAGAGAGAGAGAGAGAGAGAGAGAGAGAGAGAAGAAAGACAGAGGAATGGAATCAGCATTGGAGAAAGAGAGAGAGAAGGATAGAAAAATAGAAGAGAAGGGGGACAAAAAACCACAGGACCAAGGGGATGCCATGTTAAAATAATGATTAACATAAGTCATGCACTGTCACTGTCTAGATATTATCTGTGACTATACAAAGTTATTCAGTGATTAAACTGATTTTACTGATTTTATTCCCGGCTGTCCTTTCAAGTGTAATATAGAATAATATGGAATGAAGCGCTGCTTTCAATATCATGCAATGGTTACACTGATTAGAGATCAGATCACTGCTACAACAACACATTACGGCCACATATAATAGCTCCTTTCATCCAAGAACTGCAGCTCAAAGGGCTTTACAACAAAGAATTCACATAAAAAGACAGATAAACAAGATGAAAATAAAACTCTCTTGATAATCATAGTGAAAATAAGATAAATATGCATAGAAACAGGAGCGGAATGTCATAATCAATGTTGAATAAGATGAGAAGAAAACCTACAGGATAATAATAGTAAAAAAAATACATAACAAGAATACATAACATATACAGTATATACAGTGTAATCCATAAGACAGGATGGAAGCTAAAACCCGCTGACCAATAACAATGACAGTAAAGCTACACTGACATGACTGGAGCCACTCTTCTTCTGCTGCTGTGATATGACAGCATCAGTTGATCAGCTGATGTGATCACAGGTCAAGACCATGTAAGTGGTCCTTCCACAGACCACTAAAGGTACACTTGGACTATCACATTAAACCTTAAACCACAGCTTAGACAAACCTGTGGCTTGAGTCTCATCTGTCTCTGAGTTTCTAGGTTGCATTCACAGTTGTCTTGTTAGCTCGATCTGCCACATGAAATGAGCAACTGCAAGAGTGGCAGTGAACAGCAGTTAGCACCAAGAGAAGGCAAACAGAAGGATTTTCACACAGCACACAGAGCTGATTTGTTCTTATTCATATCTGGTGTAAGGGGCTGTTTTTATACTCCCACCCTAAATATCTGCTGTGAAGCTCAGGATCATAATAAAGTCAGGTTAAGGGCTTCTTATTGATTAGTTTTGTGTAAGTAATCAATATGGAACCACGCTAATCCACTTCCTGCTTAAATCCATCAGAAACCAGCAGATGGTGGTTGCTGCTCTTTTCATGGTGTTTGATGGTAAACAAGCTTTAACTGTTATATAGTGTATTGGTTATGGAGGCCAGTGGCTGCCAGGATCAAAATGAAAAAAATGAATCAATTTAAAATACATTTTTATTGTGTCTGCAAAATATATGGCGAGTTTGAAGTTAAAAATGTTAAATCCAATTTTTGTTTTTCTGTTTAAAATTGGATAATTACCGCCAAAATAAAAGTTTAAATTCCTTTAGAATCCTTCCATTGAGAAAACATATGCTTTAAATAATAATACTAATTATTATTATCCATCCATTATCTATACCGCCTATCCCTTTCGGGGTTGCGGGGGGCTGGAGCCTATCCCAGCTACAATGGGCGAGAGGCGGGGTACACCCTGAACCGGTCGCCAGCCGATTGCAGGGCCACATGCAAGGACAAACAACCATTCGCACTCACACTCACACCTACGGACAATTTAGAGTCATCAATTAACCTAATGAGCATGTTTTTGGTCTGTGGGAGGAAGCCGGAGTACCCGGAGAGAACCCACGCATGCACGGGAAGAACATGCAAACTTCACACAGAAAGGCCCCGCCTGACCCGGGGATCGAACCGGCAACCTTCTTGCTGTGAGGCACGCGCACTACCTGCTGCACCACCGTGCAGCAATTATTATTATTATTATTAATATTATTATTATCATTATTATTATTATTATTATTATGGCTATGTTACACCGAGGAGTAAGTCCACACAGAACATTATTAATATGTAGGCTTTTTATTTTTATTTCAATTTTGGCAGGAAGTTTGCATTTTCAAACATGGAAATTAGATTGAATCCAATTTGATTTCATCATAATTTACAAACATGTGGAAAATTAAATATAGGTTTTCTTAAAACTTAACTGATTTTAATACTGGCAGCCACAGACTTCCAAAATGTATTTAATTTATTTCCTTATTCAGAATGAACAGTTTCTGCTGCCGGCACACTGCATGCTGATCAAGCTCTGCGTGGCTGTGGAGACCAGGCAGAGCAGCTCAAATGTGAGCATCCAGCGTGAGAATCAAATCTTATTTCTGGAGTCAATCTCAACTGTGTGTCTTGCAAGCGCCTTATAATATCATTTTCCAGGGACATGGATGCAAAAATCCATCAGCAGTTGCCATGGCAACCGTGTGAAACGTCATACCAAGCTGTGAGCTGTGGAAGGCGTGGTTTCAGAGAGGTGGTGGTGGTGGGGGGGAGTCGGAGTGTTGGCAGGTACAGAGACCCTTAGACAGACTAGAAAGAGGGACATGCAAGTGCGGAATCCCGTCCACACCTGGAAGCTCTGAGGCAGCCATCGAGCCTCAGAGCTGTTATTAATGGAGATACAGAGAGGCAGAAGAAGGCTGGTTTTATGTGCACTGACAGACATCAACTGGGTGGGAGTCAACGGCTCTCCGGCGATGTTTTGTTCTGTCTTGCAGAGCACAGCTGAGGAGCAACACACGGACTGACTTTGTTGTCTTCTCCTCACGAAGGAGGCCACAATCCCAGCGCGGACATGAGCGACGCGGGGCCGTGAGCCGCCCGCCGTGAGCGCTCCCAAACACCGCGAGGAAAAGGCTTTTTCTCCGCCGAGCGGAGCCGAAGCTCCGGGACGAGCTCAGGGACTGACAGGGAGCCTCCGCCCGGCGGTGTGGAGGCTGCTGGAGACAGGTGGTTAAGAAAATGATCAAAGTTTGAGGTGACATGAGGAGGACAGGAGATGAAGAACCATGACTCAGTGCCGAATAACGGGCAGCTATGCTAACGTAGCACACACGCTTTAAATCAATGTTTACACCGCTGAATGGAAACAAAGAGCAAATAAGAAACAGAGTGATGTGAAGGCCAACAAATATGCAGTTAGATCATGTTTTTTAAAGCTTTTGGGTCTTTCTTTGTGGAAACGTTAGGCTGTACCTAAACATCTGTAATTCATATCTTACTAACGTTATAGCAAATGCAAAATAAATACTGCAGATGTGTAATTTTTGAATGACTGTCACTACAGTATATCTTTATTACAATATAATAATAATATCTGTATCATGATGTGGCAAAATCTTACCCAGAATACAATTTGATATAGTTTACTGAGAAAAACGAGGAAGCAAAGCTCATATTTGGGCCAAATATTCCATCAGAATTGGCAAACGTGTATGTAAATAACAATGTAAGAGAACTGAGATGAAACTGGCTTAATCACAGCACAGGTGGTTCCATCCATAAAGAACATCTCACAGAACAAACAGTGAAATCCTGTCAGTTCATCTGTCCACATGCACTCTTTATGACAGCTGCTGTCCATCAGTCAGCCAATTTCATGGTGAGCCAGCAGCTGTGACAACACTGAAGCATAATTGTCTTTATGTGTAATTACTCACAGGGTAACTTACTGTTTTCAGCAGTAAAACATTATCCATCATTAATTTAATAAAATAAGGTCAGGCATTGCACAGCATCTTTTCATCTTAAAGACTTTTTGTTTTTATCGGCGTTATGAACAAACAGAAACACCAGATGATGCACAACCACAGTTTAGTCCAACCAGACTGAAAAGTCAGTGTTCGCCCATGAACGTGGATTTGACTTCCCCTTGTCTTCTCCTTTCTGCTGTTGATGGATTTGGAGACAATGAATTAGAAAAATACAAATGGATGAATCATGAGCATCTCCATTTAAACCCAGGAAACGAACACACACTGACTAATCTGAATGGATGTGTGTGAGGCGAGGGATGAGTTTTGTCCTTATGTTCTTGTGCTTCGTCGATGGATTCACCTGTTAGCACGGCCCTGCGGGGCGGCGATGGCAGCAACTACACGGGTGATGCCTCGGGTCCAAGCTTCACCGACCAGCTGGGCACTGCCTCACCTGTTGTGCCAAGGTGAGTCCCTCTGTCCACCCGCCTTTCCATTGGTCCTTTCTGCTCTGAAATGAAAGCACTGTGCAGAACTTGGAAAAAATAAATGAGATAAGGCACCAAGCCATCTGTGTGAAAATCTGAATTAATACCAAATTCATTTCAGAATTCACAGTGTGATACTGAATTATTTGTTCATATGAGGGGTTGACATATTAACCTCCAATTCCAGTGTTTTATTTTGAAAGAACCCACCCAGTCCTTTCAGGCTGACCACCAAGGTGCCCTTCCACTAGTTGGCTCGCAGAAACAAATTTAGACCTTTTGTCTTTGCACAACTTTTGTTCTATGGCTATCATTAGCCTTTTGAACTCGGACAATATAATACGAAATTCAGGGTTTTTAAGTGCTGTTGTGTTTTGGTCCTGTGACGGAGTGACGTGTATGTGACTTAAAGCATGGAGGACAGGAGGAACAGAGGGCAGAGGCTTAATTCTTAACATGTCAGTCCCTAAATTCTTTTAGATTCCTCTGAATCACCTTCATATTTCACATGAATCAACCCAACTTGTGAGGAACAGGATGACTCGGCCTGATCTCACCTACTGAATAAGAATCTGACTTAACCTGTTTTTCGATGTGTGAATTGCTGATTTGTTATTCAAATAGGTCTGGTGTCACTGAGCAGCTCTGGGTGCAGAAACAATTAGCCAATCTGAGGTTTGTAGGCAGGATCTTCATCTTCCTACATAAACAGCTAACTACCAAACTACATCTATGAAAAGTGGTGACAAAAAATGGCCCTAAACATGCCTCTAAATATGGATGGGATGGATGCAGCTCTGTGGATTGTTTAAGCTGACTCGCAGAAACAACAGCTCAGCAATTGTTATTATTTTCTTCAACCATTTCTTTGATTGATGTGTTAGACATTCACTGCTTCTCTGATTATTGTGTTGGCTGGCTGGATGAATAAATCACTCACTACTGATTATCGTTTTTTTTGTCTCCTTAGGGTTGTTTCCATAGTGACCAGCCTTGTGACCACCACCACAGAGATCACAGTGGGAACCGCAGGAAATCTCTCAGCATTCAGAGACCAAAGAGGGAGCGAGCTGGGTCACATCCATCAGGTGTCCACCCCGTCGGTGCTGAGCGCCGCTGAGAGTAACTCTGTTCTGCAGGGCATCACGGTGGCGGCGCAGGCCCTGGTTCTCCTCTCCATCTTCCTCCTCTCCAGCCTCGGTAACTTGGCGGTCGTCATCGTCATCATCAAACACAGACAGCTTCGAACGGTGACCAATGCTTTCATCATGTCGCTGTCCTTATCGGACTTCCTCACGGCTGTTCTGTGTCTGCCATTCTCCTTCGTCATGCTCTTCAGTAAGGACGGCGTCTGGATGTTCGGGGACCGATTCTGTGTGGCCAACGGCTTTTTCAACACCTGCTTTGGCATCATCTCCACCCTGACTATGACTTTGATCTCCTTTGACAGATACTACGCCATAGTCAGACAGCCACAGGCTAAAATAGGGCGTCAGAAAGCGACTCAGCTGTTGATAGCTGTGTGGTTAACTGCAGTCATTTTCTCTTTGCCTTGGTATCTGTTAGTCCGAACACCTCCAGAAATCCATAAGCGAGGTTTCTACCACTGTATGTATGTGTTCCACTCTGGGAGCTCTCGCATGGGGACAGCTTATAGCATCTGCCTAATTGTTGTGTGTTATCTACTGCCCTTCTCCCTCATGTGCTTTTGTCACTATAACATCTGTAAGACAGTTCGGCTCTCTGAAATCCGAGTCAGGCCGGTGACGACGTACGCATACTTGCTGCGATTTTACAGTGAAATGCGAACAGCCACCACAGTTCTGATTATGATTGTTTTCATCATTTTCTGTTGGGGGCCATATTGTTTAATGGGTTTGGTTACGGCAATGGGGGACTACACATTCAACCCCGCAATGGACACGGTGGCCATCTGGCTAGCCTGGGCAAATGGAGCCATCAACCCTCTGATCTACGCCCTGAGGAACCCAAATATATCCATGTTACTGGGGCGGAGCAGAGAGGAGGGCTATCGGACCAGAAACATTGCCGCGTACCTCTCCAGCCAAACCCAGAACCGTGAGATTCGGCTCAACCAAGCAGAGAGGATCAGGGACCGCTACGTGAGTCGTGTAGGGGTGAACAATAACAGCCGGCTGTCAAGTTCAAGTCCTGGGAAAGGAGGAGGGGGAGGAGAGGTGGCAATGTGGGCCTGTAAAAACCCTGCTGTGGTCTTCTGCAGGGACGCCCAGCCTGACACCGCAAGATTAGCCGACTCTGTCAGCGCCCCAAAGATGAAGACAGCTGACACCAGCCTGTGACATTCTGGAGACATTCCTGACCATCTAACGATTGGTTTCATCTTATCTGTATTTGTTGTTGTGAACCGAGAGACTGCTATCTCCAGTTTGTGACATTTTTGGAAATGCTGGAGTATTTATGTGTCTTCACATCACAGACTTTCAGAAATGTTTCTGATTCAAACCACCACTCAGTGAGATTTCGTCCAGGAATCACAAGATTCATTTGAGCTACGATGTATTTAAGCAGCTGTTGTACAATAGACAGTAAAAGTTCCCTCCTGACTTTGGAGGGCACCATGAAGTCCTCAAGGATCCATGGGACCACCTGAATCCCCTCAGTGATTAAACATAGAAGGCGATGCAAACCATTTCTGTAATGATAATAAAGTAATAAACTTTATTTATATAGCACTTTTCTGAACAATGCTACCAAGTTCTTTACGAAAGGAAATACAACCAGACAAGGCAGTTTCTCAAGTGCTTATAAGTTACACCTAATGACTAGACTGTTCTTCCTCAGAGGTGAAGGAAAAACTAAATGGAGCCATCCACACATCTTTGTAAAAACAGTGAGGCTGTAGCTGTAGCTGGCAAGCTAACCACACAGGAGCCAGCAGGGAACATGGTAACACCCAGTTAGAGTAGCTCTTCAAACCACTGTTCAGCCAGCAAGCTTCTTGAGTTAAAGCAATTTATTCAAGTGACGCATCATCTCATCTGCAAACCGTCTGCTTTTGTGAAGCAGTTTCTAGTCTGGCAGAGCAGGTTAAGATCAGCAGTGCACAAAGCTTTTTTTAGTCAGGTGCTCAGGGAGATTGAGACAGGGTTTGGTACTCACTAAATAACACAATGTAGTCACAATAACTGGTGTGCAGACTTCCACCTTTTGCTGTGATGTCCATCATAGTCATTGTGCCAGACCTGGACGTCGTGTATCATTACATCTGAAGTGGCAAAGGTTCAGCGGTCCTACGTTGTTCCCATTTCAATGAATCAATTGATATTTTAAACCTGTCTAAACAGTAACTAAATAAGCTAGACTAAACTAGATAAGCTGTAATAGATGTCATATTTACAAAGAATAGTGGTGTAACCTGAATGCAACCCACCTCTCAACAGAATGGCAAACTCTTTTTGAGGCACATGATGATAACATGAATACAACATAAATACATGAGCTAGCTGTTATCAAAAGCAGAAGAAAACGACAATAATCCTCCTCTTGTGTCTCCCTCACTGTCCTCTGCTTCAGCTTCCTACATGGCAGACGTACCTCCCAGTCCCTCATTGAGCCTTGCACTGGCCTACACAGTTAGGTCAGCATCCACGTGAACTATTTTGTCATTAAGGTGTGAGGACTACATTTTCAATGTTGTAGATTTGGGCGGATTGAGTGTCGATACTACCAATATGAAGTCTTGTTTTGAGCATTGATGAGGAAAAAAATGGATCCATCACATGTTTGACGACATCCTGGGCACATGAACATTTCCCTGCTGCAATATTTGACTGCGTCACTGAATGCAACGTGATGTCACAGTGCTGCTCGTCATGGTCTTCAGTTTGGATTAAAAGTTCACTTATTTCCTGGTTCAGAGTGTTTTGCTCAGTTGAGCAGGACTATATATGCTTTGTTAATTAAGCGTATTATAATGGCTCACCAACCACCCATCTAGCAGAGCTATCCCGTCATATTCCCGTCATTGATTTTGTGCATTTTGCAGTCTTTCAGTATGTTTTAACCAGGAAATAACACAGTTTTAGGCTGAGGTGATAAGCTGACATTGAGCTACTGATTTGTTCAGTTATGATTGAGTTTCAAAGATCTGTTTCTTCACGTTGGCCCAATGGACTCCTCTACTTGCAGTGTTGCCACAAATCTGGAAAGTGCTTGTATTTAAAAAATAAACAACAAACCCTTGAAGTGCTTGGTTAAGTTGTGAAGACGTCAGTAAATGGGCTTGGATACTAGGATCTCTGAGTTTTAGCCTTTGGCGCCTCTCTCCGTAGGCTGCACACATGCAGCCGTTTCCTGATCACTGTGCTGTGTCATCGTGCCGAGTTCATATATGTAGCTGGTCGCATGTATTGATTAGCCCCCTCTGGTTAGGGATGTAGTGCAAGCTATCATTAAGTAGCCTATACCAACCACAACCACCTGTCAGGAGAAGATAATGAATGAAGGTGTGTGCTCACTGTTGAAGTCTTGTGCAACCCTGTACTTGATTTAGTTCCTCTAAAACCAGAGTGGTCATCAGCACAGCTTGTTGACCTGCAGGTAGCTGACAGGAAACACAGGAAAACAACATTCTTCACATGGGACCTGTTGATTTGTCACAACAGGAGAAGCACAGGTGTGAATGACACTGATGATTGCTCTGTTCAGTTTACTGTAGGTGTGCCAGGTGAGACATGTCAGCGAGCCAGCACCATGTGCAGCGCCACGACTGCAGCGCTGGTACATGTGAGTGAAATACTGCCATTACTAATGCTTTTCTTTAAACAAGTCAAAAACTGTGCATTGAGAGTGGTTGATTACATCAGGTCACCTCCATGCACTAATAAGATTATATCAAGAGGTAGTGACCTCAGCTGGCAAGCATCTGGAATTCAGTCTTGGGTGTTAACTCCATTCATCCAAATGAACTGCTGTCTTATTTTTAACTAAGCCTTGTAATTGTATCCATTTATCCACCAGCCTCTCACATCAGCCAGCCTCAGACAGTGCACTGTAGCTCCACTGTCCACAGGCGCTGCAGTGCAGAGGATTCAGGTGCCAAACAGGAGGAAAAAATGTTTTTCTTATCACTTTGACCTGGCTAACTTCCTTACTGTATGTATTCTGGGAAGTTTCTGATAAATAAGCAATTTTATAGTAATTACAGAAAAAACAGGGTTGAATCACTACATTTTCAGTGAACTGAGTTAATGGCTTTGAGTCATTTCAGCAACATGCAAACTGTAAAGTTTGTCTACAGGCAAGCTCACACACACATTTATATTAATAAATGAATAATACTATTTATGGAGCTGCCTTTCAAGTAAATCAACAGCTGCTCAAGAACGCAACAAAACTAACTTAAATAAGTACCTCTAAACTTTTTTGTTATCCTGATCATTAGTGCCACATTTTACAGTTATTTGTTAGGAAATTATATGGGCATAAAAGACCCATAAAAATGAACAGTTTCACATCCTTGCCACCTGTTTTCAGTTCATGTGTGGGAATCAGTGTCCTGTACATATGAAGAAATGAGATTGCTGGTTTCCATGTCTGTGATCTTCACCCACTGGCCTTGAAGTTCATGGTGATAACCATTTCAAGCTGATATGATTAAGCTAATCTGACTAAACTGCAGTTTTAAATGATAACTAGGAGGGGAACGGTACATTTTTCCTTTCAGTGGGCCAGCACTTTGTTCAGCAGGGCAGCTGCTGTCCTCTGTCATGAATGCTGTTTTTCCTCTACTGAACCCTAAAGGTCATCTGTCTTTGAAGATTGTTCCCCTGCAGGGCTATTTAAAGACAAACACAACCAGGACAGGAGATCTAAGGGTGAACAGAAAAGGACAGCACCCTGTTTAATCATTAATCACATAATTAAAGTATTAAACACAGCAGGACTTATACATGACTGTGACATTTGCAGTGATATGAGTGCTACAACTGCCAACTGCCAACGTCAACTGCTTTCTCTGAGTGAATTGGTCTCCAACGTTCATTCCTTTCCCTTTGCTCGTATAGAGCGTTTCAGCTACTGAACATGTTGGATGTAGAGGAGATGATCAGCCAGTCCCTCCAACCTGAGCTGCATTCTTTGAAGAAGTATTCACATCCATGACTCTTTACTGCAATGTAAAGATATCCCCTTTCAAATCAAGAGTAAAAATACTCATAATGCCAAAAAAGGGCTTTGGGTGTGTATTGTTTGTACATTTGGTTTATTGTATAATTGTTTTTAATGTGCAAGCAGGATTTCACCAATAGACACATTTCACATGTTCATAATATGTTTTGTATGTCAAACTTAAACCTCTATAGTAAGTACTTACTACAGTTGTCAGATAGATTTAGGGAAAAGTACAATATTTTCATCTGAGCTGTTGTAGTAGGAGTGAAAAGTAGCATTAAAAGGAAATACTGTTTGTAAAGTGGACAATCCTAAAGCATGCAATGTATCAGTAAAGGTCCAACTGCACAGGAAGTTTAGTGTCTAGTAAATTCTGAGTATAATATATAACACAGGGTAAAGGATGAAAGCCACATGCTGTGCAAATGCTGGTTCAGTACTGGCACATTTTTTTTACTTTTTTATCTCAATTCAAGCACTGGATGTAATAATGAGCATTTGATCTTTACTATTTGTGCATTAGAGTTACATTACATTGTTAGTTGTTTTGTCAGGTTAATATAAGGTTGTACTGCTGTGCTGTGGGCTGCAATTTAGATTGTGTCCTTTAGGGGGAGCCAGCAATGTATTAGTGTTTTAGTCTTGTTCAGCTTGAATAATAGCAGAACTGTTTGATAGTCATACTCATTCTGATACCAAATGTTTGAACGATGCTCATATGCAGCAGCTGCAGTTGATGCATATGTTGTCTGAATTTTAATTTGGTCTGCGAAAGATTCTGTTTGAGCTCCAGCCAGTATGGCCTCTGCATGAGTGCAGGTGGTGTGAAACAAACTGTTAGCGTGACAGGTTCAGAGGTAATGGGTTTATTCTAGCAAAGCTAATATTACCCATCAGTCTGGGGTTGAAGACAAAAGAACAGCACCCTTCACTGCTCTACAACAGTATCATGTGTGTTGGAATGTCACCTGGCTTCATAACACACACACACACACACACACACACACACACACACACACACACACACACACACACACACACACACACACACACACACAGAGAGAGTGAGAAAGGAGTAGGAGGGAATCATCAAGGTATTCACTGCACTCTAATGACATCTGATGACATGACGAGTAGGATACGTATATACAGGATTTCTTATAGTGTGTGTGTGTGTGTGTGTGTGTGTGTGTGTGTGTGTGTGTGTGTGTGTGTGTGTGTGTGTGTGTGTGTGTATAGTAGACTAAAAGTAAAAAGTTGCATCCATTTTAAAAACATTGAGGAGAATGCAAGTAATTAACTACAGCACTTCTGTAAAACTGAGAAACTTGCAAGAGACACAGACACAACAGAGACACAACATCCAGACTTTTCTCTCTAGTTTGAGTCAAACTCCCAAAACACTGCAGTTTTCAGTGCTTCAGTTTGGACTGGAGGCTTTTAACTGTCCGATACAATCTGTGGAAAGAGCAGCATGGGTGTGTGTAGTGAGTGGATCCTGAAAACATTTGTGACATGAGTGTCCGTGAGCTGGGTTGTGGCACAGGAAATAAACACGTTGCTGATTGTATTTAAAATATCCTTTTGCAGCATTCTTCAAACCATTTACCTCTGATTCTGTGTATCAAGCAGTATTTACTCTGTATCAACTGTGTCAACATCTGCTGCTACCTTTGCCCTCAGAATACACAGCTGGGCATCTCTGTGCTATGTGTGTGTGCATGAATCTTTGTGTGAGTGCTGCAGTGAGGAATTTTGATTTTATAGTAATAACAAAGCTTTAGAGAGATGTCTTACAAGACCTCATTTCTCAAAAACCGAGGATTAGGAAATGGGTTTATGATGACAATTATTAGTTTAAAGACCACTGAGGACTAGTTTTTAGCTTCAGTTTAGTCCAAAAGTGAACGATCGGACCACCATTGAACTGTTAAATGCAGTCCTGCAGTGAGATGACGTTTTACATCAATATCTGTGAAGTGATATTGTAGTTAAACAGGCTACACAATACCACTAATTTGAAAACAAACAAAAAAACAAACAAACAAAAACAAAAAAACAGTCAATTATATTACATGTCTAAATATACACGTAATGTATGGTCAAAATAGTCACAAATGAATAATAATTAGGAGAAATGGGGTCATTTATTGAGTCTGATCTCATGGGACATTCATACTTTGTCTTTTTTCACTGCTATTTCATATATAAACATATGATATTTGAAAGCAACCTCATCCCAAATCCTAAAAACAAAGAAAAAAACAAAAAACAAAACAGAATATAATTATATATATCTTATATATATCTTGCTTGAAAGTTCATTTTTTACCACAGACATTTCCTCACTGTCCTCTATCAGGACTGTTCCAGTCACTTGCACTTGTCGGTGATGTAACATGATATTGTTAGTAATCTGCTGATCAACATCTGAAAAATGTCTTCATCATCAGACAATGAACAGATATTACCACAGAGCCTGTCACACCTCTCTCTCTCTCTCTCTCTCTCTCTCTCTCTGTCTGCCTGTCTCTCTTTCTCACACACACACTCGAACACACACAATGCAGTGGGTGAGGCCTGGGCATGACCGCCTCCATCAGGAATGCAGTAGTGTGTGTTTTGAGCTCTCTGCATACTGTACGCTCTCACTCAGGCTGATCGGTCAGTTTCTCTCTGCCTCACATGCACACAGATGACAGATGAAGCACATGAAAGAGGATTTGCACTTTATCGGACACCTGCAAGTTTCTGGCAGACTTGAGGGAAATTTCGTTGTATTGTGGATTTTGTATTTGAAGCAGTTTCTAGGTGAACCAGCCTCTTGAGGATTATGACTGCAGACTCTGTTTGAACACTTTGAATTCAACTCCAGCTCTGCTGAAAGCTCCACGGGCTGATTTAAGGGTCAGATTTCTATTTCTGTTTAGTTTAGTTGCTGTAGTCTTTGGAGTTAAAGCTTCATTTCAGCCTCACTTTTATTCCCTTGTTTTCTCTATCTTTGCTCTGGGTGATATAAAACATATAAAACTGTCTTTCAGAAGACATTCAGAGCAGCCTTAATAGCGACCTGTTTCGAATGTTGGACTTCGAGCTGTGGCGACAACAGAGTGAATGATCTCCGCTCCAGATGTTCATCTGACACTGCCTGCTGCTCCACACACTGCTCAAGCTGGACATGGCATCACTCTGCGTCACATAGAAGTGGATCACAGAGGTAGGACACTCACGAGGACCCACACACTTAATGTAGAGGATGATGACATCATAGATCCTCAGGCTTTATCAGGCATGTCACCAGAATTTTAGAAATAGAGTCCAAAACACCGTCAGCACAACCCAACCCTGTACAAAAGAAAACATGAAAAACAGGTTCCAATAAATAATTTTTGGCTATTGGTGCTCAAAGGTGGGTAGATTGGAAGAAAACAAGAAACAAATTATAACAAATTATACTGTCAGTGTTTTTGTAAATAGTGTATCTACTAGATGCAGTAAATTGAAGTTGTGGAAAACAGTTACTATATGGCATAAAACTACAGCAGTCTGTATGTTGTGTTCTTTATTGTTTATTGTAGATATATTGTGAGCAGACAGCAACGCTATGATAAGCATATCTCTGCAGCAGTTTGTATCAGATGAACACCAGATTATCTGTTGATGCGGCCTTAAGTGCCGTGAGCTGATTGCAGAGCAGGGACTGAAGATGATAAAAGTTTGTTGGTGCTACAGTGGAAGCGTCATGAGGTTGTTAAAAAGAAACATTTAACCTTCGTACATGTGATTTCACAGAACGCTGCCAATTAGATGCTGATTGTGCATAAAACAGAAAGATTTAAGTGCATTTTACTGTAAAACTGCGAAACCTACTGGCTCACACCTGGTGTATGACAAATGCCTACTGACATTACAGCAGCCAGATGTTTGTCATTTAGTTCTGATATTGTGTGGCAGCATGTATAAAAACACCTGTATTGGAATTCAGCGGCGATGCAACACTGCGGTGTAACAAGCACCACTCATGACAGGATGAGGACACGTTCAAATGAGTCATTTGCAGTTTCATTGAGTTGCTGAGGGGGTGGATCTATTTTTAGCTCCCTAGTTTCCGGAAATAAAGGTCCAATTGATTTTCTTTATAGACAACATGAGCTGACTGACTGTTGGAGCACTTAAAAACGGCTTTGATTGGCACCCAATACTCCCAGTGGAGTCATCAGTACAAAGATGAACACCTGTGCTCTGGCTCTGCGATAACAAGTCAAAGGCACGATTAAACAACTTTCCTATTGTGCATTTCAGCAAGAAACATCCAATCACTCAGCTTCAAATTTTAAAACGTCACGTATGTCAGGAAGTGGTAGCTAAAGATTACATTGTTAAGGAGTCTGTAAACACAACACTTACACAGTTGTGATCAATTTTGAATGAACATTGAAAGTATTATTTAGTCCAGGCGCCTCAAACTCATTCCACAAAAGGCCGTGTGGCTGCAGGTTTTTCCTCCAACCAATCAAAAGCACGCAGTCTGACCAATCAGCTGTCTGAAGACTGAGATCAGCTGATGAAATGAGTCAAGTCTGGTGTGCTCCTGCTTAGTTGGAAAGAAGACCTTCAGCCACTCGGCCCTTTGTGGAATGAGTTTGAGACCTGTGCTTTAGTCTATCATTAAAAATGAAATTAAATGGGAATAGAAATTGGGGAAAAGCTTCATTGATTTTTGTAAATATCTACTTATTCTAAATGTGATGCAGCAACATGTTTCAAACATGTTGGGTCAGGAGCAGCTGAAGACTGGGAAACATGTGGAATGCTCCAAAAACACCTGTTTGGAACGTTCCACAGGTAAACAGGTTGATTGGTAACAGGTGATAGTATCAGGATTGGGTATGAAGGGGGAATTCTCGAAAGGCTCAGTCATTCACAAGCGAGGATGGAGCGAGGTTCACCACTTTGTGAACACATGATTGCATTTGCAAATCATCACATTTGGTTTTTATTTGGGTTATACACAGCATCCCAACTTTCTTCTAATAACACCAGCCTCATCTTATGCATTAGGACCAATCACAGACCTGCTCTTGGTTGGTCCTCAGGTTTTCACTACCGCATAAATTGGATGAAGCTATTTAAAAGTGCCTCATCAGCAGTGACAGATACTGAGAGAGCCTCATCAATAACACCCATTCATGGTGGGAAAGAACAACCTCTAGCAAACATTTACTGGCTGATCTGTCCTTGCAACTCCAGCGCTGCCGTTCTGTCACTGACACTGACCTTTGACTGAAAACACACTTTCTCTCCAGGGATCCATAAACCATTGACTAAACCCTGCAAACTCTGAGCTGCCTGCTTCATCTGAGCATAACTCTGTCATTAATCTATATGCAACATGGACACACACACACACACACACACACACACACTGATCATTATTAGCACCCTGCAGCAGCCACTGATGTGCATGTAAAAGCATTTACGTGACGTTGACAGTGAGCAGTGGTAAACATCAGCATGCACAGTTGGAAGAGTCCCTGTGCTTTTATTCGTGTGTGTGTGTGTGTGTGTGTGTGTGTGTGTGTGTGTGTGTGTGTGTGTGTGTGTGTGTGTGTGTGTGTGTGTGTGTGTGTGTGTGTGTCTATTGTTTGTGGGGCTGAAGTATAATCATGTCAGCCGTTCGGTGAGTGCATCTGTCCAACACTTTGGGATGGAATACATACAGCATTTTTCATTGAAATCAATGTCTGTGGGGACATTTTCTCTATCAACAGCAAAGACTGAAAAAAATCTACTGTAGTAATATCCAGTGATAGTGAGGTGCAATCACTGTACTGTACTTTAACTGTGCACTTCCAATGTACTTAACTTCTGTATTTCCATTTGATGCTAATTTATACCTCTTACCTTATAACTTCAGTACATTTCAAAGGAAAAACATGCTTATATTCATCTAATTACAGCTATAGTTGCAAGTTATTTTACAAATAAGACATACTTTATGATGACCTTATAAATGATGATACAGTGCACTTGGTAAAACTGTATATATAACTGTGTACTTTATAAAGTTTGACAAAATAATATTAACAAGCTTTTCTCTGAGCTTTCAGCCACAGCTCACAGTCCTCATCAGCAAACTGCCACGTATTATGAGACTGAAGGTCAACACTGAAAGTCACACAATGACAATTGAACCAATTCAGTGACAACCAGCGAACTCCATCTGCTGATGAAGACTGTGAGATGCAGTTTAAAGCTGCAGAAGAAGCTCAATGGTGGACGTTGAGTTCAGATTATTTGAAGAATAACCTTCCACGCTCAAACAGCTTGTAGAAAGTACAAATTATCTCTACCTCCAGCAGCTGCAACACTGAAATGTTGCTTGGATATCAATGTATTAGTAAAAATGTCATGAATTGACAGGAACCATTCTGCTTGATGTGGAGAACTTTTACTTAAGACTGCTGTAATGAGCATTTTCATATGAGCAGTGGGTCAAATGTGACATACTCAGCAGTTACTGAACACTAGCCTATAGTTACAGCTGCTAGTTCTCACAAAAGTGGTTGAATTACTTTGGCAGTTACTGCATGTAAAAGGCACAGTGACAACTATCAAACTTTATCTACCACTGAACCAATCATCACTGCTGAGTTATTGATGCTACCGACCACCACATGGCAGCAACGGCAGCGTCGTAAGTGACACTGATGAACCTAAATTTGTTTGGTTTGTATAAGAAACTTTCACTTTGATGAAAAGCAAGCGCACATCCCCTGAACTGTCACACCACCCTAAGGTTGTATTTTAGGTGGCTTGTTCTGCTTCCCCCTTATATTCTGAGAATCATTCCTACGTTCCCATGAGTCCTGTGTTCCCCACATTCATGTAACACGTCATGAGAATGTGATGAAGAGTCCTATGTTGTATGTTATTAGGGTCAAGATTTTGACCCAGAGGTTAATTTGGAGAACATTGGACCCTGGGAACATAGATACACTCCCAAACATTGAGGTAAACTGTATAAAATGATACACATCTAAAAGACTGTGGTGATATGATCCATACAATCTATGTGATCCTGTCAAAAGTGGACAGAGATGATTGTAACAATCTAAAAGCTACATGAGGGGGGAAATTAAAAACCGCTCTCTTCAGCATTTAAATCAGATCTCATATCTTTTTCACAGAGATGATGTAATAGTTGTTTAAACTGTGCTGATAAGTGTAGCTCTTACATTATATGAACATTATCACGACCACACTGTTGTGTCGGTATACGGTACGCTCCAGCCCTAACCGCACCTCATGGGTAATTGTACCCAGCAGCAACCTTGTCTCGTAGAAATTCCATTTCTATCCAACTAATTTGCATTTAGAATTACATTGTGCTGACAGACGTAATCAGTCAGCGTTTGTTTGAGTGAATGAAGCACTGCACAGTCACAGTGAGGGAGGATGGAGGTGTAGACAGTGCAGGACTGTGACTCAAGCCTCAGGAGTTCACATCCAGACTGTGGTCAGGTTTAGGCAACAAAAGCACCTTAGCTAACGTTGGAGGGAGACTGTGATTGCTGCTGACTTCTCCTGTATTAACATGACCATGACCTTTCCCTAACATTAGCCAAGTGCTGTCAGTGCCTAAGTAGCTGAATGCTGAATAATGCCCACTTGCCATGGACGTACATCAACATTTCCTCATTATGTTAATGCAAACATAACTCAATCAGCATTATATATCCTTCAAAACAAATTTGTTGTTGCAGATTAGTTGTATATAACTGATATAACTGTCATTTTTAGGAGACATGCCTTTCCCAGACTTTCATTTTCATTTAAAAGCCGTGAAATCTTCACACTGAATCTGGTTTAGCATCAGTCGGCTTGATCAGTACACTCCTCCTGCAGAGGGTGTGCCTCTGGCTGCCTGTCTATCAAATCAACATGCTTCACATAACCGTCCTGTCGCTCCTGAACCGCCTGTCAGCCCAGTCTGCTCTCTACTGCTAACTCTGAACTTTACGCACTGAGAGGGGAGCCAGTTATTAATCAGCATCCCCTGTTTAAACCAGATTGTAAATCAGTGTCAATACATAAACTGACTTGGGACTAGAATGTCACTGTCAGTTGCATTTGCCGGTTTTTCAAATATCTGATCACTTATTTTTGGTTTTCTGAGGTTTTATGTCGCTCTCCCACCACCATCTGTGATTTATGTTTAATTCTTGCAGCTGTGAGGAGCTCTGTTGTGCATTGCATTGTGGGAAAATAGTGTAGGCCTACATGTACAGCACAGTAAAAAAATAAATTACATTTCTATGAGTGTGCAAATTCGCATCCACCCTTTATTGTTTCTGCCTCATCGCTAACATCTAAAAACACAGAACGTGAGTTTGAGCTGCAAGCTGTCAAAGATCACAGAACCAACACGATGTATAAACAGAGTACACTGTGAAAGCCTGTCCTCAATCACACCTTTGTGAATTCTTTATATCACACAGCTCATTGACTCAACCCCTTTACAGTGACACAATGTCAGTTTGCTGGCAACAACAGAGGCTGATGAGAGCACATTTTGAAAGTCCAAAGATGCAGTCGCTGATTGTAATTCTGAGAAACAGAGTCTGTCAGAGCAGGATTTAAAGTCTGCTGATGAGCTTTTAAGAGAGATATTGGTGACAATCTCTCAACGACTAAAGAACATAAAGATAGTGTAACATTATGTTAAATGTAGAATATCTCTGTATATATAACCACAATGTTGTATAAAACACATCATAAAGCATTGTGACGTGCATTACTATTCCAAAGAAATGTATAGAACGATGTATTCATCGTGACTCTGAGGCCGTACCATCTGCAGATGCTTCGTGGCTGCGTCAGAGAGGGAGTGTGCACCTGCTATTCACTGCTCCACTGAAACTGTTCGTGTGGTGCGACATACCAAAGCGCTGTTTCTGTCATAAATCAAATCCTTAAATAAATGATCAGACTCATGACTGTGCTGGAAGCGCGCTGAGCCACACCTCATGACTCATCAGGGGGAGTGAGAACTGCTCCCGGCCTCTTGATCACACCACACTGAACTCGTGTGCGCCTCATTGCCTTAATTTGCACATGTGTGTGTTTTGATGGTGTTGGTGTTGATGGACAGGAGGCGAGTGTTTGTGCAGCCTAAACAATGACAGAGGCATTTTTGTGGGTGTGGAAGCCAATAAATGTTTATGCTCATTTAATAGTATTCAGTAGGAAAATATTTGATTGATAGTCTTCATCTTCCTCCTCAGTCCATACTTCGGGTGAGGTCCCGCTGTAACCATGGCGTCCTGGGTGAAGCAGCCCGAGGGACGTAGCCTGTCCTCCCTCTTTTCTTGCTGCTGCAAAGGAAGCGACCAACCAGAGATCATCTACCGCCATGATGACATCAACAGTGTCCCCGCACTGGAGCCCACCCTGCCCATGCCCCCCCCTCAAGAGCTGGACTCCATGTTCACTGAGCTGGTGGTGAGTGCAAAACCAGACCAGTGATCAAACTCTGAGCAACAAACACTCAGAATCATTCAGCGTCTCTCTTCTTCTCTCCCTCATTCTCCCTCTCTGTCCTTTCTGTGGTCTTTCCCAGGATGAACTGGACCTCACAGAGGAGCACAGAGCTGCCATGTTTGCTTTGCCGGCAGAGAAGAAGTGGCAGATCTACTGTAGTAAGAAAATGGTAAAGATTTTTCAGTTTATTATAACAGCCAGCATATGGCAGTTTATGTACCCTGAGCTCCTGGGCAGCGGCTCTGTTGGGTTACGAGTTCAGTCTGCCTTAAATGAACTGTGTTATACGAAGTGTTGTCCGAGCACGTCTAAAATGTTTGTACCTGTTCTATATGGCCACACTGAAAAGTCAGATCTGAGAGAGACGTGAGCAATGAACCTATGAATATTATGATAGGAGCTCATGGCTCACGTCTCAGACAGCCTCTCCTAGTGGACGCTGCTGGTGCTGCAGTCGTCGAGTGACAGAAGCGGATGGTTAAAGTGGAGTTTGACAGTTCAAACTCTGCTTACTTCCTCACCTGTGTCAACGACTGCATGAAGTGGGTGTAAATGCTGGATTTTCAGCTTCAGACAGACACAAACATTGTCATTTTCAGGCCCCCCATGTCAATAGGATGACCGACACAAATATTTCATTTGAGGCAAACTGAAGTCTTCACCTGAAGAACAGACAGCAGTGTCCTGGCTAGTGAAAATGGGATTTTCCAGCTTCAGTAACAAACAAAGATTGACAACAATCACAATCTAAGCTTCAAAATATCCCTTCAGAAATGTGTGATCATGACGTCCATATTTCCAGTAGTCTGTGATGACAATGCACAGCTGTATCTATCTATGATGTTACTTGCAGGTAGTTGTTTGACACTGTGACTGGAATTATGCACCCATCCTGTGTAAATTTGACAACAATCTTAAACTGAAAGATTCCCATGGCATTTATTGGAGCAGCTGCCAGTCTCTCTTTTGATATATGGGAGTCTAATAGGTGACATATGACACATCAATGTGTTATCTACCCATGAGCATGACCTCTGTGTGTGTGTGTGTGTGTGTGTGTGTGTGTGTGTGTGTGTGTGTGTGTGTGTGTGTGTGTGTGTGTGTGTGTGTGTGTGTGTGTGTGTGTGTGTGTGTGTGTGTGTATTTCAGGAGGCAGAGGAGAATAAAGGAGCAACCAGCTGGCCAGAGTACTATATTGACCAGCTCAGGTCCATGGCCGCTGTGAGTAACACTCTGCAGTCTGATTTCATCCTGCTGTTTCTGCGTATTCACAGATTTAGCTCTGTTACCTTTTTAAAAAAATTCATATGAATGTTTTTTTCTCAGGGTATATTTGTTTTTGAATAATAATGTTACTTTAAATGACACTGCACTTTTTTCTACCTTATTATCAGCTCATATCACATAAACCACCAAAGTGATAGCTTGAGGAACTATTTTGTTTCACCTCTCTCTCCCCAGAGGAAGACTCTGCTGTCACTGGAGGATGATGAAGAGCAGGGAAGGCATCAGATCATCGATGACCTAAAGACAGCACTGAGGACTCAGCCAATGAGGTTCAATTCCAGCTCTCGCACACACGTTACTCTGTTGAGATTTCCCAAAGCTGGTCACCTAAAGAATAACCTGAGCCTGCCGTTCTGATTCATCTCCCCCAGTTTTGTGACGCGGTTCATTGAGTTGGACGGTCTGTCTTGTGTCCTGAATTTCCTCAAGTCGATGGACTATGAGACCACCGAGTCTCAGATCCACACCTCACTGATCGGCTGCATCAAAGCTCTGATGAACAACTCTCAGGGCAGAGCTCATGTCCTGGGTCACTGTGAGAGCATTAATATTATCGCACAAAGTCTCACCACCGAAAACATCAAAACCAAGGTACACACAAGCAACACACACAGCAAATCACTCAGTCTGGAACTTTCTCTACAATTATGAAGCAGGTTTATTAGATGCTGAGAGGGATGGTGAATACAGATGGTTTGAAATTGGGCACCATCCTACATGGACTGTTCCCTGGACAGACTGGTCCCAGGTCCCATCTGTGTGAAGTGACTGTTAATGTTTCTGTTGAAAAAGTCCATCAGACAACTATAAAGAGAAGAAAAATGACCACAAGAGACACAAAACAACCACCACAAAGAGACACAAAAGAGACCTGAAAGACACACAAAAAAGACAGCAGAGAGACACAAAAAGGCCTGAAAGAGACACAAAAAAGACAGCAGAGAGACACAAAAAAATCTGAAAGAGACGCAAAAAGACCCGAGAGAGACACAAAAAGATCTGAAAGAGATGCAAAAGACCTGAAAGAGACACAAAAAGACCTGAAGACACACAAAAAAGACAGCAAAGAGACACAAAAACACCTGAAGACACACAAAAAGAAAGCAGAGACACAAAAAGGCCTGAACAAGACACAAAAAAGACAGCAAAGAGACACAAAAAGGCCTGAACAAGACACAAAAAAGACAGCAAAGAGACACAAAAAGACTTGAGAGACACACAAAAAAGACAGCAAAGAGACACAAAAAGACCTGAACAAGACACAAAAAAGACCTGAAAGAGACACAAAAAAGACAGCAGAGACTGAGCGACCTGAGAGACACAAAAAAGATATCAAGGAGGCACATTAAGACCACAAAAATAGACTAAACTAGGCTGTAAACCTGTACAGGATATATGTACTTTATACTTTAATACACATTTTACAAACTTATATTGAGACAAAATTTGTTCAAAGTTATGATAATGTACAAGAAAAGAGTAGCAAGGAGAAACATTGTCTGATACATACTGAAGCTTGCAGTCGTTTTCGTTGTATGCTGCTGTCTGCTTTTGTTTTGTCAGAAATGGAGGGTCCCAATCAGTCACAACAGAATCCTGCTGTTTGTTAATGAGGTGGACAGATTATCCATCAGTTTGCCAAAAGACCTCACTGGTTATGACAGGATGCCAACAGACACCATGACCTCTGTACTGCTCGTAGCATTTTAGCCTGAGGACATCATCATCATATCAGAGAGGATACACTGACACTGAGATGATATATTCTTGTTTTGGCTTTCATGACTTTGTTTTAAGAATAAAACTTGATCTGGTGTATCCCAGTAAATACTTCTTCCTCTTCATTTCTGACCGACCCTTCTCCTTTCTCTGCTCAGGTTGCAGTGTTAGAGATCCTCGGGGCAGTGTGTCTGGTGCCAGGAGGCCATAGGAAAGTACTAGAGGCCATGCTGCACTTCCAGAAATTTGCCTCAGAGAGGACACGCTTCCAGGTCTGCTTTCACTCTGTGAATTTATGCTTTGTTTCTTTTTCTGCAAGGGACGATGCAAGTGTGGCTCAGACCTCTCCACAGTAAATACACATCTTAAAGTATGCCATCCCTTTTTAAATATATGATGGATGTCAGATGTGGTTAGCATACCACAGCCCACCAGAGGCTGCATCAGCATTGCAGAAGAAAGAGGATGAGCAACATGCTGACGCCTCTCCTGTTCTCCTGTTAGCCGTTCATCCACACAAACACGAAAAACAAAGGTTTCATTCGCATCTTCTCTGTTCTGCTTGCAGACCCTGCTGTCAGACCTGGACAGATCCACAGGTCGCTACAGAGACGAAGTGAATCTGAAGACTGCCATCATGTCCTTCATCAATGCTGTGCTCAGTCAGGGAGCAGGAGAGGTGAAGAGTCTGTCTGTCTTTTCTGTTCTACACATCATCAGTTTATGTCTCAGATGTCCTTTGGGACTTGCTCTGTGATGCTGAAAGCATGATGTGATTTATTTTTGTTGTACTCACTTTCCTCCAGCCTGTATCCTCTTAAAGGATAACTGGCATCTTTCTGACTTCCCCACTACATCTTCACGACATTTATCTGACAGCTTTAGTTAGATTTTGTACATGCAAAATATATGAATAACTCATAAAATATCATGTATATATATCTTTTTTTTTTACCTGTCCTACCTTCACTGTGGTCCACCAAAAAGATGAATGTGATCTCTTCATTATATGATGACATTGTGTATTGCATATGTGTATTTTCAGACCAGTCTGGAGTTCCGGATCCATCTGCGCTATGAGTTTCTGATGTTGGGCATTCAGCCGGTCATTGACAAACTACACTCCCATGACAATGCCACCCTGGACAGGTATATGAGGTGCACCCACAGCTGGCATTTTGCACCATCAAGCCCTGGAGCTGAGTTCATTTGATGCATACGTTGTTGTTTCCAGACATCTGGACTTCTTTGAGATGTTGAGGAATGAAGACGAGCTTCTGATGTCCAAACGCTTCGATGCAGTAAGTCATATAAAACACACTTGCATCGGCATGTCTCTTGCATTCCATTTATTTTAGAAATCACATGTGTGAAGTCGTCTAAAGGTGATGATGAATGTCTTTTGGTATGCTGACTCAGGTCCACATAGAAACTAAAAGTGCCAGCCAGATGTTTGAGCTGATCAAGAAGAAACTGAACCACACTGAAGCTTACCCTCACCTCCTGTCCACACTGCAGCACTGTCTCATGATGCCATGTAAGACCGGCTGTCTCTCTGCTCATCTGCAGTTTGCCTGTTTATGTTTTAGTATAACTGCCATGAAATGATCTCTGACAGCACTCCTCTCTGTCTGTGTACAGATAAGCAGAGCAGCACCACACTGCAGTACTGGACGCTGTTGGACCGGATAGTTCAGCAGCTGGTTCTGCAGACAGACAAAGGTGAAAACCCTGATGTCGCGCCACTGGAGGACTTCAACGTTAAAAATATTGTACGCATGTAAGTTTCCAGGGTTCCTAACTTTGGGGCATGAGTGCTGATGATGACCACAGATGATACTGAAACAGAAGCAGTGGAATACTGCTGCTCTCTGAGATCAGTTTATTGTTGCACATCACATTCAGCCAAGACAAGGTTTAGTTTTATTATAGTTCTTACAGTAATCCTACAAAATCTTGATTGACTTGGATAATGAACCATAAACTTACACCAATCTAACACCTCTTAATGTTGACACAGTCAAGTCAAATAACTGCATGAAGTGAACATTTCGCAAACAAAAAGATAGTTTTTTTTGTAATTTTGATTAAATGCTATAAAAAAAACATGCAACATAATTGTCAGCGTAGCATAAAGACATGTTTCAGAAACTGTACTGTAACACAATGTGTTATAACTATAACTATACAATAAATGATGTGACTTCAAAAGAGGAGGTAAGAGGAGACTCAAAACCCTCCATCTCCAGCCTGTGTGTGTGCGTGCGTGCGTGCGTGCGTGCGTGCGTGCGTGCGTGCGTGCGTGCGTGCGTGCGTGCGTGCGTGCGTGCGTGTGTGTGTGTGTGTAGATGTAGGAATAAATCATGATTGGAAAACTTCTTTCAGTCTTGTTTGTGTGTGCATGTTTGTTTCTATAGGCTGGTCAAAGAGGACGAGGTCAAACAATGGAAAGAACAAGCTGATAAGATGAGAAAAGGTAAGCACACACACTTGCACGCACTATATATGACTGTGAATTTTGCATCCTGCTACAGCAAAGGGGAAAGACTGGCCAGACTGGTGTGTTTTAATGCATATTTGACTGCAGGGCAACATGTGCAAAGAATAATCTAAATTACAATGACACATCTGTTTGTTTTAATTAATTCACTCCAAATCTGGTTTGCTGGCTTGATCAACTGGAAATAAATGCTTAGTACATGTTTTGCTAATTTCACTATGTAAGCAACTGAGTCATGGTAAGTGAGTCAAGATGCTCGTTCACTCATCAAGTGACTCAGCTCTTAGACAAACACCCTCCTGTGAGTCCCTGAAGCTGACTCGCCTTCTTTCCTCTCCAGAACATCACAACTTACAGCAGCGTTTTGAAAAGAAAGAGAGGGAGTGTGAGGCCAAGAACAAGGAGAAAGAAGACATGATGGCGACGCTGAGCAAGATGAAAGACAAACTGGAGCGAGAGAGCAACGACCACAAGCAAGCCAAACTCCAAGTGGCAGAGCTGTCTGCTCGGCTGCAGCAGCTCAGCGCTGTATGTTCACCAGCACACACACACATTTATCTGGGGGAGAGGAAAGACATCGACACACACAGTAGCAATACAGACAAGTTTGTGGAATATTGTGCTAAAATGTATGATCTACAAACCAGATGGTTTTTATCATTTTCTGACAGTTGTAAGAGCCCAGCGTCACAATGATCCCTCATGTCTCAGTCATCTGTTTCTCTATGATGACTCCATCTTTGTTTGGTGAAGTTATTTTCTCTCCTCTTCCTAGACCTCCGGTGTTCCAGGAGGACCTCCTGTAACTCCTGGTAGTTTAGTTCCTCCTGCTCCCGTCCTGTCCATCCCTTGTCCTCCTCCTCCTCCCCCTCCACCACCTCCCCCAGGAGGCCCACCAGCTTTTGGCATGGCTCCATTTGCCCCACCTCCTCCTCCAGGAGCTCCACCAGGAGCTGCCCAGAAGAAGAATATTCCTCAGCCATCAAACCCACTGAAGTCTTTCAACTGGAGCAAACTTCCTGAGGTACACAAGTTGTTTTAACACTGTGTCAATTCTAACATAATGCTGAAAATCTGCACGCTGTATCTGACAGTCTTCTGTGATGAAATGGTCTCTCTGGAAGACATATATTCATTGGACCTTGAATTAACATTATGTTGACAAGCTGCAATATTGTTTGTTTCAGAACAAGATAGAAGGAACCATATGGAAAGAGATCGATGATCTGAGGGTGTTCAAAGTTCTGGATCTGGAGGAGTTCCAGAAGACCTTCTCAGCTTACCAGAAGCCACAAGTAACACATCACACACTGACACTGCGCGTCATCCCTGCCATGCCTCCAGCAATACTAGAACTTTCTCTTTTGCCTCTTATTTCATGTTCATTAATTCTCTGAGTCATCGGCATATCTATCTTTGCATTCACAGATTTCTTTTATCTTACTTTCTTCTTGAGTTTGTTATCTCCAGATAATGATATCGTCATGATTTAAATGCCATGTTCCCAGTCTTGGCATTGCAGAGCTCTGTTACATGTGCTGTATTTTGTTGCATTCTAACACTTCTCTGTGTCTTAACAGAAGACTGCTGAGGATGACCATACTTTTGCCAAAAAAGTAAAGGAGCTGTCAGTAATCGATGGTCGCCGAGCACAGAACTGTAACATTCTGCTCTCACGGTCAGTGTGTGTAGAGTCGTATATTAAGACTCTAGCTGTTGGCAGCCTGATTATACTACGCTTCCACTTCTCATAGAATCAACAGCAGAATAAAACATCACCCAAACAGACAAAAAGGAAATGTATGAACAATAAACACCACAGAGCGACGGCACACTGTGGAGGGCACACGCAGCACTATGTTGCTTCGTACCGTAGAAAAAGCCGTCTGAACATCACTCTGTGAATCTTGTGCACCTGAAGTCCTCCACAGTCTGCTTTAGGTTCAGTCATTCTCAGAGAATAATATAACCAGGCTGCTCAGACTCTCTGTCCCACCGCACCACACTGCAGTCACAGCTGTGACAGAGATTGCTTTCAAAATATAACACAGGGTCCATTTAATGCACTGCACCAGGAATTCCATTTCATTTTAAAACCCTGTATAATAATAATATTAATATTAATAATAATAATAATAATATCTCAATTTCAGGCTGAAGCTGACCAATGAGGAGATCCGCTATGCCATCCTGAGCATGGATGAACAAGAAGACTTACCCAAAGACATGCTGGAGCAGGTGCCAAGACATGCGCATACATAAAAGAACTCACGCACGCACGCACGCACGCACACAGACACACACGCAACACACACACACACACACACACACACACACACACACACACACACACACACACACACACACACACACACACACACAATCTGAGGACATAATGGACATGCTCCATGTCCATTACCGATTTTAAGAGTACTCTGAGAAATACAGTAAGAGGGAGGGTAAGTGGGAGGGGGAGTGTCTGCTATCAAGGGTTCCTGAGGGAAAAGCCCAATTCATTTTCCCTGCAGACAATGTGAGAACTGGTGTTTGTACTGATTCACTACGTCACACGATGGAATGATTCAAAGACATCTAGAGTGACTAGACTGATTTTAGGAGCCTAATTCACTAATCCTAATAACACTGGATCAGTTCAGCAACTGTGATGCATGTCTCGAAACATTTTGGCCTCATACATGTCTGATAAATAATCACATGAGGACCTTTCCCGATCAAATGCGCTCATCATGGTCCGTGTGTCTGTGTCTGAAGCTTCTGAAGTTTGTTCCCGAGAAGAGTGACATTGAGCTGTTAGAAGAACACAAGCATGAGCTGGACCGTATGGCCAAAGCAGATCGTTTCCTGTACGACATGAGCAGGTAGAATACACACGGCAGCACGTCTGAACACACAGCCTGCCGGTTTATGCTGGTTTAGGCTGTACACTCAACTCCTCAGTAGATGACTAACCTTTGATTTCCACCAACAACACCTGAAGGCCATGGTTTCCCAGGAAAGGACAACACTTGCTTCCCAAGTTAAAACCTTAGCCAGGAAAACTGCTTACATGTTTATAGCTGTGAGGTCAGGAAAGCTGAAATAAATGTACTGTATGAGGTTCCCTCATCAGTCCGAACTCCTCTACTGGTATCAGGCTTGAGTCCTCTCACGGTGCTGCTGTCTATTTTCTGTCCTCACCCAGCATCAACCACTATCATCAGAGGCTCCAGTCTCTCTACTTCAAGAAGAAGTTTGCTGAAAGAGTGGCTGAGGTCAAACCTCAAATCAAAGGTACTTTCTATCCCAGAGGCTCGTCAGTTCACAGTGAACCAATGGCTGAGAGTCAGTGTTTGACAGGAGGGTTACATGTGAACCAAAGATATATGTGACGAATAAGGATTAATACATTTCTATCTAAAAGTTTCTTTAAGTCCTGTTTTGTATGGCGATATGAGATATTTAAATACTGATCTGAGTGCTGTCTGTGAACACTTCTGACTTTCAGCTCTGAGTCTTGCCTCCAGAGAGGTGCTACAGAGCGGGGCACTGCGTCAGCTCCTCGAGGTGGTCCTGGCCTTTGGGAACTATATGAACAAAGGACAACGAGGAAATGCCTACGGATTCAAAGTGGCCAGTCTCAACAAGATAGCTGACACCAAGTCGAGCATTGACAGGTAAAGTTCATACAAGGCTTTCTACATCATAGGCACTTTTCACAGAAGTCATTTTGACATGTGATGGTGGGAAAAACACAGGTCCAATTAACACAGTGAATGATGGCTGAATTCAGTTCCAGGGTCTTAGTATTGTTCATGCTGTCTCACTGTCACACTGTTCTTTTGTAATGTTATAAGTGACACCTGTGCTTTTCCTGCTAGAACCAGTCAAAACTATTTCTTCTAAACGCTGCTGAGAAATGATAAATGATTGGTGTTTAAATGTATGTGGTGTGTTTGCAGAAATGTCACTCTGCTCCACTACATGATCACTGTGCTGGAAAAGAAGTACCCAAAGGTGGTGGCTCTCAGTGAAGAGCTACAGAATGTGCCAGAAGCTAGTAAAGTCAAGTAAGGACCAACACATGATGTGATCTGAAAGCAAGAATTTTCTCCGTGCAAATTGAAAACCTGATTTTAAGACCATGCAAGCATGATTTGTGACGTCACAAACTGCCTGGAGGCCAATCCTGGTCCAATATTCCACATAAGTGTGACGTGGAAACCTGAAGCCATACACTCTGAGAATGGAGTGTGGGAGACATCTTGTGTCCAACTGTTAAACTTGTGAAATGAGACATATTTGCATATTTTTTGTTGTAATGTTGCTCATTACCTCTTTCCTCTGCCTCTGTCTCTCCAGCATGACAGAGTTGCTGAAGGACATTGGCAGTCTGAGAACTGGCCTAAAGAGTGTTGAGGCGGTGAGTAAGCACAGTAGACTTCATATACAGCCATGGAAAAATTCACATTTGAAATGAGTGTGTCTGTACATCAGTCTGACTGCATGTCTGTCCGATGTGTGTTTGTCCCTCTACAGGAGCTGCAGTACCAGCAGGCTCAGTCCTCTCGGGGTCCTGAAGATAAGTTTGTCTCTGTGGTCAGTCAGTTCATCACTGTGGCCTCCTTCAGCTTCTCTGATGTAGAGGAGTTGCTCAGTGAGGCCAAAGAAGTGGTGAGTGGACAAAAGTGATTCACATTGTGTCCCATTTTCAGCTTCTGCCTTCAAAAAACATCAGCATAACACTGAGCAGTCTGAAACACACTGAACACCTATAGGAGATGTGGGAGTGACATGTTGCTTTCCACTGCCATCACTAGGCTAGCAGTTTCCACCTGGTTCCAGTCTTTATGCTAAGCTAAGCTAACCTAACCATGTCCTGTACTTAAATGTGTAGTTTGTAGGATTTAGCAGCATCTGGCATTGAGGTTGCAACCAACTGAATACCAGCTTAACTGTGCTTTTAAAGACACTGCATTTGTATCCTTGTGGAGCGAGTGACCAGATAACCAGCTTCACCCATCATGTCTTTTGTTGAAGTTTGGAAAGGCACTGAAATACTTTGGAGAAGAACTGTCCAACCTGCAGCCAGACGGGTTCTTTGGGATCTTCGAAACTTTCCTCACAGCGTTCTCAGAGGCCAAACAGGACAACGAGAACATGGCCAGACGCAAGGAGGAAGAGGAGAGACGGGCACTCATGGAGGCACAGGTTAGAACACATTATGGGCTCAGATAAGAGGGTTATGTACACTAGGCAGACATGTGAAAATCAGTCATTTGAAAGAATATACAGCATATCTGGACCGTTCTTTACCAGGTGTCTGTTACATAGAAGTTAAGTAAATGAAAAGTAAGCACGCATTCATTACAAAATGTGGAGCTTATGTAACGGACATTGCCCACTTTCCCTGTTTCTAAATACTCTGATGATGACCTCATGCATGATGAATGTACATCAAAGATGCTAAATGAACCCCAGACATCCATTCTGTCATAATCTCTCTCTCTCTCTTCCTCTCCAGCTGAAGAAAGAGAGGGAGCTGAAGGCGAGGAAAGCACATGAGGAAGAGGGCGGCGGTGAGTTTGATGACTTGGTGTCTGCTCTGCGCTCCGGAGAGGTGTTCGACAAGGATCTGTCCAAAATGAACCGCAGAAAACAGCGCAAACAAAACTTGGTGGACAGCAGCCGAGAGAGACCAGTTACAAAGCTGAACCAGTAACAGGACACTTTACGGACAGCAGCACATCACTGAGACTGTGAAAGCTCTGCTGGAACACATGAATGCCTCAGGGACACTGTGCCAGGCACAGAGTTAGCATTTACACTGAAATCCACATTCTGATTTAAAGGTCACGGCTGTATACAGAGCACATACGGACACATATATACAGTACACAGACACAGTGCAACCACTGTTCTTTGGCACAGTGGAGGGCCACGGCTGAGAAGATGATTTGGTTGCTAATAATGTTTTAAGCCATTTGTGATGAGATCACAACTGAGAAAATAAACTGCTTCATACGGCGAGCACTCAAAGGAAAAGTTCAACCTTTGGGGAGTGAAGACAAATAACTTTGACTCCGCTCCCATCGAGTTACAGATACAGGACATTTCAATGGCTGGCCTCTCTGATTGGTTACCATCCAACGTCACAAGCCTCCAGGAAGCTGCACGCAGTGACTGTCGTTTGCCAAGAAACTGTTCCAGTGCAAATTGTTATTCTGACGTATATTGACATCCATGTTCTAATCTCGCTGCCTGACAGAAAGCGAAGTGTATTTCAAACAAACAAACAAACAAACAAACAAACAAACAAACAAACAAACAAACAAACAAACAAACTGCAGTTGTCGAGACAAAAAGACCCCAAAGTTTTCCTGTATAAGTTCAACTTGCACTACTTAAACTTTTAATTTGTGTGTGTGTGTGTGTGTGTGTGTGTGTGTGTGTGTGTGTGTGTGTGTGTGTGTGTATTATAAGTGTGGCTGCAACCATGTACCATGTTTTTGAGTCGACTCTCGCACAGGAAGAATGAATGTGATGATGATGATTGACTAACAGTATGTTTTGCTTTTTCCCATGTTCAAAATGTGTCTGTAAAGGATATTTTGCACAGTATAACATAATATATAATTGACCATGAGTGGCATAAATTCATGATTTTGGATAAATTTGACATGGATGAAGTGTGTTTTTGTTTGTTTGCGGTATATTTAGAATGTCTCAGTTTCTTGAGAACCTGGACCGTGTTATGTCATTGGTAAAGACAACACTGAGCTGTCTGAAACCACGGACACATGCTCCCACAGTGCGATTTATGTTCCATGTATCTTAATGTACTGACCTGAAGCACAACTGTCCCTTGTTGCCTTGTTGTACAATCATACTAACTGAGGAAGGCCCTTCCAAATCTCAGTCTGCTTTGACTGATCTCAAGTGTTTTTATGTTTTATTCATGGGACAAAGACAGTGAAAGAGGAGAAAAGTAACAAAATGTATCTCAGATAGTATATGTTTGACAGCTTATCGTGTTAGAATATCACCTGTCCATTTGCACACCATCCCTCTGTGAGACTGCACACCTTTGCTTTGATCAGTTCTGTCTGTGTGTGTGTGTATCCCAACTTTCAACATTGGATAATTTAGTAACTGTCAATATTAAAGTTCTGACAGCTTCCTTGCACTCACAAGTCAAGTGTTTGTTGCTGTCTGTCACACACTACTCAGACTCCACCCATTCTAGACAACAGATTGTGAATATTGACACAAATATATCGTACAATAGTTGCATTTGTAAAGTTGATGTGTCCGTTTTCAACATTAAGAATAATTTTTATCAAAACTCTTTGTTTTAACGGGGTGGACTGCATTCCTTAAAAATAGATAATTAGGATTGTATTTCTCCAACCAAGGATCAGTATTATCTGTTGAAATGTGTACAGGCTAAACAGCAGAATTACAGTCCCCAAACAAGGCTTGGTCATTGGATGCTGCTGTATTTCCAAGCAGCTGTAGCTTGTCCATGAATGCATGTGGTGAAAAGGCTGAGGAATGAGTGTTGGCTGCAGATAAGGCACTCGGAAATTCGGAAAGTGGTATAATTGTTTATGTTAATGCTCATTTTAACAATGAGTCAGATGTGCTGGCTTCAGATGTGCTGGCTGGCTGTGTGAATTTGAAAACTTTACTGTGTCAGATGTATAGATGGTGGTCAGTCTTTAAGACTCTGCTCACAGCTCTGTCTGTGTGGAGAATGCAAACTAAAATTGAATGGCTTCTTTGGTTGAAACTGATGCTTAACTCACATGTTCCATGATCTGGGTCCATTTACATAACACTGACATTTCTATTCCATGACCTCACAGCATCAAAATGCTTCATCCTGAGGAGTGAATGCTTCCAAACAGGCATAAATCTCTCCAAAACTTTGTGTTTTGTGGTGTGAAACAGTTTCTCAACTGTGTGGGATATTTGGACTCCGCTCAAAAGGTTGTGCTGCTGGCAACAGCTGATGCCACCAATGTCAACCTCATTAAATGTCAATAAAAGTAAGAATGTCTGTGAAAATGGGAAGCATGATGTAGTTAGCTACTGATTGTATATTATCTGTCATTTTCTTAGATTTTTTTGGGGTAAGAATTGAGGAAGACTTAAAGGAGCTGAACTGAAGTAGTAGAACAGTAACTTTCACAACAATACTGTCAAACTGTTACTGTTACACTAAAATGATAATAATGAATTATAAACATACAATGTTTGGTTATGTTGTCTCGTGAGTCCACTTCCTCACAACACACACACACACACACACACACACACACACACACACACACACACACACACACACACACACACACACACACACACACAATAGGAGTTAGAGAGCCAGAAAACTACGGTGGCCATGAGGTGTTAATCACATCAACACCGTTCAGCTAAACCGAAACTGTCAGCTGTTTAAAATGCAGCTGCATGCTTGGGCCTGACTGCTGGGCCAAAACAGACTGAGCAGCACCAGACTACATGCAATGAAGTATTTTCACAGATAGTACATTCACAGACAGTATATTCACAGTATACTCCAGTTTATTAGCTCCGTCCCGGACATGTGACTGTGAGAAACCGCAGAATGTTCAATGAACACACAGTGATGTTCATGGTAATTAAGGCTTAATGAATACAAGGTGTACGCGGGTCTCGGGGTGGGGGCGGGGATGGGGATGGGGGCTGCATGATGTACTGTGTATTCGCTATGGAAACATTGTTTGTCGCCCCTTGTGGAGGCTCTCGTGCACGCAGAAACAAAACAAAGCTGCATTCAAGACCGCGCCTCAGCTAGCGCCTGTATGACAAAGCCTCATTACAACCTTATAAAAGTATGAATTCACACTGTAGGTCACAGGCTGAAAGCAAAATGTGCTCGATGCACCAAATCAATGAAATCGCGGTTGAACGTGACAGAAATGCTCCACTTTGCTGTCTTTCTCCCGCCTCTGTGCTGTGGGACGTTCACGAGCGCCCAGCCCTCAGATGGCTCATTTGCAACAACGCTGCGCGAGCTGCTGGTGTTACTTCCTGAATTCACAGCAACAGATGAAAACGGCTGTTTGGCAGGAGCCGACGAAGCCCACGGCGTTTACTTTTGTCCAGATAACCAACTGATAAGCTTTGGGTGTCCGCTCCAGCCTCGTCCAGACGCGTTGAAGAGTGTCGCCGCTCTGTCGCGATGGTGGAGACTCCAGCTGGCTGTCTGTTTGAAGACATCCAGTATGAAGACATCCAAGTTGAAGCGGTAAACTTACTGAGCAACAGCAGCTCAAAGAGGGCAATAACGTTAGCTCTGCTTGGCTGGGGGGAAATGTTCCGGGAGCAGGAGTTTCTGTACAGCTACGTCTCCTTTTATGAGCAAAGCTGGGGTAAAAGACAGACACGGGGTGGTTAGAAAGCAAGTCTGATGGTATAATTAGTGTTTACTGTCCTTTGGTGTGAAATACAGGGAGGGTTTAATACACCGAACAAACCACGAGATAGCATTTGATGAAATGGGTAGTCAAACTAGCTGCTTCTTAAAGTTCAGAGTTTGTAAACATACATGTTATTATTGTGAGACAACACAAGTGAGAGCTTTTAATCCCCTCCGCTGATACTCTGTGTCCTGTTTGCCATGGCCGCATTAACCCTGCGTCCGGGATGAAAATGAGCTGCTGGACCCCTGTAACCCCCCACCCCCCCGGCTCCTCTCCATCTCTGTGCATGGCTTCCTCAGCTGGAGCAAAGAGTAGGCGGATGTTTGACTCAAGGAAAAGTGAAATTACCTTTGTAAAACTGCACTCTGATAAAAGTAAAAAGTAGGTCAGACATGTCGACATCTCGCCGGCCCCAGGTGTGACGACACCGTCCAAACCAGCAATACAGTTCTTTACTATGGGTTGATATTTGCTGCCTGTGCATGCAAGTGACATTTACTTCTAAATGTATGACCTCAACACAGTGACCAACAGTGAATACAAAGAGCGACCCATTAGGCGACATGCAGTTTATTATAATACTTTAACCTTACCAAGGCGGTCAACACTGAGATGCATAGACAATATAAACCTTAAAGCAGCTACAGCCCACAAACACGCATATTAAAGCAAAAAACAAAAGAAAAAATGCATTTCTTACCTTGGTTCACTGCATCCCCCACACCCCGTCACACTTGGCCAGTGCAGGTGAACATGTAGAAGGTCCATTCTCCCAAAGTTTATCAGGACTTCTTTATGTGACTTCCTCTGTACTCTAAAGCTTAAAGTGTAGCAAGGTAAAATACTTATTATTAATACTATTTTAAGTAAAATTCTGGATTAAAAATCCTCTGTACACAAAACTACGACTTTTATACAGTAACAAGATACCCCTTCCACCCCTGATTACTGTGTTGTCCTGTTGTCTTTCTTCAGGCTGTGGGCAGAGGGACATTTGGAGTTGTGTTCAAAGCCATATGGAAGGGAAAGGATGTGGCAATCAAGACCATCGAGAGTGAGAATGAAAGGAACGCTTTCCTTGTTGAGGTACTGTGAGCGCCTTTGTTCACGTCTTTGATCACAGTCATGTTAGTGCATCGTTTCTATATTTTCATACATTATAGGTCACAATATGTAGTGCAATACACTACATATTATACATACATATATACATATGCAGTGTAATACAGACAGACAAAAAGAGAGATGAGTATATGGGAGAATATATTCATGGTGATGTGTGTTCTTTGTGCACAGCTCCGCCAGCTCTCCAGGGTGAACCACCCCAACATTGTGAAGCTCTATGGCTCCTGTGACAATCCAGTGAGTATACAGGACCCAACACTGTCAGGCTCGTAGCTTGTGTATTCTCAGCGTATCGGTGTCCTCCTCTGAGGACAAATCACCCTCCTGAATGAATTCCAGAGCTCACCACAGAGGTTTCAGATGAGATTTGTTTCAGAAAGCATAAATGTGTGTACCCATTGTACTGTTTGTTGTCAGGAATCACCTCACTTGACAGCAAGGTCAGAGGTCAGAGAGGGACGTCAGGACTGAGCTCTTGTCCACTCTAAGTGGAACCTCCATTCATTTTCTGTGAACCACATGTGGTGACTGTTGAAATAACAAGTGTTATGTGTCAGTGGAGAAGCACTGATGGACTGTTTATGTGTGACATACACCAGCGAGGCAAAACCAGGCCAGTGACATGTGACAGTAATCTCTGTGTGCTATTGGGAGTGGTATCTTCACATTTATTGTGTTGAAATGCTAGTAGAACAGCACCTGCGAGATGTATAGCACTACAAATCAGCAGATGACACCGATGATGATAGTGAACTAATGTCATGTTCTATAAATGTCAGTGGAACTTTTGTGTTGAACAAAGTGAGAGAAAAACAAAACAAAACAAAACAAAACAAAACAAAACAAAACAAAACAAAACAAAACAAAACAAACCTTCAAATGCAGCCATCTTGAAATTAAAAGCCAAGTTAAAAAAAAAGCCTTCTACAGTCTTTGTTGTAGAAACAATGTCTCCATGCTCTCTGTGCCTTTCTGGAAAAAAAAGACCAAAAAGAGGAAGTAAAGCTAGTTTAAGTGCAATACGTACATTTCATTAAAAAAAAAAAAAAAAATGGAAATCACATTGCTTCCTGTTGAAACACAGATCATTCCCTTGTAAAACGTGCGCAAACTCTACATGAAAATATATTATACCAACATTTTAAAATAGTAAAATGGGAAATACAAGCCCAGAAGTGTTAACATGTAGCCTTCAGAAGAAAAGCCTGAGTGAATTTCACATAGGATCTTCATTATTCAGTGCAACAACACACACAATACTGCATGGAGAAAGTTACATTCTTTATGATGTTGTGATGCAATGTCCCACTCACTGAGATAAAGTCAATACAATGGAAGGACACAGTGAGTGTGTCAGAGTGGCTGTGTGGAAAACACTGAAGCATCAATAAACATAATGTGGGTTAAAAACATCATTATTTTTGCCCATCTGCTTATGTTGAGCAGGAACATCTTGTCAGCTACTGTAGCTGCCTCACTATCACGCTTTCACTAAGGTAACGTGGTGTGTGTTCTCAGGTCTGTCTGGTCATGGAGTATGCAGAATGTGGCTCTTTATACAACCGTAAGTCATATTATGTCTGTACAGTTTGATTTAAGATGATTGGGTATCAGGATCAACAACATAAGCTAGTAATTATAGTAATTGTTCATAAAGGAACTAGTCTTGGAAACAGTATAATTGTGTTCATTTTTTGTTTTGTTTTGTTGTTTTGTCATACCACGAGCATACATATCATATTATCTCATTCTTTGCACTTTTGCTTGTCACTTAAAGTGTTGCACAGCGCGGACCCGCAGCCCCACTACACAGCATCCCATGCCATGAGCTGGTGTCTGCAGTGTGCTCAGGGAGTCGCGTATCTGCACGCTATGAAGCCAAAGGCCTTAATCCATCGGGACCTCAAACCACCAAAGTAAGACTCTTTATTATCAAACTCCTAGAAGTTACACAGTCGGTAAGTGCTGTATGTGGACTGGGGTGGGTCATGTGACCTAAAATTTGTGTACCACTTTTTTTTTTTTTCTTAAGGTGATGGCATTATATCACTGTGTTACAAAAATAAAAGTGATACTCCACTTTTCACTTCATAAGCAATGTAAAGGAACATATCTTAAAAAAGAAAAAAGAGGTATAGGCCAGCATGTGTTCTTGGAAGGAGTAACCTGTCCCATAATGCATGTTCACGCAGCAGGCAGCAGCAGTTGCTTTCCTGTGGAGATAACATGAGGTCTGGCTATCTGAGAACATATTTTCTGTGGTCTCTAATCTCAGTCCACTGTGCTTTCAGTCTGCTCCTCGTGGCTCGTGGCACCGTGCTGAAGATATGCGACTTTGGAACAGCTTGTGATATTCAGACCTATATGACCAACAATAAAGGCAGCGCGGCCTGGATGGCACCAGAGGTGTTTGAAGGTGAGCCGCAAACACTGCTTTCACCTCTCATTCTGGAGCTCCAACCGGGAGCTGCTTCATGAAATGAGCAGGAACTAAATCTATGGGTTGAATGAAACATATGCACATAAGTTTGGCATGTACTCCTCAGGCAGTAACTACAGTGAAAAATGTGACGTGTTCAGTTGGGGCATCATCCTGTGGGAGGTCATCACACGCAAGAAACCCTTTGATGAGATCGGTGGCTCTGCGTTTTGCATCATGTGGGCTGTCCACAGAGGTGAGCAATCTCCTGCGCCAGCTGTTGTGATGATGTGCTTGTTTTGTTTTGTTTGTTGGTCCTTTTTTCCTGTAATGTGAAATGTCAATCTCCTGTAGCCATCCTCATCACTGCTTCAGGCTCCAGTCTATGTTAGCTGCCACCAGCATAACACACCTGAATCTACCACCAAAACTGTTGGGCTGCGCTTCATTGTGGTTTGCCAGTCCACAATCTGCTGCTCTCAGCTCACAAGCTCCAATGATCAGAGCGTTCACTGCACCAAATGGCAGAGAGCTGATGAGTGGACAAAGTCATACATCTCGTTCTTTAGGAGCTGGTGGACAAAACCAGTGCAAAAAAAACACCTGTGAATACTAGACATTCAACAGTTATCCTCCAAGACATTTCAAGGGGAAGAATTGTTGATGTGTGTGAGCTTTATTGTCTTAAGATATCAAGTTTTCTCTTGTTTTTGTTTTGTTTTTACCTGTACAAACATTTCCATTGGTCTAATCCTACCATGTTGAGTCTATTGGAGATCATTGTCGATATTTCTTTATTGAGTAGACCGTTTCTCCATCATTCAATCAAGCAGCCCAAATGGGTGGATGTTAAAAAATGCCCTGACACTGGTGCTGCATCCCATTTCCTCACCACAATAGTTGACTTTGTCTCCCTCTGCTGTTTGATGCTGGGCAGGTAGCATCCAATCAGCTCGTGTGAGCTTCTCAGCTGTCAACAGCTCTCTTGTTTTTATACGGGGGGCTCAGCGGGAGCAGTATGGAGGCAGTCGTCATCCAGTGAACCAAAAGAATGATGAAAGCTGCTGAAAGTCTCACAGAGCTGCAGACTGCCTGTCGATCCTTAGTAGCATCAGATGTACTAGCAGGGTCCAAGGTGTCCAGACATACTTTATTGTGAGATTGTGTCATTTACTGTGATGCAGGTACACGGCCTCCTCTGATCAAAGACCTTCCAGAGCCCATAGAGACTCTGATGACCCGCTGCTGGGACAAAGAACCCAGCCAGAGACCGTCCATGGAGGAGGTCAAAAACACCATGAGCAATCTCATGAAGGTACAGTCCCATGATGCACTGTGACTCCCCCTAAAACCACAAATGATCAGTTTTACATGTCTGTTTGTGTACAGAATAAACAAACAAAATATAAGATCAGTTCACCTCCCAACACCTGTAGAGGTCATGAGCTCTTTTTAAACATGCTGCTTGGTGTGTTTGGATCTTCCAGTACTTCCCCGGCTCTGATGAACCGCTCAAGCTCCCTCACCACTCTTCAGCCACAAGCTCAGGTAACTGCCAGCTATGCTCTTTATGCTAATGCACGATTGTTTCTGTCAACTTCAAGAAAATGTCTCGTCAAAAGCTGGCTCTGTGTGTGTTGGGAATTCCCTGTATGTTACTGCAGAGAAAGTGTTGTCATGAGTCCGTCTTGCTGTTTGCAGGCTCATATGCTGACTACACCATCAACAGTAACAGGAGTGACGACAACACAGAACACAGAAACTCAGTCGGCAGAGAAGAAACCCTGAAAAGCTTTGAGGCCAAATTTCCACTGCAGTTCAAGCCCTCGAAGGTAATATAACTATAGAAAGAGACCAAACTGTCAGGACTGTGCTTCCTTCAAGCCAGTTTGATCATTTCAACCTTTTTGTCCTTCCCCCTCAGACAGCCACGTTGCGTACTGGACTGTCCAGTCAACCAGGACGCTCCCAAAGTCCCACCCACTCCATCAGTCCTGTAACCACCACTAGCCAATCAGAGCTGAGGATGACTTTCAGTCCCACAGGTAGGGAGGAACAGCTGATACTGAGGCTGCAGTCACAGAATTATATCAAACATTTTACTGTTAGGAACCTCTGCCACCGTCCTTACACTCACTACAGCTGAGCAGCAACCTCACCTCAGAAGTGATCTTAGGAGGGCATATATCTTATATCTATATCGATATCGATATCGATATCGATATCGATATCGATATAAGATATTGGTGGTCAAAGGTCACTGTGACCACACAAAAAGCTTCACTCCATATATGAGTCTAGACAGGCATGGATGTAAACTGCGACTTGATTGGCTGAAGAGTCCTCCTTCAGCCCGTTGGGTTCATCAGGAGTCAGACCTCTCCAGGACCGATGCAGTCACAGTCAGAGCTTTGAGTGATGCTGCACTGACCGCATTGCACCACTGAGGGGCATTACAGTGCAGCCTACCAGTGTTAGTATCTGTGCAGGTGTGTGTGCTTTCTGCTGCAGGAGCTGTTTTACAGTGCCAATGACAGATGTGTATATGTGTGTCTTTAGCTACCAACGGTTTAGACAGCTCCATTCCCATGGCCTACCTGAAACTGGATCACAAGTTACAGGTGAGTTGAAAATATATGTTTGTTTGCTATAGAATTGTTGATATTGATAATGTAAGAATAATGATAATGTCTCATAGTTTTGTTGTTGTTGTTGTCTCATAATTTAGTTTTTCAGTTTTTTTTTTATTTTTTATATCTTCCAGTAAAATGGATCATGGGTCAGTAGAGCGCTTTGTTTTGGTCTGCTTTTGAGCATGATCACAGCTGTAGTGCGTCCTCCACAATACACACTATGTCCCTGCAGGGGAGTAGCAAGATGCATGCAGAGACACACCCACGGACAGTACAGATTAATGCTAACACATGCATGGAATGCATACATCATGACTCTAAGTGAAAGAAATACAAATATGATTTGTTACTGTGGTCCAGTTGTTGATGTTGTCTTAAATGAGGCTGGGTAGACCCTGTTCTGGAGCTGTGTATTCATCACTGAGCTTTGTGTGCTTTCAGCCTCTGGCTCCATGTCCAAACTCCAAGGAGTCCATGGCCGTGTTTGAGCAGCACATCAGGATGGCTCAGGAGTACCTCAAAGTCCAGTCAGAGATCGCTAACCTTGTTCGGAGGAAGTAAGTCAAGTCACATGTTGAACGTTATTATTTTTTCTGGATCTCTGTACATCTGTGTGTAAACAACAGATTTCTTTCTGAGAGATCGTTAGTAACCATGGTAACCACACGTCAGTACAGGGATTCTCCCTGATCAGTTCGAAAGTGAGGAGTTCAGACAGAGGCGTTGATCAGTTCCTGAGTGAAACATGGTGGCCACACAGTTACTTTCTCACTTTAATATTACAGTACACAATGGCTCTTTGTCATCCTCTTCCTACCTGTTTGTCATTTATGATACATGAGGTCCAGCTGCAGTTCTTTTGGTGAGTTCTCTGTAACACCAGAGATGAAGAAGAAACACGTCAGGTTCAGTTAAGCACTGTTGATTCTGCTGTCAGTCACCAGAGTTTGATTTCCCCCTGCGGGTCCTCATAGTGCTGCTGATGCAGCTGCTTGCCTCTGTGCAGGCATGAAGGCACCAAACCTTCCAACCTCGCTGCGATGCTGCACACAGTCACTGCACCCAGGTCCAGCCTTTATGCTATGCTAGGCTACGCTAACCATGTTCTGTCTTGTTACCGAGATGAAGAAAGAATAATAAGCACATTTCCAAAAAATGTTGAACTATTCTTTGAGACATGAGCCCTTTTCAGGCATTGAATACTTCAACATGCCTTGCTTCATGTGTCTATTAAAGGGATGGCTCCTTCACAGGAGACTCTTCCACTGATGTTCCTTATGCCTTATTCAGACATGACGGCACATCTTTATGGAATGAGCAGCGTGCTGTGTGATAATTGGCACAGAGAGAGAGGGAACAGCAGTGAGTTCAAAAAGTTGTGACGGCGCGGAAGAAGACAGTTTTTGGTTCCCTCTCAGGCTGTGTCTGATGAATTTTAAAAGGTATTGACGTGTCGAAGCCTTAATGAACATCATGAGTGTGAAGGACGCTTACCACTGCCTCTAACAGTGAAACCACAGATACATTTTCACATCAATTGCAACATTTCCTGTTATTTGATGGAGAATTCTGTTGCCTGCTGTACAATATCCAACAGTGAATGACAGGATGTGAAGTTGGGGCTCCTGTTCAAGTGAGAAAGAAATTGCAGTTCAGAAAAAGCAAAGTTGAAGATCATTCTGAAACAGGCTCACTGTTGCATAGTTTGTCCAGCAGAGAGTGTTGACAGGTTTACTTTTGCAGTCAAACATGTCCAGCTCAGTACACATGGTCGCAAACCAGGCCGGTCTGCTCTGTACTGATGACAGGATATAGATGAGCTGGTAGAGCTGAAGCCACACAAGAGTCTCTGATGGTCATTGTGCCATGTTTAAAGTAATAGGGATATATTACGGGTCCAACCCGGTAAGACCGCTTATCGCTTATTTCCAGGGTGCTTATTTAGACATGAGAGCGACTTGTTAAACTGCCGTGCTGATGACGCTAACAGAAGCTCCGTGCTGCTCTCTCTGTTTAGGCAGGAGCTGGTGTCTGAGCTGGAGCAGGACCAGAGGGAGCAGCAGACTTCATCCAGACTCATCCAGGAGCACAGCAAGCTGCTGGAGGACAACAGCAACCTGTCCACCCACTGCAGGGGCCTGAAGAGCAAACTGAGCCTGATCAAGAGCCAGAACCAGCACCACAGCTAGGCCAGGAGGCCGGACTGCAGCACACAGTCCACGTCTCCTCTGCTCATTGGACTCTGCTCTCCTCTGGACTGCCTCCTTCTCTGAGGATAAGAGGAGCTGAACAGAAAGTAGGGAAGCCCATCATCCTGAGAAAAGACGATTTAACTCCCCAGAAAACAACGGATCAACATTGGAACTCAGCTGTTACTGTGCAATTATAGGCTTTAAAGTCCAACTGAAATTCAACTTGAAATGAATAACGGTAAGGCAGCTATCAAAACCGGTTTTGGGGCATCTGAGGGAAAAGCGTCTAGTGGGCGTCTCCCAAGATATCGGCTGAGTGACAAGTGAGAGCTGTTTAATGGAAATTCTGGTATTTTTCCACCTGGGTGTTATTCTCTGAACGTGGAAGCTATTTAGCCTCACTTGCTAACATTACCACTGATGAAATCTACCTGGCGACTCTTTCACGGGTCTAGATGGTGGTGACAAATGACCAAACCGTCAAATTTCAGAGCAACAGGTACTCCTGTGACCAAACTTGTTTTTGGGAGTTACAGCTTTGACCATGTATGCACAGATTAATTTCAGTTCGACTTTAAAACAAACGTGAGCATGTTTTGTCGTCTAGAGGTGAATGAAATAATAGTAGCCATCACTTCTTCTCTGGGCGTCTGTGCATGTGATGGGGTTGACCGTAAGATTGACTAAAATGGTCATGGCAGTCTTTCGTGACAGTGTTGATCCAGTGGGACCAAAGAGATGATTTCCATTCAGAAAAAACATGAAGCTTCAGGTGTGGTGGGGTTAGAAGGTGACTTCTGTTTTATTGTTTTTTTCTTTTTTCAATTATTGAAAAGTAACTACAGTTGCGATGTGTAAATTCTTAGTATTATGTATTGCCTTTATCACACCCGTTTATTGTGTTTTATGAAAAGAGAAGAGGCACTTGGAGTGTGGGCGGTGTCATTTTCAACCAATTTTACTGTGAATGTAAGACTTGCCAAAGGAATTGAGCTTCAGAGACATGCTGCCTCGCAGCAAAAGAAAAGCGTTGTTGAAAGGCTGTTTGAAATGGAAATAAGTGTAGAATATTGACCTTTTTTATGTTTCATTTCAGTTTTCTCTCGTTACTTTTCACAGACAGTTATATTTCACTGAATTATACAAACTGGTATTGTGCACTGCACTTATTTGGATCAATGAAACCTTCTGCATGTGTTGTACTCACTTTAGTTTCTTGGGGTTAGTTTGGGATGAGTTGGTGATTAAATGCACTCGTTCAGATGTTGCCTTAGCATTGTTCTTATACATTTCATTTGTTCATCTCAGTTTATTTTACAATACTTTTAACTGAAGCCTAAGAAAGCCTGAAACGTTTCTCCTGTGATTTTAAAATGTACAGACTGCAATTATATGCTTTTAAAAGTTCAAAGCGTTTGTAGTATTTTGTCACTTGTCTTCATTTACAGTCATGCTTCTCTTCCAGCTTTGCTGTTTGTCTGAAGGCAGATTCTGTGTTGTGACTGTCAGCCCTTTATTTGTCACACACAACATGCACACACACGCCATGCATTGGTGAAATTCTTCCTCCGCTTTTGACCCATCCTGGTCAGTCCTTCCTCTGCAGCAGACTAGGAGCGGTGGGCTGCCAGCCGACCAGCACCTGGGGACCCAGTTTCCTTTTCGTCACCATTGGTCAGGTGGTGATCTTCTTGCATGTTTTTTAGAGGGGGGTTTCATTTTTATGGAGGATCCCCCAGGTGAACACGGGGAGAACATGCAAACTTCACACAGAAAGGCCCCTTTCCTCGAGATAAGGGCCAGTAGGCACCAAAGGCGTGGTGGAGGACACGCCCTCAGTGCCCACAGCATCCCAGGTGGGAATCGAACCTGAGACCTTCTAGCTGTGAGGGGACAGTCTTGCCACTGTCCCACCGTGCCACAAAAACAAAATAAAACACAGGAGAGTACAGCAGGCAAAATAGAGAGTAAAGAAACAGTGTCCTCACAGTTCAGCGTGCTATGAGCTGTGGTTGTATGGTTTTTCCCATGTATGGCCCAGAGCAGTGTGTGTTAAATGTGTGTTTTTTGCAGCATTAATTTGTGTGTTATTACACATAAATGCATGTTGTCCACCAGAGTGGACACATTAACCACTTCTTGTAAAGTGTGTCAAAAAGAATAAAGAATAAAATATCATTTTTCATGGCTAAAGAATGAAGAATGAAAGGATTAAAGTAGCCCAAGTGTTAAATAAGTCTTTGTGAAAGCAGCAGATGGCATGATTTCCTATCCTAAAGCTTTAACATGGTGCTCCTGGCTGACAGGACTGCTCTCTGAACGTACCATGTGCTGTGCTGCTGCTACTGATGTTGCAGTTGCAGGTCGGTCAGCGGTGACGGGGCAGCCAAGCTCACGGTGAGTCACAGAGAAACAGCTTTGTCTGCAGGACGGCAGCTAACCCTCCCACTCGTACAGCCAGCCTGTCCAGGCCCTGTCCGCTCAGCTCACTGTCATTCCTCACATTCCTGCAGCCTCCGTGCACAGCCAGTTAAAGGGCTCGTCTGTCTAAATACTGCAATTCAAGGGCAGTTTGGTGTCAGTTGGTCAGTCCATTAAACACTTTGGTCGAGAGCAAGTTATCTTAATGATGAGCACAATAGCTGTGAAATCTGGTATGAATACGCACTCTCAGAATGAACCCTTTTAACTTGTGGGATCCCTTGATCACGTTTCAAGCTCCATTATCAAGTCAAAGAAGCAATGGGATCAATAACATGCATGAACACACTGTAGACTTTCAGTGTGCCAAAGGGGTGAATCCTAATATGTTTTGGTGACAAAGTGACATTTTATCAAGAGCCACTGTTAGTCTAAAATGTCAGATTTCCACAGGGTGCAGGAGGACATGTCTCTCTCGCCGTTTAAAAGCCTATTATTGTGATTTTTTTTTGTTGTTAGAGATGTTAATACAGTGCCAGTCTCAGCTCCCTATCAATGAAACCAAAGGCACTTTAAGAAAAGAAAACACATAAATCATTTCAGCATAAAGTCCAGTCTCATTCTAAGGTGCTGTTAACTCAGTTAGTGAAAAATGATGCAAAAGAGTAGCATTTCATTTCGGCTGTTTGGTGAATCTGAACCCAAATCTATTCCAGACAATTTGACATCCCATGAGCTCTCTTGTGTCGCCACCTGCAGGACAGACTATACATTTTTGGCTTCACTGGTGGTAAGCAAGATATTTGTGAGTGTGTGAGAACCCAAAATATAGAACTGTGTAATTTTGAGGGCTTGTAAACAAAACACATTTAATTTTAAGACATCATGAGCCCAGACAAATTCCTGAGGTATTAAACATTTTGAAAAAAATCATGACATCTGAATATGTTTCCATTTATCATCTATACCTAATCTTCTGGGGGTTTGTGGGGGCATGGAGCCTACCACAGCTCACACTGAGAGGTGGAATCCACCTGGACCGGGTGCCGTCTATCACACCTGCAGGCAATTTACAGTCTCCGGTTAGCCAGAACACTGTGCCCCTTACTGCACAGCCGAATGCTTTAGCTTTATTTTCACAAAGGATGCTACCTAGACTCCTGAAAGCTTTGGCTATGTAGCTGATCATTTGAGTCTCATTGTCAAAAAAAGTGAAGTGCATCAGCCCTAATGTTATCAAAGGCAGAGCAAACAATACAGCAATAAACATACAGTGCCAGCTGCAATGTTAATATGTTTTATTTGTATCCCTAGAGAGGAAAAAATGCATGACGTACAGGTACAGTGAACGACTGTAAATCACTAACACTTCAAATCAAATTACAAGAATACATGGAAAAGCATGGATGCTGCAGTTAGACAGTAACAGATGGATCCAATGACTCGAAAACCGAGCATCCAAAAATATGTATTATCAACTTCTCTAATTTCATGCTCAGTTAAATTAACATCTTTAAACAGACCATTTAAGAAGATACAATTGGTTGAGGATAAGTTGGGAGTATTGCTTTGATTTGTGGGTAAATTGAAAAACAAATGAGGTGAAACAATTTGTCCCCAAAGCCCTTTTCATCGGCACCAGCCACAGTACAGCAGGTTATTGATGTGAGCAGTCATTTCCACTGGAGGTGTGTGTCTGGTTTCAGTGAAGGACCAGATTCACTCAAACGCAAGGCTACTGTTTCCATAGCAATGCAGTGGTTTTTATAGATCCCAGTACTCCCTTCAACAACAGTTTGACATGCTCTGTGGTAATTTGCTTTTACACACACACACACACACACACACACACACACACACACACACACACAGTGAGAGAGAGAGAGAAAGCTCCCGGATGATAGGTTGAACTGAATTTGAACCCTCTGTTATGAATGTCACACTCAGATATCATTTACCTTTTAAAGTTGAAGAGAAAACACAAGTGTGTGCTGGATGTGCTGGATCTGTCACTTCGCGCTGTTAGACCGTTTCATTGAGCTCGGCATGTCTGCAGCACTCCTACACTATGGTAAAGCAAGTTGGACATAAAACATCATTTTCTTTTGGAAAGTCGCAGAATGGTTGGACACAACCCCAAATCTGAGAGGTGTGGTGGGCGGGGTTTCCCAAACTATTCCACCACCCCATAAACACACCGGATTCTCTGCTTGAGCTGCATGGTCGAACAGGTCGAATTTATTTCTTTATTTTTCCAGAGGCATTAGTTCTCTGTCTATGTAACTAGATGCAGAGCTGATTTCCATACAGCCAATTAAATTGCTTCATTTAAACCACATTTATCTAAAGCGTCTGTGTTCTATCACAGTCTGCAACACCAGAGCCACTGACTCTGAACAACCACTCAAACGCATAAGCATTCGTTGCAGGCTAGATAACTAATTAGCTTGACGCATGAACCATCATTCTGGTCGTCTTCGATGCTGGTGGGGTCCTTACCACGGGTCACTGCTCATGCGTTAAAAGCTACAGCACAGGTTTATGTACATTAAGATAAGATGGAGAACTTTTTTTTGTTATTGTTTAATTTTAGTGAATTAAATAAATTATGTTTTCAATGTCATCAACGTTAAATATAGTCAGATATTTAGTTGTTTTCCATAATCTGAGGTAGTGACAGCGTGCTGATGAAGATCTATGATCATCTGTCATACACTCAATCTGGTATAGAAAATGTGCAAACATTGCACAATGTCCGGGGGGGGGGGGGTGAGACTGGGGGTTAATAGAGGCCAGTACCGAATTACTGGCCCGGGGCATCGCTGTTTGATGGACCATGTATTAGTCAAGTGTAAAATACTTGCTTGAGTGTGTCCATCACAGTAATGTATCTTGTTTAACTTACGCTTTTACAGCTGAAAGTGCCCATTCATTTTCCATCATTACCATCAGAGGTGGCTGCTGGACAAGGTTGCATCGCACAAAATTATTGAAGATTATCCAGATCTTTGCCTGCAACCCATGTTTATTCCCCCAAATTGAGTTGGTGCATGAGTTTCACTTTCTGTTTCTTAAATGACATTTAAATCGATTAGTCTACTGTACCCAGTCCTGCCATGATGAAGACACTGTCATTATTCTTTTGACCAAAATGATTTAAAATCCATTAGATCCATCCATTAGCTGGATGTTATCAAAAATTGTAAGAAGATGCCTCTCACGCACACAACCTAAAGTGCTACAGTACAAGTACCTAGTTTTTGTTCATTTTGAAGAACTGAGTGTCGTCTGAAAAGGTGGTTTCCGGCTTGTGGTGGAAAATGAGCAGTGGCTCTGTGGTCCTGACCACAGCAGAGAATCTGTTCCACCACTGCAGGGCCACAACAGAGACCATGATGAGTGGCTACAGGGTCCTCAGAGAGACGGGGCAGTTTAAGGTTAGGAATTCCTTTATTTGTCACATTACACACAACATGCATAGTTGAGGAGGGAAACTGTACACGCCATGCAATTGTGAAATTCTTTCCTGCTTTTTGACCCATGCACGGTCAATCCTTCCTCCACGGCAGACCAGGAGCGGTGGGCTGCCAGTCGACCAGTGCCCAGGGACCCAACTCTCATTTGTCACCATTGGTCAGGTGGTGATCTTCTTGCATGTTTTTAGTGGGGGTATTTTTATGGAGGATACCCCAGGTGAACACGGGGAGAACATGCAAACTCCACACAGAAAGGCCCCTTATTCTTCCTCAAGCAGCAGGCACCAAAGGCATGGTGGAGGACATGCCCCCAGCGCCCACATCGGTATTTTAACCGGGGACCTTCTAGCTGTGAGGCAACAGTGTTACCACCGAGCCATCAGTTTGGGAACTGATTCTCCAGCAAGTATTATGTGTGTATCTAAAGCTTGATAGGTCATGTTCCTCTGTGACATAGAGTTCCATTATTGTCTAGAAACACTTAAAAACACATCAAGGAGCTACATTGTTGCATGTTAGCGTGTTCCTTTATTATCATGAACACCTCAATCCCACCTACACTGGCTGTGCTGCCAGGAATACTCACCAGAGCACCAAATGTGAATTAACCTGACAATAATCCCCAGCAAATTCATTATTTCCTCCTGTTTGAGGAACATTTTGGTCAGCTGTTTTGGAAATTACTTTATGATCAGTAGATTATGAAATCTACTTTATGTAGGAACCAGAGCTAAGAGGCACAAACGGGCTAAATATAGAAAAAGAGGCGGCTAATCCTATGGATTTTAAAGCGGCCATTTGGCTGACACTTCTCATGCTCATAGACTGGGAGCAGTGTGATGGTCAGTGTCTTGCTCAAGAACGCTTTGAAAGGTGGACAAGAAGAGCGGGGAATGGGAGCACCAACTCAACCAGTAACGACTAACCTGAGCTCCACAATTTGAGCACCTTGTAGTAAAAATGCAGCTTATCAACAATGAAGTGAGGGGAGTCAAGGGATGATACTGTTGTGTTGTCATTGACAATAGCAGCTTCAAGTTAACTCATGCTAACACGAATCATTTCTCTGTATCAAGAAATACAGAGCGTCCTCTGAGGTGCATGTGCGCCTTCAGGATGCTGCTACCAGCTGTCTTTTCTTTGTCGTTCCACCCCTATCAGGCTACCCATGGATCCATCCCTGAGAACATCACGTCCCCCGCTGAGCTGATGTTAGCTGCCAGAGGAGCTGTACAAATCAGTTCTGGCTATTTATAACATCTTGACATTGAGAGTGTGGGCTGATCTGAATCCAGCCGCTCAGAATGAGGCCCAAGAGGTGCCTGTCTGTGGCAAACTGATAAAACGTAACAGCTCTGCCAGCTCCTGCAGGATTACACTCCGTATTAGAAACCATATCGTACCTACTGTCCTGTTCAGAATGGCCTCAGCACACTGCAAAGCCGGTTGTGATTTGATTTTCATTCAAGCAGGAATTACTCTGAACTTGATCCCATTCATTCGTCTTGGTGTCACAGTCTGATTTTAATAAAATTTACATGTCTTGTGAGTTCAGTAACTACCTGATTATGGCATTGCATAGCTCAACATATTATTCTTAATTGTTTAAATTCATTAGCAGGAAAAAATGAAAGAAATGAAACAAATCAAAATCAACATTTGCTGGTTAGAGTTAAAAAAAATGCTGAGTGACTCAGGTACTACACAGTTGAGTCAAACCTGAACCTTGTGAGTTTTTTTTCCCCGTTGTCAGATAGAAGACCAGAGTCTGGAGCAGGATTTGGGGTGAGTGAGGTAACTTCAGGTTTGTTACAGCTGTGTGTTCCCTGTGCTGTCTGTCCCTCTTCCTCTCCCGTCCCCTCTCGCTCTGCCCAGGTATGCTACATCTGATGGCTGAAAGCTCCTGAGGCTGCTGGTGTGGATCCTGCTGGTCTGGTCTGGGTCAGCCTTGATTTGGTATCTTGGTTGTTTGTATGTCTTTATGTTAATATATTTCATGGATTTGGTGGTTTTAAAGGTGTCTTTCTGTGGCTAAGTTGGGCCAGTGATGGATGCTTTATTTCTCACTGAGGTACATCGCCACAAACTTGATATAACAGATCAACATGTATAAAAGCACCACCTACTGACCAATTAATTCTCTTGGAAAATGGCATCACCATTTGTAGAAGATCTCATGGAGCTTGGTGCACAGATGATGAGAGGGTCTCTTAAATGGCGGCAAAGCCCCTTGCCTTTCCTTGATTTTTTTAGGTTTAGCCTTTGTGTACTGATTTCATCCAATAACAGACTGATTGAAGCACTAAAGCCTTGCACTTGTAACATATGAAAGTAAGCCATAGCACTTTAAATTATGTTTTTAGGTTTATTATTTACATCTGTTTGACCCTGCCAGCATTGTAGCTGAAAGAAAAGGGCTAATTGTCATACCAGAATAATACATCTAAGCAACACACTAATTTAATGGAATACATAAATGTAATTATAGTTAAATGTACCTGTACCCTAATGATGGGGCACCTATGTGTAACTTGTGCTTTCACACAGTCTATATTATGTGTTGAACTTCTTCATATTCATCTAATATCATAGTTTGCTCTTCATTTGTAAAATATGCATAACTACATGTTTATGATTTCTTATATACTGTACTGCACCTTAAACGTGAATGTGCTCATGGTAAAATTGGGAAAACCTGGGTTGCCTTACTGAGCTGATAACCACTGTCATCGTGTGACTGCTTAGATTGCGGCTGTTGGAGTAAGATCTGATAACTAAAAGATATCCTGGGTATGTTGACCTTGCATCGCAGTACAGGTCCCAGTTTTTCCCAAATGTTTGGAGCCCTGACACTCTTTGGATGCTGATCTTATGCTAGTGATGGCTGCAAACTGATGCTTGCCAGGTAATCTTGCAAAACTTGTTCATCATTTTAGATTCTTGTGTTAGCATGCTAACATGAGCTTATTTGCATTAAACACAGAAGCTACTGATGAGAATTTCACTGGTTTTGCAGTTATTCAGACATAAACCAAAGCATTGGACAAAATGAAAATTTGAGCTTCCGATGGTGCTCATGGTGTTGATGGTTCATCCTCTTGGGACCATGATTGTCGCAAATATTGGAAGTTTTACAAAAATTGGTGAGGAAGTGTTCCATCATGTTTGGAGTTGAGAAGCTCCATTAGCACCTGTGCAGGTAGCTGCTAGCTAACCAGCTGACCAATCATGCTCACAGGGGCGGGGACTGTGGACAGGCAAGCCAGGCATTTGCTGGAGCCCCCGGGCCACTAAGGGGACCCTGGCCACTTATTTACAACAACAATTATTGATAGGCCTGGGCTTTCAGGGACCTCTGTTGGTCCCTGGACCTCACTTTGAGAACCACTGATCTATTTTTTTCAGTATTCATCTCAAATGTCCCAGAAATTGTACATTTATGTGTGCAAAAACCAAATTTTTGCAGCGTGCACAGGTGGGGTGGGGGCCCCATGGATTTCTTCCTTGGAGCCTCAAGAGACCCTAGCAACGCCACTGCACGCTCACAGACCCCTCTTACCCCACAGACCACTGCAGCCAACACAGCAGACTGCAGCAAAAGACCCTAAACATAAAGACATTTTTATTTTTCATGCTGCTGTTGTCTGTCATTGCACTGATTTTTGAACTTTTATTGAACTTATAGAGCTATTGCCAAGAGGGGAATGTTCACAATATGATAAAACCAGCGTGGGCATTAACATGAACCAAAACACCATCAATTAAAACGTTTTATTAAAAGACAGCCAGTTTAACTGAACCAGGGATAAGAAGAATAACGCTGTGCTTCCAAAGCAATGGAAACACCAGGAGGACGAGCTCTAACTCGCACTGCATTTGCAATGAAACACTGGTGAATCTGGTCCCTTTCGTCAGATAAACGTCACCAATCTCTCATAAGAAAAAACACTTTTATAATTCAGAAACTTAAGTTATGATTTAGAACTTTCTTAGAGCAGAAGGGGATGCTATATAGTAGTGGTGGTTTGTCATTCGCCGTGTTATTGTTTACTTGTGCTTTCCAAAACCAGAAACTTGCCAAGCCTGGCTTCACATACTGCAAATAAAACCAATTTAACAATTTCATCCTGAATACTACAATGAAAAACAGTACCAACGTTTGTAGTATGTAGTGGGTGGTTCTGAATACAGCCATTGTATCCCAGCTGAGTTCATCACTTTTTCATGTCCCATGGAAACAAATTCATTGTCTTCTGTGCTACTTCCAGCATCCTTTGGTGTCTGGCTGTGTTGTGAGTATTTGCAGCACATGTGTTGTCAAACTGATAAAGATGTTTTGTTCAAGTTTTCTTTGTTACAGTGTGTTGAGCCAAAGGGCTTTTCCATACCATTTTATTTGTCACAGCAGGAAAAGCTTGGGTGTTACTAATAACACTGATGATTGCTCTGTTCTATTCAAGCGACAGTGTGACAGTGAGTCAGCGTGAATGATACAGGACCCTGGAACAGAAGCAGCGAAATGGAATTCAGACATCATTGGCCAATGCCTGTCCTCCTGTCACATGTCAAAATGCCTGACATGAGAAGAAGCAGACAGTCTGCACCTCTGTGAAGCTTTTTCAGTGTTAGTGGGCAAAGCGTTTTCCTGAGGCATGGCCAACCAGGATCCATGATCCTATGCACCCCTACTACTGCTTTTGGCTATGTGATTAATTCATAGAAAAAATTCTGACTGGTAGAAACATTTAAAATGAGACTACAGGAGAGGAGAAAAACTTCAGAATGAGTCCCCTTTCATGGATTTGTTGTGTTTGTGTTCTGGGGGTCCTTGTGGACCTGCCGAGGCCTCCAAGAGGGATGTCAGACATTTCTGAAGAGCTTTCAAGGTTCTAGTTTCCAGCTAGGTGTCCTTGAGGGTGCTTTAAAGATCTTCAAAATAGATTCATGTCACAGTTTTGATTAAGTTATTTTGCTTGTTGTAATCAAATGCTTCAATGTCAAGAATTTATAGTCAATAAGATTAATCAGCAACTGTTTTAATCATCTGTTAATAATTTCAGCCAGTTTTCAGGCAAAAATGCATCTGGTGTTTCTTGATGATAACAATAATAAGTGCATATCTTGGGTTTTAGTCTGCTGTTTGGACAAAACAAGGCATTTCATTATGTCACCTCGGGCTCTGGGAAATTCTCATTGGTATTTTCTACTTTTTCCTGACATTTTATGGACGATTCATTGATCAATTGAAAAGTAATCTCCCATAGGTTATTGTGCACTTCAATAACACATCATCCGGAAATGTATGTGTCTGCTGAAATGCCTACATGTGTGATAAAATGTGTAGTAGTCCAGCATTTGATGACAGAGAGCGGCAATTTACGGAACACCTCGGCTGCTTCTCGTCAAGGCGAGGCGGGGGGTTCATCCTCGTAAGAGCAGGGGGGCTTGGCCGTTGTTGTGAATGAGGGCCAGCATGACGTCAGGAAGCCAATGTCAACAATGCAGCTCCTAGAGGAGAAAAGGCGTTTCAGCCTAACACTCACACACACACGGGAGACTCGGCTGCCACACACCGACTGATGCCTCCGGTCCAGTAACGGCAGCGGGTCTGGCTGAAGGAGCGCTGCGGAGATAAAACACGATGTGGACTCACTGTTGTTTCTGACGAGCTGAACGCAGACGAGCAGGAAAAACGGGTAAGTCGGTCCGCGCGTTACCGGGATGATAAGCAAGCGCTGGGCTTTACTACGCCTGGATAAAGCAGAGCCCCTTGTCAGCCTTGGATTTGCCTCTACTAATCTGTCTGCTCGCTCCGGCGCTCCTCACTTGTTTGTGTTGTAGACATGCTGCGTTCACCGCGCTGTGTGTCCTACCTGAGTTGGTTTAGACGCCGGGGTGTTAGCTGGGATGGTGTGGTCGGCGGCACGTTTTAGCTAGGTGTTGTGCCGATGTGTGTTTCCCTCAAAAACGTGTTGGTCTTCGCCTCGGTATTACGCACAGCCCTGCCGAAGTGTGTCTGTGTATTCGGGCTGTTTAAGCTCACGTTAGGTTGTTTGTTTTGCCGACGCTAACTTTTCAAAAACCGCCGCAAAAGGGCAAACACAGTTCACGTCATTTGAAAGCACGGATAGTGACAGTAGCATTGACAGTGATACGGCCACGGTGCCGACCAGCCCCGCGCGCGGTGTCAGAAGGAGAGACCGCGCGCGTCCGTTCATTCTACAAGGAAGTTGTCGGTCTTTATATCAGTAAGCTCGCCATTTATTAGCCAGCAACATCCCACTTGTATAACCCTTTCCCTGACATCTATCTTTGGAGGAATAAACGGAGGGCACATGTTTTGCACGGGAGACAAACGCTGCCACGGTCGGGGCTCGCGCTCCTGTCACGCTGGGGGAGGAAGGGAGCTGCTGAGGGACAAAGGAGCCAGCCTCCCACCCCCCTTATTCCCGCCCTCAGACGCTGAGCAATCGCTTCAGTAAACACCTACGTCGGAATAAAGGAGAAATTCCTGCTTTTATATGCATTTTATCTTAAATTCTGCTCAAACTAGGAGAATTTATGCGTCACTATTAGCTGTGCCACTGGCCTTCACCTAAAAGACAAATCGCGACCTTAAAGGTCTAAAATACAGTATGAATCAGTGAGGTCTTCTTTTCAGGACAGGTTGAATAAATGTATCAAGGAACAGTTAGATTTTCATTTAACACCTTCAATCTGTGCCTACATATGAGAGGAGTTAGTGGCTGTTTGTATGACTTCTTGAAGCCATTGTGATCAAGCCTTGTTGTGAACAGATTAGCTCTTTGTTATCCTTCCTACGAAGCCCCTCTCTCCCCTCTACCATCTTCTGTTTCTCCTCGAACAGGAAAACGGCAACATCAGAGTATTTTCAGTTCTGGGTTATAATGGGTGTCTGTCTGTCATGGTTTAAATGCAATTCAGCTGAATGGAGCGGATGAGAGGTGACTGAGGACAATTAAATATTTACCACCACCACTTGTGCTGCAGACGAGTTATCTTGAGCAAAGAGGACTGAGACATTCCTGCTTTTCTGTCCACATTACGCTCTCATTTGTCTTCTTATATTCATAACTTAAAGGGACCATTCACTGAAAATACAGGAAAGTTAAAGGTGCGGTGCCGGAATTGAACATGTAATCAAATGTCCGTTCCGTTCAAGCCTTTGCCAAATGAGTTCACACAATTCTGATTAAGCCTGTCACCGCCGGGTAAATCTCTCTGTTTTTCAGAGTTTTTAAATTTGGGTCTGTGGTGGCGTTCCCGCCAAGCTGCACCGCCAGTGATGTGTTTTTTTTTGTCAACCAATGAATGGCTTGCCAGAGCTGCGGAGCGGAGCAACCATAGCTACAGCGTAGGCTACAGCAGCTAGGAATATGGCGGAGCTTATCATCAATATGTCAGCAGTGTTTGTGTAATTACTCCCACTACCAGAGGGGGGAGACAGAAATTCCACACTGCAGCTTTAAAGAGACACCCTGATTTTATACATCACGTCAGTTGACTTGTGATGTCCAGAATGAAGTCATATTTAGGGCAAGGCCACTTTGATACTTACAAATTTATTGAGGCATTGTTGCCAAAATGTAGGGCTTGTAGGTCTTTAATGTTGTGAGTCCCAGGGACGCAAGGGTGTGTTGAAAATATGTCTGATAATTAAATATGAAAAATCACAAATCTGTAAATACACTGCAGACGCACAGCGAAATGTCAATATTAATGTTACTTATAGAAGGGAAGCCAAAAAAAGAGTTCTGAGCTTTCAAGTTTCATCAGGAGTCAACAATAAGAACATCAAACACATCATATTTAGGAAAGTATTTTAAGAACATGCACACAAAGCTGATAATTAGCCTGATGAGCCACTGTCAGTTGTCAATACAAACACACATTATAATGCTGTAAACCATTAACCGATCCAATTACTCATAATGACTCAGTGGCTCACAACAATGCTAATACTTCATGTAGCGTCATTCTTTTGGATTTTAACGCAGGGCGCATACCTATTAACATCACTGGAAATCAAATATTACTGAATGCCGTACACAGATAAGTGTTAAGTCAGATCTCACTTGTGCTTAACACAAAACGTTAATTGTTAGCTGGCAGGGTAGCTGTTTCTTTTTATGGACCGGGTGAAATCTTGTGTGACTGTTGATGTCCAGCATGATGATGGAGACGCTGGGAAACATGAGTTTGTTTATTTGCATTGCATGTAGTTTTAAATGAGGAAATCCGCAACTTTCTTTTAAGAGCACATCAACCAGTTCAAGACAGGCCATGCCTAGCTGGCTGTGTGGGAGAAGGGACATTCCAGCCGCACGCTGGGTCATCCTCGGACGGGCCGTTTGGCTGTGGGATAATTCCTGCCCTGCGATACTGCCCGTCGCGCTAAAGCAATGACATTACATAATGTCTTCTGTGGAGCTTCGTCAAGTCTGAGAAAGTAACCCCAATGATGTCATAAGGGTTATCTCTTCCTGGGCTTGGAGACTATAACTTTATTTGTGAACCCGTGTTACTAACTGGGGGTGTGGACTAGGAGAGTCAGACCAGATATGTTCAGACCCACACTGGGGACTTTAAGTCTTGGCCTCTACTGTAGAGATTTTGACAGTATTTTCTGAAACATTGTCTCTTGCAAGTCCCTGAACTGTGTGGAGGTGCAAGCTGCAGGAACGCCCCTTTAAGTTTCTCTTAAGCAGAACTCTAAAGCAAACCAGTGTGAACATGGATACAAATAGGAGCACCGACAGTACCTCCCTGTCACTCCTGATACTGCCATACATGCCACCAATGTAAGAATAAACAAAAAACAGCACTTAGTACATTTAATTTGAAATGACTGGGAATAACTAAGAGATATTGTGTGTGCTTAATTGACTGTGGCTTTAGAGACAAAATTGAGCCCAAAATTGAGAATCACCAGATTATTTGGACGCATAGTGAAGACTATGAGTATATGCATGCATATATATTTTCTCTGTTGCTGAAGTGGAATTTATGACCAGATGGTTCAGGATGAACAACTATGGGGTCATTTGGAATTCTCCTCTGGGGACCATGAATCTCTACCAAGCTTCATGGCAGCTGGCCAGTAGTTGTTGAGATATCGTGCTGTGGACTGAAATGCAGGATAGGTGGGCGGACTGTGGTGCAGAAAGATGTTTATGTATGAAACCCGCAAAAAAGAAATCTTTCTCCAAGAATCTACTCAAGTAAAATAAATAAAAGTCAGTTCTTTTCCACATTTCGGTGGTGTGATGTGACTGAATAAATGTGGTTTAAGGATGATTTAAAGAAAATGACTAGAGCATGTTTGAAGACAGGAAACACAGTGCAGTTTAGATAAAGGCAGGATTACAAAATGAAAGCGGCAGCTGATCCAAACAGACTCAGAAGATGTAAAACTATTGTCTTTTGTGCTGTTTTCAGTTGAGTATATGTCAAAAAGGATTAGCAAATGACCACATTCGCTTTTATTTCTGTTTTACACAGCATGCCATCCTTTTTGCAATCAGGGTTGTAGGAGGACCTGCAAAACTCTGACATTCATTTTGCTTTGCTTATGTCTGCAAACGTCCGTGTGCTTCAACTACACGTGTGCCATACCTATGCACATTATACGGATCTGCTCGCGGACCTGCTGTCCACATCTGTTTTGGAGCATAAGAGGCACACCGCCTCCATCACTGACAACACAGCTGTAGGCGAGCCATGAACATGAAACTAGGAACGAGAGGAACGTGAAGAGAAGAATATGGAGCATGTTTGGAACTCTGTGCTTTTTCACACCTTTGCACACCTGACCAGTCACTGTTTAAAGCAGGCCTTCCAGTCAGATTGTCAGTTTTGGTACTGTGAGTATGCTTTTTTCTTTTTAGAAGGTCTGAGTCTGCATGTCTGATCATCTTTGTAACCACCTTTACAGTAGGTTAACAGCCTTAGGTAAGCATAATTGGCAAACAGAGCCTGTGTGAAAGCAGACGGTGAAAACGGTGTCTTTTCATATGTTCGCTCGGTATATCTGCAGTCTAACAAAGAACCTTTGTTGCGAGTTATCACCTTTTCCTCATCCTTCCTGTCAAAATACCCCAAAATCTTAAGAAATGTTAATCGTTAGGGTGATGTCACTGTTTTAAAGGGGTTGAACACACTAGCGAGTACTTGTCGTACCCACAGTCTATTTTCATCCTCACGCCGTCATCAGAGGACATTCTCACTGAGGGATGTGTGTGTGCGTGCTTCACAAATGTCTGTACTATGTGTCAGTGTTTGCTCTATTCCTTTATGTCCCCTGTATGCACTTTTTATTGTGTGCGTACACACACACATGACAACAGTGTGAAGTGAAGTGAAGTGAAGCACAGGACCGAGCGAGCTTCAGTTTTCTGTACATTCTGCTTTTCCTCAGCAGCACAGTGAAGAGCCTGGAACAGTGTCTTACTTATTGCCCAATTTAGGTATTACACACAAGTAAGGCTTTGTGAAAAACTAATCTTGAAGTCAAGAAATCTCTTCTTTTAAGCTTTTAAAGGGAAAAAAAACAATGCTTTCTCTTTCTGCCAGGAACATCTCTTTGAGAGTCTTTTAAGCCAAACCTCCCAAATCAAACACAGAGCCCTGTCGTCATCCAGGTTCTTCTACATTGATGGGAGTGGACTGAATTTCCACTTTTTTAATTCAGCCTACTCACTGCAGTGTGGAAAATTATGTCGTTCAGAACATATTTAAAAGAGAACATTTTGGAAAATAGAAATCAAAATAGAAAAATCTGATATGAAAAAGTAAAAGTACAGGTTCTTTCAAAATTGTCAAGGGTTAAAGTATCATCAGCTTAAGTCTACTATTCCTGCAGATTTTCATATTAAAAGTCCACCAGGAAAAGCTAGAAGGTTTTTAATGTGAAGACAGCTGTTAGGTGTTGAGGTATTGACATTAGCTTTACAGCAGCTGGAACATGAATTGTCAAATGGGAGAAGCAGTGAATGAAAAGCGTGTTTCAAAAGATACGAAAAAGAGCAAAGTGTTCTCAGCAGAGTGGTAAAAGTAGTTCTAACAGAGAGAGTCTGGAAATGTACTTTATGCTGAATTTATCCAAACAACAGGTAAACATGAAGGACACGCTGAGTCTGCATTAATCAGGAAACAGGGCACATGAGGAACAAGGAGGCGCGGTGTCATAGATGCAAAGCACCTTCCATATAAAAGCAGGATGGCACGGAGGCATTGTGTGACTGACCCTGGATCAGTGTGTGTCATGCCTTACAGTGACCACTAGGGAGCAGATGGACTAACCTTGACCGGCTGGATGAATGAAGTGATGTAAAAGCGACCTGCATCCCATCAAACATCACAGCAGCATGTGTATGAACACGGCATGAAAAAGGACAGGTCACCGCTGCATTATCGTGAGACAGTTTCCATGACAGCATGTAGCGTTTGATTTGCTAAACCACAACAATCACAGTTCAATAATGAAGAGGGCTCGTTGTCTTCCTCCCTGTTTTTCTTCTTCTCTGCTTCTGTCTGTCTGAGACCATCTGAAGACTGTTTGTGTAAAACTGATACATAATTCACACTCACAGCAGTGTGTGTGCGTGCGCGCGTGTGTGTGCAGGTGAAAGGAACCGATCAAGGGCAGACTGTGTGTGTGTGTGTGTGTGTGTGTGTGTGTGTGTGTGTGTGTGTGTGTGTGTGTGTGTGTGTGTGTGTGTGTGTGTGTGTGTGTGTGTGTGTGTGTGAGAGAGGGAGAGAGAGAGAGAGAGAGAGAGAGAGAGAGACTGTGTGAAGGTGATAAGTACACACTGTCCCAGGAGGCGTAGCACAGCTCGAGGGCAGACAGAGGAAACTAGATTCAGAATGTCTTCTGGATCTCTTTCTCTATCACTCTGTGTTTCCATCTTTCTTTTTTAATGTCCATACCTTCCTCTTCCTTGCTCTTCATAATTTTTTCTGCTCTGCACACTCCCTCTTCACATTTTTATCACCTTTAGCTCAGCAGTGTCATTCTGAACAATAGGTGTGTGGTTGGTGTGAAGTGGAGGTTTCTGTCTTGACCGTAGACCGTAGAAAACATGGACGTAGTCTTCATGAGGCCAGGCATAGGTTTCTGAACTGCCCTTGTGAAGCTCAGTGACTCTGGCCATCGCCATCTTGGCACGGCCTGACTCCACCAAACTGCTGGCTAATCCAAAAATGGGCAAAGGGGTGGAGCGTGGGTGTAGTTGAAGCAGGCTGAATCAAGCCCGGTTGCTGAAACCTAGTGGCTAGCTGTTGCTTAAAGCAGCCAGGTCCAAGATTAGACATAAATTTAAGCCTAAACGCCCGTATAGTTGTTATGAACAGGAAAATTTACAATAGAGAGCAAAATCATTTTGTACCAGGCTGTAAACATGTTTATTTCTGCTGATGAATATTGTAATATGGTGGTCTATGGAGATTGACTTGCTTTTGGAACCAGCCCCAAGTGGTCATTTGAGGAACTGCAGTTTTTGACTTTATTGTTGGCTTTATTTTTGACCTCTGGCTAAATGCTAATGCTAATAAATGCTAACATTAGCATGGTAACATGTTGACATTGACAATGCTCATGACATGCTAATGTTTAGCAATCATAATGTGGCACATTCACCATCTTAATTTAATGCATTAGCTTGCTAGCATTTGCTAATTAGCTCCAAACTCAAGGGTGCTGCCGAGGCTGATGGGAATTTTATTCATTTTGCAGATATTTGGATGAAACTAGTATTGGACAAATTTCTTGTCCCGGTTTTGCATTCTTTTTTTCCCCTGGTTTTACTTGAATCATTTCTTGAGGTGTTATTGTCCATTAATTCACAAGAAAAGATTTGAGGAAAATTTGGAAACTTCAACATACGTTTGTGTAGCTGAAATATGTTTTGGCCTTTATGAATCTGTTGCACAACCCAGTGATTCAGATCACCGTTTCCACAGTTAACACTCCATACACTGTTGTCAAGATATCAAATTTGGCCTCCACTACATTGCGCTTCCCTCATTGTCTTATCAGACAGTCGACCAATGTGCAGCAGAATATTCCAGAACATTTCTTTTGGTTTAAGATTGACTTGGCCTACATGTTGGAAAGAATACACAGCTGCCTTTTTTGTACTACTGCACATTCAATATTTCATGGATCCATCTGTTCACACCTCGCAACAATGAAAAGTGTCACCAGCAGCAAATTTGTCATGGCAGAAAACCATCTTCTAATCCCAGTGCGAGAGATGGCGTTCCTGACATTAAAGCGCTTCATCGAACGCCAAGCTGCTGCCATGAATTTGTGTCTTGGAACAGATTTGAACAGCCATTGTTTGGACTTCTGAGAGACACACTGAGAATTCCTGATGAGGAGACAATCTGTCCACAAGAATGTGTTTGTATCCTCACAGCGCTCAGGATGTTACTGTAATGAGATGATGATATGTCGAATTTGAACAGCTTACCCGTTTTAATGAAGTGCAGTTTTCCAAAAATCCAAGCCAAATGACCAACAACAAAAGTCAGACATGTCTCTGCACCACTCTCAGCTGCCCCTGCCCAGGGCATTGTTGGCATTTCTGGTTTATCTGGTGCATAACCTTGTCAGAGATCTGGCGACCCATCTGGCATGGCTGGCGGTGATTGGTGCAGACAGGGGGGCAGATGGTGAGATGATGGTCAGCTGTTTTGGGCACTGCTTAAATCCACGTATTCCATGTAGGGGTTGCTAAGCTAAAGCTAAATCTGTTGTTTAGCTTGCAGAGCGTCTCATCAGAGGGACAACGCTAATGGAGAATGAGAATAAAAGAAATGAGGAGGTGTGCGGAGGAAAGCAGGCAACCTGCTGAGAGAACAAGCAGATACATGCTCTGATACTTGACTGCCTGATATTTTCCTGTAAGGTTGCAATGAAAAATAGTCTTCATATCTGTATCCCCCTTACGTACCACAGCAACTTTCTTTGCTAAAAGGCTATTTTTTTTATTCCCTTACGTACCACAGCAAAGAAAATTGCTGTGCTACGTAAGGGGGATACAGATATAAAGACTATTTCAGAATGTGTCGAGCTACAATTGTCGATTAATTAGTTAGACATTAGAAAATGAATCCTCAACAACCGTTACATTTGAGTTGTTTCTGTTGTTTAACCAAAATGCCGCTCAGTTGTTAAGATGTGAGGATTTGTTGCTTTTCTCTGTTTTATATCATCGTCAACTGAATATCTCTGGGATTTTTGAGTGCTTGGTGGACAAAACTATATATTTGAAGATGTCACCTCGGGCTCTAGTAAACTGTAATGGACATTTTTCACTACATGAAGGCAAAACGTTTGATAAACAAATTCTACAGATGAATCGGTAATGCAAAAAATTCTAAAGTATAAACCCGTTGTAGTATAAATGCCTGCAGCCTATTCATGACAGTGCTAAATTCCATTCAGGATGAAGACTAAAACTGTGCATATCTGCACAGTCTTTTCACGTGATGCACTGTATAAAATAGTTTTAGAAATCTCAATCTTTTGGCCCCTGGCTGGAGCTGCAAGAGCCTGATTTTCACTCTCACAATTAAACATAAATACTTCACAATAAAGGATACAATATGTAAGCCCAGCTACAATTCCCATGAAAGGAAAAACAAAGCTAGCTCAATAAAATAAGCGTAACCATAGCAGCAGTGGTCAATCAAAGAACTGAGGTGCTGTTGTTTATGGCCATACGTTGCATGCCGCCATCAGAGTTGATGCAAAAACACAAATATGTGTTGTGGTAATGAGAGTTTGTAGTGTAGTCGGCCTTTTTTAGCAACCTACCAATGGCTGACCTTATTTGTAAACTTGCATTTGCTGAGTGGTGGGTGCTAATGCATATGTGATGTAATCCTTTGTTATCAAATGAACAAATAGCTGCAGCAGCTCTAGTAGACAGGGAATCCTCCCAGCGGAGCAGCAGGAAGGAAGCTGGTTGGAGGGTGAGCTCCCGAGTGAATGAGGTTCACTCTTGGAATGCATTCAGCCCCATGCGTAACACTGTCACCCATTCACCAAGTGAACCCACTGAACCCGGGGAGACACGGGGGAGGGAGGGGTCCATACTAAAACTCCCAGCATGACATCACCTCCATCTCTGCTGCTCTCTAGATTAAGTGTAGTGCTGATGCAGAGAGGATGACAAGTGTTGTTTTTAAAATGACTTGCAAACTGAGCTGTAATGTTAATAAGAGAAAGGGTAAAAGCAGAGCGGATCCTCTCAGAGCCCACGCTGAGACCTAAACTACTCAACTACAGTGTGAGTGTAAGTGTTGGGGTATTAAACAAATTAAAAAAAATGACCTAATGATGCAGCTACATGCAAACTTGAGAGACCAACAAAGTGATTCTAATTGATCACCAGGGATCCATGAATGTGTGATCCAAATTTCTTGGCAATCCATCCTGAAGTTTATTTCAACCTGGACCAAAGCGATGGAGCGATGGCATCCATAAAACCATGCTGCATGACTGATGAAGCACGAATCACAAGCACAAGCTGGCTAATGGTGAAACACTGCAGAGACAGAAGAAAAAGAATAAAGAAAATAACTGAACCAGTATGAGGAGTAGACTCCCACGTCCCTCGCACTGTAGTATTTGTGCAAATTTTTTCACATGTACTCAAACTGTCTGATGGCAAACAGTACACCCACAGGTTAGCCAGTTGAGTATTTTGTCGAGGGCCATTGAAGCTGTTTGTTGGCTGATGTAACCGCGCCAATGAAGCTGCAAAGGCTGCTTAATGTTGTGGAGGTTACACCTGTCGAGACAGATTAACATGCTCTCACATCCATCTCCATGTCTCATGGCTCTGGCTTTGATGTGATGCAATTAGGGTTCGTGTGCTATGAAGGATTACAGCAGTGGAGGTGATAAACAAGCACTCTGTCATGCTTTGCAATCATGTGGCTAGCTTTAAGGTAGCGTTCAGACCCAACACAGCACCACAGCAGCAGTGCAAGGGGCAGATACAAAGACAGGCAGCGTCAGGGACAATCAAAGATCACTGAATCGTTAAACGCTGTAGGTTCAAAGCTAAGTTTGAAATCAGTGAGCGAGGTGATCCACTGGGGTGAGGCGTTCAAGTTTACATGAGGAAATCGGGAGAGGTCACTGTGGGTAGATGGCAGTGTTTCAGGTGCAAAATGATGCATTCCACCCACACATTTGTGGGGTATGTCTAAATGAAAAGAGCATGAGTAAAAATAGCACCAAATGTACAAACAGGAGGAACATGGAAGGCTATGGCTGAGAAAAGAAACATGACTTTTAATGTACAGGAATATCCGTCACGTCAGACAGCTAATAATAAATCCAATACAGGGCGATTCCTTGAAAGAATTTAATGGCTGCTTTTCAACTGTGTGTATGTGTGTGTGCTGCCCCTCTCGCTCCCTGCACTGCCTGATGCTGAGGTGAAGACCCGTCTCTGAACTGCTTTAGAGGACTCGTCCTGACGTGCACAAGCTCGGACTCTGTGCTGACTTGAGGGTTTAAGTCTGAGGTGAGAGAAATTTGTGTGGGACAGACAAATTGTGGCAAAGGTCTTATAGTCTGCGCTGGCCCCCGGGCTCCTTCCTGTCTGTTTCAGTGTTCCAAGAGCCTCCTCGAAGCCCTTTGTTCTGATAATGTGAATTTAAAGCACACCAGTGAAGAAAACAGTACCACACATTTCATCATGCTCTCAGCAGTAGTTTGAAGGTTTCGTTGTGATGGTTCATGCATGCGGCTGTTTGTTCTGTGCTTGGATTGAAATCAGAGGGGGCCATGATGCATGTCCTTTAGCGCGTTAACCCTGTTGTTTTTTCAACTTTGTTAATTACCAGCAGCAGAAGTGTTAATTGCACTAAGCACCATGTTATGTCCTGTTTGACACTCGCTGTTTAGGGTCTTTGGGGCTTCTGCTAATTAGCTTCATCATGTCCAATTAACACTCACTGAACTGCACAGAGGCTGATGTCTCTCTGGGTGTCTCATCACACAGAATGCCAGATAGTGAGAATAATTGGCGGTATACTTTTGAAAGCTTTGTGTAATTGATGCGCATTTGATCTACATGTGGGAGAAAATAGACAAGAGGCCAGATACAGCCTGGCATAATTTACTTCGTGATGGCGGAGCGACTTCTGTTCACTCATTTTTCTTTCTTCTTTTAAGAGTCTCAGGCAAGCAGAAGTCTACATTTGGCAGGAAGGTGGTAGGCACTGAAATTCTTCTCTCTTTAGATGGAACATGTAGATACACAGACAGAAAGGGGCATGATAAAGTAACACAGATCCCCGGCTCAGAACTGAAGTGTGGACACTGTGGCCACGTGGTGCCGCCCCAACCAGTCGACCACCAGGATGCTCCTTAATGCAGCTTTTCATGCAATTAAGGCAGTTTAATGGCCGTTGAATGATGCAACCTGCCTGCACTGTCCAGTGTGAGAGACGTGATGTTCACAATTTACCCACGGATCACACAGCACCAATAACTTCATTAATTATTTATGTCGCCTGACAGCACCAGGGTCTAGCAGTCATTTAGCTTTGGTGCTTTTTCGACGACAGGACTGGTAAGACGCAACACCACGTGCCACAGAGATTCTGAGACTGTCCTCCCAGGAACAATGACAGCATCAGTCATTTTAACCAGCGCCCTGAAACGTCATCTGTTTACATTCAAGTGACAAAGCTGCAGTCATTATGATGGGAGCAAAGGGGGAAGTCACATGATGTTATTATATGGTGACACATTTCTGCGTAGGGGGGAGGTGGGTGGATGGATGGGTCAAGAAAATACCAGACTGGAACCAGAGAATGCTGTTTGTTTCCTGTTTGTTACTGACAGTTGATGTCTGTTTCTTTTAACCATGACCACAATCTTAACCAAGTGTTGATCATTGCAGCCATAATGGCAAAGGTCCCATGACTTCAGAGGAATCATCTGAACCCAAACCATGATCTTCTCCCCTAAACCTAACCAAGTGTTCTGGTGCATACACCTAACCAGTTTTTTATTAGTTCTCCTAGTCTCCAAAACATTCATACTTTAAGAGGAGTTTCATTACAGGTGCACACAGTTTGTTTTCAGAAATCCCAAACCTCTGTGTGGGAAGTGGAACATGCATCTTTCATGTTGCACACACTCAAGTTATGAGGCCCCTTGACAGTTGGGCTTCATGATCTTTCTGATTGTTTTGGTTGTCAGCAGGAAGTATCAGCAGAGACAGCTGCCAAGTGTTGGTTTAAGAAAAAAGCTTGTCTTTAATTTGCTATTTGGATGAAAAAGCTTGTTCATAATTGCTGTAAGACCATAGGCAGTGTCATGTGTAAACACTAAGGGCTTATATGGAGTCAAGAGTTTTTCTTTTTTGTTTTATTCCATCTCTTCGTTTCTCTTTGATTTGGCAGCCTTCCAACAGTAGTAAATTTGAATTTCTCCAGCATTCCCATCCCGAGCATGACTCACACAGCAAAATCTTCACTTTCCCTGAAACCTGACAAGCCTGATCCAATTTACGCTTCCCTAGCAGCCTGAGGCAAGGTGATGTCAGCCCAGCCTCCCAGCTGAAAGGAGGAAATGGAGGTGTAAGGAAACACAGATGACCATAGAGGAGCTCCCCGGGGAGAGAAAGTCCTCCGCCGCTACATCTGTAACGGTCAAACAAGTGAAATCAAATCCACTGCACCAGAACTGTCCTCAATGGTTTTTTGGGTTAGTGGCGTCACCACAACGTTCAGTATGACAACAGGAGGAGTTGTGAGGATAGGGATAATATGTTCACACAACGTACTGCAGAGGAACATGGGAAATGAGTATCCAGGACAGCCCTGAGTGTATGGATGAGATCAACATCTGAGTCACCGAAGCTGCCTTTGCTGTGTATAATTCCAGCAGCACAATGCTGCTTTTGCTTTTCCTTCAATGCAAAACATTTGAAACACTGAAAGCAATCACTATTCCATAAAGGTGATGTTAATCATGTCGGTTTTCCTCTATGAAAACTTTGTGGGCGTCTAGCAGCCCACATGTGTACTTTCATTTTCACGCCTACGCAGTGTTGCCTTGTGAAGGAGATGAAACAATCCTCTGCTCAACATCCCTGCCTTTATGACTCATTTGGCAACTGAGAGCTTTCCTCTCAGAAATTATTCATTTATTGCAGTTTTGATGTGACACATTTGGCCTTGCACCAGATATGATCATATAATTGACATTGTATATGTCACACTCCCATGTATTTAAATGCTGAAGCATGGAGATCTTTGATTGGCCATGTTGATGAGTGATTGATGAATGGTATTTTTGTGTGAAAAGGAAGCAGAAAGAGAGCTTACACCATCCACTGCTGGCGCTACTAAAGGCACCAAATGGTGGAGTTTCCTGCTTTTGTAACAGTGCTCACTACTGTTCCTTTCCAGTGTAACAATGATGATTTTTCCAAGCTTACCAGACGTAGGACTGGGGATGTCAACGGTTAACACTCAACAGTTAGTCATCAGGAATATTTTTGACTGATTACGCATGTCGGTCTGTGGGTTCATTTACACAGTGTGAATGCAGTCATGCAATCAACCAGGTGTGCTGAATGACTGAGAGGCATTTGCTGCCGATCAGTGTGGTTAACGCAGAGGAAAAGAGTATGTTATGAACTACTGTGACTGCTGATTCAAATCCTATTTGAATTAAAGGGTTATTTCAACCAAACCAGAGCTGGTGGTGATTGTTGCACCAGTGGGACACCATGAAGGTTTTGGTGAGTTTTAGTTTTAAGTCTTGTTTCTCTCGAGTCTGAGTGAATGTGTTTCTGTGAATGGAGTTCGGCGGTTTTGGCGAGAATGATATAACTGCTGTTTCTGGTTAAACAAAAAGGTGTATCTCTGCAAGGACCCATACAACACAGATAACATTTGACTGGAATTTCTCCCACCAATTTTTCCTCACAGAAACCTTGAGTGTGACATGCAGCCCAGAGTGCTTCGCAGCTCAAAATGAACCACTTAGTCACCTGTTGATAGGTGTCGAGCTATTAAAAGCAAAATTAAGCGAAGCTGACATCCCTAAATGGGCCAAAATATAAAATGTTTGTCGTAAAGATGCCCGGGAAAAGGCTTTGAGGTAAAACAAAATAATAGTGTTTATTTCATGGCAATCTGCCCATTAGATTTAGGTTCGAATTGTGCTAACTTTCCAGAGTTGTAAAATCCTGTCATACCATAACCACTGTGCAGTACTTTGGTGTCCAACAGGCTCAGCTGGCCCTCTTTGTATGTGTTTCTTCATCTCTGCCTCTTCTGTGTTTCTTTTCCCACGGTGCGGTGTTTGGTCTGAATGTCTGGCGATACTGCCATCCTTAGGTCCCCGTGTGAACCAGACAAAAGCAAACAAGGTCTCAGGGCAGTACCTCAACAGCAAAGTCTGTGTTGTCATTTGTATCCTGATCCTCATAAATGTGCAGAAATCCTCTAAGAAGCTCAGCAAGCTGAGCCTCAAACGGTTAACACTTAAGAGTTAACTGGCATTTGTTCGCACTGAGAGCGAAACAAACGCAGTGAACCAGAAAAAGGAAATGGAAACAAGGCATCGAACACAGTGAAGGTATTTTAGACCAGCAGCACAGTTGTAGCATTGTGAACAATTAAACTAGTTCAGCCAGGGGTTTAGAGGCAGCACACAAGTAACAACCGACTACACAATGCATGGAATATTGCCAGTTACATTGCCAGGTCCATTTCGGTTACGAGCTAATCCCAGTTCAGTTTCTTGCAATGTCTAAACTCAGTCAGGGACTGGGGGACACAGTTGCATCCTTTCAGCTGGTCCGCTGGGTTATTTTTGGCTCACTCTCTTGTTCTAATCAAGCAGCCTGTCTACTCTCCACATGTCTCTATACACATCTCTACCTCTTAGATTTTCTTTCTGATATTGTCATTTTTGTTATGTTTAACATCTTCAAGGGCCAGCATGTACGGCCATACTGTTGTCAGACTGAAGTAGGAAGGTTGGGGCTGGGGGTGGACGAATAGATTCTTCTGCATTTATAAATCCATTCAGACTTCTCAAACACTTTTATTTCATATGGATGGAACAAAACCAGAACAATTCCTCCTTTTCTGTTTATTGAAACTCAATGACAGAAGATTTGGACCTGAACAAACAAACAGTTTTCCCATATTTGTTGTTCCTGATAACTTAAGTAAAAGCATTTAAAGGACTGTAAAATGTGATCTGTAACCACTACTGACAAAATACCAACCTGAAACCATGTAAACTATGTGTTCACAGTAATGCAGGGCAAGCTAGCAAGGCTAGCCAGTTAGCTTAACACCCAGCAAAGCTTCCTTTTGATCAGACTAATTACAGAAATGAGTCTTTACCGACATCGTGGTGGGATGCAACACGTTGTCGGCAACCTGAGTAACCCAAGCCACACCTTTTCCCTGTTCATACCTCAGCAAAATAAACTTTGACAAACAACTACATTCTTCATTAAACATTTAACATAAAATTTCACCCATGGTCACATGAGGTAATGGAACTGAAAAGAGGGCGAGGCAGAAAAGTGATTGTGTGTGTGTGAATAATCATCCCACAATCCCAGAGTTCAACCCATTTGGTAACTAGTTTATTTTGTTTTCCCCATAACCCCAAAACAGTTCAGTTTCAATCCAGTTCACAACCACAAAATGAAAGGCAACTCAAAAGTTTATTCTAGGTTTGACCACGACTCCTCCTCACACAGACTCCAGAGACAAGGCTGATGTTTCACCGCGAGTTGTATTCGCAGTAATAATGCATGGTTGTCCCACAGCACACCTCGACTTTTCTCACAGCACTGTTGTGGACTGCCTCTGCTCTCAGACTGAGGAGGGGCTTCTAGAACTGGTGGTCTTTCTTTGAGATCGCACATATGAGTTTTCAAGTTAGGACTGACAGGGCCCTTATGTTTAAGACTTTCTCTTAGTTCAGTCAGGAGCGACTTTTCAGTCTTAGGATACTCTGCAGGCAGAGCAGGTTATCGAATAATCAACCACAGGGTTGGTGGTTCGATCCTCGCCTCCACCTGCCAACATGTTTTTGAATGTCAGAACACCAAAATTTAGGCCTGGGTTCCAGTACCAAGTTTAGTATCGTAACACTCAATACCGAAACCATACTTGAAACTAAAACAATCCTGATTTGCTGCTCAGTACCTAATAGATCAGAAGTGATCAACTCATCTTTGGGATACTTTAGGGTCAGCTGAAGGGTGGTTACCATGGTAGGCTGACGTGTGGTTGATTGCTTCGTGGTTTCACTGGGACTGTAATTAAAACAAGGTTCAGCGAGACATGTAGATATTAAGTATGCTGCTGCAAAAGCATGAGACCCACACAGAGTGCAGTATATTTGTACAATGAAATCTGAACTATTTTCATTTCAATTCATACATATCAGGGCAATTTGCTAATTTATACTTATATTTATTGGGTCAAATGTTAAATGCTACGTAAAAACATTGAGTTATATAATAGAAATGTTATGTACTATAGAATTGCCCTGCTCAATGCCCATGCATTGTTCTATGAATAGTTCCAAAAAACAAACCATGTAAGGCTGTTAAATGTTACTCCAGCAACCTAATCACATTTTTTTAAGCCTGGGGCATTGTTTTCACTATGGGCGTCAATGCACAGGCACACGTCTCCTGACCATAGACTGAACAAGCGCCTGACTTGAATACCTTGCTAGCACAACAATACTAGAAGTACCTATAACCTCAACCATACTGTATTGCTTTGCACAGATATTATAGACAGTGAAAATGTTGACGTTGGCATTAGACTTGAAAACAAACACTCTGTACTTGAGAGTAATCCTGGGCTTTGCTGAATCATACAGTATCAGTGTTCTTGTCTGGCAGTAGAGTTGAAGGCAGTGAAATGTCTTAGTGTGGTTTTCCTGAACACCCAAGTAGCGAAAGTGTTCTTCTCATGGTTACAAATGGTCTCTTGATGGAAGCAGATTTGAGGGGCAGATGCTCTGCTTAGTCCTGCTCGACCCATGTGCACCTGCAACACTGTCGGTGCTTCAACCTGCACATACAATGTCCGTCTGGGTGAAAATCCCTGGCAGCTGTTTGACATCTTCTATTTTGTAATAGAATAAAAGAAAAGTTGTTCATACATGACGTGAGAGGGATGAAGCAGCAGACCTCTGTGGGCCTGCATCAACATTTGGTTTTGACTGACATTGTTACTGTCACTCCCACACAATAACCCTGGGAAAGAAGACTCTGCTTCACATTTGATCAGGCTATAAGCCCAAGGGGTGTGACTTCTAAATGGGAAATATGAACATGGCTGTTTAAACTGTGGAAGCCATCACACCCCCCTGTAATTGGCAATATAATGAGGGGTGTTTTTCTTTCCGTGAAATTCCTTGAAATAATAGTGCGCAAGCTTTACTGATTTGAGAGGCTTCAACACACAATATGTAATTTAGTGCCGTTCGGGGTCTCGATCAAAACAAGAACCAGAGACGGATTTTGATGATGTTGTGAACACCCACCATTGTCATTTAGGATTCCTTCAGTGTTCATTGTTCATGGGGGTTTTATCAGGAGCTGATTAATCTGTACAGGTCTTATCCCCCAAACGGACCAGGTCATTAAGTCAGGTAAAGACACTGAATGAAGCAGTTTCAGGTTAAAGATCGGTGTTTCCCCACAGTCTCCAGTGGATGCAGGAAGTGAGGAGGAGCTGCGAACCAGTTTATAGGAGTTCAGCTTGTTATTAGGTTAGCATTTCTTCACTGGATCGTTCACAGGGTTTTTAGCAGGAGCCGATTTATCCACAGAGGACGGGCCTGGTAATCAAAACACTGAATAAAGCAGCTTTCAAGTTAAGAATCAGGACTTGTTTCTCTAACAGTTTAAGATCCACACACTCAATGACTAAAATCCTTCATCTGGTTAAAAGTGTGTGTGCATGTGTGTGTGCGCGCTTGTAGGATAAAAGGTGAAGGTATTGATGGGGAGTGAGAAGGCATGAGAGCCAAAGTACCTAGGTCAGCTATTCAGCAGCTATAGATTGTAACTTAATCCCTGGTTAAACACACACACTCACACACACCTGCAGCCATTTCCCCCACCCCTCCTGCTCATACCAGCACATAGTATGACTTCCTCCATCAGTGTTCCACCATCTTCCAAGCTATAGACTCCATTTACTGCCCATAACCCCTCAGCCAGACAGCAGGTTACTTGCCCCTCGCTCACGGCAGGAACGATCCCACAGCCAAACGCCATCATGCTGTGGATGCCCGGGAGCGTGGCCAGAACTCAGACAGCAAGGTGTGAAGGTCAAACATTCATGTTACAGTTTTAATAAGCTCTACTGTTTTTTAATACGCTGAATCCTAATTGTTGATAGTGTAATGTTCTGTCTTCATAATGTGTAATTATGAATTACTGTTATTGCACCACTGCTTTCGGCCTTGGCGCCCTACATTTTGGCCGCGATGCCCCATTAAACTTGTACTTATCAAAGGCCAAAGCGGCCTTGCCCTAAAAATGACTTAATTCCAGGCCTGCTGCAGTATGCCTCTGACATATGAGTACTCTTCAGGAGAGCTGGCTGCACGCCTGAGGGATGAAGGGGTTTCATTTTCACTAAATCCAATTCCACTTGACAATGGTAAGATGAGTTATACAGGGTTGATGGAGGATGAGGGTTGAACAAACACTGTTGGAAATGACCTCAGAGGTCATTTATCAGGCTCTCAATGACCACAGTGCAAGTGAGAGCTTCCCCAGAGCTGCTTTCTCAACAAAGGCTCTTTGTTGAATGGGAGACACTGATGTCATGATGGGATATTTCCGGAGCTCAGGAACTCCCAGGGGAGGGCCCCTGGTGAAGTAGCCAGGATGTAGTGCTATCTTTAGCTGTGAATTGCTTTGAAGAAATGGCCTCCTCATATAAAGTTGCATTATTTGCATGAGTTTCTTCTGCTGAAGTGAGAAATGAACGACGAGCAAGCAGGCATATTGGATGGAATCAGCGTACTCATCGCTCCACTCTGAACCGATGGTTTCATGACGTCGCATGCTTCGTGTGCATTGTTAAATGTGTGTCCATTGTGAGCATATTTGCATGCTGACAATAAGACTTTGTAATCGTGTGACATGCATCAGCCACATTGTGGCGTGTCACATTATTTGGGTCAGTTAACATTTGTAGCACGCACTGGAAGCATCGTACAGACAGAAGTCGTCGTCTCAGGGTACAGTAACCTGAAAGTGCCAGTCTCAGTCAGAGATGTGCTCAAAGTGCATGTTTTTGAAGAGGTGACAGATGTTGGGCAGTAGGATGGTGGTCTGTTCTGTCCAGTCGATGCACATTGTGATGTCACCATTGTGTAGGCTCATGTAGACAATAGAGGTGGGTGTTTTAACATGCAACAATACTGTGAAATATTTTAGGAAAAACATAGTAAATTGTCAAATAGTGGCTTTATTTCTCTGATCAATGGCAACCTTTGCAACCTTTTATCTGTCACAACACTTGTTACAGTAACAAGAACAAATGTGGTGTGTTGCTTCCACATTTGAAAATGTGACACAGCAGTGTCTGGTTGGTGCATTTCAACAATAAAACAGATAAAACAATGAAAGGAGGCTGTGACACGCAGGATTAATGACCTCCGGTAATCCGATGTCTCCTGCATAAATGGGCAGAATGCAGAGTTATGACAGACCCATCTGATGTGTGTGGAGGGAGGTGTGTGTGACGGTCTGGTGTTGTCTTAACATGATTTAATGAAGGTTAAAACAGTGGACGTCCGTGCGTAATCGCTGCACTCTGACGCAGCACGTCTCCAGTCAGAGGCTGCAGATTTCACAATGTCTCTGTCCTGCGGCCTTCAGGACCTGCAGGAGAAGCTTTTCATACAGCGGCCGAGGACAGCAGATACTCGAGCTCCTGCTTTAAACACGTGAAACATTATTTTTTGATGCTGATTCAAACACATCCACTGCTTGGAGAGTTTAATTTAAATTGTTCATTTACATTTTAAACATTATTTTGGATATGTAGGTGTTGCTGATACAGTCACTGAAGCAGCAGCTGAGTGAAGTGGACGTGGTTTCCCAGCACAATGCTTAAGACACATTTTCCACCAAAACACCAACAGCTCACAGTGCGCTGCCTCTCAGCCGTGCTCTGTGCGCTCTGCACTAGGCGGCAAAATACCACACAGAAGGAACAAAGTGAATTTCAAGGTCAGGAAAATACGCTGCTTGTGCTGGTCTTTGTGCAGCCATGAAAATAGGACCGCCAATTTGCATAATCCCTTTTTTTCACAAACTGGCTCAGAGAATGTGACAAAGAGGAAGTCCACCCAAGAGACTGACTTAAAACTATAGTCATTTATTAAAACTTAAGTCAACACGAGTGAATCAGTGTGTGTAAGTGAGCAGAAAAGACACTGCTGCAGGGCGGATGGGCCAGCTTTCAGAGCTTGAGGTCCCAGGCCGTCTTAATCATGTGATGACCCTCCCCTGTCGGCCAATCGCCTGCAGAGGTTTGATTGACGAGAGCGTATCAGCGCTCAGGAACGCAGGGTCTCAGTCCAGCAGTGAGACATGCCAACAGTCAGACTCGTCTGTTCAGCCCTTACAAGCCCATTGACTTTCATTTTCAGGAACTGTATTTTGCGTTCCCCTTCCTTAGGATTAGGAATGTTTGTTGAACATTTTCATAAAGTTTGTTTTCATAAATGATTCAAGCTGGGCAGGGCTGTTGGCAAACACATGTCATCAGATGTCTTCACCATTCTTTATTCGTCTCATAGATGTACAAGCTCTTAACAAACACACACACACACACACACACACACACACACACACATATATAGTATCTATATAAGCACTACTCAGTATACCCCACAGACACCATCAAGTGAAAAAAAGACATAATCAGGGCAGGGGAGACGACAGGAAAGTAGGCCATAGCAGTCCATTGGACTGTACCCACATGGACACATAGAGTGAAATTGGTGCATTATTAGTGTTTGTTAATTAATATTTGTGTGAAGCAGCAGCTCTGGGGCAAGATCCTTGCCTGGTCTTGGGCTCTGCTGCTCCTGTGATTAATAATTTAGTCCTGGATGCATCTACTCTGCCTGCTGGGCTGCACCATTTGTGTGTGTGTGTGTGTGTGTGTGTGTGTGTGTGTGTGTGTGTGTGTGTGTGTGTGTGTGTGTGTGTGTGTGTGTGTGTGTGTGTGTGTGTGTGTGTGTGTGTGTGTGTGTGTGTGTGTGTGTGTGTGTGTGTGTGTGTGCGTGCATGTGTGTGTCTGTGTCTGTGTCTCTGTGTGTCTGTGTGTGTGTGTGTGTGTGTGTGTGCATGTGTGTGTGTGTGTGTCTGTGTCTCTGTGTGTGTGTGTGTGTGTGTGTGTGTGTGTGTGTCTGTGGGCACCTTTGCTCGTCTCTGGCTGTCTCAGGGGTTTGAATGGCCTTAGATGTCTGTGTTTGATTGATGGTTCTGCTGGGTTGAATGTAGGTTAACGGAACAACTGGCTGATGAGGGCAAAGCGCTGAGCAGCCACAGAGAACTGTATTGTGGGAAACACTGGCAGTGCCACTTGGACAGGAGGTAACTCCTGCTGCTCTGCTTCACAGGGGGGAGTTTGCCTGTTGATTGTGATTTTAGAGCTGTGTTTAGATGTCTCAAACATTTTGTGTGGAGCAGCTTGCTCTGAGTTGTGAGGAGACACATTCTCAAATATCCTTTATTTGATAGGCTGATCATGATCTTCAGGCCTGACTGTTGTTTTTCATAAAGGGTGCAGAAACAGTTCTCCGAGACCCTCCAGGTAACAGTGGGACTATATGGAAAGTATTAGGGTGGGGTTTTTTGACTGTCCCCAGCATACTTCCAGCTGTTCACAGCTGCTTTTCTTAATACAATCTCTTTTTCTTCTCACATTCAGTACAACAGCAAGTTAGTTAGTGAACTGCAGCAGCATAGAAAAACGTGGTTTAGCAAACTGTAAAAAGCTATAACAGAGTTTAGAAGTGGGAGAAGACGCCGGTTCTGAAAATGTTTTCCCCATCCTGTATTATTACAATATCTGTCATGAATGACCTCCTCAGCTCCTCTTGGCAGGTGCGCCAAACAGCACCAGCAAATGTCAAAACACAGTTAATGACCATCTGTAAATGGTCGTGTCTTCAATGGAGACACTGTTTCTAAAAACCTACTTTATCATTTCTGTGCTGATATTTCTGGGTCCTTATTGGCCGACGTAAACATCAGTACCAGTTTATCTTCAAGAAGGTGACATCAGCCAGCATATATTGGTCTGAAGTACTTTTTTTTTCTTTTTTATGGAATAAAATCTAAATCGTCCGCCACACGAGCACAAAGCTATTCAACTAAATCTGGTGTGAGAAAACACAACACACACTAGTTTTCTAACAAGGTTCAGGTAGCTCTGTTCACAGCACCTGGCTGTTCTTTAAGTGGCCCAGTGTGGCAGTTCAATTCTTCATCATTATGGCTCTTAAGAGCTTAATAAAGCAATATCATATATAGAGAGCATACTCCCACTGTGCCCTTCATGGGTATCTGGGCCAAAGCTATTGTACCTGTGTTTTCTTTATCATAAATAACTGGCTAAACATAGTCAATTATATGGTTTCACATAGAGCATTTCAGCAGCTACAGTTCTTCACTCAGGCAGGTTGTTTTTGCTCAGTTACGCTCTGAAAAACTGCTCTTCAGTTGTAATTTTACAGTTTGGGGATTAAGGATATCAGTTAGCTGCCTGTCAGCTCAGTCTGCTGCTGAAACATGCCATCCTCCCCTCACACGTATTAAACCACAGCCCAGCCAAGATGATGAAACCACTGGCAATGTCTTGTTTACCAAAGCCCCTCAACTGTCTCTGAACAATTTACCCAGCGTGATGAGGAGGGGGGAGAGCAAAACATGGCGAAGCAAGGCTTGAAACGTCAGACTGGGCTAATTTGAAGTGAAAAATGTGGAAAGTGGGAAATGTTTATGCAATTTCTCCAAATCATTTCTGCATATTGTTGTGATGGTATAGTCAGCCCTGACTGCAGAGCCACCTCTGGCTCTCACGTCTCCTGTAATCATCACAGGGCTGTTTTAAGTTCAGCTGTAAATGGACCAAGCTGCATATTAGTATAATGACAGAGTTTCTTCTCATCCTCGGTGATTTTAAAGCAATAGCTCTCAGACTTCTCTGTATAATGATCATTTCCCTATCTTAGTCCATCTTAATTCACATAAATCAACTGAATCCCTAATGATTATCATCTCCATTTGTTTTTCCTTAATCACCTCCTTCCATTTTCCTATTTGTGGTGCAATTGGTTGTAGCTGCTTATCTGCTCAAGTGCTGCTACTTAAAATTCTGAAGAGGTGCTCTGCAGTTTGGCGAGAGTGTAACAGAAGCGTATTTGCTCTGGCCTTAAAGACAGTGTGCACGGAAGTATAATATCCATGATTTTATTTGTTCTGGTATTACTGCATATTTTATTTCTGTAGGGTTATCCTTGATCTGATATGAAACAGTATATTTTTGGTATTCAGTTTGGGTATTATTATCACTCAGGCTGCTGTTAAGTTGATGTTCAGTGCAAAGAAACCTTTTTGCTTTTTTGCTCTACATTTTTCAGGAGCTCTCAGAGTCATGTGTTGGCCTTCGTCAGCAGATCAAGTCCATCCACAATATGTTTTTGGACCAAGTTTGACAAATTTTTCTTTGCACAAACTCAATTTATTAGGCCTTCATCCTTGAATGGATCTGCTAATGAAGACCACGAGATGTGGCTGAAACTACAGATACAATTTCATCAATAGGACCTTGTGCTAAAGCAGACTAATTTTGTTTAGTTTGTAATTACTACTTTACAGCATAGTTTGTAAAATTATAAAATATCATATCATTTGGATGCAATTATACCGCAAAAAATTAACACTGAATGAACCTACAGCCCCTCATGAATCCTCTTGGTTTTGGTGACTTTTCTCCTGCAACCATCAGGAACTAGTTAAACATGCTTGAAAAGGTATTACACTGCTGGTAGGATGGTCTTTTCTGGGCTGTCTATGGAGTAAAAAAAACACGTTGGTGAGTGATGCATTACAGGTTGGACAGTGCTTGATTATCCAATGGTGGCCTTGTGACAGACTCTCTCGTGTTATAGCAGTACACTAAAATATGCTTCTGAAAACATTTGAGGTGAGAAATTGGTGATGCAGTATTTATTCATACTCTATCAATGCTGCCTAGTTTTGCAGTCTGATCAAAATCTTCCATCTGAGAGAGGAGACAGAGGGCCGAATCTCTCGGTCCACCTTCTATACTCTTTGTAGCCATCAACCGCCCGATTCGCGTCATCCAGCACACAGCTCTGGCTGTGGGCAACATGTTTAACATGGCTCACTTGCATACACTTCCCACATTGTGGTGATACAAATCTGGTTTAAACTCTGCAAAGTTTCCATTTAAAACTGCTTGATGGTTAGTCACGTAACAGTACAATCACATCACACTGCAGTGTTTGTGAGGAAGTGTTATTTTGATAGTGCCTTAAAATAAATGGTCCCAAAGCACGAGTCACCCATACTATGAAGACTATGGTTATACACAGGTCAAAAGCAGGGTACAATAGCATACAGTAGAGTACAATACAGTAAGAGTAAACCAAGCCAATAGTCTGAGATGATTAGACATGTTTTCCTCTGTCTTTTGTTTTCACTTCGAGCAGGCAGAATAGCTCAAAATTATGAACCGAGTCGTGCAGTGGGTAAATCGTGAACAATTTGCAAGCATCATGAAAAGCAATAGAGAACTGTCTGAGCCTGAAGTGTTCCTCCGGGGGAGCAGGAGATGATCTACAATGCTGAGATGATTGGCCCGTGGGCCACAGGGAGAAAAGCCAGAACACTGCTTCAGCAAGCCCCCAGTTGCTGGGCTCTGCCTTTTCAAAAGCCATGAATCAGCAGAAAGCAGCCCCCTCAGTGCCTGCTGACACACACACACACGCACACACACACGCACACACACAAAGCTGAGGGCTGATGAGACAGACAGACTGCGTGCTCAGCTGTCTGTGTCAGGGCTTTATGTACCACAGCATTGAAATGAAACACAATGGACAGAGCTGCCTGAAGTCCGTGTGGAAAGCTGCTTCATATTTATTTATATCTGCTTCTTTAATATCTATTTGTGGAAATGTGAATGTGCTTGTGATTATACACACCTTGGAACAAAAACCCTGCAGCGAATAACTACATAAATACCCTCTTGTGTCCTTCTACTGTACAAAGGAGAGTAGAGGTACTTAGAGGAAGGGTTACAGTAAAATTCCTGATTATTTTGAGATATCATAATAGTTTAGTCAGTTCAGTCTATTTAGTTTCATTTTTGCTCTTTCAGTTCATTAAATTAAGTAACAGACTTTCTGTTGCTTGACTAATTTGTTATCCATCAGCTTTTCTCTCGTACGATCCCTTTATATTTCCCCACTTTCCCAAAAGGGCTCATTATTTCTGGTTGGACCTATCATTGTTGGTTGGCAGGGGGTTGTCAGTACTCTTGCTTGGGTAGCATCTGCAGATGATGCCACAGTGGCTCGTGGGTGATTGTGATTGATTCTGAAATGGGAACCTGGATTTGAAGAACATACTGCACATCCTACAGAATGCACCACACACTAATGGATGTTTGCAGGCTCTTCATGTCCTTTTTGCTGCAACTTCACAATGCCTCTGAATTGCTATTGTTAGCAGCCAGCTCATTTGCATTGGTCCTATTTTTTCTCTCAAATCGAGGAGCAGTGGCCATTTAAAAATACTGCAATACTTAACCACCATGTTGCCCCTAATCCTATTCAGGTAACCTGCCTGCAAACAAAAGAACACTGTTAGCATTTCAACCTGTTCATGGCAGTAGATTTTGTGCCATGTTGAAATACCTTCTCAGAGACCATATCGAATTCCTAGAGTTTCATAGGCTCCTCAGGTAGGTGGGCTTTGCATTATCATGAAGGTTGCTCGCTGACGTCCTGTCTTTCTTTCCTCTGTGCAGGGTGCTAGAAGGAGTGATGTCGACAGGCGAGGAGCAGGATGGTGAGGCGGCAGCGCCCATGTACGTGTATGAATCCAAGGTCCACTGTTCCAATGTGCTGTTGAGCCTGGAGGAGCAGCGACGGCAGGGCATCCTGTGCGACGTGACCGTACTGGTGGAGGGGAGGGAGGTGCGCGCACACAGGGCCGTCCTCGCCGCCAGTAGCCGCTACTTCCTGCAGGCCCTGCTGGGGCACAACGGGGCACTGGGCGAAGTGGAGCCAATCATTAACCTGCCAGACAAGGTAAAGGTCCACAACGAGAAGACAGGAAAAAGTCGCTGCTATGAGTTGTACAGGGGGGCATGGGTGCAGATTTTTGGTAGGTCTCTCCTCAAAAAGTACAATGTGTGCAACAACATTCATTTGTGTTTAGATAAATGATGTTGATGAAGGTCACCATCTGATAAACGGAGAAAAAGCAGAGAAAAGTGTGTGAAAGTATGCACCTTTCTCATTCAGAGAGGATAACAGTGTTGATTTTGAAGCATAATATAGTCCTCTGCCTGCGTGAGAATAATGAAATGAAAATAAATGTTTTAATAAAACTAGAAGTTGGTGTGTGCACTGGAGGTGGGTGAAAAGAGTGGAGCGCTCCGCTGTGCTGTTATTAACGTTCTGCCTCCCGACAGTGGACAACAGACTTTCTGTCCAGGCGCAGGGCATTTGAAATGAAACACTATGGACCAAGCTGTTTTCTTCTCAATGGGGCAGTGTTAGTTTGTCAGCCAGTCACATTTGCTAGCGTTGTAACTCGAGTTACAACCCGAGTTGTAACTCGGTGAGGCATTTACAAAGTACTTCACCTTCATCTAGCCTCAAAGACATTTGCCTTTTTTGAAGATGCACTACAATAAATCCAGTACATGTGCAGTGTTGCTATCAACTGGTAATACCGCACACACACGCACAAAGACGAGGGTTGCTCTTGCTTGCTGTGCACAACCTTCCGCCTCTCTCCCTGCTGCCTCCAATCATTTCAAACACCCAACACACAAGCAGGATCTGCAGCAGAAGGAGAAGGGGATCGCCCTGTGAGCCCCACTAAGACCCCAGTCCCTCTCGCCTCAAGATGTCCTCATGGCGCTTTGCCACCCCTAACCCTGGCAGAGCACCGCATGCTCCAGAGGCCGCTGCAATGCCATCTAACAGTGGGATAAGAGATTAGTATAGCTAGACAGTGTAAAACATGGACGCTGTCTCCATGTCATCACCCATAGGTTTCTGAAGAGCCATTGTGAAGCTCAGTGACAGTGACTGCGGCTGTCGCCATCTTGGCAGGGCCTGACTCCCTCAAACTGCCGGCTAATCCAAAAATGGGCACAGGGGTGGAGTGTGGGTGGAGCTGAGACTGACCGAATGGAGCCTGGCTGCTGAAACCTAGCAGATAGCTGTCATTCCCATAATTATACATAACTTTCAACCTTAATAGAATTTGAACAATGAGTTATATGAAAATTCACTCACCATACTGTTGTCTCGAATGAGGAAATTATTTATTTATTTATGTTTAGCAACTTCCAATGTGCTGAAAATACTATACTACTTAGTACAGTGATATTCAATATTACATACTAGAATGTGGTGCTTAAATAGTAGAAATATTCTTATTGTAACTTGGGATTTTGTTATTGTATTTATCCCTCCTACAGTATACTCAACATTGCTGCAGTAATAATTTAATATTTCATATAATAGAAAACCTACCCAGCATTCATACTTTCCTGTTCAATAAGAGAAACGGGATCTTCAAAGGACCTGAGGATCATTAGACCTGAGGACCTGAACAGATGCAAACATAGAAAGAGCAACAACATGGGCAAGATGCTCCACCACTTAATACTACATGGAATTTTGCTTGCACTGTTCACTCTCTGTCTGCCTCAGAAACCTTCTGTGATGATGATGATGATGATGATGATGATGATGATGATGATGATGACGCACCACATGATCAGAGCTGCTAGGGAATCTGGTCTGATCCAGTTGGGTGTTAGGCACATTCACATTACATTTACAGTTTGTCATTTAACAAACGCTTTTGTCCAAATTGACATTCAAATACGGTCCGATCCACTCAGCTCCATGTTCCACCTCACTCAAGGCAGCATGTGCATGAAATAACAAGTTGCTTTTTCAAGAGAGAGAAGGATGGAGGCAAGGAGCACATTATGTGAGTCAGTACTCCCTGAGGAGCTGCTAGGTCTTCAAGTGGTTTTTGAATGGGGGGAGGGCTTCCTGCCTCGCAGTGGCAAAAGGGCTAGTCGTCGTTCATTTGCAGACCGTGGAGGATGAGAAGGCTCATAAACCTGCGTGAGGGAGTTCAGGCAGGTGGGTGCTGTGCCAGTGTCCACTCTGTAGGCAAGCATTAGAGACTAAAACTTAATGCAAGCGGGAGCAGGGAGCCAGTGGAGCATAATGGAAAGACAGAGCCAGAACGATAAAACCGAACCCTCCTCAGACACTGTTATCTTCTGCTATACACCTTAGATCCAGCTTGACTCTGGTCGAGGTCTCTTTGACTGTGGTCAGCTGGCAGTGTGAATGAGCATGACTGTGAAGCAGGGGCTGGAGGGTGCTGGACAAAAGCAGCTTGACCTTTCTGGGATAGATGAGGCTAAAAGACAAGCAGGGTTGACACAAATGAATCTCTTTATCAAAGCACACTGGGCATGAGTATCAGTGCAGTTACCTTGTTAGTTGGGGGCTGATCAGGGAACAGCTCATGATCCCAGAAGCCGACGTTACCATACAATGGCCCATATCTGTCATATTGATTAATATGTCTGTGTGACTCTACCTTATCCAGTAATCACTCGCACAGGCCTCCACCACTTCAAACTCCATCCCCGAATGACTCCAACACGGCTTTATTTTCCACATCCTCTCTGCTCACCCTCTAATAAATGACTTTAACTCGTTGTTGCTCAGAGTTAAAGAAATTTGGATGTGAAATCTTGTATTTTCATGACTGCCATATTACTGTTATACTCTGGCAGTAGACAAAACACTAGTTGTCTCGGTTCTTGTAAAATGGCTATAAAGAACATTGAATTAGAGAATATAAACACCTGTCATATTCTTTTCTCATGTGCAGTGTGCACCTAAAGCTCTCTTCACCAGCTGCACAGCAACTCATTTTTCACTCCCATTTAATACAAGTAGCTGCAACCTGAAGCTTGCTTTTTACTTCAAGTCTATTTCCCTCCAATTAACCACATAATTATCCTGTTTCTATATTAAGGTCTGGTCACACCAGGCACAGCAGGTCAGTCAATTTACTATTGATTGTATGTACTTCATCCCTGTAATTGAAAGGAATTGATTTAGCCATAAAATTTCCCTCTTTTAAATGATGATCGTCCAGTGGAGCCAATCTGTGTATTTCTGAAGACGTACTGAAGGTCATTTTTCTTCACAGCTCCTTAATTTCTATGTATCACATGAAGCAAAATGAAATAAATCATAATATAGCTCTGCGGTAACGCAATGCGTGATTATTAATTCCCTTTCTAAAATCTTCTGATTTACAGTTGAATTTGAGAGCCGCTATTCATTCCCTAAACCTTACTGACTAACCAATGGGTCAACAGAAAATTGTTCAAACCCACAGAACTGTTTTAAATTCCAGTGAAGATCCCACATTTGCTAAAGATATCAAATATGTCAGAATTGGGATGAAAGTGGACAAAAGGATTCACAAGACAGTTTCTGCCAGTGTTAATATCACACAGCATCAAGATGATGCAGAATATATATCGTATTGTCTGGCAGTGTAGAACAACATGTTTTTTTTAACCTTAGAGTCAGTGAAGATGAAAGAAAAGGTGAAAGCTAGTGCCTAATGATCAATCATTGATTACTCCCATCTCCCTCCAATGCCATCTTTGTCTCCGCTGCTTGTCATTCATAAGACTGGTATGAAGGTGGAGTGCAGCTTCTCCTGGCTGCCTACAAAGATGTGTTCCTGCACAGGAGGCAGCAGCTGCTGACGCTAGCTGAAAATAGGCTTACATGCACACCAGTACACACACACACACACACACACACACACACACACACACACACACACACACACACACACACACATATATATATATATTCATGTGCACACACAGCAATATAGAGAGCAAACACATGCATGGAACAACACACACTCTCAGCATCCGCTCCATCACATGCACATGTATGAAGACACAGTGCACACAGTAGCCATGCTGACTGTAGGGAACAAGAAGAAAGCGGGGGGGATGAGAGGGTGAAGGGTGGGAGAGGAGGAACGAGCAAAAGGATCCAGGCAAGAGGACAAGACATGTAAGATTAATAAAGTGGGAATATGGCAAATAACACTGACTGTGAAAAAAGTGGATTTGTTGCTTGTGGGGTAAAATTCCGTTTCATCCATTGGCAGCTTACCACCTTTTTGTTGAAGTCTATGGGGCCATTATTGGCCCAACACTGTTTACAAATGTGAGCTGAGAGTTGTGCAACCATGTGTGTGCATAATAAGATGTGTCAATGTGTTAAAGAATCTCTAAATGCATGTGTTCATGGATATTAATGGCTGAATGAGTTTTGCTCCAAAAGCTGGAAAAGCTGGACAAGTCATCAGTTACAACTCAGACAGGCCTCTCGACGTTTTACATGTGACCTTTGCTACACTTCTGCCATGGCAGAGATCTGCAAATGTGGGTGGAGATTTGTCTGTGTGCCTCAGTAGCTATACAGCCTACATACCACCAGTTGGCTTGTTTCGGTAAGACCCTGCCAAACCACATTCTGCCCGTATTCCAACAGCAGGGGTCTGTACCCATTGAAAATTTTTGGTGCATTCCAGAACACAAAATACAACAAAGCAGACCCCGAACTGTTGTGCAGCTGAAATCGTACATCGAGCAAGAATGGGAAAACATTCCACTTTCAAAATGAATTTGAATTCATTTTTGTGTTGCTGGCATCAAATTCCAAATGTGGATATAATTTTCAAAAACAATGACATTTTGTAAATCGTCACGCTCTCGTTCTATTTACATTTAACGCAGTGTCCCAACTTTTTTGGAAACGGGGTTGTACTAAATTTACCATGTGAACCGTCAGTATAGACTGGAGGTCATTTCACCCCCCTCAATGATTCCCCCTGGTCTGTATTAGCAACGACAAAAGACTTGAAGCTTAAAAATAGTTTCTTAAAGTAGAAGGGCCCCCAGACACACCCTGGACTTGATTTCCCTGGAGAAGTTGGAGGCTGTTAGGTAGACGTCTCGCAGTGCTTACAATTTTGGCAGTGCTGCTCAGATCTGTATAAGAAACAATAAATTGCAAAGGAAGAGTTTGGCCTGCATAATGTTTTTGACTTCATGCATGTCAGATATTATCATTGCTGATGTCTTTGTTTGGAGCTGCTGCTCCTCAGGATTGTTTTTGATGCAACATTTACTCATTTGAACAGGAAAACCGTTCTTTCATCTGTCACTTCTTGAGATTTCTTCTCTGCTCCTCTCTACAGGTGACAGCTAAGGGTTTTGCTCCACTACTCCAGTTTGCCTACACAGCTAAGCTGGTTTTAAGTCGGGAAAACATCCGTGAGGTCATCCTGTGTGCTGACTTCTTGGGTGTTCACAATTTGGAAGACTCTTGCTTCCGGTTCCTTCAAGCCCAGCTGCAGAATGACGACCAACATGCCAGTAATAGCAAGGTGGACTATGACGATGACATCACAGCCGAGGACACAGTCTTTTCTGAGGCAATATCTTTGGATGATTCTTCAGAGACAAGGCAGCATGTAGCAAGCACTGCATCACTTCCCGCTGACCTTTCTCAATGTCCTAAATACAGGAAATATCAGTACCAGATCTGTGACAACAAGCACAATGGAGAAAACCATCATGGCAGTGATGATGTCATTTTGGCCAACCGTACCTCAGTCAGCCCTGTGAGCTCACAGCTCGCAGACAGCAGTGCTGCTCCCCAAACTCTTCTTACACCCTCCAGGATCAAAGAGGAACAATTTGTGTTTGAGGATGAAGGAGAGGAAAGGAGTGGTTGCAACCCAGAATTGTGTACTGAAGAGGTACTGGAGATGGAGCTAGAGGTAGAAGGGGTTCCAGTAGCAGCTGAGCATTCTCCGAGCAGAGGTTCACCCTCTTCCTGCCTGCGCTCCTACCTCCAGAGAGGTGGCCTGGACCTCAGTGGCGTGCCCAGCACCACCATCCAGCAGCTACTCACCAACAGACTGTCCCTCAACCACTACAGGGAGCTGGTCAAAGACAGGCAGAGGCATAAGCGGGAATCTCTGGGTCAAGTGGACCTCAAGACTGGCATTGCAGATGTAATACCAGCAGCGCTGACTGGCATTGGCAAGAGCATGGAAAGGCCAGCGTCCAAAGCCGCCTCCTCTAAACAAGAGGGGGAGCTGGACAGATGCAGCGTCATTTTCTCTTCAGCAGCTGGCGAGCGTCAAATGTTGGCCCATTCTTACATGGATGAGAAGTTCAGAGAAAAAGTCTCAACCCTGATGCAGGTAGAAGCTCCTTCTCCTGGTCGGTCATGCCTCACCAGCAGCTGCCCTATTCCCATCAATACATCAGGCCACTCCCCTCCTCCCTCTGAGCCCAGAACCCAGACTTCCAGCTCTCGTTCCTCATTCTCTTACCCAGAGGACACAGGCAGTGGTAGCTCACCTTCCAGCCTTCCACAGTTTGACTTCTCCTCGTCCCCGCACTCAGGCTCCACCTCTAGACTGTCTCACTGCCTGGCTGGGGTAGTGGAGCAGAGGAACCCCCACAGCAGAGAGGTGGTCTTCTCTCAGGGTTGCACCAAGATCAAAAGTGAACGGGGATTCGGTGCCAGTGGGGGCAACTCCAGCGACGAATCAGGCTCTTTCTCAGAGGGAGACAGTGAAAGTGGCATCTCCAGAGCCTCTGCCCCTGAGGTGGGTATGGTCCTTTATTATGCTTTCTTACCCAGGATTCTCCTTTGTGTTTGCATCAAGGTAAATTGTAACACTCTTAAGACTTACCAAGTCCAGACACTGACAGTTGAATCTTTTTCCATGGTGAGTCATTTAGAAAAAAACAAAACATCATTGTTAATCTGTCTGAGAGCAAGTGGAATGAGATCACAAGCAGGGAGCAACAAACATGCCTGTGCATGTGTTTGTTTCTGGTTTTACATCAGTGATAAAACCATTGAAATGTTTATCTGTTACCTGCTAAAATCTTGTGTAAATTTATTTACATTTCTTAGTATTTTATGTTTTTAATGATAATGAGCATTAGCCTATTCATTTTTCTGTCACATAATTTTGATCACAATAACATTTAACATACAGAACAAACTTACAGACACTGTGTGGTTTGCAATTACAAAAGACACACAAACAAAAACAACATGCCTTAAAAAAGAATGTCATACAAAGACAAAAAAATATGTGGCTTTTGGCACAAACCTTTCAGTGACGTCACCCATAGGTCTCTGAAGAGCCAGTGTGACGCTCAGTGACAGCGACTCCGGCTGTTGCTGTCTTGGCAGGGCCTGACTCCTGGCTAATCCGTCGAGGTGGAGCAAACGAAGCCTGGAAGCTGAAACCGAGCAGCTAGCTGTCACTCAAAGTTGCCCAAGCCTACAGTTATGCATAACTTTCAAGCCATGGTCTCAGTAGATTGACTGGCTTTTGGAGAGAGCCTCAAGTGGCCACTTGAGGAAATGCAGTTTTTGGCAGTTCCTGCGATGGGCTTCATTTTACAGCCGCATAGGTTGCCTTAGATAGAACAGAAAGACTGTGCCAAAAGTCACAAATGTGTTTGGGGTCTTTGTCGGATATGTTTCTGCACTTTCTGTTTCTGAGGCATGATGTATTTGAAATGTGTGTTTGCAGAATTATATGTATGTTTCTTAAGTGCATTTTATATTTGCAAACCACACTGTCATCTGTTAGTTAATTATAGGACATTTCTAATACGTCTTGTTTTGTTTGGCTGGAAATTAGCTTCATGAGATCGCCCTTAGTTTTGGAATATGTCTAAATGCCTAGATGTCAGTGACAGAAAATATTTGGTGAACTCATTGACTACATTATTGGCAACAATATATTCTGTTTACCTGTAGCCATGAAGAAACTTGGCTAGCAAAACACACAGCATTTAACATGATAAGATGGTGAATATGATTAACATCACACCTAATTAACATCAGCATGTTAGCATTGTGATTATGAGCATGTTAGCACGCTGATGTTATCATTTGGTTTAAAGTGCTGTTGCCCCACAGAGGTGCTACGGCTGTAGACTCTGAATATGCTGAGTGTCGCATCAACATGGTTCACAGTGCATCCCTGAAGCACTCCTCTATGCATTCATATGCACAAACTGTACAAACAGCAAATTGACACTGCTTAACAAGCTGTACTTTTTTCAAAAAGTACTCCAGGTACTATTCTAAATATTACTATACTGTGTAGAGTACTACTCATTTGTCAGTTGATGACGTGTCTGTGTAGCCCATTCTATTCTGAGAATAATAAATGGCACGTCTGGCTAAGACGTGCACGGATGCTGCCATAAGCCTGTTAGTAATCACAGTGACAGCGTTCTTGATTTGAACTGATAACATCTGATTAGTGTTCTTCTTTGTAATTAACTACACATGCATACTGCATGTTAATTATGCTTTTTTTAACAATTATTTTCCCATTCTCAGACTTCGCTGTACAACGTATAAATGACAAGGTTTGCAATTCACCAGTATGTTATATTACCACAGTATCTGCGCATTAACTGGCCTCTCTCTTAACCTAGAACCTGTTAATAGCATTTATCAATGATTTTTCAGCTCTTTCTAGGTGTGATTTTCAGCAGGGGCTATTTTTAGACTGTGTTCTCATGAGAAGTGACACAAACACTTCCAACACGTACTCCTTGGATTTAAAAGAGCTGTATGGTTGCCATGGTGATGCCTAAGTACATGCAATATCTGATGAGATGTGAGATGAATCTCTCTCTCTCTCACTCACACACACATGTGCACACACACGCGTACATAGAGAGGATATTAGCTTTATTAGATTTGAGTGCTCGTGGCCTCTGGCCTGTGGATGAGTCAGTGAAAATGTGTTGCGGATGTAAATCTATTATAAGGTGCTGAGCGATTCTGAATAGACCTATGGGAACAGAGACTTGGAGAACTGTTTTGCAGGGGTCATACCTACAGACCTGCTCTGCTTATTTCAATTCTAAATGTCTACTGCGTAGAACTATTTGTAGACTCACTATCAGCCATTTGTGCTTTTCTAACATCTTACAAATGCTCCATCTGCTGTGGATATTCACACTGATGTGTGATCATATCCTAAAAGTTTCGGGTGTTCACGACACTGACTGAAGTCATCCTGCCTCCTCGTTATGTAATGTCTTGATTAACGAGTGAGTTGGATTACAACAAAGCAAAGACAAACAGACATGGAGGCTGGTTGAGCATTAGAATGACTGTTGACTGTGTATGCCAACATAAAAAAGAGAAGCGAGGTAGAAACAGACGTTAAAATCCTCATGTGATCATGAGTTTGGGTTAATGATGAATTTTCAGGCTAATGCTATACAATTTTCCTATTATCCTAAAATACATGGGACTCAGTTATAGAGGAAGTAGATGTGTGATTAATCAGATTTGGGAACATATTTGTTACTAATTTCAGCGTACATTGGGTCCCTAAACAGAAAATGGATTTACAGTCACAGCAGCAGCATGGCTCTGTGTTGATGGCTCTCCTCCTGTGGTGCAGGCTGAAACATCTCAAAAATGAATAGATGTAGTGCCATGAAATTGTGACATTCATGGCTCACAGAGAACAATTCCTGCAATAAATCCTACCTTCACTGAACACTGAGCAGTATAACCTTCATGAAGGAAGGATTAGCTGCAGGACTGTGGTATTCATTTTAGCTAGATGTACCTAATAAACTGGCAACTGAGCATATTTATAAAGGCATCTAACAATTGTGGTGCTGTCAGTCTGAAAGCTATCACTGTTCATTTGATGTACTGTGTGCGTGCGTGCATGTGTGTGTGTGTGTCCCACTTCTTTGCCTGACCCAGTTGTCTCACCCATACAGAGTGGACACACACACCCTAGGTTGCCCTGTAGGCAGGTGGAAGGTGTCCTGTCCACGTCCCCTCCACCATCTGCTACTCTTGACCCCAGATCTGCCCTCCCCAATTAGGCCAGCCCACCAAGCCCCCACCCACACACCCACCCACACACACACACACACACACACACACACACACACACACACACACACACACACACACACACACACACACACACACTCTTTGCATTCTGCCGTTTTGCTTTTTTCCTCCTTACTTAAGTCTTGATTTAGTAGTGGTAAGTATTTACAAGATTAGTATTTATTTTAGGGGCGCGATTCTTGAATATTTTCTTAATCAAGTACTACTACTACTGATTATTTAATTGAATAATCAGATAAAAATACGACTAAGACCAGGGCCCATGTCAGTAGATCACTATATTAAAAAAACACTGACAGGTTAACAGAAAACTGTACATTCATTTATGACTGACAGTACTAAAATCTACCTACATATTTCTGAAAAGCCTGAGATGCTGGCTGCAGTGCAAGGTTTGCTATATTTCCAACATGACAGACTGACATGTAAAGCGACGTCTGTGTTTCTACAGGTCCCGCTGCGTGCTTTGTGTTTCTTGTCAGGATCATGTGGATGCAGTATTTTGTACTGGGGTTCTGTAGGAAATGTGACTCACATTTTCCACATAGTTCATTGGTGGGGAGGTGTTTTTTTCACATGCTTTCATCTGAAAATCTGAATAAAAGCTACTGCTGTATAGACAGGCAGCATAAAGTTTGAACCTGCAGTATCTTTGCGAGACCAGAATGTCAGACTTAAAACATGATCCTGCTTCATTTGACATTGATTAGGCTGCACATCAGCTGGTAGATATAACTGTGCTGGAAGGAGCTCAACATTTTGGGAAAAGCACTTATTTGCTCTCTCTGTGAGAGTGAGAGTAAGATGGATATTAATCTTGTGTCTGGTTGTTAAGTACAGACCTGGAGTCCAGATTAGCACGAGGAGTGTAAGCAGCTAGCCAGAAATGAGATATAACATGCTAATGAGTGAGCTTTAGAGGTGTTTGTTGGTGTAGTTTTTTTTAACTTTGGACAGAGTCAGGCTAATTGGTTCACCCTGCGTCCAGTCTTTATGCTAAGCTAGGATAACCACGTTCCATACTCCATGCTGGACAAGCAGACATGAGAGTGGTATAAGCCTTCAAAGCAAATAAACACAAGATATTGAATATATCCCAAAATAATGAGTTATTCTGAAGCTCTCAAATCTCCTGTTCATTCTTTTTTCTTTTCTCCCCTTTTCATCCACATGGCTAATACACAGTGTCAGCTTTATGCACACTGATATCACTGTATTCAGGATCTGATATGGCGTTTACATAGAGCATGAACATCCTGGTTATTCATATCCCCATACATGACCATAACAGTGTACAGGTTTCTGACCATCTGCCTGCAGCAAAGGATGCTCAGAACCCAAAACCACAGCTCTCCAGTTAGCATGATGTTTCCATGTGCAACAGATAACCAAAGTCTCCAGAAACCTGATCATAGCCTGGATACCAGTGCATAAAAGCACTCGTAGATTGATCTCAGAATTCAAATGCGGTTACATCATGCAGCCCCGATCCTCCTCTGTAGGTCTGTGCGTACTGTCTGATCAGACAGTGGTTTTACATTCAGTGCAATTATTTGTTTGACTTGATATGAATGCTTTAAACTATTTTTTGTGACTGTGACTAAGTGCAAGTGTATCTCAAAGGATATGTACAGTGTCAGAAATGGAAATCAGAACAGAGAGAGAGAGAGAGAGAGAGAGAGAGAGGGAGGGGGATTGGTGAGGGGATTTATGACCATCCATTGCACACTTTGTCATTCCAACCTTATTATGTGACTGCTGAGAGTCGTGGAGCTAAATATAGATGTCTATAGTGTAAAGGACAGGCAGCACCTAAACACAGCATACACACAGAGACCCACACGCTCGCCTCGCTTTTCCCTTTCCTCTGTTGTCAGAGCAGTGAATGATGTCATCATCGTAGACTGGAAGCGCTGCGCTGAACACTGCTGGACGAGGAAAACAACACGGGCTGCTGTAGCAGACTCTTCTGAAGCATTAGATACATTACTGCCCTGAAACACGCAGCAAACGGAGCAGAAGTGGCCGTCACTCGTCAACACTTTAACGGGATAGATGAGCAGTATTTAAAAAGAAAGACTGCTGCTTTAGACGGCCACAGCTACAGGATTCAAACAAACAAGTGAATAAATGACTGGCCACATAGCAGGCAGAGCCATAGAGATAAATGAATGCACTGATAAACAAAAGCTTTACACAAATTAGTGAGTTAGAGTGAATGACAACATGAATGGATACATATAAAATTAAGATGTAAATAAATGCTTCCATAGGAAAATGTGTTAAAAATGTAAATAATACCTAATCCATCAAACAGACAGTAATTCAATCAGCTAAGAAAGAAATAGTAAGTAAGAAAGTGTTTATATATATTTAAAATTTTGCACAATTGGGATCAAAATTCGCTGCCGGTGGAAACAAAGAGCTCATCCTGTGCTCTCTTTGTGCTCGAGCTGCTGGGGTCAGCACGCAACTTAACACTGACACCTAGTGGATTTGACATCACACTGCGCTCCATGTAATGTGATTGATTCCACACGGAAAATAAGATGCTACAGACAGCAAGAATACAAGAACAAAAGCACAATAAAAAGGACACAAAATAAAAATCAAATATATTTTTCTATATGTACATTATATGCAAAAAGAGAATAAAAATAATATCGCCTTGAGTATTTGAACTGCACATGGTAAGATATGGATAATGAAATACAGTGTTTACTATTGCACAGTAGGAAATATGTAACAGAAGAAAAAGAATATGTAAAAACATAAAAAAAATATTAATTTTGCACAAGAAATTTGCTGCTTATATCCATTATCTGCATTTATAGTGAATACATTTCCAAAAGTCTAACACATTCTGACATTATGATGGAAATAGTTCTTGGGCTTTAAAAATGGTTCATCATAAAATATGTGTTTCTTAGAAATACTTTGTAGACGTTTTATTGATCCGTTAATTTACTTTAAATTAGATAGATCATGTTGTATCTTGCTTCTTGATTACAAAGAGCGCTGTCCTCATGTCTTTCATTGGTATTCAGCTGTAATTACATATTGTCAACTGTGAGTCAAAATACAGACTAAAAGAGTTATTTAACAAAGAACAAGCAGCTTATGGGGCAGTAAGCTCCACCAATCATAGGGTCCATCCCATTACCCACACCTGCAATATTTGCATGTAGTCAAATGTCCACTTATGTGATGTGTTTCCAGTAACGGCCACAGTGCCCAATGAATATTTAGACTTTGAGCATGTGGGAGATCATCAGAGCTCACAGTGACACACATCGTTTATGTGGACGCCTCATGCCTCGCACCAGTGCCTGTCTGTTGATGACTGCTGGTCTTTAAGCTTAAAGTTGCATTCATTCCCACAACTGGACTTGTGTTGAGCCGCAGACCACATTGAAATGTGCGATGCATTGAGCCCTGAACACGGCTTTGCCGCAGCATTTGTGTGTCACATCAAGTATAGGTCAAGTTTAATGTGTGCTTGCCATTTCCAGCGGGGACAAACTACCTGGTGGAGCATGAACATGCAGTAAAGTGCTCAAGGCTGCAAGTGTGTGTACTGGGACAGATCCATTGAATCGCCTGTATGAAGCCTGGCAGGCAAAACCCAGGGTAGCAAAGGTGTTTTGATGTTTTAATTGAATATTAACTTAAGGTGGCTTAAATTAGCAACTGAACCTATAGAGTTTGTATGCTTGTTTTTATTTTTCTCTACCATGAAAGTTCATTCTTGACATTTGAATCAGCAGTTTGACCGAATCATCCCAAACCCTGTGGTCCTTTTAGGTAAAGCTGCCATTCCCTGTGGACCAGATCACCAACCTGCCACGCAATGACTTCCAGATCCTTGTCAAGATGCACAAGCTGACCTCAGAGCAGCTGGAGTTCATCCACGACATCCGCCGCCGCAGCAAAAACCGCATCGCTGCCCAGCGCTGTCGCAAGCGGAAGCTGGACTGCATCCAGAACCTGGAGAGCGAGATCCGCAAACTGGTACGATCACATGACAAAAACCTATCGTACAGTGGATAAGCGCACACACACACACACACACACACACACACACACACACACACACACACACACACACACACACACACACACACACACACACACAACAGTATGTTGTGCAGGACTTTAATGTTGGTGGTTAATGGCGTGCGTTTAGGTGGTGTAACACACCCCCTGGCTGCCATACTGGAGAACTGCAGCCCCTCAGTCCCATCGTTCAGCTTTAACTGATTGCTGCTCCCCATTCCACTTCCCCATCACTGTGTTGCAGTGAAATATTATGGAGTTTCCCACTGATATTTACATGTTTGTCACCTGTTGACCAGCAGGAAGTGCAACTTCTGGTGGTGTTCTGGGGTGGCTGACAAAATAAGGGCTAAAGGATTACAGTTTCTAATATCTTGGGTCTTATTTTCATGTCTCTCAGTTAAGACAAACAATGTTGGACAGTTAAGCGATGTCCAAACTGTCTGTTGAAAATTTCCATCAAAGTTTACAGACCTGTCTCTCTGACCTGCTGTACTTACTGTAGTTGAGTTTTCTTGTGAAAAGAGGTGTTGTTACAGATATTTCATGTGCAGTCAGTCTGACCTCTAAATAAAAAATTGGTTTTGATATTGGGACTTAACTGTAATCAATGGCTTGTGTTTCTGGACTTTGTCGCCTCATATTTTTAGAACAAAGCAACTAAACGTGTTAAGTACAGTGTTATTATATCTGAGAGAAGCGACACCTTGAAAATAAGACCTAAATGTTCAGAATCTGGAATCGTCATCACAAACCACAGCTGATTACAGTTATCAGGAATGCTTTGTTTGACACTGACTGTTGGGAGGCGAAACAAACAGTGTCAGAGTCACATGATGGGGCTATCAACCCAACTTCCTGTTTTGAGGCTTTACATCAACATCACTCTAGTGTTCAAAGTCTTCACTACAGATATTATGAGTCTGGACACACACGGATATAAACTGCACCTTGATTGGTCGGTGGAGGCAGTAACTCTAGTTTTTATGGTGATGAGAGTCTCAGAGTATTGCAAAGCTGACCTGACCATGATGTGTCTTATGAACTCAGGTGTGCGAGAAGGAGAAGCTGCTGAGCGAGCGCAACCAGCTGAAGGTTTGTATGTCTGAGCTGTGGCAGAACCTCTCCTTTCTCTCCCAGCAAGTGTGCAGGGAGGTGCAGGGCAGCCAGCCACCTCCCGTCTCCGCCAGCATCGACCTCACGTCCAACCCGCCATCGCCTTCTTCTGACGAGGGCTCGTCCCAGCCCAGGTCGCCCGTGTCGCAGCAGAGCGACGCTGCATATCTGTCCGATGTGGGTCCCAGTCAGGGGGGACCAGAGGACAGGCAGCCAGCGGTGGAGGTGTCAGGTCTGGAGCAGGAGAACCTGGAGTGCCCACTGGTGCTTGGATCCACTGAGGAAGTATGTAGCCCCACTGTAACAGTGGATTTCTGTCAGGAAATGACTGAGAAATGCACAACGGAGGAACAGAGGAGACAGGCCTGTACTTAGAGTCTGGAGGCGAACCGTTCGGTCTATGACACGCTCATACTTGTCTATACCTTGATATTTGAAGTATTTTTTTCTTTTTTGTAATCGATGACACAAGTGTTGTCTTATCAGCAATACTGTTCCACAGGTATTTTTGGACTGGTGATAAAACAGAAGCACTGGCAGCTTTCTCTCTCTTTCTCTCTTCTTTCTTTCCTTCTCTGTCTCATCCTGACTTTCTCTTCCTGTCAGCTTCCCTCCCTCTCTCTTGCGTCACGGGAGGTTAAACTCAGGAATTCCTCAGAATGTTCAGTAATGTCCCTGTTAACATGTACATACACTTTACTTTACTGTCCTGTCAAATCTGGATAATTACTTCAGTGCATACAGTTGGTTTATATTATTCACCTTTGACCTCCACATCGGTTTTACTTTTCAGCATCCGTCACTTCGCGAAGGCAGGAGTTCAACAGAGTGAGACGTGCAGATGGTCGTCAACCTCATGTCTGCGTGTTAAGTACAGGGCGAAGTTAGCCTAGCTTAGCATAAAGACTGGAAGAAGCGGGAAACAGCGAGCCTTACTCCGGTCTGTTGATGACACTCATTGTTTTAGCCAAGCTTGGCTAACCACATCCTGCGCTGTGCTGAACACACAGACATGAGGTCGATATCCATCTTCTCACCTCACTCCAAGAAGGAAAACAAATATATATATTTCCCAAAACGTTGAACTGATCCTTTAAAGAATTCACTGGATGATGCAGCATCAAACAGCCTACCTTTTTATGACACTTTTAGCGGTCTAGTAATTGTTGAGTGACACAGGACTTCAAAGTAAAATGTTACCAAAGGTGTATTTTTTAAATTTCACATTAGATGAAATGCTCAAATGAACTCTCATTATGCAAAGTTGCTTTTGTCAAGCTTCACTTTTACTTTCTCTCGTACTCAGAAGGACATTTCTACACATTTCTCTTCTCCCTTTTTTCATTTCTCTGCACTATGAGACAGAACTACATTACAAAGTTGAAGCACTGCCCAGCTCCTCCAGGAAGCGGCGCAAGCGCATTGTGACACTGGCACTTAAAGCAAGTCCCAAGCTAATCACTTAAAGGACCACACCAGTGTCAGTTTATATTTCCGCCGACCATTTTCCAAAGAATGCTGTCATATCCCTCATTTGACTTGATTAAGATGTGCCCAGTATGAAAATCAACATGCAGGACAGTTGGCTGAAAGCTGCTTGAGCTCGATCATGACGTCATTTCTGCTGGTGGTCAAACTGGGTGATGCTTTATTATACAGGTTCCTAGTTTCCCAGTTATGCCCTAACAAGGTTAGGGTTCAGGAAAGATATTAATTGTAGGCAAAATGGAGACAGTTGGTATACATTCTTTTAATTTCAATGAATTGGTAACATAATCTTTTTTTTTTAATCTTTGCCCATCTGTATAGCTCTAAATTACATTCATTAAAACTGATCTCTATTCAGTTATTGCCATTTGAGCAGGCCTGTCCTCTGGAAAATAAACTCTGGAGATTAAAAACTCAGCTATGCTACTATTCCATAATTTCCTTATTCTGTTTTAAGTATTCCAGTGACTGACTGACTGGATGCTTTGTCTTAGAACACATTCTCCATTTCTGTGTAGTTAGTACCAAATGACATGATGATCGCCAGGACACTTCCTCTGAAGTTCTATTTTTATTTCAGATTTTTGATCCTATATTCATTATATAGGAATTACAGCACCTGTTAAATAAGGTGTTTCTGGGAATTGTTCCAAAAAGTTGACTTGAAAAGTCTACACAACAAACTAAAATGGTGAATGAATGAAATGACTATCAAAAATAACAACAGCTCTATTGCCCATATGATGGATTCCGTACCTGCACAGCTCTCCAGGCTGGTTTAGATATTATGTGTTGTTATAGAGTGAAATGAAAGGAAACCAATAGTTTCCTGGAAGGTAGAAAAAAGAAGAAAGAAAGAAAAAAAATCTTAAAAATTTGAAACACTGTCATTCTTTGGAAAATGGATGGTTGTGATCTATGTTAAATTGATGAACACACTGGTGTGACCGTTTTTAAACCACAGCTGAAACAAATCATACTGTAAGTGCTCTTTTTCACACATTTATTTATTGTCTTATAAGTAGTAAGAATTTAGTGTTTGTACTTATGGTAATCATGTATTTAACTGCACTGTTCTTGTATTGTACATAATACAAATATCCCTGCTAAATGTATTTGGTACAGTATGTTGGTGTCAGACACCTACATGTTCAAATTCACACATCGTATGTGAATTTGTTCAAACATGAAGCAAAATGATCAATTTCTACTTACAAATCAGTATCCCTAATAGTGTAGGGTATGAAGTTCAAAGCTCCAAACAAACACACTGGCGCGTTATTGATTGAGGGAGATGCCAAATTCATCTGCTGTAGAAAAGTCGATGGTGAGGCACGTGGCAGGGGTGAGTGCTGCTGCCCGACACTCTGCTGCTGCACCGTCAGCCTCACAGCGCAGCACGTCCATGGCATTGGAATACTGGATGTGTTTGGGCTTCTTTTGTCCACCAGGGTTGGGGTGAAGTCACGTTTAGCACGGGAAGGTCAGCCTAGGATTTGGAACTGGCAATATTTCATTGCACTTGATTGTCAGAAATTGGTTAACTCTTCAAAGAAAGGGCTGCTGTTTCCTAATGTGGTTTTGTGAATGTAAAATGATAAGCTTTGAACGAAGTGGAATATGGGAATTCTTAAATTCAAACCGTGTGAATCCTTTAATGGCAGCCTGACCATGTTAGCGAAGCTAAGAAATAAGAACAAAAAGAAAGAGCGCTGATCCTTCTCATGACATCACCACAGGACCTGTTAGCCAATGATAATCTCATTAGAATGTACTAAATGCTCAGAGTACACTGAAGAACACTCCTCAGCTGGTTTTCACAGACTGTAATTCCTTAATGTGAACTTGTTCATTTATTTATTTGGACTCTTGTTGTTGGGGGTTGGGGTCGGGTGTAGAGGAAATTGCATAGATGTAAAATGTAGGTCACTACCCTTTCTTAGAATTGATTTGTTTATGGTTGTATTTTTTCTTTCATTGTTGACAATTTCACAAAAAAGAAGTCTTCATTTACGATTCGCACATGTACTTACTTAAGTTGTAATATTTTAACTTCAAGGGGTGTGAGAATGTTTACAATTTTGTGTATTACCTGTTCTTTTTGTTTTGTAAAGATATAATTAAGACCTGGGAATTAAGTTGAATAGAAAAGCTGATAAAGTTCTTTTTTATTGACATAAGTTAAAAGTGTAGATGAATTTGTGAGAAAAAATGCAAGTGCAGCTACAATTTCTTGCCTTAGAGGTTACAGAGGCCAAACTCTCCAGTAAGGGATCAGAGGATGTGGTTCAGAGGAAACTGCACTGCAGCTTTCACAAAGTGAGCGGCAGCGGTGGTAGAAAATATCCACGTGGCCCCTTCTGGCCCCTGCATGTTATTTGTTTCAGATGACGCCTCAAGAGGAAAAGACAAACAGTACAATTAGTCAGACTTTCTGCCTCACTTTTCCTAATAATCCCTTTTGTGACATAGTAAAATCAGCCAGTGCATCATTGTCCCCTCTGTAAATATGGAGACCGTAAGTGTTCAATATTAAATAAATGAAATAAATAATAAGAAGAAATTTAATGTAATAAATTATTATTATGGTGAAAAGAAATAATATTTCTAATAATAATCCAAATTTTAAAACATCATTGGATTATTTAACAATTTCATGGCTACGTTATGTATTTCATGTGTATTCTTTCGTATGATTTCTTGTTTCGCCACATCTTATTTATTTAATTTTGACCACTGTGGGTCTCCATATGGAAAAGCCAAATGTTCTTGTGTCACCAAGGAAAATACCATAACAGAGTTTAAAAGCTAAAAACTGACCTGATATAATTAATCAGTTATATTTCTGCAAATAAGCTAAAGAAAATTGAAGGAAGCTCGTGGAGTAAACATCAGAATTAGGCATCAAATCATTTTACAGAATTAAATAATTCATTTGACATAAAACAAAAATTTCTGATATCAAAATATTCTATATTATATTAGCTAATGCTTTTGCACCATATATGTAGGCTTTTTGCAGAACAAAACAGATGAAGAAATTCCCCGAAATGATTCTGTGCCTCATTTTGAATTCTGAAGTTTACCTCTCTTCTCCTTCTCCTCATGCTAAAATGCAAAAACAAAAGAACTAAAAACCTGTTGCTTTAATTGAAGGCTGTACTCGCTGCAGGTTGCTCTGCATTTTGTCCAACTGTGAGGACTTGGGGTGCAACATGGACACTGCACAGTGTTCCACATGTATGGAACATGATTATGGCGCAAAAAAGATCAGACATTAATATTGAAATTCTGACAAGAACAGCTGTGTCTAGCAGTATTGGTTGGCCACTTAGCATGGAACATCTGTAACACCAGTGCAATGTCAAATTCAGAATGGCGATAACAGAATTTAAAGGACCGTACCAGTGGTTTCTCTTTGTTCTTGTGTTAGTCTATTGATTGCAAATTCCACATTTGCACAGTCTGAATTATACTCTGATGTGGTTTCACTTCATTTCAGCATGGTACCAGAGACCTGAAACTTGCCTGAGTTAGGTAATCCATCACATGCTTTTAATGTTGCCAGGGTTCCATTATTGTCGTGTGGTAATGCATGGAAGAATTTTCAGATCAGTCTGCTCTTACATTTGCATCACCGTGCCACAGAAACACTGTGACAGATCAGATCAGCAAGTCTCTGCAGGTTGATTATCAAACTGACGTTCAGAAAAACCACTGGTATGGTCCTTTAATGACATTTTGAAAATGATGTGGCTAACATCATTGCATTTTTAACAGGTGTTCTTCCCATCTTGGGACTTAAGCTACTTCTCTGAATAGTCAATTGAATAGCTGTAACACTGCATATTTCAACTTTCCAATATCTCAAAGAGCAGTGCTGTTTAGACCTTGAGCAGCGGTTCTTAGGGAAGAGCATTCCCTTAAAGTTAGTATTTTGGAATCAAATGCCTTGAGTGTGAACGACAGTACATGGTGGCACGGTAAAGGAAGTCATTATTTAATCCGATCTGTTTACAGAACGTGGTAATCGGGGCCACTTGAATCTCAGATTCTGATTTTCGAGGTTTTTTTAAGTTTAGTTGAACCGACTCTAAGCACTTATCTACCTGGATGATTCAGCATACCTCTTCGTATGGGTAAGGACTGTATGATAGAAATGTAGACAGTTTCTGTGGCATTGTTTCTAACTTTTTACAGTGGTTACTTCATTGTATTTGTATATTTTGGTGAGCCATTTTTTACGTGTCCTTTTTTTGAGTAACTGCAACATGACTGTTACATGCAGATTCAGCATTTTTGATTTGTTTTTTATCTTTGAATGTTCAAATGACCTGTGTTTTTGTTTATATATTTTTTGTAAATATTGTGCAACATGTCATGTTTTGTTTCTTTGATATGAAAAAGATTTTAAAGAAAAGAAAAAAAAAATTTTGCCCAGGCAATTTTTGTTGAGAAATAAAAAGCATGAGAATTCTACCATGTGGGGTTGGTGTGTGCAGTTTGATTCAATATTTGTTGACAAGTTGATGGCTGTTTTGTTAAGAAGCATTTAATCTGAATATAATATAAAGTATCATAATTTCTCATGAAATGACTGTATACAAATGACTATGCACATACATATTCTAATCAAGTCTGCGAGTTACAAAAAAAGTATTTTAAGCTTTTAAGAAAGTCCACGTCACAGAAGCAAACCAATCCTCTGAGGAAGTTGCTCCGTTATCCATTGTGCACAATGTTAAACACTCAGCCAACATGTGGAGAGATGTTTTTAAAGAGATACAATCCTTTCCTGTTAGTACCCACATGTAGGCATTATAAGGTGCTTCAGAACATACTGGGCTTTGGCACTGAGTCCACTGCCCCATCATGGCTGACTGACTGGTTTTGGCCCCACGTGACTTGAGTGGTGGATCAATGTTGATGGCTGGATCATTGATACAGTTCCTCCCCTGTTTGTGACCCAGCTGGGCTGCGGAACACAGCTCCTACAGCCATAATGTTAGCCCTGTCGCTTCACTTCTTCATGATAGAGGAGATATCCAGAAACATGCTCTGAAAAAGACAAGAAGACAGCTTTGACTCAGACTGCAGCCGGTGCTGGACATAAAACAGAAAGCGTATCCAGTGTTGCTCAAGAGAGAGCGCTCGTGACATTCTTCAAGTGTTCGAACACGTCTGTAATAGTTTCACATCTTGGAACAGGAATAAATCCTTTACATCTATCCAAGATGCGTCTATGGAAGAGAAACATAGTGTGCAGATATATATGTTTTTCTGTAAAAACATTCAGTCATACCATTGCCAATAAGTTAGCACTATAATAACTTCTTTTGAATATAAAACTAAATATGACATCTATGGAGCCTGACAGGTGTCATGAAGAAATAAACATCAAAATTATAAGAGCAGGTCAAACTTATTAATAGATGAAGTTATTAACACAATATATGATTATTTTGTCAACATTTTAACAGGGTAAAGGGTTAGTATTTCCACGAGTCCCCATTGTTAATGTGTTGTCTTTGACGTCCCTTTAACAAATGTTAAATGTTAAACACATGTTTAATGCTCTGCATGTTCTGTTAAAGCTCTTGCAATAATTTGAGAGCATGAATTACTAACTGGTGCACACAAATTATTTATGTGAGAGTTCTGTGCTGTAGATATTTTTATAAAGGATAAGTAATCAGTGAGATTCATATTGAATCTCATTGTGCAGTTTGATATTTTTACAATTATTCATTATTTTGTGTTTAATTTCATTGGCAACACCGAATGGACTTCCAGTTTGTCACTACTGGGCTTCACCCAGATCAACAGAAATGAGATTTCTCTCTCCATCTTTCTCTCTTCAAAACATCACTTTCTCACTTTCTCTGTTGTCTGTCTGTCTCTTTGTGTGTCACATTGTCTTGGCTTTGATATTGGGTATTTTGGCCAAATGTGTTGGTTAGTGTAGTCAGCTAAATCCTCAACTTCATAACTCTATGAGCAAGCTAGCTTCAGAGTAACTTTTTATACTTTGACTTTGAAAATACACTTGCAGAGGCTTCATGTTTCATACATATAATGTTGTGTTCCAGATAGCAGTTGCTAATGAAACCCAGGTTGATAGGTGTACTCTGTTGTTTACAACTTTGGATTCGATGTTCTCTCCACTAGAGATTGGACAAATGACACAATTTCTGCCTTTTACTTGCCATTGACATTCTTCGACCACCTGGAGGTGGCATCATGGGCATGTCTCCCTGCAGGGAGCCCAGTTCGTCTGACTCCTCTGAGGTATGTAAGGAGGGGCTCGTGGAGCGACTGATGGAGGACAAGCTCTCAGATGGTGGCCTGATCATGAAGCTGGTCTTCCTGGGGTTGGGGATAAGGACTTCGCTTCCCATTGACTCCCTTCGCTCATCCTCATCCAGGTCTCTGATAGCACTGGGCTTTAAGGTGCTAGTGGACAGCAGAGCTTCCAAATGGCTTGGTTGAGGGGGGTCCTCATGATGGCTTGTTGTACTCCTCTCCACATTGGACACAGCAGAAGCCCAGGCTGGGTGGTGGTCTACCATGGCTGTGCGGACCTCTGAATCTTGATGGATTTGGGGATCTTGGATTGCACAGTTCTGGCCAGACCTGGGTGGCATCCTAGGTTGGGGGCAGATATAGCTGGTCTGACTGTGTCCCGGATGAGACAGACTGTTGTATCTTGGTGCATCTTGGTTGGCTCTGAGCCCAGTATTGTAATGAGGGGACTTCATGTCCGCCTCTGGAATCACTTTGAAGGTCTGAGTCAAAGGCCCATTGTGAGGTGATGCATTGCTCATTACACAGAGGTGTGGTAAGGACGCCTTCTTCTTGGACTTGTAAATCAAACTGTCATCCTCTGTGTACCTCTCTCCATACAGTGTCTGTTTGATTTTCCTGATGCCCAGGTGGGATATTTCCAGAATGTTCAGGAAAAGTGACACACCAGCAATAATGATCATGAAGACCATGAAGATGGTCTTCTCTGTGGGCCTGGAGATGTAACAGTCTACACTGTTGGGGCAAGGCAGCCTCTCACACTTATAGAGAGGCTCCAGTTGGACACCATAGAGTACATACTGGCCCAGGATGAAGCAGACCTCCACCAGAGAGCGTGTAAGGATATGGATGATGTAAGTTCTCAACAAAGAGCCTCTGAGAGGAGCCTTCTTCACCTTCCTCTGCTCGTCCAACCTCCTCAGCTCCCTCTCCATGCGCTTATGTTCGTCCAACGCCAACTCAGCATCGTCCAGCTCCTCCTTCAGCTGGGCCCGTCTGCGGTGGCGCTCCTTCTCCAGAGTTCGGATGCAGTAGAGGGCGTGGCCCATGTAGACCAGAGAGGGCGCAGAGACAAAGATGACCTGCAGGACCCAGAATCGAATGAGGGAGATGGGGAAGGCACGGTCATAACAGACCGCCTTGCAGCCCGGCTGGTCAGTGTTGCAGACAAACTCAGACTGCTCGTCATCCCACACATCCTCAGCGGCCGCGCCCAGGATCAGCATGCGGAAGATGAAGAGTATGGTAAGCCAGATCTTGCCTACGATGGTAGAATGAATGTGGACCTCTTCCAGGATGCTGCCCAGCAGGTTCCAGTCACCCATGGTCAGCTTCTCACCACTTCAATGCCACATGTCCTCAATCTGTGGAGAGACAGCATGCACATACATCAACCTCACAAAGCCAGATTACATATTAGACACATTAGATTTGCTCTGAAATTCTAAGGTAATGGTAGAGTTTGTTACAACATGGGTTATATTTGTGCAGCTCAAGCCAACAGTTCTATTGGTTATGATAACACTGTACACACTAAAGTGATTCCTGAGATCTCAGGACATGGCAACATTAGTAAAAATTAATTCAACAAGGAAAGATACACAAACAGTGTGTAAACAAGGTGATAGTTCAGCCAGATTACCTACTACTTGCTACGGAGGTAAAACTGAGAGTGGGTGCAGCAGAAATGTCACTAATAATGCCTGATTGCACAACTGCTCTAAGTACAGCCAGAAAGTTGGGTTTTAAGATGTTGTAGATGTTGACACAAGACAGTTTGGTTTGTTGTTTTTACCATATGCATTCCTTTCTTTTCCAAATAAATGTAGCTAATCTGGCGGTTTGTTTACAACCTCTCTGAAGGTCAGACTGCTTGTGTTTGTTGCCCTGTTGCACTTATTTTTGCCAACGTCATGACATTGCAAGATCTCAGGAACTGCTATGGTGAATACTAATACTACTACTAATAATAATTATCAGAACTGATAAAATCAGTGGCCAAATCCACAAAAACAAATTTGGAATAAACCCCAGTTATCCTTTATAGAAAAAAGCTGTAGTTTAGAAGACCCAAACCAACAATGTCGGAGTCTGCTCTCAGTAATTTCTGACCTCCCCACCTTGTCTTTGGCTCTCAGCCTCAACACCATTTTTTTAGACAACTGGATGCTGTCAAACTGTCAGACGGGAGGAAATACTGCATTTGCTGGGGACTATTGTCAGCGGCTGAGTCTCCACAGTTGGTGCTCTAGTGTATTTCCAGCAGCAGGGCGGTGAATGTCGGAGGGAGTGAAAGTAAACTATAGTGTGTAAACTCATGGTAATGAAGGAACACGTCACCCAGTGGAACAGTGTGGCACACTGATGTGCTTTTAATAGTTTTTGGACAATGATGGAGCTCTATAACCCAGAGGAATAAGATATTTGGATACACACATAATACTAAACTGTTTGCGTTCATTGTTAGTTTGAAAGTGTACATGGAATTTGTTGACAAAAAACAAAATTATCACCAGAATCAAAAACATTTACATTGAGGATGCACTGAGATAAATGCTGGATCAATCAGCAGACTGAGGGGAGTGTCTACAAGTTGATGTTACGCCCTTCAAAACTTCCAAACATCATGAACAGCTATTTCAATGAAATGTTCTAGACAGGTGATTTAAACATACACTACAGTGGTAGTTGTGGAGAAATTTGAGAACTGCTTTGTTTTTCCATTTTTAAAATGGGCCCCTGACATCCCAGCAAATGCTCGTCCAATCAGCTGTTGCAGGGTTCATCTTGATGACTGGCTGAAGGAGATAACTGTCAATCATGTGTTGTACACACTCTGTAAAAAACTAGTCCTGGTCAGACCAAAGAGAAGAGAAAAGCCAAACTGTATATTACAGTATATTAGTATATTACCATTATATTGTCTGCTGCCATGGAGCTCTAGCCTTTATTTGATTATGCAGTCTATGGTGTAGCTCCAGAAGTCGTGCCTGGATGACATCATCAGAACAACCTCAGGCTCAGAGACACTTGTTAAAAACAACATGACTTAGCTCCAGTGATTTCATTGTATCACTGATGTTTGAACTACAGTTGGCTTTGAGAAAGACCAGCTGGGGCACCAAAAGACCAACTGTGGTCATATTACTGGAGCTCAGTGTGCGGCCATCCTTTTTTCAGATATGCCATTGCTATGACCCGAAGCTACTTTTTGGTGCACATTCATAGACAGCCCATGCTGATACAGAGGCACACACAGACAACCTAAAATTTCATTGTGCAGTGCCATAGACGTAAAATGGAAAATCTTTTTTAAGGCGTCCAGCATGTTGCACGATTTTTAGAGCATGACATTACAGCAAATGACTCCATTCAATAAATCAAGCATTTCAGCAGCACTTACATATCACTGGTATGGGTTCCCTCTTTGTCTCTTGGTGCACTTCATCGTGTTTATATGAGCATCCCAGAAGCTGACTGTGTCTGTATGGCTACCCCATGGAGATGTTTGGTGGTCCTCTTGTGCCGGTCCCAAACTATAGTCCACATCCCTCTGCTCTCCCCTGTTTTTGTCTCTCTGTGTATCTGTGTGTGCTGTGGCTGCCTGTGTGTTGGGAGTGCGCTCCCGTGTTACATGCAGGGTTCACAGGATGTGAGCATCGATCACCTCCCGACGGGACAATGTCCCCACCCCCCTCCCTTCTCCCACGCCAACAGTGCCAACTCTAACCAGTGCCATCAATATCACCCTCTCTGACAGAGAGGGTGATATTTTTATGGTTGGTCTTTCACATAGGGTCTGCTTCTGGTGCCCATAAACATGAAGATGTAACTGAGCCAATAAGGAGAACTTAACATTCAAGTTCGGCTCAGTTAACCCATCTCATGTGCATAATGTGGTTTAATGGATCACGTCCTACCTGCCTTCTTGCACACAGCTTTTAATTTGGGATGTGGGGGTTATGCATGTCAGTCCATGTACATGCATGCATGACTGCCTGGCATCCCTGCTGTGTAAATTCAATTTCAATTTGAGGACACTGTAAAAGTCTTTTTGTGAAAATTACTCAATAGTGAAAAAAACATCATCCCCACATGAAGATCATCATAGGACTTGGGGATTACTCTTGGCCTCATTTGGATTTTGGATTTTGCACCAGTCAGTATTTTTACATTAACAACTGGTCAACTGAGGAAGGTGTCAGTTGTTGTGATGAATCCACGGAGAATTTTCACCAATTCTTTTGCTTCTTTATAGCATCTCTTAGTTCCTTACTGCTTTGGTTCAGCGTCACAGCTCTTGTCATCCTCCCTTCCTGCAACTCCACCTGCTCAGCATCAGACAGCAGACAGGCACAGTGACAGTTTAGCTGCTGAACATAGTGGAGCATTCAGCAGCTGAAGGGCCAGATGTTTTTCTAAGGACTTGGTGGAGATCAGAAATAAACCTCCAGAAGAGTTCAAATTGGCCTTAAATTCATCAGTATGTGAACACTGAATGCTCCAAGAAGCAACTGTTTGCTAATACATTGCGTTGGCTCTTGTTTCAAAAGAGGAAACAGTTGAAGAGACATAACATTTAAAATTACACATAGTCCTTTAACCCATTCTTACTGCAGGGCATGCATTAGCTCAGTTGTAAACGGTGTACTGAGGCAGTGTGGTTCAGACCATAATGCGCTGCTGTATGTCAAAAAAGTGTAAAAGAGTGAAATGACACAGGCTTGACTTTTTAACAGGCTGAATGCTGGCACTACCCTGATCAGGAAGGTCCCCAGTCCCCCTCCCTCAGTGCACAGAGTAAAGCAATAGTACATATTACTGGCTTGATTTGAGAGCCCTGGTGCTTGGCTGCATAAAATGACCAGCTGTGCCCGGAGGGCCTTTAATTAGGTTTCCATCGTGCTCTGACAGAGTCAATGGAGCATTGATTTGATTTTCCCTTCAGAAGCTGTGGCTGTGGCCGCTGAGGCCAAATGCCAGATGTCACAGCAGGATCATTGGGTTACACAACCAACGGCTGCTTCATCAGGAGCTCCGTCGGATGGCCTGACTGACAGCTGAGCAGCAAGGGCGGGACTTGGTCCAGTCTGTCTGTTTGTTGACACCAGACCTCACTCACCCACATGCTGCTCTGGATATCCTTGTTCGCACTTTCAGTTAATTCAATAACCCTTGGTTACTCAGCAACTAATGGAGGAATTTAACAAAGTACATTTACCCAAGTACTGTGCTTACAATTTTGAGTTATTTGTACTTATACTTCACACTGGAGTATTTCCATTTTATGCTATTTCACACATGTATTTCAGTAATTCAGAAAGGAAATATAATTCTTATCACACTGCATTTATTCAAAAGCAAGTTCCTATTTTGCAAATTTGGGTTTTACATACAACATTGATGATAAGCTTGTAAAAGTAATGCACTGCATAGAATTTTTGGATGTGTCATCTCCTTTTTTTTTTTTTTTTTTTTTTTACTGATAACTAGTCCAACATTAAACTACTGCTTACACACTAATGCACCAGTGATACTAATATTTATCCAATAATTGGAATATACTGAGAATATGAAGGCACAGGAAACACATGTCTCCAGTCAGAACTCAACCATGGATGTTACATGGTGTGTGCCTTATCCATTAGGCTACTGGGGCACAACCATACGTCTAATACTTATAGTACATTTTGTTGACAACACTAGAAAGTAGTACTGAAGTAAGATAAGATTTTGAAGCCAGGACCAATGTAATGGATTATTTACAGTGTGACATTGCTACTTCTATTTTGCTGTCCCTTGTGGAGTTTATGACTAGTAACTATAGAGCAATATTTTTATGGGCCTCATCCTCTTTATTTATCGTTACTTATTATGATCTTAATCACTGAATTGGCTCCACTGGAATGTGTTCTGCTTATTGTATCGCCACTTTAATGTTTTACCATCACTTTGCTGATTAATGTATATGCATATAAGTTTGTTTTCACATTCATTGTGAGGAGGGGAAGTTTCTCTGTGCTCTCCCTAGATCTGACTTTAAGACGTGTTTATGTATGATTTTGATCACAACTGGTTTCAAACCCAATTCTGGTCCAGGACACAGCTTCCATAAGTGTAATGTAGAAACCTGGGACCTCCAGTGCATGTACACCTAGAATGAACACACTAGTGAAGTAGGACGAATCTGAAATTAAGAATATTTAGATAATCATATATTTTTCATTGATTTTTCACTGAAAGAGCAGACGCAGATAGAAGTTTCAGGATTTTAACAAGGTAATTTCACTTTTTTTCTGTGGAAAATAATCATACTCCAAGCCAAATATTTTGTCCAATGCTCAGCTTGAAGAGTATCCATTACTCCAGAGGATTCTAAAATAACACAACTTCCTTCAGAAGACTGCAGATGTGCCATAGTAAAGGCACAGTTGTACTTCATAACACTGGTTAGTGACAGCAGTGATCCTTTCAGGTGCATCAGCTTCAGGGTCCTGATTTTGTGCATGCAGGTTCACTGACACTGCTTGGCATAATTTCAGTAATTGAGACGTAATTAATGATATCAATTTCACTGATGGGTTGTCTGCTGTGGCAAGTCAAAATATCTGCTGTGAAAGAGAACTAGAGTTAATTTGAAGCACCATTTCACTTAAATTCTAAAGAAAAAAAGTCTCATCTCTCAATTTGACATGATGCTGATGCCAATTTTTAATGGCAGGTGTCAACAAAGAAGTTCATTTTTTCACTCACCTTTAAATCGCACACAAAACAGGAACACATATTATCAGTTTAATTCACACTACAAGCTTAACGTAATAGGCTGTGCAATATTTACAAATGATTGCTCAGGTATGCAGGTATGTAGCTTGTATTTATGCACATTTCAGCAAGTATGAAACTCTCCCTCAAGACTTTGCTTAAAGAAAAAACCCACGCTGAGTTATGATGTTTAAACAGCAAAGGTTTGATTAAATAAGTATGTATGAGTAAATTATTACTAGTATTATTATCATGATTTATTTTATTTATTTTTAGTATCAAACAGTAGAAGCAAAAGACGTCAAGGTGTGCATCAACTGAACACATGACAATCAGTTTAATCAGAATGATGAAAGTAACACAAATATCACTTGCATATACTTTGTTTGTTTTTGCTTCATTGTGCCCTCCACTGTACTCAGAGTCAACAGCTAATTGTCAGTTGCTTTGTCACATTTCTCCATACTGAGGTCACTTTTTTTACTCTTTATACAGTCAGTACAACAGTTAACTAGTACTGCTGTATTTCCATAGCTACCCCATACAAACTGTACATACAGTATCAATAATTGCATCTACATGTGTAATTACTTTGACTTTTTTTCTTATTTTCTCTTATCTCGTTTGTATTTATGCACATTTCAGTAAGTTCAATTAAAGTGAAAGTTCAGCCACTCTCTGCAATTCTCCCTCCAGTATTAATTACTGTCAGGTGCGTCAGCTCTCTGCATTCTCATTGGTCTTCATCTTCTGAAGCTCCTCCTCCAGCACGCTTATTCGCTGCAACAGCTCTGTCCTGTCCTGCTGGGCTCTGAGCTCTGTCTGCTGCTCCACCTCCACGATCTTCCTCTCATACCAACGCTCCAGCTGACTGGACACCGTCTCAAAGAAACGCTGAGTCACCTGATAGAAAAGCAGAAATAACAGTTGAAGTGGAAATTTTAAGAGCAGCTTGAATTCTCATATCCCCCCCAGAAAGTTAATTCCCAGCAGCAGGGCTAGCAGCAATTAGCACAGCTTAGCATAAGGCCTGAAAGCAGGGAGACACAGCAAGCCTGCTTCAAAATGAACAGTACCTGTAAGGCTCACTCATGCATTGTATCCCATTAGTTTAATCTGTGAATAAGAACCATAATTTGTGGCATCAGGGGGAGTTACTTTGTGTGCAACAACCTCCCAAAATCATCATGTCTGGTACTATCTTGACTGGGATGATTTTCTAAATTGCAAAAATAAGGCCATGTTGTAATAAAGTGGGATTATCCAATACAGTTTAAGGAAAAGCATGTTTTGCTGTGGGTTTGCTTGATTGACAGTTGACGTTAAAGCCTGTCACTGGCTGCTGTGGTGGTCATTAGTACACTGACCTCCTTGGCATGCAGATTGTCCCTCTCCTGGCTGAATGTGGGCTCAGCGGGACGGTCGATGAAGAACTCCAGTGTCCTGCTGCCCTCAGTATGTATCCCTGCACATCTGGGGGCACTTATCAGCTCTCTAAAGTGTTTCCTGTATTGTCTATCACTGCTGTGTTCCTGCTGACGGATCAGTCTGGTTCCCTGGTCGCTGATGCTGGACTGGCTGCTGCTGCTTGAAAAGCCCTCCCCACACAGCGGCACCACCGCTGTTACAGTGCTGTCCTGCAGTCCCGGAGGCTGCCAGAGGGGGTCAGCAGAACCCAGCAGGAGGCCTGAGGTGTTTTTGGCAGGCAGAGGAAACAGTGATGTGTTCTCATAGTCATCTGACAGGAGAGGCGTTAACACAAAATGAATCAGTTTAATAAATAAGGTTCGTATATTCCCATAGAAAATAAACACAATATGCAAATGACAATTGCATTGAAAAATGACATTCACTCAGTAATTGAGATATAAGACTTTAGAGAAGAATTCCTGCCATTCATACAAACAAGTCAGATTTCTGAAATGGTCCTTGTCAGCTGATGGAGTTTGCTTAGTTGTCATGGAGATGGCTCCATTGTCCTACAACTACAATACATCTCCATGAAAACTGAGCAAAATCCACCTCGTGAGGAAAACCATGAGAAGCACTTGAAACTTTTAGCGAAGGCTGAGTGGACCTTGAGTCAAGATTTCCTCTTGTCAAACTGTTATTTGCAAGGTCAAGAAAATTCCATGCTTAATTTAAAAATGTGTGTGCACACTGACTGAAAATGAAATGCAGTTTCTGATTCTGGATTTTCATTCACAAAGAAGATGTTAATCAGTTATTGTGTCATTACGTCTGTGCTAGATACTTCCGTTGATCTCATTGGCTGCTTTACTCCTCTCTGCTGAGAAGTCATTATGGTGTGTTTCAGTCACAGGTCACTGTGAGCTGTACCACTGAGCTGCTGATGCTGTTACGGTAATAACAGTTATGAATCATTGCATGCCCCTTAAAAATGTTTGTGACTTCCTTGTAGAAGCTGTTCTTGGACATACCTGGTGACCTGTCCACTTTCATTTCAAAGTATGTCCTGTTTCCCAGAAGCTCCCGCTCTGGACCTCCCGGGCTGTGGGTGCATTTAGACGGCAGGATGTTGACGTAGGTAGCCAGTGAAGTGCTGCTGTCTCCAGATGCCACGGACAACAAGGGGAGTGATTCCAGGTCAGCGTCTGCCACAGACTGCTCCACAGACGGTGACGGGAGGAGTTTGTAATACTGGGTTTTGGCTGGGATGTGGACGTTCATGTCTTTCAGCTGGGACACACACCACCTCTTCAATTCTTCACTCACTGCTGCCTGCTTGAGGTAAGAAACAGAACTGCTGCACGATCAAAACCTTTCCTTAAGAAGGGCACATACTCATCAGACCTTAGCAGCTGGTGTTACTCATTTCCATTTGTGTTGTACCAAAAAGACTGGTCTCACTGTGGAGTGCAAACCATGACAAAAGCCCGTTCTGACTTAGATCTCCATCTGACGTTTTCTTCAGATTTATCCTTTACTCCTACAATTCTAATTTTTCAAGGTGTTTTAATCATATTTCATCCAGGAAGCAGGAAGTTGCTGATTCACTGGCCAGTTATGAAGGCTAAACATAACATAGACCTTCCAAAGTGTTCCTGCAGAGAAAGAAATCCAGTGTCAGCTGCAAGTGCTAGTTGATACCTGTGCCATCAGGGTTTCCTCTCTCCCCTGGGCAACTCTCTGCTCCATCCTGTAAATCATGTTCTTCTTCTCTGCTGCTGCTCTTTCCTGATTCAGCATGTCCAACACTTTAATCTGCCCGAGCAAAAGTCAAATTGAATTATGCAATTATGTGAAGACTTTGGAACATTCTGGCATGAAAATTGTCTTTAATTTCAACTAAAATCAAAATTCAGTTTTTCATTCAAATTCAAGAAGCAGACATTGATATTAAACTGTGAAAACCTAAATAACCAGAGCTAACAGTTTAAGACACTGCAGGTGTAAAGTAAACTGAGATCATTATCTAGCAGCAGACACAGGAAGTAGACACAGACCTGGTGTCTGTTCCTGCGGTCCATTTTGCCCAGACGACTGTTGACTTGCTCCTGGACGTTGAGGATGTGTAGCCGCATCTCCTCCTGCGTGACTTTCAGTTGGCCCTCCAGCTTCCTGAGCAGGGGATTGCAGTGGCATTCATTGGCTGGTGCCTAAAGAGAATGGTCACAAGTCACAAGCTGCACACTCTGATAATGGTTTGTCTTTTCTTACAGATGTGCTCAACATAGCTCAGCATGATGAAAATGTGAAGATTTGGAACCAAGATCTATTCAAACTCTGTTCAAAGCATTGCTTTTTTTGATAAATTCAGAAGTTCAGTGACAGTTTTACCCTCTCAGTGCTGTGCTTCAGTTCAAAATCCAAATCATCAGTAACCTGTCTGATGTTGCCGTCCTTGTCACGGTACAGTGTGTAAAGCTGGTAGGTTTTCCCATTCTGAGCAGAACTATCTTCACCATCATCCCAGAGCAGATCCATCTTCATGTTGAAGCCATTTTTTCGTTTGCTCAGATCATCTTTTTTCAAAGCCTGCAAAGGAGTAAAAGTAGCAGACTGCAAAGTGTACTTGTCATGAATTCTTCTTGATCATTCATTCACTCATGCATTCTGACAGGTTTTTCCTTGTCACTAACTTTCTAGTTGTTTCAGACAGCCACTCTCTCCTGCCCTCCTATAACCCCTTTTATACTAGTTTATTCACTGGAACTGCTTCACCTACTCACCTCTTCTCCATTCCCTCTGACTGCCTACTGTTTCTTGCATTAAAGACATTGAGCTTTGATCTTAGAGAGTCATGTTTGTGGGTTTCTGCCTGTTCAGTGCCATCCCTGCTCTGGACAGATTGAACCCAGTCAAGTTAGAAAGGCACAACCTGTCAGCCAAGGCTGATGCCATCCACTGACACACGTGCAACAGCTCAACTCAAAGACAAGGTCTCTAAACAAAGCCTATCCATGTCAAAACAAAGCTATGGTAAACATCTTCAGCTGATTTAATAGCCAGTCTTCAGCAGCATTTACACCATTCAGCATACCAGTTCACCCACTCAGCACATCAAAACCAGGGCACAAACCACCAGAACAGTTCTCTGGCCAGCAGGTACGCTGGCTAGTCCTCACTCACTGCTCCCTGATCAGAGCTTCAGCCTCTTGTCTCCCTTTCTTGGAGATGCCAGCTTGCATGCATAGGACCCTGTGAAATTCACCCCCCCCCCCCCCCCCCCCCCCCCCATATTCTGTTTTCCTTTTAATTTTGCTTGATTCTGTGTTTTATGATTTAAGCACTCTTTGTCATTAGAAAGAGGGTCTAATCATATGGTGGATGAATAAAATGTCTACAATTCAATAAGAAAATATTCTAAATTCAAATCAATTGATTCAATGTAACACAACATTGCCCAATTTTTTATCTTCTGCCTGACATCCCCCATATGCAGCCCGAACACAGCAGGTAAGCAGATGTAATGAGGGCTACTCTCAAGTTTGGGCAATGCTCCTCCTTGTTGACAATGCTTGAGCAGAAACAGACCTGACTCCTTCATTTGTTCCACAAAATATCTGTGGGAAAATGCTTATAATAGGGAAAAGTCTGATTTTTATAAATTGCATCCATATTTTGGCTGTTTCTGTGATATTTTGTGTTTTACAGTTGATTACAGTTTTATTATGAAGCTCTGCCATTCTGCCTGTCGTTTCTGCAACACAGCAGTCATATGGACCTTCACACATGATCACACAGCTCCAGACCTTGGCAGTGGGGATTAAGTGGAATGCACAACACTTTATGATGCTTTTTAGAATGGACTGATTGTTCTGATGTTAGTTGGTTGCCTGGGATCCCCCCTCTGACCTGGATGACCTCATTGCTACTGACAAATATCTAGGCCCCAGGAGTCACAAAGCCACCATCTTCCATCTGCATCCTGAATGGAGCTGCAAAGCCTCCTGGGGTTCACCAGCGTTTACAGGAGGTTCATCCGCAGCTACACTTTGGTGGTGAACCCCCTCAATGTCATATATGCATTGATGGAAGTATAATAATGGGGGAGCAGTGATTCTTAAAATGGTGAAATGGCTGGATCAGGTGCTTTCCAGATCAAAGTCAACAAGCTTCAGAGGGGATAAAAGATTAATACTGCAAACAGACACCACTTTCTTAATAGCCTTATTTACCAAATTTTCTCCAGGAAATCAAGAAAAATATGTCACATTATTGGCCAAAAGTGAAGCACTTTTACTTTAAAGTAAGTTACAGAATTGGTGGTCATTTGTCTGATGTCTGGCTGTTCATTCAGAGACACATACAGTAGGTATGCCAAGGATTTGACATTTTATTCCAAATTGTAACATAGATTTTGCAGTTAGGGCTCGGTTCTATAATGGAGCTCTCAAAAATCTGAGCAGCAACAAGGATTCTGCTAGGGGAACTAATCCCTCCTGCATATGACACACACGGCATTAACTACATACTCTCTGTTCAGAGATATATTATCATTATATTTTGTTATATGCAGCAAAGTCAACAATATTACACTTTAACACATAAGGGGTATGCTGGAGTTATAGCTGCAGCATGGCATGAGTGTAACAGCAGGGAAGTGATAAGATATAATGGCCCAGCTGTACACAGCTGTATGAAAATGTCCGGATGTTAAACAGCGAGAAGCCAAACTGCTGATCTGTCAATGAACCACACGTTCAGCATGCTGCTGTTGGTGTCTCCGTTGTTGACCTACCTGTTCCTTGACTCTCCTCCTCTTGCGGTGGTTGTTGGGGCTGCTGATGGCAGTCTTGTGGTTATGCTGCTGCTGCTTTGGCTGCTGGCGAGGACCCACCTTGATGGCAGGTTTGCTCTCCATTTGTTCACTGCTGGGTGTTTCCTCCACCACAGAGCTGTTGTCCTATTTAGGACACATAAAAAAGAGATCAATTCAAATGAAAACTGTAGTCATTGAAATAATGATAGGAAATGTGTGAACCTTTATTTAATCTCTGAAATTTTAAGGATTTGACCCAATGTGACAAACTCAATTCTAAGAATTCTCTCAATAGCTGACACTCATCCACCACATGCTATAGAGTATTGCTGTTTGTATTTTCTTACATCGTGTGGTAGAATGTCTACTCTGGTGACAGACTGGGTCCTGCGTTCAGCTGTCAGTCTTTCTCTTCGTTTCCTTATTGTTCTTCCTCGCATGAGTCGATGTACCTGAAGACAATTACAAAATCTCTACTGAGACAATGTAGGACCAGCTGTCTGATTTCAGTCAGCGTTGCTGTGATAACCAGTTCCTACAGATTCATTCTCCACAACATCAGGAGGATACTCACCCATAAGGTGGCACAGGTTCTGGTTCAGGCTATTTTTTTTTTGTGCTTAGACTATTGAAACTCACTTCTGGTTGGTGTGCCTGCATGTGCCATCCAACCACTACAGCTCATCCAGAATAGAGTTCTCCCTAACTACACCTCTCTCTCTGTACCCTGCACTGGCTAACAGTGGCTGCTCAAATCAGATTCAAGACACTGGTATCTGCCTACCATGCTGCAATTGACTTAGGCCCATCCCAGCTCATCCACTACATTCTACTATTGTCAGTCTGCATGCTACTCCCTCACTACAAGAGGAACCACTCAACAAAACTGCAGCTGTATGCTGTTCTGGCTCCACAATGGTGGAACAAGATCACATCAGGATAGCAGAAACTGTAGCAGACTGGGTTGTATCCTTATCCTTATGGCTGAATACACTTATTGTAAGTTGCCTTGTCAAGTGTCAGCAAATAGTAATTACCACATTATGTTATTTATTGCTAACAATAAGCCTGAAACACAAGATGTTTGCTAATGCTATTAAAAACTATTACTATCATAACGCTACAGCTAAGACACAAATCATATTCTTAACACTGTACACTCTAATGTTTTGGCTTCCTTTATCTATCTAATACAAGAATATCCTACATTTAGAATGCAGATACCAACCTGAGGAGCTCTGGCCAGGAGAAGTGCCACATCTTTGTGGTTGTTGTCTCTGGCCTTGTCAAGGGCTGTTTTACTTGCCTGGAAGTGAACAGTATATCATGAACACATATGGGTTGAGACTATGAAAGGTGTGAGTGAGCCCTCATGGTACTAATGGTTTAGTGGTGGTGTTTATATCTCACAGAGGAATAATATCAAAGAATGTGAGACTACACACAATACTGTTGTTATGAGCACAACTTGTGACTGCATCTAGAAATAAGATGATCATTTAAGACCAGTTTGATATTTTGCGATATCAGGATAATTAAAGTAAATCTGTTTGGCCGAAGTGTTTCATCTGTACTTGGATGGTTGCATGGTGGGAAGTAGAACTTACATTGTTTCTGATGGTCCCATCAATCCCTGCCTCCAGTAGGAGCTGAACTGTCCTCTTGTGGTTCAAAGCAGCAGCCACATGGAGAGCTGTGTCCCCTCTCTACAGGCAAACACAGACACATGTATAGGCACCTGGACTTGCTTGTGGTTCATTCGTTCATTCGTTCATTCGTTTGGGTCACATAGCTGGGTCCAGTTGCCTTTGGAAAGCACTTAGAAACATTTTTGCGTCATAACTACCTTTATTTTTAATACTTTAATCACATTTTGTTGATTGCTTCTGTACTTTTACTTTAATAAATGGACTTTTATTTGTAATGGATGACACTGTATTTAAGTAAAGAATCTGAATGCTCCCTCCACCCATGTCTAAATAAATATCTCTGACCTTTGTCTCTATTTTCCCTAATTATCACCAAATTCCATAGTTAGGAACAGGACACATACCAATAGCACTGATAACACATACTGTACCTGGTTTCTTTCTGACACACGGCACAGAGAACTCAGAAGAATCTTCACCAGGGTCAGGTTGTTGTAGCGAGCAGCCACATGCAAACATGTGTCACCCACCTGGAACAACAACAGAGTTTGTAGCTCAGTGCATTGTGAAACTAGTCCTTACTGCTTGACAGTCCGCGGTACATGGAGACCTCAGTGCATTGTGGGATGCCGCAGGACTCACATTGTTTTTAGTGTCAGGTTTGGATCCTCCGAGCAGCAGAATGCGAGCAGTCTGAGCATGTGCATTCTGACAGGCCAGGTGAAGTGCTGTGTTTCCTGCCTGAATGGACATAATAGAGTTACAGCAGAGTAAACACAGCTCTGCACTGTGCTTTCATGTTAAACTGTTGGCAAATATTCTGATGTTATTCTGAGAATTTGTCAAGACAGTCCACATCATTGAATGTGATATTTGGTATGGTTTTGATCTGCAGAACCATTCTTGTCACATTATAATGGACACGTAAGTAACTGTAAACCGTGCACTTGAATTTAGTTACAGTCTGGGTTGGAATCACATGAGGTTTTGATATTGTGAGGGTGTAGGTTTGGTGTCAGTTACAATGAACTCTAGTGTAATGCAAACAGATACAAGAATATTTATTATAAATCTAACACCTATAACACACATAAAATTAAATTCCTCTGTGCATCTTCCGTAACGCTAACAAAATAATAAGAATGTGGCATAAATTTCTGTATTAATGCATTTACTTCATTTTGTTTCACTACTGAGAGACTGAGAGTATGCTGTATTTACATCAGTGACAACAAACCAAACACTGTGAAGACTATGAGAAACAGTCCATTGTAGCATCTTTATATAATAATAATAAAATTACGTGTAATCATAATTCTAATTCTAATTATTTGTTTAAATATTAGTATTATCCTACCTTGTTCCTGATGTTTACATCAGCTTTAGCCTTGACCAGGAGTTTGACGCAGTGAGAGAAACCATGCCAAGACACCTCATGCAGCGCAGTGTTGCCATCCTCAAACAGACAACGATCATCACTTTAACAACCACACAAATTGAGAATGCATAAACAAATTTTCCTGTAGCTGTGTGAAAGTGTTCGGACGTGCTGTATGTCCACCACTCACTCTGTCCTGCAGATCCACAGCACAGCCTCCTTTAATCAGAGCAGCCACAGCATCGCTGTTCCCCACCATGGCCGCTCGGTGCAGGGCCGTCTGGTGACCCAGGCCCTGGCGTGATGAAGGCACATGGTCCTCACTCATCACTGCAGACACATTCATGCACACAGGATTACGTATCTCTACAGTTTATGTGTGCATGCATGAACACCCATAGATGTACAAGAATATCACACATTATTAAAGCAATAGAAGATAATTTTAGTTGAACAGCAACAACAAAAAAAATCAAATCAAGGACTTGTATATAGATTTCCCCCAGTTTTAAGACAAGATAGGATGATGATGATCGACTTAACTCGCCAAGTCCATCAGTCCCACTGATATGTTCCACTTAAAAAGATCCACAGCTGTCAATATTGAAGTAAAATAATTTAATCCAATTGAAATTTAACTTTCCATTTGTATGAACATATTAGTGTTTAATATTTTCCATTCAATTTTAATTTTAAATCACAGGTGACTCACTGGGGTGGGCAAAAATATTGATATCGCAATTTATCGCGATACTTTGACTTCCGATTCAATATTGATATTCAAAATTTGAATATCGATATTTTTTCAATTAATAAATAAGATTTCAGATGGGTTGTAAGTCCAATACGACTTCCGCGGGGTATCGCTGTACCGCTACCTCACTGCAAGGCACTCTTCTTCTTCTTCTTCTCTTTTTTTCCCCTGGCGGTTGCAGTGAGGAAGTGGAGCCGGAAAAAAACAAGTTGTGTTGATGTTTGGAGGTACTTTGGATTCCAAAGGAAAGGAGAAACACACAGTGAGTTGGACAAAGAGTACGCTCTTTGCAAACACTGTTTCGCTCCCATTAGATATTCGGGTAACACAACAAACGTGCGAACTCATTTAGCACGACACCACCCCGACATATTAGCTCAGCTCATGTTATTGATGAATATTTGTTGTAACTTGCACTTGTATAGTTACAATAAAATGGCATGGATAATTTGAATTACATTGTTTTGACTCAGTTTGTCCCATGCATTATCACTATCATCTGATGTACATACAACTCGGATTTTAAGATGCATAATGCCTTTTACATTTTTCAGTGAACTATGTAGAATATCGCAATATATCGCAAAATTTGGATATTGCAATATCATATCATGACTCAAGTATCGTGATGTGTATCGTATCGTGAGGTCCTTGGCAATACCCACCCCTATGACTCACTGACTGTGCCACTGTGGAGACATGGTCTCCACACATCTTCTCATGACACCACCTGTGCTAAGCAGCCATTTTTGTCTATTTAAATTTAAACAGTCAAAATGTTGGTGATGAAATTCTTATCTTATCTTATCTTATCTTATCTTATCTTATCTTATCTTATCTTATCTTATCTTTTATCTTATGTTTTAGCTCCTGCTGAGGGGAACTGCGGGAACTGCAGGAATGAATTATCACCTGGCTGGTGATAATTTGTTGAACATTTTCCAGTGTGCGTAATGTCAATAAATAAATAATAGTAGTATCATGTGAAGGGCCCCTGTGTAGGGACAGTCTTAATTTCATGATTTTTTTTAAGCAAACGTAAGATATTGTCTCTCACATCTGCACCTCACTAACGTTCTTGGCTTACTCATTCAGTACCACTGACCTGAATCCTCATCCTGACTGTCCTGCTCCTTCATTTTTAAGCAACTGACCCAAATGACAAAGGATTTCATGTCGACGCTGCTGCACTTGAGCTCAGATTATTTCCGTGCAAAGAGCCAGCCTTTAATCTTTATGGGTGATTATAAACAGTCTTGAATCCAAAGCATGTGTACATACAACAGTGACACACTTGGGCTCATCAGTCACTCTTACTAAGTCCTCTGTACTAATCCCACCTGTGTCACACACAATCATTCTAATCCTTTTGTGTTTAAAGACACATTCTTATCCCACACAATGAAGGCTGGTTCTGTACATCTGTAATTACACTAATGCACAATGAATAAAATCCTCTGTTTGATTATGTTTTCTCATCTGTTTAACAGAAATAAAATACTGTACATTGTTGAAACTTAAACTAGTGATTCCCAACTTATTTGGCTTGTGACCCCTCACAATAAAACAGCTTCTGGCAGGGGACACTTGTCACATTATAGGTGTCAATGAGTTGTTAGCAGTTCCACCAAAAAAAAACAAAAAACATTTCCCCTCTAAACATCTCAGATTGTTTAATTTCAGTTACAGTTTGCAGCCCAAAGAAGGAAAAGCAATGTATTATTTCCCAAAAAGGTAAAGTTTAGACAGTAGTTTATTTAACAGAATGGCCTTTTCCTTTTTGTTTAAGAAATAATTAGCTTGAAATGTGTTATAGATTATAACCACTTTATGCAGAAGAAACATTGTTTGAACCTGTAGCCTTAATAGCTGACTTTATTTGGATTGCATTGTCCATTGCAATGGATTGTTTGTCATTGAGCAGGACAAACAGAAGAGACTTTTTCATTGATCACCAGTTTTTTTATTTTCATTTTTCATTTCAGTATTGAAGGGTGGATGTCATGGTATTGTTGGACTTGGACCTCTTGAAGTGAGCTCGGTTACACTGCCTACACCTGGGTGAGTGGAAATTTCACTTCACTTCAGAACAAGGAACCTTCCATCTATGAACTTCACTAAACTTCAGCATGTGAATAGAGGACTCACAGCTGTTTACATCAGTAAACAGCTCAAAGAATAGAACACTGGAACTGCTCACACAATGAGCTGAGAGATAATTTGCTAACTAACTTTTGTTGAAATAAACTGACCAATCAACATACTGCATTTAGCAACACATCACACATTTTGTAAGGCGATCGAGAGAGGGGAGAACATACTGCTGACTGCCTTACAATATTATTTTTTGGTTCAAGCCTTTGTAAGTGTGTCATATTTTGTTGTACAGGAGGAAAACATAGTTTGATTTTGATATCAGAATACAAAGACTTTTTTGGGGGGGGGGGGGGGGGGGGGGGTTGCCATATAAAAAAATAAATAGGTGCACTGTGACCGGTTATGTGATCTAAAAGGGCTAAAAAGGCATTTTTAATTTCATCTTGACTCAAATGCACAAAAACTGAAACCGTCTCAGAGAAATTATTAAAGGCTTTGGTTTAATATGTCTTTGAGGAAACATCAGACACCAGAGACTGGGCTTGGGATCTAGTATCCTGTGTGTGGTTTGGTTTGTGCACCAGAGAGACTTTAATTATGGTTTGTGAGAATCTGCTTTTGGTTAATTATTGAATAAAATTAACATGTTTTGTGCTTGTGATTCTTATCTGATCATCATAGCAAGGCTGGGTAAAACTGCTGTGATCATCTTCAGTGTGACACAAACACAGAAACACAGGAACAATGGAGTATATCAAAGGCACGGCTGTTTGTCACAGCAAAGACACAAACTGTTTCAGAAAATGTGACGATCCTCTCCGACCAGTCAGTGGTCTGCAGTGTGTTCAGCTCATACTGTAGTATGGGTTCTCCTTTTAGAACCTTGATCGTGCTGACACCAAAAATGTACCCGGTACCAGGTCCCATCCCCAACTTTTGCCAATGGGAAACCAAAAAAGAATGGTTGAACCATACAAGAGAAATAAGCTAAAAAACCACCATGTTTCCCCAAATACAACTGAGTACTGTGAATGCCTCAATGGAACCATCAATTCCTTTTGTAATGCTTTCTGCTTCTACAAGTAAATATTGAAGAAAAACAAGTCAGTGAACATTTTGTAGGTTTGTTCGATATGAACAGTTGAAAACATTTCCTCCATCAAACAGTGTTTCTTTCAAAAATATTTGCAGTTGTAAATTTATTGTATATAAACTGCAAAATGCTGTACTATAACATATCCTATTACAGTTTTTGCTGATTGCTACATTTGTCAGTATTGACTCTTTTTCAAAACTCTTCACACAGTGTGGATCACTTCTCATTGCTTTAACACAAAATGCATTCAATGACCTCATCTGTCAAAAGTCATAAACTGTTTTCTCACTCAAACATAAACATCACCTCCTCATAGAGTTGGATAGTATAGAAAAATGTAGGTTAGCAATTGTAAAAAACACTGTAACATTGAGTCCATCTTGTGAAACAATACGTAGCACTTACACTAATCCTGAGTCACTTAAGTGGATAAAATTTGAATTGCCTGAATAGAAAGTGCAGCACAAGCAAGACTATCATAAGAATAGTGGAAATGGGGGATGTCTAATTAAAAGCTAACAAATTATCTAACAAATAATATTCTTATTACATGTTAAAACGTGTTCAGCAGGACTGAACAGAGAAGCTGTAGTGTTTACTGCTGTTAAAAAAAAACTTGAGGCAGACTTTTGTTAAAATGTTTGCTCAGTTCTGACAGAAAAGAAGCGCATGGTCCAGTTCCATATGTTTTACCTTATCCTCCATAGAGCCTGCAGATGTCACTTATTCCCTCTTGTAGCACAAAGTTGCGTCCATTGAAAATCCAAACAAGCCTCACAAAGAGTTGGTCGCTGTGTTCGTAGTGTGTAAACGGATGATGCTGCTGCAGGCTGGCTACTCAGTGTGTGAGGATGTGCTCAGAGGATGCCAGCTGTTGTACTGCATTACAGCTTAGAGAGAGAGAGACAGAGAGAGAATGAATGTAGTACATACATCTACAATAATACCTTTATCCCTCCATCTACATTTGCACATGGTAATGTAAAAAGCTTTAATTGTGTTTAGGACCAGTGCATCCCTGATGTGAAATTACAAAATGATGTCAGCTGACTTCTGGCTTGTCTGGGAAATAGCATGCTTTCAATCTCCATTACACACACACACACACACACACACACACACACACACACACACACACACACACACACACACACACACACACACACACACACACTGTTCTAGTGTGGGCCTGCATGTCTTTGGTGAATCTTTCTGAAATGCATTGCGTGTGGATTAGGATCAGGACACACAGATCACATCTCTCACTTACCCTGCTTTGCTGGAAAAGTTGCCATTTAAATCTAAGCTTTTGTTGAATATGCTGATGAAAAGGGATCGAGGAAAAAATGTCCAGCTAAATTGAAATTCAAGTCAGGTCATCATGGTGTATGATGACAGCTGGGTTACATACTGTGAGGTTATTATCAAACATGAAAATCCACTGGCCAGATCACCAGGCTTTATTACATGACAAGCTGGTGACATTTGCAGTAGTACAGTAGGTTGCTCCTCTTCTCACTGTCGCTGTGTGTGACCTTGTGAGTGTTATTTTGTGACCTCTACTGGGGAAACTTGGACTACAAGTTCTATTTTATTTGGTTCAGAGCCTCTGGTAAATCTTGATATCATGGCACCCAAAGCTTCAAATAAAGTCACTGATCAACACTAATTATTTAATTACAATATCACAATGTAATACATGTGACTTATAGCCTAGTAGCCTACATACACATGTAGTCTTTTAGTTGTGCTGCAAAACTGCATTTGAATTGTATTTGCTTCACAGAAGAATAATCTTTTCTCTTTTTTGCATTATTATTGTACTAATTCATAATATCTTCGCTGCACTGCTAAATTCTAATGCTAAATAACAAATGAATGAATACATGAATGGCAGGCTAACCAAAGCTATTATTCACCATCAGCATTTTTAACATTCCCATGTTAAAGGAGCCTTCCCTCCTTTATTTTTGTGGTTGCTCCTTTCACATATACATAGTCTTTAGCTATAGAAGCTTAGAAGTTGATCATGGCCAGTCTGGACATTCAAAGGTTTTCTCGCAGTCTTGGGAATCACAACAAGATGATAGAGTTATCACACCAGGCTGGTTCCTGGTTTCTGGTTGTCACAAATCTCTTGAATAATAGCTCGCCTCCTGTGTATGTAAGCAGTAGTGGTATGATAAAATGCAGAATTTAAATGCACAGCAGCTGCGAGCAAAGACAACAAGGTCAGCAATGGCTGTAATCCTTTATCCATGTTGAATTAACTGCTGGTATTTAGGTTCATGCTTTATACATCTACGCTCAAGGCTGGAAAAGGGTCGCATGATAGCGGATTGATGAGTCAGCGAAGGACACATTATGGCTAAACTAGAAATCTATTAGACATTTTGTTAAATCAAGCTAATTTCCAGAGGATGTCAAATTTAAAATGTCTAGTGAAGACAGCATATGATGCCACTAATGCTGCACTTCTAAATTGTTGTATTTTACTTGATTTTATGCATTCTGTGAAATCTATTTTTGTCTGTATTTTATTATGTTATTTATTATGTTTATTATGTTTTGTGCATTGTCTTTATTTTTATTTTCATCCGTATCTTACTTTTACTACCATTAGATAGATAGATAGATAGATAGATAGATAGATAGATAGATAGATAGATAGATAGATAGATAGATAGATAGATAGATAGATAGATAGATAGATCAGCTTATCCAGCCTGTTACTGTCTCTAACAGTCATACTGTTCCCCCAACAGACAGCACCACTAAGGAGAACACTAGCAACCACAGACTGGTGAAAAAGAAAAAAAACAAAAAAAAAAAGGAAAAAAAATTATCAAGTGAGTTTTATTCTCCATCTTATTCTACTTCTTATTCTTATTATTATAGGGCAGCAGGTAGTGCGCGTGCCTCACAGCAAGAAGGTCGCCGGGTCGGCGGGGCCTTTCTGTGTGAAGTTTGCATGTTCTTCCCGTGCATGTGTGGGTTTTCCCCGGGTACTCCGGCTTCCTCCCACAGACCAAAAACATGCTCATTAGGTTGATTGATGACTAAAATTGTCCTTAGGTGTGAGTTTGAGCATGAATGGTTGTATGTCTGTATATGTTGCCCAGCGATCAGCTGGCGACCGGTTCAGGGTGTACCCCGCCTCTCGCATGTTGACAGCTGGGATAGGCTCCAGCCCCCCCGCAACCCTGGAAAGGGATAGTCGGGTATAGACGATTATTATTATTATTATTATTATTATTATTATTATTATTATTATTATTATTATTATTATTATTATTATTATTATTATTATCTCTAGCAAGGTATCTATAGACACAGATTTGGTACCTCATCAATCAATCAGTCATTTTGTTGCAATTGAAAGCTGAAGATAGTGAGACATCTGACTTGACTTTTGGTTTCACACACCTCTCCAAACCCAGTCTCCTGGGTTAAAGTCCTGTGTTTGACTCGCTCATCCACCACAAACTCCTCCCTGTGTGCACTCCCTGGTCACTATTTATATCAAGTCACCTGGTGACAGGTGTAAATAGCCAAAGAGCGGTTGTGTGACTATTCTTACCTGGGCGCAAATATACTCCCTGTTTAATTAAGGCAATCCAGTATAATAATAACCAAAAATGTAAAAACTATGTTATATTACTTGGTTTCAACTTTGAGGTGCAATTGGATTCAATATCTTGCATAGGCATACTAACTTCATCTTATTATTGGGATGAATGTCAAATTATTGAAATACATCATTGAGATGTAAAATGTAACTAAGCTTATTGGGAATCATGACACAGTTTCAGAGACACAGGTGTCCACCATGGATTCAAACTGAACTTAAATTTCTCCATGAGGCAGCACTGTGACACAGAACTCTTCTTAATAGCAGCAAACAAGACAGCAGAATGTTCTCTGCAGTGATGTATGATGAAATTGTTCAGTTTTTTAAACTGTTCCTTTCATGTTTTCTCTTCAGGCATTGACATGTCAGCAGACTGAATTCTTTTTGGTTTGGGATGCCAAACCAAAAAGCAGACAAAAGCTACAGAGCTGAGCTTTAGCAGTAGCAGATAGTTGAGACACTATCTGCCACTCTCTGCACTTCTTATTTTGTACAAATCTTTGTTTGAACCTCATTTACAATACTGCAATATCATATGGTGTAACACATTTCCAACTCATTTAAAAAAGCTTGAGATACTCCAAAAAAAAGTCATACGCGCCTTAACATGGTCTGAGTTTAACGCTCCCACTAAAAAGATTTTCCACCACCATAACCTTCTGAGGCTCAGTGAGTACAACTATTTTCAGAATGCTTGTGTAATGTACCAGACTGTCCACAAACTAAATAATAAACTATGTGACCTCATCCCAATCTGTGTTCCTAGGCATATCTTATTGCATCTATTAATTACTTTTGGTTAACATTGCTACTGTACTTCGCATCAAATCCAATGTAACCTTAATGCTGAGATTTTCTATTGTTTGTTGTGTGTCTATCTGTATGTTGTCCATATTATAAGGATATCTGGCCAATATCCTATGTTCATGGAAAACCGGGCCCCCTATTAAAAGCTTTAAATAGCTTACTTGGGGTGACCCTTTTCACACATCCGACCGTGTAAAAATGCTTGTTGTATATATCATGAATTGTATCTCCTGGATGATGTGAATTAACTAAACTAAACTAAAATAGTGGTAGCTAACTTTTAGGCAAAGTTTGACCAAAGAACCCAGGAGAAAAATACAAAAACTATGTGAAAGTCTCACAAGCAATCCTCAAAATGTTGCTCTTACTGTCAGAAATGCACATCACTTATGTGCCTGAACATGCTCTCAGGCAGTCTGCAGAGCAGCTGGCAGATGCGCTCAACGCCACCGCCATCATCCCAGACACAAAAAGGTCAACAGGGTCCTGCCTCAGTGACAATCACGCTGTAGCACTCACACCAATCACAATGAAGTGCTTAGAGAAGCTAGTCATGGGTGCATCAAACCCTGTCTGCCTGCCTCACTTGACCCCTTTCAGTTTGCAGAACATCCCAACAGGTCCACAGGAAACGAACATCCACATCCATCCGTTAGAAGGCTGTTTATTGATTTCACTTCAGCATTCAACACAATAATTCCCCAGGAGCAGAACACCTCCCTCTGTCTCTGCATTCTGGACTTTCTCACAGAGACGCCACCACACTCAGCACTGGTGCCCCCCAGGGATGTGTGCTCAGCCCACTGCTGTTCACACTAATGACCCACGACTGCCACGCTAAATGTGACTACAATATTAGCACGTTTGCATGGAACAGATACTGTGGAGAGAGTCAAGAGCCTCAAGTGCAACTGCACCTCCCCGATCGACAAAACACATCAGCGCCTCCTCTGCCTCTGCCGTCTGAAGAGAGCCAGCCTACGACCCCCCCAACAGATCCTGTCCACCTTCTACAGAGGCACCATCAAGAGCTTCCTGAGAAGCTGCAAGGACTCAGACTGTAAGTCCCTACAGAGGATAGTGAAGTCAGCAGAGTCCATCACTGGGACCTCTCTCCTCTATCTGTTAAAATTTAACCAAACACTGCACAAACACGACCTCCAGGATCAAGACCCAAAGACCCCTCCCATGGACTCTGCTGCCATCTGGGAAAAGGTATCAGAACAACGAGCCATGGAGCCCCCCTGCTTTCCACACACACACATACACACACAGTGGGTGTGTGAGCACACTGAGAGCTACTCATAAGGGTCTAATTCCTTTAACGTGCCAGCTTTCTTGCCCACTGAACTTGATTCTGAGTCTTACAAACATGAAGGTCCTTATAGCATTTTGATGAAGTGTTCAAGTGTAAAAATGAATAAATACTGAAAAATAAAAGGCAATTTAAACTAAGGAAATGTAATTCAGTGTCATTATTAAACTTTATTTACACAAACCTCATTACAAATATGACAAAATCAAATAGGGAACATGTTTGACTTTACTGTACAAAATATGTTAGGCAGGAAATGACACAGACACAATAAAACAAACATAAAATGAACTTCAGCTGTGGGGGAAAGGACAGAAACCTAGCTGATCTTTCTCTAAAATATAGACAGTTCAATCTGTATTTAATTTAATTTAATGTAATTGTTTGACAACATACATTTGAGATCATTCAAATCCATGACTGAAGAGTTTGAGTTGTCCATTCCTTAACGTATCACACTTGAAAATAAAGACTTGTTTACTCCAGCTCTTACAGAAAATACTGATGTAAATGCGTCTGTAACGGCATCAGAAAACGTGTTCATTTTGTAGTGTTGTCTTAGCTCGAGATAAGAGACCAAACTTCACCAGACAGAGCTGAGCAGACAATAGAATTGAAAGTGCATGTTACATAAATGCTAAATAACACTGGAAAGTAGCTTAACAAGACATAGAAATGTTAGCTCAGGTATTTATAGTTTTAGTAGTTTATAGGTCACTCTTTGCATGCTATTTACATGTGCATTACTTACATACAGTGTCACTGTGCAAAGAAAGTAGACCTGCTCATAGTGCTATCACTGACTGATATTGTCTCGAGATAAAAAGATAAAATCCAGCTCTTGAGATAAATTCATGAGTGTATGATACTCATCACTGGTTTTTGTAAGGGCAGCTATTCAACCTGCAGAGATACTGCTCTTGTAATACATTACTGCTTTAGTACCACTGCTGCCTGTCTATTTCTAATTTTGCAACTGGCTGTTGAAGCTGTTTATCTGTACACTTACCACGGGTTTCATGGGTTTGTCCAGAAGCTGCATTTTAAGTGGTGATAATAGGCTCAGTTTTGTTGATATAATCATTTAAAGTGTGTAACATAATGTTACAAAGTACATAATTTGATCATAGTGCATATTGTAATGATGTAATGTCCAGAGTAATATTTTGAGTGTATTTTTAGTGAAATTCCTCATGAATAGAAGTTTAGGGTCTTGTGATTTTATTGCTAAATAGTTCAAATGTAGACTTTTAGGATTTAAAGCGAGACATGTAACATTGCTGAACAGTGGCCACTGTGGCCTCAAGTGTGAATTACATACAGGATGAGGGCCAGATTGAGGACTGATGGTCTGTTTCCGTAAATCAGCATATGACTTTTGGATATTTATTAACATGTCTGAAATCTCAGTGTGAAGCTTATACACTAAATAGTGACCTCAAATATTTCCAGAACGGAAGGAAAAAGTAGGGTGCATAGCATTTTACTGATCTGAAGCGATGACAGCAAATATTTACAGATGAGATTTCAGACAGTTAAAATGGTTTTGTTCCTACAATTTCACATTATTTGCTCTGGTCCTTTCATAGCTATCACTGTGCACCATCATCCTGATGAGCAAAGTGTTCTGCATCATAGAAGTTTTGCTCAGCCAGTATAGTTCTTTCCAACCACTGTTCCCACTCTCTGTTTCTCTCTGTACCCTGTATGCATGCAGCAATAACGCTCTGCAGATCTGGAGAGGTAACACTCTCCCTGATCCTGGCAAACTGCTCAATCAGCTGTAGATCAACTGTTGCAGGACGACGGGACTTCCTCTTAACTGCAATGAAAATTGGAATCACAATTAGGACACAATGACAGTTACAGCGCGTTCATCTGGTACAGTGGACTGACTGGTACATCACAGAGGATACTTGATATCTGTATAGAGACCCTTGGCAAATAAGATAGTAGAGTTAGATAATAAATTATCTTTACATGACATTCTAAATAAACTTTGAATGTATTTCATTACACTGGATTTCAGAGTTTTTTCACAGCAATGTAGAGGATGCAGCGTGTTTTCAAAGTCTGTGTATTCTCTTCTTTATGCAGATATCTATGTGAGGACATGGCTCTACCTGATTTGAAGCTTTATTTTGGATATGGTTTCATCATTCATTTAAAACAGCATGGCAACAAATTGAAACCTGCAGGGTTACTCCATACAGGCTTCAGGACTTAGCTAAAGGTAATCGGAATCACCAGCTTAGATTTGGAAGTACTGCATATAATTCCCTTAAAGTCTGGAATGCTGTCGATAAATATTGAGGGGCTCCCTTTAAATTCCATAATCCACACCAATTTGGAATAATGATCATTTTCAATCAGGAGATTGGCCATTTTCAACTGATTCTTTGTCCAGCCAGGTCATTTACACAATTGCTGTTCACAGTCATTTCAGGAAATCACAACTCAATATTCCTTGGTGTTGCAGTGAAGACCTGGGATAGAGAACTTGTGACTTATGGCTGTCGAACAGATTGGAGTACAGTATGGCTACATGTTGGGACAGAAGCAGAGGTGAAAACAAGCATTTCTGTGCAAGTGTGGTTTATTATTGATGTGTATAGACCTACACTGCAGACTGGAGGCTCTGTTAACAATGGCAGCCAGAGTCACATCTTACTCAACTGAACTCGTCCAATATATGTGGAGCAGACCAGTGTTGTGTGTGTGTCTGCTGTAAGAAATGATTGCAAGCATAACTTTGGCATTCCTGTTCTTAAAAATCTCATTTACTTATCAGCTGACATATAAATCAGTCATGCACCTGTAAAAATCTAATCAGTCAGTTTACTGGTCTAGCTGTACTTGTAGTGAGTTATTAAAGTGTGATAACAGAAACAGTCTTACCAAATTTCAGCAGAAGTATTGTTCCATGGGATATCAAAATGATTAAAAGCATAATGCAGAAGAATCCGAGGATTACTGCGTTCCACTGGAGAACTGCCATGTTAAGAAGGTTTCTGCCATCAAGAGTCTTCCCATCTGCAATGAAAGAAGGCAGGGTGACGATAACAGCTTCCCCCTCGGGTAACACAGACTCAGAGCCTACAGGTGGATGCTAGGGTGGAGGTGGGGTGAACTTGTGTTCTGTTCATATTGACTATTACCTGGCTCACTTCCTCATTCTCATTCTGTGAGATCACACAGAAGACAAAACTGTACACGGAAACATAATAGAAATTTCAAAATCATTTTCACTTTCTCTTCTGAGCTTATTAAAAACATTTAGTTAGGGTAATAAAAGACAATACTGAGCATTAAGTGTTATTGTATCACATAAATGATAAATGTATTTATATAAAACATGTCCATATGTTTGGCAGCAGACTCTAGTTGACTGCCTGAACTAGCTGAGATGCTACACTGCACTGCCTCAACCATCTTTCCTTAATCGTAGCCATACTGTAATTGCCATGCACAGATGTTTGAGCTGTCCAATATCAACATTTTTGTGCAGCTATAGGATGTGATTACAGTATACTGAGAGAAGGGCAGAATATGAGAAACACTGAATCAACAGATTGTGTTCAGTTGTACTGGAATACATGATAATTTACCAAATACAAGTGCCAAAGTTTCCAAAAGACAAAAGGTCTCACCCCAAAAGACAGTGATGTTGTGACCTCCTGCTTGTACTTCACAGCCGTACGTGTCGGTGTTTTGGCTCAGGGAGATCCCAGCTGTCAGTCTGAGGATCACAGATCCGTCTTCAGAAGGCATGGGTCCGATAACGCTGATCCAGCTGGCCTTTGAAGCCCCATCCCCAATCAGGTGGAGTGAGCTGAGAGATTTGTCTGTACTTGTCACATGACACCTCAGCAGTGCCTGTGCTCTGTCAACAATGGGCTTGGCAAATACATATAGCTCTGCAGAGAAATAAAGTTACCATGATCACGATCAGTGTTAGGCTAAAAGGGTCACCATCCAATGGATGAGCAGCTACATCACTGCATGCTACACCTTTGCTCCTAACATCAACACACATAATTCACATGACCTCCCCATGGGTCCTTGTTCAGGAAATATAAACATACAAGCGTGATAGCTCATGCTTAACCTTGGAGTAATTTCACAAAAGAATAATTTTTTAGGTTTCAAATAACATCTGATGGACTCCCTCAGCGGGTGATATGTACTCAGTTGTCATACAGCTCAGGTGTCATCTTGTCACCACTCCCAGGCGCACAGTAGCACAAATACTTCTGAGTAATAACAAGAATACGAGTCCACAGCCACGCTAGTGCCTCTGCGAGGATTTACAGTAGTACTTTCTGCTAAATGCTAACATCCAATGCTAACTGTCACAGTCTTTAGTTGCGCTCTCTCTACATATATTCTTTATAACCCAGTAACTGTTCTGTTCCAGCTCTCACCTGTTTTTTGGTGTGTTGGTTTTAATTTAATCCTCTGCATCATTAGTGGACATTGTGTTGTGATGAAGTGTCTAAAGGCAAAATTCCTTGCAGTGCTGTTGTTCCAGTGATGTTTAAGTCTTACTGCAGAGGGAGACTGGGACATCCATCTCTGAGATGCAGGGTCAAAGCTTATGAAGTCCATCCCATTGACTGCCCAGCCTTCAAAAGCAGAGACAGTCCCATTGGCTGACTGGGTGCAGCCACGGCGCCGTTGTACAACATCTAGAAAGCAAGAAAATAACATTAATTTTTCTGGTTTCAAAACATAGCAGATGGCCCTTCACCAAATTTTAATCCACATGTCACAAAAACAAATATTTTAAAAACGTACACACTGTACTGCTGAGAAGTGGTGGAATTTCATAGAGAGAGTCTAAGATATTATAACTTGCTTCATGACAGTATTCAGGGAAGTTGTTTGATTCCAGGGTCGATTTGAGCTCCTCTCTTTTCTTTAAGCTGTCACAGTAAGAGATGGGAACTCCATCAAACACAGTTAGTTGTTCAAACTGAGGTCTGTCTCCAGGCTGCACACGTCCTGTGGACAAGAACTCCAGAGTGTGGATATCTGAAAAAGAGTCAGAAACATTCTGGGCTCTGTTCATGTAACTCGGAGGCCAGTCTGTATCACAGTTTCTGTAACCAACTCAGTGATATTTGAATTAAGTCTATTTTCAGCAATAGAACCCATCTTTAGACTATCTGATTGCCAACCGTTACTGAAATGTAAACACCCAGGTGGCACTTGCTCTCTATGCACATGCACCCACCCACTTCTGTCTAATTCCAAAATAAGAAGACGTTTGTCCATTTTCTGGATTTCTTTGTGTCAGCCTGTGCTGTATAATGACACTAGAGCTGAACCTTGAACCTAGTGTCCCGTTGATTACAGTATCATATAACAGGCTAATCAAGTGAACACTAAACAAAAATCTGATCTTGTGTCTACTGTTACTATCTTTATGTCAAAACTCTGCCAAATACGATTCTCTTGCCAAAACAAACACAGAAAAAGTAGTAGAAAAAATGAAGTGGAGTCATAAGCACAATCAATGAGCAACCATAGCTGAAAAGAAAAGGTTAACAAAAGTCTGAGACTGTGTCATATGCATACAGTACTCACCACATTTAGCTGATGATAGCATGAAACACTGAAATAAAAGTGTAATCCTAATTTGCATCTTGCAGTACCATTTTGCAGCTTTTCAAAGTAAGAGGAATATTGCCGCAATGATCCTTTCAGAGCAGAAGTCATTTAAAGCTGTTTTTACATCTGAGTCTCAGAGCTCTACTGAACAAACTGGATGTACAAGTGTGTACAGCCACGCCATGCTCACGTACAGCACGCCCTCATTCTTTAGACCAAAAAAAGAAAAAAGTCAAGTCAAAGTACATCGTCAAAGTGGTGAGACAAAGGTGGAGCTTTTTTATGAGCGTCATCTAAACAAACCTTTCTCCTGAACATTGTGAAACTGCCACAGTTTTTCTTTAGGCAACAAAACTACATGGTTAGTTTTAGGAATAGATCATGGTTTAAAATAAGTATGTTACTGTTACATATGTGATATGCCAGACTGAATATGCAAAACACATCCAGATCCTGAACACAATGCCATACTTGTACAGTACTGAAGTGGAACCATACTGAGCCCAGCCAATGACATCTTTGCAAGCATATTTGGACGTGGTTAGAACTTGTATTAGGGGAACTCCACACCCAAGTATTACAAATGATTTTTTTTTTTTGGCAGAATGAAATGTAGCAATGTTTGTAAACAAAAACATTTACTCAAGTCCAATTTTGAGGCACTTTTGAGGGGTTAAACGCAGCTCTCTGACATGGGACTGTGGCAATCCTGAGGAAGTTGAAAGACTGCATGCCATACATGCAGAGAAATTCAATTCAATATTTCTTTATTCGTCCCACGAGGAGAAATTTCAATTCAATATTCAAATTCCTGAAAGAAAAAGATTGAGATTGCAAATGGCGCAGCTCACAGTGTTTGAATGCCAAGCGAGAGGGAGGGAGCGTGGACACGGCCGAGGCGAGGCCGAGGACATCACAACAAATGACAGGGAGCGGGCCATGGGGCACCTGCCGCTTGTTTTACGGACGGAATGATGGGATGCTGGACTAGAGACTGTCTGAAAAACAAGGAAATGAGAACAAGACCGAGGCTGATTGACTAGGGATTGAGCAGAGGACAGTGATGGACTCATCTGGTTATGACGCATGGGTTGAGACGGTAGATCACTCCACACAGCAGAAAAGTAAAAATGCATGCACTGACATGCAAAACAAGGCAGAAATAGACGCAGACAGCAAGCAACACCTTCACAGGCCGTTAGTCTACACAAAAAACCAGTGAAGAAAATACGGAGCCCTGGACCTGACATGGAGAAAAAAAAATAATTTGTGCGAATGAAATACTAATTCACGTGAACGAAATAATTAATTCGTGGGAACAAAATAATTAATTCGTGCGAACGAAATACTAATTCGTTCCCACGAGGATTATGCTGCTGCCGATCGCACGTGGCACAATGCTTATTGTCAACAATTAAAGCGGCGACACACAGCCACATACGCAAGCACAGTCTTTGATATGTCATCAGATACGATGGGACAATCAATAAAGATAATTTAATGTAGTAAATAGTGTTTGTTGTGATTATTTTGCTCAGAAATGCGCCTGACATCTTCTTTGAAGTCTCTGTGTGTGGGCGTGTGTCACAGAGTTGCACAGCTGATCATAGCTTTTATATAACTGTGTCTCTGGTGAAATTCCTAACTTAAACTACAGCATTGGATCTCACGATAGTGCGTTTTGGTGCCATGTGTTTTATACCACATTGTAGAGGAGATCGTCCTGTTTACTTTGATATGCATATCGACGACCTCCGCTGTACAGAGACCTATTTAACACGAACTCAAACATGAGCGTAATTTTAACCGCACTTCGCGTGTTTCGGTCCCATTGGGACATCACAATAAAAATGATGTTATGGTCAGTGCAGCGTGCATCCACTTGTTCCAAAACTACACACACAGCTGTTCATCGCCGGATCTGCAGACCATTTCCGTACGGATTGGTAGAGTCTAACGATCCGTTTGGAGCGGAGTCCCATCTTGTCACCTCCGGGTTGATCGGTGATGAGACACCGGTGTGCCGCTGAGCTCTCTGAAGCGGGTGGGTGCGCGGAGCGCACAGCAGATAGGCTACTGGGCTCTCCCTTGAGACGCGCTCCTCACAATACAGTCAGTGAAGTGGTAATTTGGCTGACCTGCGCGCTGTGCATAGGCCTACAAGTCAGCAAAACCTCCCAGGCAGATTTGGATATCTGAAGTAGGCTATCTGCTGTGCGCGTCCCATCGTATCTGATGACATATCAAAGACTGTGCTTGCGTATGTGGCTGTGTGCCGCCGCTTTGTTGACAAGCATTGTGCCACGTGCGATTGGCAGCAGCATAACCCTGTGATTAATTCATGGGAACGAATTAGTATTTTGTTCACACGAATTAGTATTTCGTGGGAACAAATAAGTATTTCGTTCGCACGAATTAATTTTTTTTTTCTCCATGTCAGGTCCAGGGCTCCGTAAGAAAGACTTTCTGAAATCTACACAAAATTCACACACGAGGCACACAAGAAAATGCCAAAATACACACTCACAGTTGAGACATCACTTTTTTGGTAGACTCAGGTGCCACAGAATCAGTTTATCATGCAGAAAGATATCAGCCAAACCCCAAAACTAAGCGGCAGGTATGCAAAGACAGTGGGTGCATCAGGCACTCATGTCATAGAGAAGTACACAGCTCCACTCTCACGTCAGGATAACAACTAGGCATAATTTTGGTTTCCACTCCGCAATGTATTGTTGTGAGGACAATTACCCAAACAAATTCCTTTGTCGAATATGGAGGAGAACGCCTAGTGTGTGCTTGTCAGTGGAAGATTCCAGACACTCCACTCAACTCTGTCAACAACACACTGATACAGGAGGCCAAGACAATCACTGTCGACACGCACACTGTCTTCATGACAGCACAAAACCTGCACTGCACTCTCTCAGGGATCAGATAGTGAGTTAAAGGAAACTTGTTATCAAACAGATCACAACAGGGACACACTTGGGCTAAACTGGTTATACTGGATTCAATGTGCTGTGTGAGTAACTCTGTGTGATCCATCTCTTCAAACTCTGTTCAGGGTACCACACTCCTACTCCCATGTTTCACTGGTCAAAGCCAAAATTAAAAGGTGGAAGGACTTGGGACCTTGGATAAAAGCATGTAATGAGGCCTCCAGGTGGGGAAAAACATCAGATCCTGATGTGGATTTCCATCCGCATCCAAAGGTGCACCAAAAAAGGTTTTTCTACTGCACTGACTGCAGCACAGACTGTCGAGCTCATTACAGAAACAGATTTCCAAACAGCTACAGAGGTAAAAGATTTTTTTTGATTAATTCTTCAGTGATCACTCTTTCATAAGAGATGTCTCTGAAATTCCTGAGTTAGCGAAGCACAAATATGATGTAGGACTGATTAAAGGCACCAAAGTGGTTGTGATCACACCAAAATCCTCATACAGACCATGCAAAAATCAATATCCTTTGAAAAAAAGATGCAATTGAGGGCGTCAAACCAGTGTTTGAATCCCTCCTTGAAGCAGGAGTAATCATTCCATGTGAAAAATCTCCTGTGCGAACACCAAATCTTTCCTGGAAAGAAAAAAGAAAATCAGAGATGCTGGGCAACCTGAGTGGAGACTCGTACAGGATCTGCAAGCAGTAAATGCTGCGGTCTATATGCATGCAACCAAATGTATCAAATTCACACAAATTCACTCTCGGGGTTTCAGTTGCTGACCTCGCAAAAAATGCATTAATGCATTTTTCAGTATCCCAGTGGATAAAGACAGCCAATTTTCTATTTGAATCCAAAATGTATACTTTTTCACAGCTCTGTCAAGGTTACACTGAATCTCCAACCATTTTTAATGCAGCCTTAAAGGACAACCTAGATTCACTCAATGTACTGGCTGGTAGTGCTTTTTTGCAATGTGTGGATGACCTCATGATAACAGCCATAAGACCAGCCTGTCAAAACTTCAGTTTGTTTCAAAACAAGTCACTTTTCTGGCTCATGTCATCACAGCAGAGGGCAAAACCCTCTCACCCAATTCAAAACATCCCACAGCCTGAAACAAAGAAACAAGTTATACGTTTTTTAGGAATGATGTCATATTGCAGACAGTGGATCCCAAACTATGCAGAAATTGAGGCACCATTAAGCGCTCTCGCTCATGGGAAAGGCTTCACAGCAAAAGACAGTCACATGGACACAGGAGGCAGTAAAAGCCTTTGTGGACTTGAAATTGGCATTGCAGTCTCCTCCGACATTAGGCCTTCCACATTGCACCAAATCATTCACACAGACTGTTGACGGACGGGGTGGGTACATGACTTCGATACTGACACAGGACCACGGGGGACAACACAGACCTGTAGCCTATTTCTCATCAAAACTTGACTCATTCGCTGGAGGACTTCCTACATGCTGTTTCAATGATTTTGCTTGTACAGAAAACTTCTCACAGGTGGAACAGACCATTCCAAATTCCAATTCACCACAGAAACAGCTGTGAAAGTTGCAGAACAGGCCACCCGGATACACACCAGCCACTGCAAACGCATCCCTGAGCCCACGGATGAGATAACACCAAGTGAGCGGATCATCATTAATGCTAATTTGTGAGCGTAATATGCTCAAATGGGGGAATGTAATGGGAATTCTTATTATTCATCTTCTCTTTTACTCAGTCATAAGCATTCACTGTCAGATGAATAACCATGTCATATGATTGGGTGTGTGCGTGTGCCATAATCTGCTAACCATGACACCACATACAGTATGTTAATATGCACTGATTAAGTGAACCTTGTGTCCTGATTGTACAACACATTATGACGCGCCTATTGTGTCGACATTGTTCTGATGATAGAACAAGTCATCCTGTTTACAAAGATAATGTATTGTATACAATCTAACAACTTCTCCTGCTCCGGGCTCTTTCTTTTCATCTCACACTCGAGACAGCAAGGAGGAAGTCCGTCTGCAGGCGTCAGAATAAACTCTCAGAAAGACAACGAACAACTCTGTGCTTTTTGTGTTTTCTTTGTGTTGTTTGCTTTGCTGACTTATAAAACTGTAAATGCTCCTTCATATCTGTGTGATCTTATCATACCTTATATCCCATCCCATGAACTACGCTCTCAGAATACAGGGATTTTTTCTGGCCAAGAAGTTAAAAAGGTGTCAGCTGGCTGCAGGGACTCCTGTCAGTCCCCTTTTCTCTGGGATAAGCTCCCTCTTGACATCAGACATCTGACTCTGTTGAGGCCTCTAAACTGAAACTAAAAACTCACCCTTTTACTTTCAGTTTGTGCTTGGATACCTCAGGAGTAGTTAGCAGTTACCACTATCCTTCTGGTGGGTCAGTCTCAGTTTAAATGAATTTATTAATGTTCAGACTCACAGCCCTTATTTATGCTGATGACGAGAAATCGACGATGAAAAATGCTCTCTCTCTCTCTCTCTCCCTCTCTTTTCACCCTGGCTTCTCTCTGCTGGACCATCAGCTGTCCTGGTACCTCCGTCTCTCCTGGCCATCGGTGTCTCATCCCCGCAGAGAGTCTCTCACTCTCAGTATTAACTTAGCATAAAGTTTAACAGATAAAACTGGCTTTTATTGTACCTCATTATAGGGGATGTTGCAGCCCTCTCAGCCCTACTGCCTGCATCCATGGGCTATGCTGTCCTGGACAGTAGCGGACCATGCATGGACGTAATAAGGAGAACTCTGTCTCGCATTTAAAGATGCATTTGTGTCAAAGTTGCTCACACACAATGTGCGCTGCTGTGGTTTTCCACCAGGTTTAGCCCAAAGTTGAACCAAATTAAACTCTGACCCTAAGTACCCTGAGTACAAAGACATGTCCCAGAAGAGGCAAATTTCAGTGTACAGGAAATTGGAAAAGTGAATTTGATATGTCTTTGTTCCCTCTACTTTGCAATCCTACTAGAATATTTGAAGATTCAACGAATCTTATTCAATCTGCCATTTCATCTTTCAGTAGAATAAGAGATGAAGTGTCATTCAGGGTGTTATTATGTAGCTACAGTATGTACACACATATTATTTATTGGCGCCAAAGGTTTGGTTGGTTCTTTTGAACTGATTTTACACAGATCTATTACAGGCCCATTGTTTCACTGCGCACCCTCTTCACTGGCAGCCGACCCTCCAGGCGCGGCCGCGCTGTCAGACTGGAGGAGGATGGGGGGCGGGCGGTGAAAGTTCACCATCATGGCTCTCGCATATCAGGTGACACTGTTGAAAAGTTTGACACTACAAGCAGCGTAAACCCAAAGCAGAAACGAGACGACGGTAGAAGAAATAAGCATGACGAGTGAGAGGGTTTCTGCGCTGAGCCGGGACGATGAGGAGGACACCGCTCTGGGTTATTACGACGACGAGGACGATCTGGAGGCGTTTTCAGACGCCGAGCTGGGCTGCGAGGACGGAGGTAGGCGGACATGTGTGGGGCTGAGGAAGGTCACAGAGCGGCAGAGAGCGGGGGGAGACGGTCCCGTGTCAGCTTGGCTCTGCTGTGTTCGCCGCTCACACGTCTTAGTGGAGCTTCAGCAGCCGTCGCTCCTAACTTTAGCTGACCTGCTGTCCGGTTAGCTAAATAAAAATGTCTGCGTCAGCGGACAACGGAGTGGACGTCAGCGCTTAAAGTTAGCGTGACCGCAGCGCCGAGCACAACTTCTGATAACATGCCTTCTTTAAGACTAATGGAAAGAAAAATGACATGCAGGTGTTTATTTTAGCTCAGGTCTCTGCTCTGAACATTTCTGTAGATCTATACATGTTTAATAGATAATGTGTGATCAACTGGGGACTTTGTTTCTTAATGATTTCTATAACAATGTATGGAATTAGCATCTATTATGATAATAACCCACTTGCATATTTAATAATAATAATAAATGATTACTTGTAATACAACGGATTGTCAATATGTAAGTAGTCAATGTAAGTAATCTCTGTTAAGATTTTTACCCTCTTCACCTGCAGTGCCTTAATCTAGATGCATGAAAATAGTCGTTGATGGATGTAACTCCAGTTCTATGAGTATGTGCCTACATCAACAGTTTAAATACAATACGCACATAGAAATCACACATTAGACCACCTTATCCCTAAAGCCTGTGCTGGACTGAAAAAAACAACAAAAAGTACGTTGGAAAATCACCCAATAGTTTATTTATTATCTAGAATTATTACAGTCTTGTGTTGCATTTTGGGAGATCTCTCTCTCTCTCTCTCTCTCTCTCTCTCTCTCTCTCTCTCTCTCTCTCTCTCTCTCTCTCTCTCTCTCTGTGTGTGTGTGTGTGTGTGTGTGTGTGTGTATTACTCTACCAGATGATTCATGGGACCACCTGGCGCTCAATCAGTGTATCCAAAATGAGTAACCATAGCAACAGGGACACAGTCAAAATCACTGTTTCCAATTTATAGCAACTTGTTCACAAGCTAACAACTTATTACAACAATGAGGTGCTTCAACATTTCCTCTAACTTATTTGGATAATGACAATTTTGAAGGCTGGGCTGCATCTGCAGAAAGACTGAATAGAAAATGAAGAAACGGCACAGGGAGTTAACACCGGCAGAAATAAATCTAATAGAGGATGAAAATGACTGACTGTGGACACCTTGACTTTATCTGAATATCTACTTTAAAACGCGAGTGTTGTCCTTCAGTGCCTCATTTTTGAAATGAATTATGATTTGAGTTGTAGAGAATTGTAAAATGAGAACTGATTGAACTTTGTTGCATTACTCATTTGTGAGAGGCTGTTGGACTGCAGTGTGGTCGAGGTAGCGCCACTTGGTCAGTCATGGACATGGACTTCTATGATGACACAATCAAACAGCTGTCTGGATTCCAATCACTTCTGTCTCCAGCTCACCCTCATTTTCCTCCCTCCTTTCTTCTTATAAATTAGTTCAATCTGGAGTTTTTTTTAATTTCACCTTTATTTAACCAGGGATTAAAAAAAATCACATTTAGATAGACATCTCTTTTGCAAGTGAGCCCTGGCCAAGGTAACACAATTCACATATTTAGGACAGACAAGGTAATAAATATAAACATAAAATAAGATCAGGAATTTAAAACAGGAGCAGATGTATATTTGAGATGTGATTTAAACTCAGCAGGTGAAATGAAAGCTGTGAGTTTGAGTGATTTCTGAACATCATTCCAGCCAACTGGTGCACTATAGGTAAAACTAGTCTTACCAACTATGGAACATCTAGGAGAATATACTTACCTTAACGCAGGTTATACTCCTGAAGCATTAGCCGGTGCTTGTGTCTTCTTATAATGCTTATGCTTATAATGAGATATGTGGAAGAGAGGGAGGTATGGAAATGAGTATGTTTTTGCCAATAGTAAATAGTTGGAAAGTCAATGGCCGTCCTCTCAGCAGTTCTTTATGCCCACACTGACATTGCACTGAGATGAAGTCAAATGGAGTGGAGATATAATGGGTGCTATTGTTTTATCAGACACTGTGTTATTGACTTATTTACTGTACAGTGACTAAAGGCTCCTCAGTTCACAGCTCATCAAGTATGTGGCCAGTCTTTTAGGCTGCAGCAGAAAGCCTTTTGTTAGAATGGGTTTAATTTTATTGCCCCACACATGGAGTGATCAAGGTCATAATGTCAAAGCAGGAATGTGATACACACAAAGGCAAACATGCACACAGACATTTGTCCTTCTGTAGTACTGTACATTTCCCTGGGGAGACAGGAAATTCAGGCCGACAGTCCTCGTATGTTCATACTGCTTCCTGCTGATAGAGTAAGGAGAAGGAATAGTGTTTTAATGTTTGGGTATTTAAGTACTACAAGAACAATATTAAATAATGTATTGATCCACATTCGCACAGCTGGTCAGTACAAAGTCAGATCAGTTGGCTATTAAACAGCTCTACCAGAAGTGTTTAAGAGGCGTTATCAAGGAGATCTTTGCAGTGGTCATGAGGGAGGGGCAGTTGGTTCTGTTTAGATAGGTATATCCTGCTGGTTTGTTTGGAACTCAATCACATTGTCATTAAGACTGTTATCTCAATATTACTCTGCCATAATCATGATATTTTGAGGCACTATCACCCACTTCTGCTAGTAGTATTTGTAAATTGACTAGTAAGTTGACTATGACATGTAAAATCAGTGAATCCCTCTTGAAGCCATCTATAAACCTGTAAATGTGTCATAGGTGGTTGTCTAATGTAGGTTTAATCACCTAATTTATGGTGCCTCTGTCCTTTTGTTGATGCGTAGTGTTGGGCTTCAGTGATTCCCTGAATGGAGAGGTCAAACCTCGTATACTGTTGATGGGCCTTCGGAGGAGTGGGAAGTCCTCCATCCAGAAGGTAGTTTTCCATAAAATGTCACCCAACGAGACCTTGTTCCTGGAGAGCACCAATAAGATCTGCAGAGAAGACGTCTCCAGCAGTTCCTTCGTCAGCTTCCAGATCTGGGACTTCCCCGGCCAGATCGACTTCTTCGACCCCACCTTTGACTATGAAATGATCTTCAGAGGCACCGGAGCTCTGATCTTTGTCATCGACTCACAGGTCAGGCCACAAAGCTGTATTCTAAAAGCAATTAATCCTTTATAATGTCCTGAAGGACTTCTTATTATCCTATTCAACATGCAGCCAGTTTGCCACCTGTCATTTCCAGGCTTGAGGACATAGAGACCAGGAAATAGTCCAGCACATGAACCCCTAAAAAAACCCCAACGTATCATTTTTATGCTTTAGTTTTTGTACCCAACAAAATAGCCACCACATGTCATCTATAAATTTGGAGTCTGGTCCGTTTTTTCCACGTGTGCAGTTCTCAGCAAAAATACTGTAGACTGTGAAAGCAGTTCAGCGACTTTGCTGTCAAACACAGGTAGAGGTAGACAGCGTGTCCTGATGTATCTTTGACATTTCTGTATTGACCTTCGCTGGCCAGACTGTTTAGCCATCACTAACCAACAGTCATTCAAAGACAACTTTTGTAGCTCAAACTAGGGCTGGGCGATATGGCTGAAAACTGTATCACAATATGTGTTTTATATCGGTCGATATCGATAATTATTGATATTTTTTACGACCTATTTAAAATAAGGACCAGGAGAAAAATACAATACATTTAAACATTTTTATTTTGAATCTACCCTTCCTCTGATTATAATCCCCTCAGCTATCAAGGCAGAAAGGAAAGAAAATGTCAACACAACCGTGGAAAACACTCAAATAATAAATGTAAAAAAAGTGTAAAAATGTAAACAGAGAGAAACCTGAGAACTTTTTTTCTGCAGGTTTAGTGCAGAAAGTTCACAAGCTGATTCACCTTCTGGTGAATAAAATGTTTTCAAATATGTGCAGTGTTTTGTAAACATAGCAGAAACTGAGGTAGACTTGACATCTGTAACATACAAAAACAAACAAACATGATAGACAGTACAGTAACACTGGCTGAACTATAAAACCAGCCTAGACATATGAACAACAAGTCACTCTTCTTACTCTAAACATACATGAACTATTCAATTATATTTTTATTGCAGTGCGTTAAAAAAAAAAGAAAAGAAAAAAAAAAGTACGTGTAAGAGATGTTTATAACCTGGCTTCTCCACAGTGCTCAGTGAAGCATGTCTTTAGCTATATGATATGCTGCTGCCTCCATTATGTCTTTGTGCCTTTTAGATGATTTGTCATCAGGCACTGAAGCAGATACCCCTGCATGGTGGTGTGCTACTTGTTGTTCTTAGTGGGGATGGCAGTCTTGCATAAGTTACAGACCACATTGGTCTGACTACAGTCCGACTTAGAAAATCCAAAAAACTGCCATACTGGCGAGCTGACTTTCCCTGTTTTATCAACAATTTCTTTGCTCGCTGCAGCGCTCACTCTCTATTTCTCATCTCACTCCTCGTGGAGCATGAAACACAAGACAACGAGATGGCGCAACCGAACTTGATACTGCTACATGATTGCCATGTTAGCGTGTCTCTCTCACTGATTAGCGATTACTCCCTATGTTGCTCAGTTACCAGAGAGCGAGTGCCTTTGTTCATGCAACCAACCTTGCTTTGCAACTTCAGGTTTCTTCCGACGAAGATAAAAAAAATCTAATGTTTTATCGAACGCATTTTTTATTGATAGTGATTACGTATCTATCGCAAGACATATCGTTTTCGTCTTATCACCCAGCCCTAGTTCAAACCAAAGGAGAAACTGAACAGTAGAGGGATTACTCCCTAAGTGATGCACAACTTTTATCTTCGTCATGATAGGATGATTATGTGGAGGCCCTGAGCAGACTACATCTCACTGTGACCAGGGCCTACAAAGTCAACCCGGACATTAACTTTGAGGTGTTCATTCACAAAGTGGACGGCCTTTCAGATGACCATAAGATCGAGAAGCAGAGGGACATTCACAAACGAGCCAACGATGACCTCGCAGATGCAGGCCTGGAGCGGATACACCTGAGGTGGGTTTTCCACATTAACTCATTTAAATCTTAATTTGACCAATTTTGAGGCAAAGTTAGGCAATATTTTAAACAACAAAAAGAATTTTGTTGAAAAATGTTCCCCATCCTTAACAAGATGATTGCTATCATTGACTGTGACTAAATATGCTCATTAAGCTTCTCCCTAATCTACAGGAATTGTAATGTTGGGACTGTAATACTGTGTGTGTGTGATGTCCTTGAAATGCTGTTTTGTTGATTGCTGAAAAGCTAAAAAGGATTAAACTGTGAAGCAGTTTGTTCTTGAACCCTCCTCTGAGACAGATCGTTTTCCTTGATCTCTACAGCTTCTATTTAACCAGTATATACGACCACTCCATATTTGAGGCTTTCAGTAAAGTGGTCCAGAAGCTCATCCCACAGCTGCCTACACTGGAAAACCTGCTCAACATTTTTATATCTGTAAGTAATCCTGCTGCTGAATGAGCTGAATTTATCTGAAAGACTAAAGACTTGTAGCCAAATCTCTATGCAAACGTCACACCAATGTGCTTCTGTATTTCTCCACATTTTAATAATCAAGATGAGGCACATTGCATTGTACTGCATGGGCCTGTCCTCCTGCACTTTACGACCCAGTCACTAGGTGGTGGTGACACATTATAGATATACGGGTTTCATTTCATGAACGTCAACGTTGCATAGATTGCCACCACTGATTAGCCTGTGAAAAAACCCCAAAACAATCAATGAGAAAACCAAAGAATACAAACTAGATGTGCTCACTGACATGCATTCATCACTGATTGTTACATGCCTTTGGCTACCACACCACCAAAATGCCCACACTCCTGCTGCTCTGTGGTACTTGAAATTGAACTGAATCCACCTCATAGCTGTTCTGCCAAAGAGCACGTTAAGTCATATTTATGTTATATGTCAAATGTCAAATTAAATGAAATTAAATTGCAGAATCAAATTAAATAAATGAAATTTGTAAACCTCTGCTGATGCCATTCATTCAAAGCAGGCCCTGCATGTTTTTAAGTTAAGTCTTAATCCACTGTGCATGTAATATTTATCTTTGCCTTTTACTCTTTGTCTGTGTTGTTTATTGTCCCGTGCAAATCCAAGTGCCTTTATTCACTGAGTTTCAAACCAGTCTTCAATTTTATAGTGATACTTAATACATAATTACTTGTAATATAATATATGTAATTATGTATGACGGATAGCTATGGAAACTGAACAATGTCCCTTTGATGTCATAAAAATGTACATCAATAAAAGGTTAGCATATAAAATTGGTGATTTCAGTTATAAACCATACATGTAAATACACTAAACCTTTAAGTATGGCAACCATTTACCTAGTGAAACAAATGGTAAAATGTTGGCAATTTTTCCTTTATTAAAATTTGAGCAAAATAAGTCCATTATGTATGATGTTTCCAATATATTAATATGGTAAATGCTTGGAAAAAAGCACTGTGTGAGGATGAACAAAGAAATTATCCATATTGTGGATTTAGGGCTACAGCTCACCATTATTTTTCATCTGCCAATTATATTTTTAGCTAATTGATGAATTGTTTGGTCCAAAAAATGTTAGAAAATAAATGTTGTGATTTTCAACAGCCTGAGGTGAGGTCTTCATATGTCCTGTATTGTCCAACCAACAGTCCAAAACCCATATATATCCAGTTTACTGTCATGTATGGCAAAGGAAAGGATCAATTCGTAACCCGTGAGAAGATGCAATGACCAAAAGTTTGTCATCTTTGCTAAAGAATTTATTCATTTTCTCTTAATGGACTAAAAGATGAATTGACCAACTGTTGCAGCTCTAACTGGGCTGCTTGTTTTAACTTGTCTTGTATATCCCAATAACATTTTTCCTTCATCTGAGGTATTTTTAAAATAATTGCAGGCATATTTTTATGTAAGCCTACATAGCAATTCACAAAGTTGTTTCAGAGTTTCACAGCTGAATATTCTGCATTACCTAAATGTAGCTCAGCAAACCTTCATGGAGGTTCTAATGTTCAGTTTTTGTTGAAACTGTTTTGAGAGAGGTGTTGATTCAGGAGCAGAGTGGCCAACTAAAAGCACACACACACACACACACACACACACACACACACACACACACACACACACACACACACACACACACACACACACACACGCATGTTGTGTTTATATCACTTGTGGGGACATTACATAGACTTACATTCATTTCCTGGAGCCTTACCCTAACCTAACCCTAATCATAACCACTATTTGCCTGTTCCTAACCCTGTACCTAATCTAACCTTACCTAACCCGTAACCCAATCCTCAGTCTGCACCCTAAAATTTAATGATTTACATTAAGGGGACCTGCATTTTGTCCCCATAAGGGAGGTGAGTCCCCACAATATGACTGTGTAAACAGATTTTTGTCCCCACAACGTGATAAATACCTGATCACACATACACACACACACACACACACACACACACACACACACACACACACACACACACACACACACACACACACACACAGATGGTTTGTTTTAGGCTAATATGTAAAACAAAGAAACTCATTTTCCAGGTTTTCCTCCCCATGTCAATATAATGATCACCTGATACATAATCTGACTTAATAGGCTGCATTTAAAATATCAGTCAACAGTGTTTAACAAACACAGAGCTAAATTATATTCACACAAAGCACATTTACAAAATACCACACAAAGCATATTCAATTCACAGTGTGAAAAGTGGGGGTTTCATATGTGTGTGTGATCCTACAGATGATGAAAATATAACAGGCCAGAAAATACATTTGAAAGGTGCACACACGTCCCTGGCATGTGGCTCAGGTAGCTTTTGGTTACTCATCATGGATGATGGACTCTTGCCATCCATTTGGTTGACCTGGGTGAGGTCACAAAAAACACACCCTTTACCTGACCTTGTGTTGAGTTCTTCAGATCCAGGTTTGCAAATTCTGGCCAGACTGTTGCATTTGATTCAAAACTGAGACCCTTTGTCTTGTGCCACTTTGACTTCATACTCAGACAGGGTCTGATGGGTTCTCATCCGATGCCAATTCACCTCCCATACAGTAGCCTTCTTCTTTCCCATCTTTTTCTTGGATTCCACTCTGCGTCTTCACCTCAGTCAGTGTGGCTCCACAATTTCTTATTTACACACATTACAAACTGGTCTGCTCAATTGAATCCCTGGCACGCTTCCTAGGCTTTCTTGAGTCCCCTTCACCAGCATGTTTGCATTTATTTGGAAAGGGTGATGTGTTCAAATATCCTGAGAAACACATTTGCAGTGAGGATGGTCTCATACTTGAGAAGTGACTCTCTGAGGGCTTCAGCTTTGACTTGAGCAGTGACTTTGAGAGTGGCATCTACTCCCATGCTTGACAATGTGTGAGTCAGGTCAACAAATAGCAGACGCTGTGGAATGCCCAGTGCACCGAACCTCTTCCTCCCATGATCGACATTGGAGCATTGCTCCTTGGAAGTGAGGTATTGTGCTGTAGATGTCAGAGAGGCAAACCAATCCAACAAAAAAGAACTCTGGCAAAGACAGAGGGGAAAAACAATGGCTTAAAAACACTGGGGAGGAATGATGAAGCACAGGTGAAAACAAATGAAGGACAGGTGACACAAATCAACACTAACAATGATGGGAAAACAGGAAGTAAAGCAGATGACACATGAGGTAAACCGTCAACATAAAGCTGGAAGTAACAAAATGGAACAAACCAAATCGTGACAGTATCAAGCTGTTCTGAAAACATCCCAGCTTCCCTGACTTCCTTTGCAATACTGTCCTTGATCATTTGAGTGATGGTTTCAGTGACTGCATGGACTGTAACAAGGGACCCCCTCCCTCCTCTGCCCCTGCAGTCATGTAGCGTCTTTAATGCAGTCGCGCAGACACACATCATACAAACTTGAAGAAGATACATCATCATTTTTTTTAAATCCATGATATTTTATTGACATGAGTGTCAGGCGAACAATATTGTTAAAGAATCAAAGCATATTGCAGTTCAATAGTGATATCAGGGAAAAAAGTGGTGGTCTCATCATCCAGCTCAAATATAATAACATTGATCACGCGCTCTAGCATCTGACGCCTCGTTCAGACTCATTCTTTATGTTCTGACATTTGCTTAGAACTCAGAAAACCTTCAGTATCTGCTTTACTGTCTGGTAAGAAATATGCATTAGTGCTTTCTCTGTGTGTGGCATGTCGTTCATGTTCCTCAGTTCTTTGATACCAGCGGGAGCAGGTATTCATAGCTCCCTGAACAAACACAAAAAGCCCAACATACAGACCTGTACAGTGAGTTAGGCTCCACAGCAGGTCAGCCACTTGTGATTTGACCCTACATGCTGTGGAATGTTTTGAGAGCAGTGATCGATATTGGCACATCTTGTTTGGGCTGGAAATTGAGAAAACAGGCCAGCTGTACTGAATGAGGTCGTGTGAAAAAAATTCGGTTTCCTTACATCGCTGCCTCTCACCCACCGTCTGTGTCAAAGCTCTCTCTTTCTGACTCTGCATCCAAAATTTCCAGATGACCAGCATTCAGCTGTATTCAGTCCCTAAGACCCACAAAGCATATCGATCCATACATTTCAATGTCTTTCAAACTCTATCCTTCAGGACCACTGGTGGGTCGTCACAGGCAACTATCTCCTGTTGACTCAGGTTCATCTGTTTGTTAAAATACATAAAAAGAGATCGTGTCATCTGACATAAGAATCAAATATTGTATTCATTAAATTCACTATGAATATGTGCTGTATTATGTAACATACTTGCCATTCATTCTTTTTGTTGAAAGGCCACAATAAATAATTCTTGAGAGCCACACTCACCTGTAGAGTCAGTATTTATCAGAAGATATTTAGCGCTGGGTTGGCTGTCAAATAATATATGCCTTACAGGCCATAGTTCAATAAAAGCCGCCAGCCGCGGGGTGTTTTTCTCTTTCTATCCATAGATATGGTCAATAATTGCTGAACTAACTCGAGTGCTTGATGCTTTTCAGTTTCAGTTATGCTGGCACCTTGCAACCTGCTATTACGGATTGCACCAGCCGTGAAGCTGCAGCTAAGATGACCTTTTGATTGGTTTTCTAGGCTCTGTGCTGTAATGGTTAGGGGTAAAAAAGACAAGACTGATCCAGTTCAGGAAAATTCCTCAACTTCCCAATGGCTTGTCCCGCCGTGTGTTGACTGTATGGTCATTTAGATGTAGTTTTTGATGCTATATTGCATTACACTGACAGGTACTGGTTTTCTTGTCCACTCTAATGTTCAGTTTTTGTTGGAGGATTTTAGCCAGTTTGCTTTTAGATTCAGATTCAGATTCCTTTATTGATCCCCAAGGGGTGTTTAGTGTTCCATTTAAACAATTAATCAATTGTTTTCAGATCAATATGCTTAAATTCTGTGACCACGATTCTTTTTTAAATATGGTGGGTTTTATTTTATCAGGTGTCTTAATCCTGAGTGTTGTGTGCCTGATGCACGTTCTCATTGGCTCTCATCCGTTTTTTGGATAAGCCAGCAAACCTTAACCCAGCCTAAAATGTTGGGTTAGGAGAAGGCCTCGCGCCTTGTACAACTAAGTAGTGCTAAAATATATCGACATCAACAAAAATCTAGCCAGAAGGAGCTTTGTAGTCTGATGGCAGTGTAGTATGCATCAGCATCAGCAGCTCAACTGTGTTTACTTGGCAGACTCTCAGCCTCCATGTACATGCTCTAGGTGTGAGACCAAATACACAAATTAGAGGAAAAAATGAAAGGGGGGGGGGCTCATAAATAAAAAAAAAAAAAAAAACATGAAGGAGGAGGAGGAAATTGTTTCAACTTATTGTTTAATTTTATCTGGCATAGTAAAAATTAAGGTTTGGAATTTGTATGCTTAGATTAGTAGATAATGGTATTTTGCCATTATTATACTCAAGATAAGGTAAGATAAGATAAACTTTATTAATCCAACACTGGGGAAATTAAAGTTACAGCCAGCAAAGAAAAAAAGAGAGACATTGAAAGATCAGAAAGACAATAACAAGGATACAGAATAAAAAGTGAGTCAACTGTATACATGTACAATGTATACAATTCAATTAATTAGATTAATCTCTGGATGCTTGTTTTTATCCTTATTTTTGAAACCAAAGAGCACATTTTGAAACTATGTTATCAGTCACGACGCTTGTAGTGGCTTCCCATGAAGATTGTGTATTAGTACAATGGCACAATAATTAATGTAGTTTCTATGTGGCACAAGACAACAGATGACCGTTCAGTTTCTCAGTTCTCAAAGGAGAACAGGCAGGACTTAACTGGACAATGCTTTCCCACCAGTGACCTTCTGTTACCTTTAAACATAGCTGCACATTATGCTTGTTCAGGATTGCTTGATTCTCTTCTCTTTACACTCCTTAATTCTGTGAGGCTGAAATGAGGCTTTCAAACAAAATTATAGCTATGCTGGAAAGTATTGAGACTGTATGCTGTCTGATACTGACATGAAGATTGATGCTTGGTTTCACAGATGTATTGGATAGAAATACTTATACATGAATGTAGAACTACAGACCAGAGCCACATTCTGTGAAAACATCAAAAATCAATACGGCTGTCCAGAAAATGACCGTTTCAAGTATGACTCTCTCTGTGTTTGTAGCATGTCTGTCTGTGCGACTGGCTTTCTCTTCATCCCAGTGGCCACAGACTCCAACTTTTCTCCTTGTTAACTATAGTCATGGGCACATTTCTTGTGTTGCACCTTGGCTTGCGGAGCGAGTCACCACACAAATGTCAGCTGGGGAAAAAACACTGCTAATGTCAGTTTGGAGGCTAGATAGCTAATTAGCTGCTCAGTGAACAGCTTTAGAACTGACAGATATCAGTCAGATGGAGATGCTAGCCAGGGGTGTCCTGATCCATGTGTGTTAATATTGAATAGCTCTGATACTGATACTGAATCTGGTCCTTATACGTACCTAAATGTAGATTTAATGTGTCTGGCACATTGAAGTGATGTGTAGGGTTCTGAATTTGGCACACATTGTTTTTCATAAGCTGATCCAAGTACAGAGGCTCTGGTACTATAAGTTCATAAGTTTAAACTATTGATATGATGTTAAGGAAAGTTTATCTGTAGAATGCCACTCAGGAGTTAATGAATACATAATATTTACCGCTGTCATGCACATTATACAGTTCTGTGTTACATTATTCTGGACTATATTATTGTACAAAACATAATGTACTGCTTGACACTTTATACCCGTCCCTTCTCACCACTCGCCTCCATTCTGCACTCTGTAGCATCTGAGATCAGACCTGAGATTATTGGCTATATCTTCGCTTAATTGTTCACCATGTTCATATGTTTAGATATGTAACCCCAGCATTTCTATATTACAGTTCTGCATTTATATTACAATGATTTGATGTATTTATTTTTATTTTTTTCCTTTTTGTGTGAGCTTGATATGTATGAACTGTCTTTGGTATTTTCAATGGATAATATGCAAAATTAAGCGATATATTTAATGTATAAATCCTAAATTAATCAGAATCACACCTGATATTAATTTATTGTCATCAATTGTGCACTTGGAAAGGTCTTTCTTTCACTCTCACGCATGCTCACACACACAAATTCACTAGCAAATACTCATGGCATTGCTAATATGCTATAGTACATGGCGAAACTGCTTAGAATGTTTAAGTTCTTGGGTAAATTCAGGAATAAATAGCTTAACGTGTTCTGTGTTTACACTTGATTGGCCTTAATGCAATGTTTGGTGGTTATAACTTATTAGTTTAGCTCACAAATCACTGCTGTTGAGAGCTAGCACACCAATAACTTTGACTTAGCTAACAAGTTATGAACCAGCTGCGCTCTAACACTAAATTTACACATCTCTCCCTCCTCTCTTTTGTACTTAGTAAAGCATCTAGGTACTCCACAGTGAGTGAGCAGAGGTGTTGCCCATAGATTGTAAACATTATCCAGGTTAGACAGCAGACAGTTATCCCATGAGTTATGACATAACATCACATTGGGTGTTTTTTTTATCTGTGCATATCACTCTGTGATCCACTTACACTGATGGTTCTTTTACTCCATTAACAATCATTTACTGACTACAGACATGAGCTTATAAAGAGCACACAAACCAACAACAGCAGGGTTTTATTTTGGCTTGTTGTTAAGTTGCTCATGGAATTAACATTAATTAGTGACAGCTGATACTATTTCCTGCTGCTGGCTACATTTATGTAAATAACTGATGAAAGTGATCGCCAGCATGGCTGAAAATGAGAAGCTGCTAGCTGAATGTTTTGTACACTGAGCTGTGCTAATGAGAGAGAGAGAGAAGAGAGGAGAGGTTACGGCTTTAGAGCTTAGAGAATTTTGCTCAACTGGATGTCAGAGCAGTCACCAGTGCAACCAAGTAAGTCTTCACACTCATGCATTTTAATTTTCACTCATATATGCAATAAAATGGTACACTATAGGCTGTTGTAAAGGGGAGTAATGCTGCAGCGCCAGCAGGCTGAGGGGGGCGATCATAGTAGAGTACAATCAAGAAAGAGTCTGATTTTGACTTTATTTTAGCTGATACTGATCTATTTAAATATGCCAAATCGGTCCCAATAGGCTCTGGACATCTCCCATGTTAACAAAACAGCATCTGTCTTTGGCTGGATTTACTCCAGTCATTGATTTAGTAATATAAAACTAAAACACAAACCTGAAGAATGCACAGATTTATAGCTTTAGTTTAAGTTTAGGTGTAATAATTAGTAAAAGAAAAAAAAAAAAAGTACACAAAAAGAGTATACTTCCACAGCTCTGTGAGGCTGTATGTAGGCACAGCACTGCTTACAGTTAAATGCAAACATCAGTTCATGATGCAAGTGTAAGTGACAGTGGATGACAGAATTATTACAGTTCATCCTGAGGAGGACATCAATGTACAATGTAAAATATTAAACAGAAATTATAGTTTTTGAAGAGTGGACTAAGTACACTATTTTTGTCACCTTTAAGCATACTTAAGTGTAGTCAAGTAGTCCTTGAGTACCACTTGAATAATACTCAATCACTTGTACACTTGAAATGTGAATAATTGCTAAATTGCCACAACTTTTAACAAACTTTAAATATACTGAAGTGCAGCAGTGAAAATCAGGATTCATGAGCATTCAAAACACACTTGTAGTACAATTGTATTGTACCACCAATGTCTTGAAAATATACTTAAATATACTTCAAATAAAATGAAGTTAATGTACACTTTGATTAAGCGTGTGGATAGTCTATTTCAGAAGACTTAAATAAATAATAAATATTTCTACTTTTCTGCTAATAAAGTACACTTTATTACGCTTAAAAGTATTTGCAATTTAGTATACTTTTTCTAAGTACTTTGAAAGACCACTTCAAGTGTTGCATAATTAGTATCAGCAGTAACATAGAACTGAATGACATATAGTTTGCACACCTTTTAAAAGAATATGTCAAACATACTTTAAATTATGCAAGTAAAAGTGTACTCGTAATGACTTTTCTATACTTAGATTATATTCTTAGTACACAGTATACTGCTTTTTGACCTGGGTTGTTGAGATGCTTCACTCAAAATAGACTAGATGACAAGCCAAGAAATAATCAGTTGGACTCATTCTTTGGAGTCTGTGATTGTCTGTACAAAATCTTTTGACAATCCGTCCAGTAATTACTGAGCTCTTTCAGCCTGGACCGATGTGGCTGACTGACATCCATGGAGCCACACTGCTAGCATGGCTGAAAATACCTCAGAAGGTCTTTGTTCTCTTGGAGCAGATGAACTCGAGTCGACAAAAATGGAGTTGAGTAGAATTTTGGTTCAGGCATAATCTCTTCCTGTTTATTCTCCCAGCACACAAATCAGCCTTCAAAATAAGTTACAATAGAGAGCGGCCAAAAAGAGTTTATCACACTAAACATAACCTTCCCTATAAACTCAATTCAAATGGACCTCTCCCCATTTGCACATAGTGCTTGCGCTGCAGAGGCTTAAAGGTTTGTACCACAGGCCGTAAAAAACATATAAAACATCTGTTCCCATCTCTAAAGCCCACCTCAAGTAGTGCAGTTCATTAAACAGACTGGTAAAGGACATTAGTGTTGCATACAGAGCACCATTCAAACCTTCACAAGAAATGTTTTCAGGCAGGCATTTTCTTTATTTGTCCATAATGGTACAATTCATGGACAAAACAGCTGTTGCTATACAAAACTTTGAGCAGCACAAATCTCAGTACATTTATATCATCATATGTCAATAACATATTGAATTCATACAGTATGAAATCTGGAAAGTGTTCTTGTTCTCGTATATCTGATCCCAAACAGACATGGGAAGTGGTGAAACAACTAAGAACTAGGATCCAAAAGATTTCTTTGTTCTGTAAAAGAATACAATAAATTCAAGTTATTGGCCACAGCTCAGATCTGTGAGCAGACATCACTTCATAAAAGAATTCACTATTTAAAGGTTGTCTCCTTCACCAGCAGCAGAACAAGACCTGCTGTTCCTGTCTAAATTTGGACAAGGGAAATTCATTTGGCAGTGTTTCATTTGTTTCTCATTGCTGTAAGGTATCTTTATTTTAAGCTCACATAAAATTTTGTGATAGTTAAACAAACTTGTGTCAAGTAAAGTAAACATAAATTAACATTTTTATTAGTTTATATCAGTAAAGTGCTGAAAATGATATAATCTGTGTTAATCATCTTCAGTCTTTTTCTACATTTTAAAGAGATTACAGCAAAATTGTGGTCATCTCTCCTTTACAAACATTTATTCACTCTTATACCAAAACTGTAACCTTATTTTATTACAGTGTTTAATGTTTAACTTAATATAATGTTTAACTTAATATTTCACTATAAATGTAATTTCAATACAATTGAGAAACCTGCCATACATTTTCTTAATCTTTTAACTTCAGTGTTTTTTGTTTAATTTTTATTCAATTAAACCTTCATTTAGTTCCAAAATTATAAACCAAATTATATCATGGCAGGCAGATTACATGGAGAAAAATTCATATATTTAGAAACCAATTACAGAGAGTACGTTAAATATCATGTTATAAAACTACAACTGTTACGAGTTTGGCATGAAACCCGCATTCTAAATTCAACCAGGTATCCTGTATCATCAACATGTGTGGCATTTGCAACAAACCAAACTGCTTGAAAATCAGTTCAACATTTAGCAGGTTATGAAGATTGTAATTGCTGACAGACCTCTTGGCTTGATATCTGTGAGGTGCGTTTCATTAGTCTTCCAGCGTGGCCTCGGTGGCTTCCCTTCGGCACTTGCCGTTGGGTGGATGCCCACTGCCATCATAAGTGTCATTCCATAAATCTAAAAACCTGAAGTGAACTTGGTGCGATCGATCATCGGAGGGCTGAGGGAGCGATGGTCACTTCAGAGCTGTATATCACCTGCAGTGCATTGCAGTTATGTATTTGGTGCAAGAAAATACCTCCCTGGTTTGGTGGCAGTAATGTGTGTAAACCACTCACACAACAATGCCATACAACAAAATCTACTGCAGTTGCTGAGCTGTTCAGTTTCTGTGATTTCTTTATTCCCAGCATTATCTGGAAGCGCATGGAAATATTGCTGTTTTGCAAGACATCATAAACATGTGACAGTTATGATAACACAAAACACAAATTTCTGAATCACTGATGAAGCTAGTTATGCTCATGTGAGTGTATTGCAGTTATCTGCAGAAGACGCCTTCACCTCCTCAACATGAGTCTGCAGGTATTTCTGATGATTTGCAAAAAGTGGTGTAGCACTTAGCCTACAATTGGCAGTCGATCCATGCTGAAAGTGTACAAGCCTCGCTCACTGATTTGGAACCTTTTTACTGCTACATTCATGTTGGCTCCATTATCTACTGTAACAACATTGACCTTGCTTCTTTGGCCATATTCTTCCAAAATGTCATCCACTTTATAGCTGGGGTCCTCACAATGTTGATGACTTAGTGCCACTTTAGGGAGCCAGCATACGATTGAGTGCTCCACAGGAAAACCTGTGAACTTGTAGGATTTGTGAATGCTCTCATAAGTGATTGAACATGAAGTTTCTTGAGCCTGTTTGCACCTGTTTGCAGACAGATGGACCTTCAAAATCCATCTGAATCTCGCAAGACCAATTAACTCACATTTAGTCAGCTATGTCTTTACTGTTAAATAAGTGTACTTAGTGTTTCAGAACACAATCACTGCATTATCTTACTTTATCTGTTCCCTGATGTCCAACAAAGTAAGAGTTGGTACAATTTTTCCTCCTTTTATCCTCTGTTTAGCATTTTCCTGTGGTGGCTTTTCAGTCTCACTTCCACATTAAACTGCCGACTTGTTCACTGAAATAAAGCACCTTAATTGATGGCAGAATATAATTTCCCCCAACACTCACAAGGTGCCTCTAGTTGCCATGCAACCAATAGCTTTCTAGAAGTTGTCATTCCAAACCTGACACTTGTTCGGGGGGCGCAGTTTGCCGTTGTAGCTGAGAAGTATATTAAGTGTAGGCTTTTGAAAGTGAATGTACTGAAATGGAATGATTGAAATATAACGCACACATTTCATGTTTGGGGGCTGCACAGAATGTCTCTGAGGGCTGCCATTGGCCCACAGGCCTCACTTTGTGAACCCCTCCTCCAGAGTTCGATAAAATACTCACTCAAGGTGTACTTACGATGTCCACTCACTCTTACTCTCCTAAGGAGGCACTTCCATGTATAATACAATGCATTTTATGTTGAATGTAATTTGCCTGGTGAATGCTTGTGTAATTATCACAATTTATTTTACTGACATTTCTCACATTTTATATTATATTTAATTTGTTCACGCCTTTCTATGAGGCAATTAAACAGTTGATTTGACAGTCCCTTGAGAGAGGCTGGTATTTAGGATGTAGTGCCTGACTCATCTCCGTGGAATAAATTAGAATGATGTTACAAGAGCGAGGAAATTTTACCCACAAAAGCCAGCTAAATCACATTATAATATTAGGAATAAACAACGCCATTAATTAAAAACAGGACACATATATTTGCATTTGTTTGTGTGTGTGTGCATGCGTGCATGTGTGTGTGTGTGTGTGTGTGTGTGTGTGTGTGTGTGTGTGTGTGTTTGCTCGTTCCTCACACAGCTGAATGTGGATTCTCTGTCAGTGGGTCTCAGGGGTTGAACTGAGTCACACATTGTGCTTTATGTGATGCTGCATATAACTGAAGCAAACACATTCTCGAAATGATTGCAGTATTTTTGTTCCACATTCAAATCTCATTTTTGAATGATCCAGTGACAGACATGCTTTAAAAAATGGCCACATTATATACTTTCTATGTCAGTAATTAATTAAATTGTAAAATGCCAGTTTGTTGATTTTAAATCCATAATGGCATTTTTCATTAAGACATCATTAATAAAAAAATGTCATCACTTTCCATTGAAAATACTTGGTAACACTTGGAGTAGGTGTTCCGAATAGGTCTGTAGTAGCCTTGTTTGTTTGTGTTGGCTTATCTTACTCACACTGATTTTTCTTGAGGAAAAAAATTGCCCACTTTGTGAGATTTGTATTGAAAGTAGCCATCTGTTTAATCTTATCGCTTGTTTAAGTTACATTCATTTGGATGCACTTGTTCAAATTTCCCTTTGTCAGTTATACCCTTTCCTAACAAATAAATGTGTGTATCAAAGACCTTCTGTCTGTGGAGTTGGTGAAAGAAGAATCTTACTCGCCAGCAGGTGTGGTAATATGACTTATTTGCACAGTGATGGTCTCCTTTGTTTCTGTCTCTGTTTTCAGAACTCAGGCATTGAGAAGGCCTTCCTGTTCGATGTGGTCAGTAAGATTTACATTGCCACAGACAGCAGTCCAGTGGACATGCAGACATATGAACTGTGTTGTGACATGATCGATGTGGTCATTGACATCTCCTGCATCTATGGGTAAGCCAACGGACACTCTCAACAGACCATAATATTACCAGTCAATCCGTGGATCTGTAATGTCACAACACATAAAACAATGCAGCTCCATCAGAAATAGTGTTAGGTATTCGTTACATTACTGTATTACAGGGCTCAGGGCTACATTGTGTGTGATGCAGGCATTCAGGGCCACAGGGGAGACTGACTGACCACCGCTTGGTGTAGCATTGTCAGAGGTATAGACCTGGTAGTCAGAGCCAACTAGCCATAAACGGCTGCTCTTCGGCCCTCCAGGAAGACACGCACTGTGTGGGTACCTGCCCTGTAGCTCAGTTGGAGAGACTTTCCTGGTGTGTGTGTCTGCGGGGGAGTGTCAGAACATGGCTGCAGCCCTGCTGTTTATTGTGGTTGTCAGCGTAAATATCTTGCTATGCTCTGAATTTGGCACAGTGGTTTTATCAGACTCGCTGATGCTTACGCTACCAGCAGCTACAGTGTGAGTGAGAGACACAAACTGGGGCTGTAGTCTGCCAGTGCTCTGCTGGTTGATGTGGCAGTTGACGTGTAAAATAGACCTGGGAGTCTTGCCAGCCTTGTCATGGAGAGGGAGGGTTCACTCAACTTCCAAATCCAAGCAGATATCGAAAAAAAAAGTTTTTGCACATAATATGCGTGTTCTTGGAAAAATAACCTGGATTAAGAGTTCCAGGACTCTGCTTGACCTAATTTTGCAATGAAACAGTTTCCAGTCGCTGTCACTTCAAATGTTGCTGTTTAACTGAGCTTCAGTAATACTGGAATAGTCAGAAAATATGATCTGTCAGTATTCTTGCTAAATGGACTTGTGTTGAGTTGCAAAATAGATCTGTCATTCATTCCCAATTGAACAACGATGAAGGCTCGAACTGAACTCTTCATCCTGGAATAATGGATGTGAACTGTTTGAAGGTTCTTCAGCTTAATAAACCTTGACGTCTGTATGCTTTCCTTCCTTTGAATTAACAGCCATTAGCTTCTATAGAAGTCAGATATGATTGGCTGAAATCCTTGGAATAGATGCACTGCAACACTGTTACAGTTTCATTTAATACTGAGACCAGATCTGAGAAGATAAAACTTCATCAGTCTCCACAGATGAACTGCAGCAGCAAACCCAGTGATTGAACAGTATGATAAAGGCAAAAAGCGTGTATTTCCAAAGGGCCAAAATGTCAAGAACTGACAAAAGGCCTTTTTAAATAGTGTATATAGTAGTCATATCTGTAAGTAGTGAAAGGATTTTTTGAGCCCAGAATGCTGCAAAACTCATATAGGAGTGTAATCCATCACTTTATCTGAAACTGTGTGCATGAGCACATGATGATAACTTGGTAAGACGTGTGGATAAATTATAGCCTCACGGGCATCATCATGTGGTATGACACCAAAAGGAAAATGTTCAGTATAAAATAAGTTACAACTAGGCATGCACCAATCCGATACTGGTATCGGTATCAGTCCCAATGTTGAAGAAAATTCTTGATATCGGTGACAATGGGCCCGATACATAGGGGCTGATCTATTCAGTCTAACTCTATGCTGTAGGCGCTGTGAGTGGCGTCATGCGCAAGCAACACAAAGTGCTGAAGCACACACAATGTGGACCACGTTGTTTTCAAAATAGAGCGAGCGAAAGAATCGCCTATCTGGAAGATTTTCGAACTGTCTCAGTCTACAAACTCGACGGTTACTTGCAATACCTGCGCAGTAAATGTTCCGAGGGCCGGTGGTAAAACGTCAAGTTATAACACGACCAACTGAATCAAGCACCTACAGAGATTTCATGCCAGGGAGCACGCTGAGTTCATTGAACTGAATAAACAAAAAAGAGGCGGTATGACGCAGCTAACTTTGAAGGAGATGAAGGAAAGAGGTGAAAAATTTCCACCTAGTAGTGTCCAGGCAACAAAAATCACAGAGAGGTTTAACTGCACACTGGCTGGATGAGAGTTATGTGCCACACAGTGCAATGCTCAATGCTACAAACTTCTGTGGGTCACACAGCAGAGACGCAATCGCAGCTACCCTGAAGAAAATGTTTGACGTACGTCGAGTAAGGTCCACGTGATTCTGAGGGACAATGCCAGCAACATGTGAAAGGCGATGGGCAGCATGAGAGTGCATAGTTTAGGCTGCATTGCACATACAATGCAGCTGGTTGTCAACGAGGGACTTCCATCACAGCGCTGTGAGTGATGCTGAGACAGATCCAGTTACACTTCTTATATTTTTTTTACATGTTGTTTGACCAAGCTAGAGAATATTGGTTTAAGCAGGGTTATACAAATGTCACTCAATATCAATGTGTTATTGTACTGTAATGTGTAGAAAAAAGTCACAACAAAACACATACAGGATATGAGGAGATGAGCTGACCTAAAAGGTGGAGTGACTCAATCTGGAAAAAGATTGTTGGTATTTGCTGAATTTGAAATTCATCTCCTCATGGTCCTCTAGCTGTCACTTCTGTGAGTGCACTGAAAATAATGGTAGTTTTTTGCATACAGCCCTGGCTCTGTAAATAGAAAGTGGCTCAGACCGAGCCATACAACACTATTCCAGCCAATCAGCAACAGGTGGCATTCATTCTTGTGCACAGGACAAGGGGAAGGAAGAAGGTGGGGGCAGGGAAAGGACGGTGAATCTGGCATGCTAACGAGTAATCGAATTGTAAAAGATAGAAATATTACCAATCCTTCATCACAGCTTGCACAGATGCATATGCGTTAACTAGTGGTCATGAGTATTGCCGTGAGATGTGTAATTGTAGTGGCTGAAATCACTGACCTTGTCAAGGTGAAGTATGCTGGGTAGTTCTGTGTGGCAGAGTGAATATGGCACACAGTATTATCTTAGTACAGGGTTGAATGTGATATAAATCCCAAGGCATACTCTCTGTACTCCTGGTCCCCCAGTATATTGTCTGCGATCTGCTCTATATTCTCACTTCAATTATCACTCCTGCTGGGATTATAATTAGGTCCTAATCTACACGTGTGTCATTCTGAGGGCTGCAGTTCATTTAGAGTCTGAGAATTTGTGTGCTCGAGCACATAATATACCTCCTTTATAATGGAGAAATCAGGGGACAGCTTCAGTCTATCCATCCATCCATCCATCCATAGAAGAATGTGTTAGCCTACTATTTTGAGTGGTCTCACACACAAAGTGGTTGACATCAGTGCATCATGGCACCTGTCAACAAAACATTAGCAGATAAAGAGTGTCGCACTCTCCAAGAGAAATGAGAAAACCTTTTTTTATGTAAAAGGAAAGCCGGTGTCCCTGGCAGATGTGGATGCTATTAAAGTTGAAATGAATGAGTAGGTCATGAATGGAAAACTACATAGCAGTCACCAAATATAATACACTTTTGAACACAGCTGGCTGTGCTGTCCCCTTCGGCCCGGCTGGTGGCAGGCTCCCCACCTTGGTGTGGGGGTCCGCCTGTCTGTCAGGGTCAGGGGGGGCCGGGCCCCCTGTGCTCATAGTCTGTGACGACTCCTCTCAGTGTGGACGGCCCCAAAGGTGGTGTTTTCCTTGATCCTCAGTGCCTTGCCATGTCTCGCTACTCTTGCTACTGTCTGTGGTGAGAATGTGTGTGTGTGTGTGTGTGTGTGTTGCGTTTTAATATGCATGAAAAGTGCTATATAAATAAAATTTGATTTGATTTGATTTGATTTGACACAGCAGAGTTAAAACCTGGTGTGTGATACCTGTATGATAAAGGTCAGATGACACCCCCAGTGCACATAAGATGTATCATGGTGTAGTACAAAAACAGGACCACACAGCATACGAAGCACAATATGAAAGAAATAGTGAATTTGAAGGTCTGCCTTTGTATTCTTGAGTCTTTTGTGTGCTACTTCACATGTTCCTCACCTGAAGAGGTCATCTGTGTAGCTGTGGCTCACCAGGAAAGTCTTATTAACATAGCTCTATAAAGCCAGGGCAGTGGGTCATAGATGTCCAGATACTCGTATGCCTCAGTAATAAGTTTGTCTTTGTCCAGTGTGATAGACCACAGAAAGAAATGTGCCGCCGTGAGACGAGAAAGTTGGACTTTGGAAAATGGAACAGTGGGGTTTACACAGAAAAAATTTGAGCAGACAGGTTTCACATGGTTCTTGACTATTAATAACTATCTAAAGATTTGTCAAATCATTCATGCTGTATATGCTGCACAATATAATTAAAAAAAAAAGTTTTCTGTGTGATTTGTGTAACAATATCAAGTCAGTTTAAGCTGCTGTCTGGGATTAAACCTGCGTCTCTTTGGTGGTGGCTGCCTTTTCCAGTATTCTTTTTATGGCTGAAGGGGAAATAAGGTGATGTGTAGAAAGGCTTTGTTTTAGTTTCAAATTTAAACAAAGAACCAGTCAGAGATGGAAAAGAGGCTGGCAATGGAAGAAGAGCAGCAGGGAGAGGAAGATGAGTACACACTGGAGGGCGACTGCTGTATGACCTGTAGTTTCAAATGGGATTAGAATGACCGTAATTGATTTGCATCAGCATAGATTGGGAAATGTTATGTCTGTCTATATAGTTATGCATTTAACAATTAACTTAACTTCCAACTGATGATGTTGGTGGTGTACTGGGATTATTAGCCACATCTGTGACTTTGTTATTACTGAGGTCACAGGAATACATTTGTCTGAGAAATTTTACAATTTGGTCATTTGCCATCACCTCGCCCTGGACAGGCCCATTCTTTCTATAATGCAGGACAAACACAGCAGTGAGTGTGCAGGAGCTACTAATGACTCAGTAGGTGTTGAAATAACACAGAGGAAAAGCAACGTGTAGTGAAAATCAGTGCGAGTCTAGTCTAACTAGCTTCCACTTTTTGAGTGGAATTCAAAGTTACTATAACAGCATGGAACCTTCCAAATCTTAAATAGCGGATCAACAGTGACTGCTAGCAAAGCCAGCTCTCAGCTGTCAGTCAGCTGTCATGGGAAGCACCCGCTCAGAGGCTAGAGGCTTTGATGCTCTTTCCCGCAGATGTGGTATTGTTATAGTTTTTATTTCCTTATAAATAGTTAGGAGACTTCAAATTTGAGTTTTAATTGAAGGCTCCGATACATTTCCCTTATGCCCTCTTCAGCTCGTTTGTTGCGTCTTAGCCTCATTGCAAGTGTGCCTGTGTGGAGAGATGCATGCTCAAAAGGAGTTATCTCCCAGTCATGTGCTCATGATATGTCAACTGATATGGATTTAGCTTTATCTTTCGAAAAAGAGAAACAAATTTTCGATATAAAAATGTTTAATGTTATTTGGAAAAAAAAGGAACACCATAGACGTTTGAAGTAAGACCTCACATTGTACACTCCTTACTTTATCCCTTTTGAGATCTCAAGCATCATAATTCACTCCTGTGACAGTTGTAGATCTGTAGAAAATTGCTTTGACTCACTCCCTTCTTTCCCAGCTTCAGCCTGGCCTGACAGTCTCACTGTCTTGCCAGTGTTATCTCTCTGAACATGTCTTGTCTGCAGCTGAAAGCAGCATTGGATGATTAGACTTGATCAAACCACAGAAATCTCACTTTTACTCTCACCTGTCATTACATCAGTAGTTTTCAACATCAAAGGCAGCAGTAAGAGAACAATACAGTGAGCAGACTCTTCCCATTGGCCGACATTAATTAGATTGCCTAAGAGAGGCATCTGTCTCCAGGTTGATCAAATAAATACTAAAAAAAATACCTGTAGAAATTTCATTTTTCCAATGAAAAGACAAGCAAATGGACAATGCACAAGCAAAGAAAGGAAATATTTTAATCACCTTGACAACATATACTTCACAGTCAGAGAAAAATACTTCAAATAAACAAAACAGATACAAATGCAAGGTGCATAGCATAAACCCACTGGATATAAAGAATCCATGACTTTATCTGTTTTGCCACTCAGAAGTACAAGTCCTCTTGCAACAGGCTAACCTGCTGGATATAATCCAAAGACTCACAGTGGACGTGCATGGGGTTGAGTTTATACATTGGGGGTCATTTTCATGTTCACACATTTGTAGGTATGACTGTCTGGCTACAGATTTTGGGCCACATGAAACCCTTGCAGGCATGGGTAGGTGATAAAATTTACATTATATGGACACCCTGCCACTCCCTGGGTGGCACGGTGGCACAAGTGGTAACACTGTGGCCTCACAGCTAGAAGGTCCCGGCTCGAATCCCGCTGTGGGTGCTGGTGGCATGTCCTCCACCATGCCTTTGATGCCTGCTGCTCAAGGAAAAAGGGGGCCTTTCTGTGTGGAGTTTGCATGTTCTCCCCGTGTTCACCTGGGGTATCCTCCTTAAAAAAAAAAAAAATAATCTACTAAAAAACATGCAAGAAGATCACCACCTGACCAACTTGGTCCTCGGGCACCGCCATCGGCTGGCAGCCCACTGCTCCTTGTCTGTCACGGAGGAAGGACTGACCAGGATGGGTTAAATGCAGAGGAAGTAATTTCACCGAAGCATGGCATGTGCATGTAATGTTGTTGTGTGCACCGAATAGCATGCGTGTTGTGTTGTGTGGGTGATTAATAAAGGAAGGATCTTAATCTTAATCTTAACACATTGATGCAGCAAGCGACATTTTGGTAAGTAAGTAAGGTAAGGTAACCCGGGCTGCACAGTAGTGCAGCAGGTAGTGCGCGTGCCTCACAGCAAGAAGGTTGCCGGTTCCATCCCCGGGCGGGGCCTTTCTCTGTGAAGTTTGCATGTTCTTCCCGTGCATGCGTGGGCTTTCTCCAGGCACTCCAGCTTCCTCCCACAGACCAAAAACATGCTCATTAGGTTAATTGGTGACTCTAAAATTGCCCCTAGGTGTGACTGTGAGTGTGAATGGTTGTTTGTCTTGTGTGTTGCCCTGCGGTCGACTGGCGACCAGTCCAGGGTGTACCCCGCCTCTCGCCCGTTGACGGCTGGGATAGACTCCAGCCCCCCACAACCCCAAAAGGGATGGGCGGTATAGAAAATGGATGGATGGTAAGGTAGCCCATATGCCCCTCTACCTTGTGGCATCTTCCAGTGCTTTCTGATAGGTCCCACTGTGTTCCCAGTCCAGGTGGAATACATGCCATCGTTCCAGTGTCTTCTGGGTCTACCCAGGGGTCTCAGAAAACCTTCAGTTGGAAGCATCTAGGGGGCATCCTAATCAAATGCTCAAACCTCCTTTCATTGCGAAGGAGCAGTGGTTCGACTCCACGGTCATTCCAGATATTGTAAGGCCAGCCAGTGGTACCCATGAACTCTCTCTTTTGGTCATTACCCAGAGCTCCAGACCACAGGTGAGGGTTGGAATGTAGATTGACAGGTGATTTGATAGCCTTTAGGCTGCGGTCACTTACCATATGACAATCAGGGACAATACCTGAATTGCCAGTCTATCCGTTGATCTCCCTTTCCATCTTACCCTCTCAGAGCAAGATCTGAGATACTTTAGCTTAACAGAGTACCATGGCCTCAAGGCCAACAAGGGATATGTCTTTAACATTCCAAACAGAACAGAGGTCATGGTTTGGAGCAGCCCACTGCCTACAGAAAACTCTTGACTCCTTGACAAGAACATAGACCAGCTGTCACTCCAGTTATAAAGGGACTCAGGGAGCAAGTGGAGAGACACAGCAGATGCTTCTGGGGAGACAGTAAAACTAATGAAAACATGAGTAATTAGTAAGAGGGTGTTCAGACACTTCACCTGGCATTCCTTTCTCCCTGTCTGTGCATGCATGATGGTAGTTGCTTCTCAACTAGTGACCATTAACTGTACAACACCTTCTGCATACATGGTCACATGATTTGAGTGTGGTATATAGGGCACGATCATTTATATCAGTCATTTGGACAACACCACAAAATGGTGAACACATTATATAGTGAACTAAGAACAATTGATGATTATGACAACTTCCTATGGCATAATTCTTTCTCGTGTTTTATTTATTTTCTGCATTTTTAGCTTTCTAATATATTGCCAATATGTTGTCTTCATTTCACTTTCTTCTGTCTCTTTTATTATGTTTCAATGCATTGAGCTTCTCAACTACCATAGAAGACAGTATCTCGGGCTACAAACCTGTAGATTAAAATCTTAGGTGGAAAGGGTTCAAAACAAACAACGTTTTGATGACGTTGGTCGGGTACACACGGGCAAATGTAGTACGACCCAAATTGAATTCTGGAAAGTCATTTGGTCACGATGCCTCCTCTGGGCAGGTGATTCTTGTCTGACCCATGTTTGTTGTTGAGATAATAGAGGGCAGCGTGTGTCTATGCGTGTGTGTGTGTGTGTGTGTGTGTGTGTGTGTGTGTGTGTGTGTGTGTGTGTGTGTGTGTGTGTGTGTGTGTGAGGCATCGCAGCTGGGGGCTTTAAGTGAAGTAGGCCACATTTGGCCTGAAGTGAATGAATATTTAACCCGTCACAGCTGTGTTGGGGAATGTGTGGCCAAGGGCGCAAACAGGACTCCTGCTCGTTTTACATTTTGACAGTGGATCGAGGTGGACGCCAGAGATCTGTGGATTCCACTCTGTTTGTAAACACAACCGTAACTGTCTGCTTAAGTAACCCTCAATAATGTGTGCACTCACCTGCGTCCTGGAAATGTTCAGTATTAACAAGTGTGGAAGCGAGTTGGACCTGCTCATATAAATCAGCAGATTGTTGTACAGAAGGCTGCCATCATTATCATTACAAAACAGCTGGGATATTGTCCTTAATTAGAGGCTTCCGTAAACGGAGTCTTTATTTTCACCTCATTTAATTAATGAACTCCTCTCTTGTGAGAAACCTGGCAAGCTAATCTTGGAAAGCTCAGATGTGTCTGAAATGTTCCTCGGCCAACAAACTAAGCCAAGTCTTTTGTCAGTGAAATGCAATTGTTTCTTTTTCTCTTTGACAACAATGATAAATTCACATTTCATGAAAGGCACATTAGCTGTGCATGTTTCTCTTCTTTGGCTGTCTCCAATCTGTCGAGCACTGCAGCTATTCTTAGCCCAAATATGTCATCACGTCTAGGCCAATGGCCATGAAAACATGAGATTAAGTATGAGAGAGCGTTTTATTCATTTACATAATTACATTGAATCCAGCATCTGCTGCATAGAGATGCTTTTTATCATATTTCTACTGTGTGATGTGTTGGTTGCCAGCAATGCCTCAGGTACAGATATGAATGATTCAAAATTAATAGAAGCTCAGCTTGGCGCTGTCTCTTTGCCCTTGTGAAGTGTAGATTGATGCCTAATGTGCAAAAATAATTCCATGTGAAACTGTTATAATTCTTCACAGCTAGTTAGACACGTTTTGTGAAATTTATTCCATTTCCCCAAACTGTTTTCACAAGCCACCAATTCCTAAGACTGTTAAACAAAACAAAGCACTCTTCTGGAACAGCTTATCATTCAAAATACTTCAACTAAAGATAACATCTTTATTTATGTAGCTCTTCTCAAAACAAAGTTACAAAGTTCTTCGCATGGCAAGCAAGGAATACAAAAACATAACAGAAACACATAAAAGCAGAGCAATAAAAGAATAAAAATGCTAAGTGATCCACATTAAAAAATAAAAATGGCAAAATCCATAAACAGAATAAAAACTAGAATCAGATTAAATCATGGATGGGAATTTGATGACTGAGCGTGACGTATTTCCTCGGGCAGGGTGTTCCAGAGCCTTGATGCTCTATTATCAAAAGTTCTGTCCCTATTAGTCTTCAGCTGAGAGCCCCTGCCCGAGGACAGAAGATCTGTGATACACTGAGGCAATTAAAAAAAACCTTAAAATCAATTCTAAAACGTACTGGAAGCCAGTGTAAAGCAGCTAAAATCGAGTTAATGCGTTCAGTCCTTTTACTGTGATTAAAAGTCTTGCAGCTCAGTTCTGTGCTGTCTGTAGCCGGTTTACAGCTTTTCAGTTCACACAAAGGCTGTTACAGACATCCCTGATAACCTCTAAATAGTTCCTGTATCTTTAAAACCTAACAGGTCAAATTCTGGAAGTGTTCCTTCATTGATGTTTGCTTAAGTTTTGTAATGTGCTACTCAAAGCTTAAATTACAGCCAAGCAAGATGCAAAGATCCCCAGCAACTGGCTTAATGTATTCAAACAGGTGCTGAGTAAGTATGTACCCAGAATGTTTGTGTTGCTGGATCCAATAACTGGAGTTTCTGTTTTGGTTGAGTTCAACTGAAAAAAAAAACCAAGAGGCATCCATTTTCTTATATCTACTAGGCACTTCTACAAAGAAGTCAGCATACTGAGGTCAGTGGGTTTAACATGCAATTGTGTGCCTTAAAAATAACAGTGAAAGAAAACACCATGTAATATTTCATAATGGGAGCATAAAGACAATAACATTGGTCCTAAAACTGACCCTTGATGTATGCCACACTTGAAAACAGCAAACGAAGACATATAGTTGTTGACACACAGAATTTTGTGCCTGAAATGAAAGGATATGATCCAACTCAGGACACTACCCAATGTGCCCATCTATTTCCTCAGTTGGTCTAATAAAATGATATCATCGCTAGTGTCAAAAGCAGCACTCCAATCAAGCCGCACGAGAATGGAACCCATGCCAGAATTACTGGTCATTTAAAGGGAAGGGAAGTGTAGTCTCTCAAAAACCAGATGGAAAGGTTTAAAAAATGCTGTTTGTCCACAGCTAGGAGGTTCTTAGCCATTTTTAAAGCATTTTTTGAGATCAACGACAACATTAAATCAAATGGGCAAGAGGACACATGTGAGTTACTATAATGAAAATCTTGGTAAGGGGCACTGGGTTGAATATGCTCAGGGTGTCTTATTCTGGGGAATCAGCATCAGTAAAAGCTCTACAGGGCATTATATTAATCCTGATAGACTACTTTTTCTGTAAAGTTAGCTAAAAATATGTCACAGTCAGCATCACATTCAACAGGAACATTTGGAGGCTCTGGATTTACTAGTTGATTGATAGTTGAATAAAAACCTGGGATTATGCTGGTTTCCTGATATGAGATTTGAGAACTGCCGAATTCTTGCATCTTTTATAATGGAGTAGAAGCCCCTTCATAGTTGACCTGGAGACTAGTATTGTTTTACCTCCACTCATTCCACAGGCTCTTACAGCTACAAATGCTTTCATTTATCTAAGGTTTGGTTTACAGTTTGCTTTAATTCAACTCGTTAAATCTTTTTATTTTTGAGGGGAGCAAGTTTGTCTAAAGTTGAAGAACATAGATAATGAAAGCTGTCAACTCGATCATGGAGGTGGGATATCCAGAGGGATTACATTACAGCTGCAGCGCTCTTGCTAAATACTGGACATACTTGTTGTCTCCCTTAGTCACTTAGACACAAAAAATAGAAAAGTCCATAAACACATCATATTTGACTGAAAGTCCTCCCGTTTGTCCGGGACATTGAAACCTTCCAGGACATGTGGACCAGCACCAATTGGAAACTGCATACAATGTCGCTTTCATTGCCCTATGTACTACTGTATTTGAATGCACCATTATATTGATGCTGCATTCCAGTTCATCCTGAAATTTTCTCATGGGTCTGCTGGCAGGGGATTGTAATAGTGATCAGACCATTATTGTTCTTTCACCTGTTTTAGTGTTAGTTGAAACATTTTTGACACGATGATGAGAAGTATCTTGTTGAAAGTTCACATCATCCCTTTGGAAATGCATCATGGCTAAAGTACCCTTGCACACGTGTCAAAGGCAGTTAAAAGATTGGTTTGCCCAAATTCCAAAATGCATTTTTTCACCATTTTCTGCCTCCACCTCAACACAAAGGAGGTGCATGGAATTTAGTTTGTGGCACTCAATGTTAGGATCCTACCTTCCTGTCTCTCCTTTTGTGTCTACTCTCCCTTTTCCCTATGTGTGTGTCTGTCTGTCACCCTTGTTTCCGCGGCTGGGCATCCCTGTACCTGCAGCTGGCTCCGCCTCCAGGTGCTCACCTGGAGCACATTTCCTCATGGCTTGGAGTATTTAAAGAGCATGCAGTCGTCTCCCAGACGCCGGATTATTCTCTCTCGTCCTCCCATGAGTGTGTTCGGTCTTCTGGTTGTAAGTACTAAGTCTCTTGTTCTATCTCTTCTCAGAGAAAGTTTATTTTGTTATTCTGTCTACATTCCAGCCACTTACCGTGTGTTGTATTTTCTTTTTCAGTGTCTCCTGCCGCTTCCACGCGTGCCTCATACCCGCTTCGTCGGAGCTCCTTTTGTTTGTTTCCACTCGGTTCGAGTGCATCTTTTGTTTGTTATTCTCCACTCCTTTTGAGTGTGCCTTTTGTTTATTTCATATCCGGTCGGTGAGCGTGTTTTCTGTTTCTCGTTTTGTTAATAAATTATTGTTTGATTCACTTAAGTCTTGCCTCCGGGTCTGCATTACTGGGTCCAGTTATTTGGTGGCATTGCCAGCCTAACACTCAAAGCATTTAGAAATATTCAAGGGCAGCACCTCTGTTTCCAAAAAAAATGTCCCTATTACACCCACGTAACATGAAATTTTTCCGCATTTTTTAGCTGCTCTTCTCACCCTCATCCATATCTCTATGATTCAGCTGTTTATGCTGGCTGTGTAAGAGCTTCACGGTTTCACTTGTGCTTTACACATGTAACTGCCACCAGAAGTGTATTTTTATCCTCAACTCTGTTTTCTTCCAGCTTGCCTCTCACGCCGTGCTGCAGTGTATATATACTCTAAAATGAAATGTCTGTTTTTCATTGGGAAAAGATGGGAATTGAGCCATTTCCTGTGTTCTGTTTGTTATCTTTCTTTGTGAAAACAGCATGAATTACACGTGAAAACCAAGAAAGAACAGCATGTCCTCTCCGTCCAGTGCTCACTTTCTTTGCGTCCTGCTCAACATTTTATTGATATTCTGAGACTCCTCTCTCTCTGCTTTTAAACCTCTCTGATCGTTGCCACCCTTCTCTCTCTCTGTCTCTACCCTTTCCACCTTGAAATTTCTGTGGATGAATGCCAGATCAGACATTAGAGGTCTGTTGTTTTTCTGAAAAGCAACCACTGTGTGCATGCTTTGAAATTGTCCAAAACAAGAAGCTATAATAGCATGCTGAGTGTTTCCTGAACAACTGAAACTGCTGCCTTAATAGAAGTCCCCCCCGTGTTAGAAACAGGGCCAGTATTGTGTGTCAGATAATGTATTAGTTTTTACTCATGGGAGTGTTTTTTCTGTCTCATCTCCTGCAGTCTGACCAACAGTGAAGGTGGTTTACCCTATGACAAGGAGTCTATGGCCATTATCCACCTGAACAACACTACGGTCATGTACCTGAAGGAGGTCACCAAGTTCCTCGCCATGGTCTGCTTCGTACGCAAGGAAAGCTTTGAGCGGAAAGGTCAGCACATTTTAAAATACATGCACAGTAGACAGTTGTTCAAATTGGAAGTGGGAAAAGCTTATTTGGGTGCCACTGGTTCTGCAGGTAAAAGTCACATTCTTTTTTTCCACAGATGACATTGCATGACTAACAGTTGGAGAATTTTTATTGCAGGGATCAGCTAAACACCGTCTCAGTTCATATCAGGGTTTTTTTTCCCATGTCAGTGAAGCATCTCTTGACGGCTGCAGCTAAGGTTCCTTTTATTGATGCCATGGGCCTCGTCTGTTTCTTTGGTCAAAAGTCTCTGAAGTATGGTCACAGCATGATTCACATGTGATGCCAAAGCATCAGAGGAGCTCACTTCAGGTTAACGCCTCAAACAGAGCCAGAGGAGATGAGAGCCTTTTCTAGAAATGAGCAGTGGTTGTCGGGGTTTTCAGCCAAATATTCCTCCAGCCTGCTCATGTTTGATGAGAGCCTGTTTGATAATGCGCTTTCGGTCATGTTGTGATGACTGGGAATCTCTTGGCTCCAGTGCACTGAGAAGAAAATCCTGTATTATGTACAACTGACAAAGGCTGGTCATCAAGAACAATGGGCTGGGTAAGAGCTTTTGTTATCTCTACCACGCGTGGGTTGTGTCTGGACATTTTTTTCTTGCTTCTGCAGCATTTGATGCAAAGTTGGTTGCTGCTGTTTACAAACCCCTTGAACTGCATTCTGTTGGTTCTTTAGATGTTTTATCAAATTGGTGGTTTTATGACTACAAGTACATGAGCACAGTGTCTGACCTGATACCCAATACTGGTATCAGTATTGCAGTATCAGCAGTGCATCCCTACTGTTGATACAATACTTGGGACCAGAGGGTGGCCGGTTGAAGTCCTAGTCAATACAGAGCTGCATAAGGTCAATATAGGATAATGCTGATGTTAATCACACTGATGGACCCCCTTTTCAACTTACCCCTTTACACCCCTTTACATCAACTGCCAACTGAAACTTAATTACTATTTAGTTACACTTACTTGCTGTCCATTTTGTTCCATTACATTTAATTCTACTCTGATTTAATCTCCCTCTTTTCTCAGGGGCACTGTAATTTGCTTCTCTGTTTGAAAGATTCTATACAAATAAACCTGTTACCTTGCTTTAGTAGACAGACAGCCTAAATAACATCAAGATAGATGATTGTGTACCTGCAGAAAAGAGCCTGTTTTCTGCAGGAAGCACAGCTCAGGGGGGTTTGTGTATATTTTCTTCCGCTGTTACACAGAGTGCTTTATAATGATTGAGCAGGCAGGTCAGCTACTGGGAGCTGCCCTGGCAGCAGGGGCATCTGTGCCTCTCTGAAGGGTACTTATCCACTGGCTCTTGATGGAGTGAAGGGCATTGCTTGTTCATCCTCCCATATTTGTATTCAGGCTTCAGGGATTTGAATCTGCAATTCTTTGGTCCCAGGCTGACTTCCCCAACCTCCAGCAGTGGTTCATATAATGTTGCTGCAATTAACTTCATTGACCTAACTTTTAGAACAGAAGATTAGAGGCAATGGTTTATGTGGAGGTGACAGTAGTTGCTGAATTTGATTCAAATGCACAATAAGCACATTACAGAAGGTCCAAGAATAATGTGCTTCAAGAGAAGTAAAATGTACAACACAAACAGCTGGAAAACGTGCGTGGTCTTGTGTCTCGCTGACTGATTCATCAGTGTTGCTCAGCAGGTGTGAGGCTGCATCCTTTTGATGTCCTGAATGATGAAGTGTTTGCTCTGCTGTTCACTCTTATTGCTGTGATTATTTTTGACTGAGTACATAATGAGTTTAGCAGTCTGGTTAAGGAGCCACGTTGAAGTCTGATAACATTTCTGTCAGTTCATATTAAGACATCTGTAACAGTCTGCATGATGTACTGTATGTTTATACCCGAAGCACGTCATTAAGCTGACTGCTGTAGAATTATGCTTTCAGAAACTTCAAACAATTAAAACACAATCTGTCTAAGGATTGGAAATTTATTTAAATTCAACCAGAAAATAAGATTCAGACATTAATTCTCTTCATTGACAGCACAGATGGATATGATTATGGTGAGATATTAAACCTCTATACTTTTTTTTGTTACCAGCTGAAGCGCCTGTGGCCCTGGAGAACGCTTTTGAATGCTTGCTCAGATTTGCACTTCACACTTTAGCTTCTTAAAATAGTGTGTTTTGTGGAAAACATACCTGTTCAAGTCTGTGCTATTGAGACCCTAAGTCCCTCTCAGGCATACACAGACAGACTGACACACACAGTGAAGTGTAGCATCTCTTGATGGCTACAGCTAAGGTTCGCTTCCTTGTGTGTTTCCTTGGTCAAAAGTTTCTGAAGCACAGTCACAGCAGGAATCACATCTCATCTCAAAGTGTCAGAACGCTTCAATTTTCAACTCCTCAAACGGAGCCAGAACAGATGAGACAAGTGAGATAGTCAGGGCAGGACATATTCAGACCTAAATATTCCCAGAGCCCGCCTCAGTTTGATGAGAGACTGATTGGTCATTTTTCCGTGATGTGGTGACAGCTGGGAATGTCATACCTCAGCTCCTGTACACTGAGAAGGCGATACTGCATTATGTACCACTGATAAAGGCTGGTCATCAAGAGCAACATACTGCAGAAGAGCTTCTGTTATTGTTGCCAGCCGCGGGTTGTGTCTGGACATTTCTTGCGCGTTTCCAGTCTCTGCTGCAAAGTTGGTTGTTGTTGTTTCCTGCTGCTAGTGTTAGCACACTCCTTGAACGTGAATTGTAGTGAATTGTACCCCAACCCATCTGTTAATTCTGATGGTTCTCAACCAGAAAATCCACCCGAGTTCATGTGCATTGGGCCAAGTTTGAGCACTCCCTCACTGACTTCCAATCACAGCAAAGCGCAGACAGAGCAGGGGGACCCCTCTGCTGCGGAGTCAGATTACAGTTAAAACGCAAACACACTGCAGCATGTGGTGAAATTGTATTGTGGTATTGGAATGTGGGGAGAGTTGAGAAGTGAATTGGCCCATCTGGGTCAGCACTGGACTGCTTTTTAATGATACCTCAAAGCATGTGATTGTAGTGTTTGTCTTGGGAATTTTCGATCAGGGAGCACTGCATTCAAAACTAACATGACTGTGTAAAGGATATGACTACATGGACTTGGTGACGCTTCGGAAAACTGTTGTTGGTCAACACAGTTTGTCGCTGCATCAACAAATGCAAGTTACAACTATCAAACTGACTTCCCTGGGCACAAGCTCATCTGAGATGGACTGATGCAAAGTGGAGTGGGCTGTGGTCCACATGTCCAAATTATGCTTTGAAATCATGGATGACCTGTCCTCTGGGCTAAAGAGGAAAGGACCTGCTCCCATTGAAAATGTGTGATGCATTATGCAGCGCTAAAGAGGACAATGGAGATCTTATAAAGAGTGATAAAGATTAACATGAATTAGAGACTACTGTTGACATTTTTTTATTCTCATGAATAATTACACCAGTTTTAAAGTCGCTGCATTGGCTCCCCATCTGTTTCAGGATCAATTTTAAGGTTCTTTTACTAGTTTTTATATGTCTTAGCGGCCTTGCGCCCTGACTTTTACTCTTATTTCATGCCTTTTATTCTATTTTATGCTTTTATTTTTTTCAGTGTTTCCTCAGGGGGGTCCTCCACACTGAGAGCTGTGCCTGGTCTGCTGCTGGGGGTGCTGTCCTCGGGTCCCTTTGGCCCGGCTGGCTGGGGGGGCTCCCAACCTTGGTGTGGTGGTCCGCCTGTCTGTTGGTGTCGGGGGGGCCTGGGGGCCTGGGGGCCTGGGTGCCGGTGCCTCCTGTGGTCATATTCTGCAACTCCTCTCAGTGTGGACGGCCCCAAAGATGGCGCTTTCCTCGATCCGCTACTGCCAGTGGTGTGTGTGTGTGTGTGTGTGTGTGTGTGTGTGTGTGTGTGTGTGTGTGTGTGTGTGTGTGTGTGTGTGTGTGTGTGTGTGTGTGTGTATATAAATTGAGGGTGGGAGAGATGGGTTTTCTCTGTTTTTCCTTTACAATGTTTTTAACTGTTGTAAAGCACTTTGTGTTGCATTTTATTAGTATGAAAAGTGCTATAAAAATAAAGTTTGATTTGAAGTTTGATTTGAATTGTTCAAACTCGAATAGTGTTTTACAGCAGGAAACATGCCAGAGAGATGAACCATCAGCAGCATGATTGATTGTCAAGAGCCTCGGAATCAAATGGCAAAGCTTTCTGGAACTGCACTTTTCACAGACTCTGCAATCACAAAGGGAGAACTGTACTTTTCAGTGACTGACAAGAATACAAGATGCTGAGCAGTTTGTCTTCTGGCCTGTGCATAGACTTTTACTGGGTTTAGAATGTCAAGACACAGCCGCCCACAGCTTGTTCTGTCAGTGCTTCTCTGATTTTCCAAATGCAATTGTCATATCTCATATAAACACTATGTGTTCGGCAACAGATGAGAACAATATCTTACGTTGGCTGAAGGTTATGTCCTTGGAGTCACTTCACATCATCGCATTACCAAAGTTCTGACAATAACATTAAATGCTCTAAAGAGACAAAAATGAACAAAAAGTGACTTTCAGCATCAGCTCCAAGAAGTTATTTGTCAGTGTAGTGTGTACTACCTTAATTTGATGTTGCATTCGATAAAATGTCGGGGCACCACCTTCCTCAGCTAAGAAGGACTGCAGAAATTAACTGCTATAACGCTGATAAATACTAACGAATGAACTAACGGTAAACCAGTCTGATAACCTGAAGTGTAAATTCTGGATACAGGGATCGTAAATATTCAGTTCAAAAGGACACCGTCTAACCAGGACTTAAATCAAAATATCATTTATTAAGCAGAATTGTGGATAATGGGTAATGTACCATGAACAATAAGACAGAAGATGGGAGGTGATATGACAGAATAAACAAGAAACTTATGGCAACACAAGGGTAAATAAATTGGCGATAGTGAGAGGCAGTCTAAAAGGAGTAATGGGGACGCGAACGCGGAGTTAAGGGGAAAGAACGATTAATGGAGAGAATTTGGACGAATTGACCTAATCTTAACCTCACGGACCAACTCTTATTCAAACCCACTTAGCGTGCCTACTTGGTTGCTGGCGTCCCGTTGTGCTCTGCTCCGAACTGGCTCGAAGACGTTCCAGATGTTCGTCCGCGGCTCGATCTACTTGGTGGTCTAGTGGAAGGCCCAGACCTCCAAGATGACAAACTGGTGCGGAACGGGGCGTCTCTGGAACTGGTTCGGCGGTCGGTTACAGATGATGGACTGCTCCGGATGGTTGTGAACCGGACCAAGGATCAACAGCTGGCCGCAGGGTTTGGTTCGGTTGAGTCCGTGACGGATTATTTTAGACTGATAGTACAAATTAAGAGTCTCTTCGATGGCCGGTCGAAGAAGGCTACAAAATTAGTATTACTTGCCTAATTTCACTAATGAAAACAAAACAAAACGTTTGGCTAAAGAGGAAGTTAACTTTGAAGTTTACGGCAAATTATAAGAATACGTCTTCTGAAGATTATTTACGCTACTCGGAATGGCTTGGAGTAGCTCGAAGACGAAAACTTAAGGAGCAAAACGGCTGTGCAAAACTTAAGACAAAAGCAAAGAAAATAACTCAGCTGAGAGTAATTAGACTTGAAAAGAAAAACTTGACTAACAAAACTTAGACGGAACAAAAAAACAAAAACTAAAATCTACTACAAATCTACTCTACTATAAAATCTACTATAACTCTGCTGAAACGCGCACTACACGCAGTTTTTAAAGGTCGCTCCGGGGCGTGTCGAAAGGCAGGCCATCGAATCACGGGAGACTCTTTGTGACGCGCGGTGTAATCTCGCCTCATGGAGCTGAACTAATCAAAGAATCATACGAGGGCTCATCTGCTTCTCACTATGGTCAATCACATATAATTTCAATGACCAATTTTCAATGGCATTTCAACATTGCTCACAGCATGCATTAGACACTTTCTATGGTTGGGTGAAAACATTAAATGATAATCATGGTACAGTTTTATCCTAACAGGTATAATAACTCAATGAATAACTAATACAAAAATAAAGGTAATAATAAAGAGAGGCAGATTATATTTGTCAAAAAAAATGATTATCACGATTACGGTTACTTATCGATAAATGTACCAAGTAAAGCATATTCAATCTGACGGTTAGGAAACTCTGGATGGCAGTATAGTTTGTGGTGACAATTCATACAACTTTATAAAACCGTTAAAATCACAACTTGGTCATACTTCGGGTCAGAGATACAGGAAAAACATCAATATTATGCGTACCCCGAGTCCTGTAAGTCGAAAACATGAAAAGTTAAGTTTGACATAAAATCTGGTTATCTTGGAGTGTTGAGGAAAACACACAAACGTGAGTCACTAGTTGCTTCAAGGGATGTCCGGTTTACGACCATCAGCATTTGCTGATGTCTGTGGATTCCTCTGAGGCCTGCTATTTGTCTCTTCAGGCAGTCTTGTTGTATGGAGTCCTCGGGCTATTGGGGAAGTAATTAGCATAGCGTGGGACATCCTGATTTAGAGATAGGCGTTGACCTTTTGGCTTTCTTTCTTCAGTGTGTGAGTAAAGTAGTTTACTGAACCAGACTTCCTGTCTCTCTTCGAAATCAGATTGCATTATAGGTAAACCAGGCGGTCTATAATTCAATCGGTTGGCGGGTTTACACCTCCATTTCCCTTGAGTATCACCAGAAAAGGAGGGAAAGAAGGGGTCAGTTAAAGGCCGGTTCTGCTACATCAGCTTCAAAAAGACTTTGCATGATCAAACAGATCAGAGCTCAGAGGGAACACCTGCCCCTTTGTTTATGCTTTAAAATGTTTTTTCTGCAAAAACCTGTATGGTATTTTTTTCCTAAATTGTATCTCCACTAGCAAGTAATCAACAAATAGGCAGGAGGAATTTAGACTGAAATTTAGGGAAAATGGAAAACAAAATGAAAACCAAACTGGATCAAGGAGGAGAGTCTCATGCTGATAGAGGAGACAAATATTATGAAAGGCAATTTATTATCACATTGACAAGTACCCACCAATTTCCATGCATTGGAAATGGATCGCAAACAAAATGAATACCACCTTTAACTTCAGTTGTTTGCCCACGAGGAATATGGAATCAGACATGCAGCAGGAGATAACAGCTTACATGAAAGCAGCAGCTGCACTTGGTGAGTGATAAAACAAGCCTGTTCTGAGTTCTTACTTTGTTCACTTGCAGCCATAAGAGACCTCAGGAATTATCTTAAAGTGAGTAATGTAAGTCAAAAGAAATATATGTAATGTATACTAATCAATAATGAAAGAAAAACTTGTGTCTTGTGTTTGTGAAGAGTAAAAGTGAACTACATTTATTACCTTTCAGTCAAATTTAGCTTTTTGCACTTTGATGAATGTACAAGAATAACACCAAGTGATTGTGTAACTTGTTGTTCATAGCTGGCAGTTCCTCAGACAGGTGTGTCATCTGTATCTCTGTCGGCAAACCCCCTCACTACTTCAGCAGCTCATTATTGACAATTGTCAATTTTGGCAAAAACCTAAAAAACTTGGAAATCAAAACTTTCAAATTTTGGCAAAAGCTTCTGTCATTTTTAATCGGTTAATCTGACATCCGTTTCTGCTGCTTACCGTGTCTTGGTCCAGGATGCATTATTTGTCTTAATTCTGTCATCAAGAATTATTGTTATATACTCTTGAGTTTTACTACAAAATGTGAAGTAATAATCTTGTTTCCATCATATCTTCATACTTTGTTCATATGATTGTGAAACATATATTGTATTGCATTCTATGTGATATTAAAAAAGGTCATGAAAGCCTTAAAATTAACATTGGTAGCCCTGCAAACACCTGGGATATAGATGAGGTAAATGCAGCCAAACACACAATTAATGTCTTAACCAAAGAAAGAGAAGTTTAGTTAACATTAGGTATATGAATGTTCCTTATGGTGCACTAACAAGTTTGCATTGAAGCTTGATGAACTCAAATCATTACATCTTTTAAACAAGCTTGTATGCAATGTACATTTCTTGTGTCTATTCCTTTTCCTTGTGCTTCCTACACTACGTTTACTTCTGCTCTTCAGAGGCAGATATTTTTTTCCACAAAACTGAGAGATGCAAATTGTGTGACTTTGTAATTCCAGTAGAACATGTAATGAACTTTTATGTGTCTCCTCCTGTTATTTTTACGATCCTCCCTGAAATACACATGTGAGGAGAGACACACCTTGCAGACACTCACTGAAATGACACCCAAACTGTGACTCTAGACTAATGTGTCTGTTTGATGAATACACCAATGTTTGGGACCAAATGCATTACATCTACACCCTGTTAAAGGTGCCTTCAAGTAAATCTGGTCCTACATTATTTGAGAGTCTCGCTAAAAACAAAGGTTTAAGTCTGGATTTGACAGAAGACATGGCCATACCTTATCTGTGTGTGACAGAAGTTATCACAATGACTCAACATCAGTTTGATTTGACACTTTAACACCACTTTTTCAGTGGACTTTGGGGGTACCAAGGGCTTCTCTGTCATGAGTTCTTGCACCATTGTGCAACTCTGCTGTGGCCGTCATCCCTTGGCAGTTCTTGCCACAGAGATCATCCAGCCTTATCCATCTGTGGGAACTGGCGCTGGGCATCCAAACCAATGGGTGTGAAGAAAAGGGAAAGATGCAGTGGTGTCCACCAGAGGCTCAAGAGACAGGGCCACCTTTGGATTCCCTATACCACAGTCATCCTTGCCAATATTCAGTCACTACACAACAAAGTTGATGAACAAATGTGAAGTTTCTGACGGAGTATAATAGGGATGTAATGATATATTGAATCTTGTGATATCGTGATAGAAGTCTGGCTCGATGCTGTCGTGGGACTTTGACGCTATCTACCGTGATTTTACATGGTTATTTAGAAGACAGACTACCGTCATCCTTTGCATTCAAGCCAAAGCGCTGCTAAAAATAAACCCAAGAAAACAATGACAAGCTGATAATAAAGAAGACATTGAGGATGCTCAACTTTTAGAGCTGATATGTGGCAACATTTCAAGAACTGACAATGACAAAAAGGAAACAAACACAAAACAACTTGCAAATACTTGCAAATAAGCAGAGTGCATCTCAATAACCACAGATGGGTGAACTTCACGAGCTACTCAACATAGCTGAGGTTTTGAAATGTGACATTTTGGAGTGGGAGCTCGACATGAAGAATAACAACAATCATCATGGTATTGCTGTTGTTACAGACAATGGACAAAGTATGGATGTAGCAGTGAGAGAGGCTGGACAACCTTGCTTCACCAGCGGGTTTGAACGTAGGCTGCTGCAGCCGTCTGCTTGGTCGAGTGAGCGGTGTAGCAGAGTTTTTTCACTACAGTTCAACTCCCACAGCTGAGCTGACCACCAAACAGAGACTGTTAAACCTGCCAGTACATTAACTGACAGCTCTTTTAATTATTTTATAAAAGGACTGCTACTGATGGCTGCATTGTTTCTGTTTTGAAATGGTTCATTCTTTCAGTGCCAAAGTCAATTCATGCCAATTCTTTGCCACGCTTAGATCATAGCTGGCTACTTTTGTTTTATTTTATGAAAGGAAAGCAGATGTACTTTAAGTTAGAAACTCATTTTGTGTGAATTAATATGCTGTTTACACTAATTTATTAATAAAGGGCATTTTTAAAGTAATGTTTCTCTCTCTCTCTCTCTCTCTCTCTCTCTCGCTTTCTTTCTTTCTTTCTTTCTTTCTTTCTTTCTTTCTTTCTTTCTTTCTTTCTCACAATAAATAATGAATAGTGGACTTTGTATTGAGGTATTATCGTACCATGAGTTTTTGGTATTGTTGCATCCCTAGACTGTAACAGTGTTCATTGATCCTCTTGCTCTAAAGGAAACATTGCCCAATTTTCAAGTCTTACACTCCAATCTGGAAGTAGAAGGTTTTTGAGTTCCCCTCTGCATTGACAGAGATCCCGCAGTGACCAGTAAGTCACTTGTTGGTTTCTAATCTTTTTAATTTTACTGATTTTAGTGATGAGCTGTCAATCTTAAAAAAATGCTATTCCCAAGCAAAATAGTGTGCATGCTGATCAACCTTAAGAATGGCAGAAAAATTGTCTTTTGTCTTCACATTGTGTCACCAACTCCAGAGGGTTCCTCGTCTTTGGAAGGATTCCATCACTTTACCTGTGCCAAAAAATAAAGCTCCACAGTCACTTAATGACTATTGGCCTGTGGCTTTTACCTCTCTCACTATGAAATCATTTGAGAAGATTGTCAAGGATGCCCTTCAGAACACAATCAAGCAATTTTGGACCCACTCCAATTTGCTTACAGGTCAGGCATGGGTGTTGACAGGCGCCCTATAAAACACAATTCTTTTGTGCAACAAGTTTTTATTGATTTCTCTTCCGCTTTTAATTGTATCCAGCCTCACATTTTAGCAGGAGAGTTACAGAGCGTCTGCAACATTGATCCTGGCCTGATATGCTGGTCAATGGATTTCTAAACTGAAAGGTTGCAGCATGCAAAGGTTAATGGCATTTTATCAGCTTCCTTTTCCCCCTACAAGCATCAGCCCAGGGGTGTGTCCTCTCACCTCTTCCATTTATTTGGTACACTAACAGGTACCAAGCCAGTATGTGATGCGTCATATCTAGTTTGCTGACAATTCTGTCATTGTGTCTCTTCTCAGCTGTCATGGCCACGATCATGGCCCTGTAGCAGTGGAATTTACAGACAAGTTCAAGTCGTCCTTCTTGGACATCATAAATTTTATAAAGAATCCTACAGTCATCTCTCCAGTGGTGATTAATCATCAGACTGAGTTGGTGCAACAGTACTAATGTCTTCGCACTATAATTAATGACAAGCTTAATGTAGATCAGGGGAGGGCATTTTTTTCCAAAAGACCATACCGACTGAGATAAAGTAAGTGAAAGGCCACAAATTGCACAATGGAATTTAAAGATGACACACATTCTGCTAAATTACATTAATGTACTTGAATTTGGCAGACATGACAGATTGTTTTACAGCTGTATGTGGTTTACCCTAAGGTTCAACTGAAAAGATATCTTTTATGAAACAATCCACTTAAATGCATATCAACTTTCGAATTGGCCTAAATCTAACCAATTGCCTGATATGCACCTCTGCACAGGTCACCGATTAAACAAACTGCATTATGTTTTAAATATAGACTCAAGAGTTTACAGTGATTAAAATTCAATATTTACCATTAGACTACATACCCACATAAGTTAGTAAAGAAAATATTAACATTCACATCAGTGTGAATCAGAGTGAGTTCCCCTTACAGGCCTTCATCTAATTATGGTTCATGGTGGAACTTTGTTGGTTTTTATGTTTTCATTCACTCTTTCTTCCTTTTGACCTGTAATAGACATAACTCTGTCCTCTCTCTGTCCCTTACAGGACTGATTGACTACAACTTCCACTGCTTCAAAAATGCCATCCAGGAGGTTTTTGATGTTCGAGTAAAAGTTCAACAAAATCGCAAACTCCTCAATCAGAGGAGGTGGAGCAAACTGACTATGACCAATGGAGTGCTCGGCAACCTCCACTGAGGACTGATGACATTACATCAGATAGCCAAATGTACTTGAGCTGCACCCTGACAAATCCAGGAGACTCCATCCTCATTCAAAGAAAGAGTTTTTCATCCCACTGGATATCATTCATTTTTTTCAATCCACACTGAATCCAACCTCCGTCCTCCACCTTTTCTGTCCTCAGAAGCAGTTGGACAGGCGATAACCTGTCTGTCACCAGGCTTACTAAATTTACTGGACAAGGTTCAAGTAAGCTTTGTGGGAAGTGTATAGGAAGTGATTTTATTTTTCTGGCCCTTTGTAGCAGATGGGGGTAATCTGCTTAATATGAAAACATACAGAAAGCTCATAGCAAATCTCTGGGTCTTTATCAATCATTACTGATACCATCAGTAAGTACACAATATATAAACAGCAGAGATTTGTGTGCTTTGAACAGTTGCTTAAGCTTCAGTAAACCACAGAAACAAATGAACGTTGGGCATAAGAAATTCAATTCAATTTTCAATTTTATTTATATAAACCACAACAGAAGTTGTCACAGGACACTTTCCATATAGAGCTGATACAGACCAAAGTCTTTATCTACAGAGACCCAACAATTCCCTGATGAGCAAGCAGTTGGTGACAGTGGAGAGGAAAAACGTCCTTTTTACAGACAGAAACCTCAAGCAGAACCAGGCTCTGAGTTGGCAGCCATCTACCTTGAAAGAGAGAAAGGGAGACAGATGCAATCACAGACAGCTCAAATAATGAAATAATGACTCTTAACTATACATGGTATACATAGTAAAGTATATATGATCTATTTATGTATGTGATATATGTCTGTATTAGATGCGGGGGGGTCCTATGGTGTCGGACTCAATGTGGTTGTTTCATTTAATATACTGTGAGACAGAACAGAAAATTGTTTCTGTATTTTGGTCAGAATTCTTATGTGTTAACCATTTATTGCGGTAGTATGTATTGCGGTGTGACTGTGCTCGTGAGCAAGTTTGAAAACAGAAAAATATAGAATAAGTCATCAGGGGAACAAGGTCTCATAAAATTAGCGATGTCGAATAGAGGTAGGCCTGCTCTTTTGAAATCCATTTTTTTACGCTTTATTCATTAACAATTTTTCAGTTGGCACCATTAAAAGAATGCAAATTAGCTATTAGAAGTTTCTGTTTGCAATGCCTGGGTTACGGATCAATATCACTGGATTGTTGTTAAAAGTTCTAAGTGTCTTTCTTTCTGTGATTTCTAAGGGGATTTATGGACATTGGATGTCAGAGATAAACCACTGAATATCAATTTGTGTTTCATGTCTATGTGTGAGAACCATTTTTTATTTTCAGTTAAATTATGGAAGAGCACAGTGAATGTTTCCTTCCTCACCTCCCCATGTGATATTAATCCAATTTGAACTGGGCTTTACTGTTGGAGCTAAATGCCACATGTGATTACAGTGCAGCATTCAGTTTTAACACTGACTGAATCTTGATCAAAACTGATTGCCAAGAAGGCATTTACCCAGATTCCCACCAACCCCTATAAAAGATTTCAACTTTGATAAAATCTGAATGAACCTACCTTGCATTTGTTAAGAAATGAAGAGATTCTGTCCACTGAAATGCTAGAGGCCGTTTAAGATACAGAAATTGTTGAGTTTGTACCAACAGTAATGCAGAAACTTTAACAGGAAAAGTATGTATTGTGGAAATGGATCACATGAGTGATCGCAGAATGTTTTGTTTTCTTTCATAAGGCTTTTTTGCTGTGGCAGCAACCTTGTACGTGCACTAATATTCATCACAATCTATAATGTAGGGCTCTATTTATTTATTAGTTTTCAGTTTACCTTTAGTTTACAAGGAAGTCCCATTGACATCAAAAATCGCTTTCACAAGAGAGACCTGGCCAAGGTAGCAGTTGTCCACAATCACAACACATTAAAGTGTAACATATACAATGAAATGCAGTCTGAAGTTCTTGCCTGTACTATGAAAGGATCATGTGTATAAATGAGAGTGTCATCAGCACAGAGGTGTTTTTTTGGCTGCAGTGTCCTTACCCAAGTAATTAATCAAAATAGAGAACAAAATATGTCCCAAAGTAGAAGCCTGCAATCAGACGACACAAATCTTGCCCGATTTTGATATACGCTCATTATACCAGGCTAAAGGTACGCCCTTAGTGTATTGCTTGATGTATTGCTTAATTATAGTCCTCATGTTCATGCATTAATATCTCTACCTCCACTGGATCACAATGGAGGCTCTGCACTTTATTTATGTACATTATGGATTTTCCATGTTTTTTAGGAGTCTGGTCACACTAACACAGGCTAATCAAAATAACATTAATATTATGTTAATATTAATATTAATATCAATATTAATATAATTATATATATATATATTAATATTCTTATAATATAGACAATATTAAGCAATTAATTGGCTAATTAATTCTAACTTTTTTTTTTTTTTTTCATTTGAATGTCCAGCCCCCATAGTGTCTAGTTAGAAAAATTCTGGGCCTTGAACAAATGTAGTTGATTACCCCTGCCATAAACCTTCAGGTAGTTTGGAAGATAGAAAGGGATGAAAGCATCTTTGTCCAGAATCACAAGTGTATAAGTCTGAATATTAAGTAATATTTGAAGATCATTGACAGTAGTGGCTTGAACATCATGCATACACAGAGACACAAACAGAGAAAGTAAAAAGAGAAAGAATTAACATAAAAACAGGGATAGAAAATCAATGTAAAAATAAGATGGAGAATATAACTGACTAGATAATAACAGTAAAGAGAAGATAAATGTACATACGTGTGTGTAACATTTAAATTGCTATTTCACGTCACCTTTGTCTAAGAGTAATTTCAGATTTGATTTTGCTATCATTTCACAATTGACAGTTTTGAGTGTGACAGACTGGAGATAATGTTCAGCAGCAGAATGGGGGCTCTGCTATAAACCCTGAGAGAGTGAAGTTGGGTGAACACCATCTTGTTGTGTTAGTGTTAATTAAAGAAGACCATTCAAAGAGAAATTGTAGCTTGCATTTGACACACAGTCCAGAAGGACTGAAGAATACTACTAAGCATTAGTAAGTAGCAAGCTGATTTTAACCAGGCAAAGCAATTACAGTCATATTTTTATGCCATGGGAACCAATGTGCATTCAGTTAGTGACGCAGAAAATCTGAGCAATACTGTATGCCTTGCTATTTGCAAGGTTTTTCTGACTCTCTCTGAAGAACTGAATATCTGAATATCTGTAATGTTCCCTGGTCATTTGTCTATGCTGGCTATAAAAGAGGCCATGTATAAAATCACAGGTAGCATTATTGGTTCACTATATTATCAATCACAATGATGTTTAAAACTAAAAACCAATACAATTTTTGACCTAATCTTGAGGCCCTGTTCTGAAAAGGAGCCATTTGTCAAGGGTATTCAAACAACTCACTCATCACACAATGGATTACCTGTAAAAGCCTGTTCTGTAACTTGATCAAAAATTTATATTTGTGTAAATGTCAAATGGTCACAATGACAAGTCCTTGTGTCAAGACAGTCAAAATGCTTAGCCATGCAGTCCATACATAAGATAACATACAATAGTGAACTCTGTTAAGTATTGCCTGATGTAAACTATGGCTGAGATTTCAATGACAGTTCAATAACCCTAACCCAAATATTGATTTCAACAGTACAAACTGCACACATTATTGTACTGTGTGGCAGACTGAGTGCGAGAGATTGGACAGGATTTGCGTTTACACCTTTACTGCTTGCACTATAATTTGCTGACAGATTATGTCACTGTGATACAGAAAAAAAATGGACAAGAATGTTTTACAGCACTGGACAGCATGAAGGAAAAAACACTAAATTTGCAATGCAAACATCAGAAACACCCCTTAGGCAGAATCATACATTCAGCACTGTGTGGGGAAAAAGTATTTTCCAGTATTTCTACACCTCGTGATGTTCATGTGTGTTGGACCACAGATTCTCATCCACATCGCAAAGGATATCTTCCATTGCTATGCAGTGCGGAAAGAATATCTTGGAACATCTTATGTAGCCTTTTAACAGAAATGTTAACACTGTGATGTGCTATGTCTGTATATGTTTGCCAAATTAAAGGTTTATGGAGATACACCTGTGAGCTATTCAAGAGAGCTCTTTGATCACTGGTTGATATTATGCTTCGCATGGAAATGCTACTTTTCATGCAGTGACAAATCATTACTTCAGGATATATTTACAAAAAAAATCTCATGGAAATGCAAAGTATTTTGCTTAATAGATTATGACAGCTGCTCCAACCAGCATAATACATTCTGATCAACATGACAGAAGAAATTGATTATGTAGGAAACAGCAAATAATTGTACGTAATCATTTACATGAATGTGCCAAAACATTTGTAATGTTCAAAAGAGTGAGAAATTGCTTTAATGATCTGAAGTGACTAGATGATGTGGAGGTTGAACAAGTAGTTTCCAGTTCTGATCATAGTGTTAGGATCCAAGCATAGCCCTTGTGTCTTCCTGATGCTTTCCTTCTGCCTCCCAATCTATGTGTGTGTGTAGTGCAGGTGTGTCTGTTCCTGTGTCTGTCTACCTCCACACCTGCTGCTTGCCCCGACCTGAACAGCTGCCATGCATGTCATCACCGCTGTCTGCTACTCAGTGTATCCGTCCCTGCCAGACTGTTAGTCAGTACCACTCACGGTCTGTTAACATGCCATGCTTCTAGTTCTGACGCTCGGATATTTTGCTTGCCAGTCTTGCCTGTTTTTTGGTTTGTTTGCCTGCCTGTCTGTCTGTCAGTGAGACTTACTCTGTTCTCCCTGTCTCCAAGATTACCTGCTTGCCTGTCTTGTCATCTTGCCAAGCCTGCCAGCCAGCACTTATCCCTGGGATTCCCTGGGATTGCCAAGCCATCTGCTAAATTTTTTCCTCCTCACCTAAACCCCAAACTCCAAACCATCCCACAATTCTTGCTGTTAAGACTTTTTTTTTTTTTCCCCAGTTCTAATTTTTTTTGTACTATGCTTGTCTGGCATCTGCTTTTGGGTTTAAATGTAAACCCATTACAAAATACCCATAATAGTCTGTGGACACAAATGATTAAAAACATATTGCCGCAAAAAAGAACAGGCACAAACTATCATGTCAGTTCCTATCCCTCATGAGGCCATACAAAGATGTATTTAAAGTAGGCATGTCCAAAGTCTGGCTGGGGGGCCAATTGCAGCCCTCAGTCAAATTTCATACAGCCTGCAGCCTCTGTCATAAAATGTATCACTTGTGGCCCGCCACACTGTCAACCAGAGTATGTAAATTACACATGTACAAAATGCAATTTGTACACAAATAGTGCTGCAGGAAATAATGACCAGCTCTCCACAGGACAATATCTAGCAGACATCGCATCTCTGGCTGAGGAGTTTAAACAACACTTTGGGGATTTTGCAGTTATTGAAAAGGAAATCATGCTTTCCTCCTCTCCCTTCTCCATTGACCCTGACGATGCTCAGGATCAGCTGCAGCTGGAGCTCATTGAGCTGCAGTGTGACAGCGAGTGGCACAGTCCACACCAACAGCTCTCTCTTGTGAACTTGTACTGCCAGCTGGAAAAAGGCAGGTTTCAAGAGATTTGAACATTTGCTTGCAACCGGGGAACCAGGATCCAATTGCAGTGCTGACTGGACTGACAAGCCCGTGAGTTCACTGATAATCTAGTCCAGAGAGGGCAAAGCGAAAGTCGTAGTCAGGGTCACAAAGCAGGGGTCTTTATCAGGAGATTGGAGAGCAGGCAAGGTCAAAGGCAGGCAGGGTCAGTAACGGGATATCTGTCAGAAAGTGATCGCTGGAGAGTCTTACATCAGGGCTAAGAACAATCTGGTGAAGAGTGAGTGTGAGGGAGCAGCTTAAGTATGGCATTGATTGTGATTAGTCTCAGGTGTGTGCTGGCTGAGCAGGTGTGCAGATGAGGGAGAGAGTGGCAGCAGGTAAGGAGCTGGCAGACTGACATGAGACATTCTCTGTTATGACCTTTTGCAAGAACCGCGTGAGAACAAGTCTAAGTGACTTTCACATGCGTGACATTTTGCACATCCAAACCACTGCCTTTGAACCAGATCTGGCCTATGTACTGCAGCCCAGAATCTCAGTATCACCCTTCACATTAGTGCAGGCAAGTTATTTGTTTTGGTCATCTGAGATGAATAATTTCTAAAATCTCAGAGAATTAAATTTGTTTTGTGTTGTTTAATATCACAGTTATAAAAACCAATATAAAATTTTTATAAAAAGCTTCATTTGCATTTAATTTTAATAGTTCAAAGGATGTCAGGCAGAATGGTTGGCCCTCATACAATTTCACCTCATCAAATCTGGCCCTCTTTGAAAAAGGTTTCAACACCCCTGCATTTAGGGGTAAGATTTCTGCAAACTGATATGGGCCAAGAGCCCTGGACAGCAAAAAAACCATGGATGTCTTCACACTCAATCACAACAACAGAAACACTGTTTTGTCATGAAGATGTCTAATGGTAAGTGCACCATTTCTTTCCTTTTGTAAAGTTGAGGCATTTGGTGGTTGAGGCACAAAGTGTAGCTCCTTAAAGTCTATGATGTTCGTTCATGTAACATTAATTCTGTAGAATGAAACACTGTTGATTCATTAGAGTCTGTTATCTCAGAATCTTAGGCTTAAATGCTCAAAACCTGTGTCTGTGGCTTGCTGCTTGTGTGCAAGCCCTGCCGTGGCGTAATTGTGTGAAATTTTATCCTTGGAGGTGTGTTTTTGTAAACTGGCTTGTGAATCCTTGTGTTTAACATGAAATGACACTGTGTGTTCACCCCTGTGTGTATGTGTGTTGGGAGTGTTACATTAGGACTTAAACTGTGGTGACTGGAACACTAATGGGGAAATTTCAGGGCACCCTCACTGAAAATTCAAGCAACTCCATAGCACCAGCAAAAGAAAATTTGTGGGGCTGCCACTATAGATCAGGCCTTGATACACACACACACACACTTCATTGTTGGTTTGGATCTGCACACAGGATTTGTTGACAAGAATCACCAGACTTTCAAGGGTCTTATCGCAATGATCAGAGGTTGTTCAAGCAAGTACTTAAACTGTTTTTAAATGTTTTGTATTACCTTGTTTTATTTAGTCGGGGTTATTTGGTTAAAAAGGGAAGGCTATTAACTTGTTAAGCAGTACAATGGACAAATGTTTTTGGATGTTGATACCTGATGTTGTTTTTGCTTCCTTCTCAGAAATAGATGAGAGAGTAGAATGGTCAATCATCATGTCTGACAGATAATAGGTACTCAACTGTTCTGGCTTGCAAATTGCTTTCATGCGCTTGATGGGGCCTTTGATGTGTGAAGGTGAAGCTTTCCATTGCTGTCAGTCTGTGCTTCATCATGAGTTGTGTTCACAAAGTGTCTTATGTGTGTTTGTAACAAACAGTCTCCTCTTAAAATCTATTCACAAAGCTGCTGAGAGCAACTTTTCAAAGGTGTCAAAGGTGCCCTCCCCAGGTCCCACACCAGCACAGACCAACCATGTGTTCACTGTGCAACAAACTGGGGGAACTTCAGCTACTTGTGGGTAACAACAGATTTTTCTTCCATGTCACAGAAGCATGGCAGTGGGAATTAATACTGCTACACAGATTTTTCAGAAAAAGCCTGTCCACAACTGTCTGCCTCAGAAGCCCCCTCCTCTTGCATTACCACAACGACAACTCCCTCCATCTCAGAGAGGGACATCAACAAAGCTAAGTCTCTCCTGCCACCATGGAGCACTGTGTTGTCTTGGGTGTTCACAAACATCTTAACTCCTCATTTTACACATGGCACATACCAAATTGCTTCAAGACTTCCACCATCATCCCTGTCTGCCAAAAAAAAAAAAACCTCACACACCATATGACTTAATGACTACAGACCCATTGCCTTGACCTGTGTCATAATGAAATCATTTGAGTGCCTTGTGCTGTCCCACCTCAAAGTCATCACTGACCCATACCTGGACACCCTGCAGTTTGCCTACAGAGCCAGCAGGTCTGAAGAAGATGCAGTAAGTAGGAGTAGGAGCATAGCCCTCCATTTCATCCTTCAACCCCTGGACTCCTCAGAAACCGATGCCAGGATCCTGTCTGTGCATTTTAGCTCTGCCTTTTAAAAGTACAGTGTGTAAGATATGGCCAGAATTTTAGTTCAAAATGAATTAACATTATCAACAGAATGTTTAGAAGTAAAATTTCTATGTATTGTACTGCAGAGATATCGACTGAAGTTAGCATGCTAGCCAGCTAGCCCCACCCCATTCTGTCTCATAATACCACTTTATACCTCAAGAGGTGACAGTTTATTAGGATTGTGGATCTGCATTCCTTTCATTCCTTTTCCCCATTGTGCTCCTGTGTTTTCCCCTCTGTTTGTCTCCTGTCTACCTCTCCCTTGTGAGTCATGTCTAAGTCTGTGTCACTGCAAGATATGGCCGACAGGTTCCATGGCCTCCTCTCCTCCTGAGCACAGCTGCACTCAATCAAGCAATCAAGACTCACCTGCCTACACAGAATATAAGCACCAGTGTTTTTGCCAGTATTCGCTGAATTGTCAGTCTGCCTGCTTGGTAACGACCAAGACCTCTAAGAGATTGTTTTATTTTTGACCTGCCAGTCTGCTCTCACTGAAGAAACTGGATCAGATACTGTACTTCCCAGACTCAGTCTAATCTGGATTTGTCTGCACATTCTCTGAATATTCATTAAAACTGTTATCCTTTCATCTGCCTCCTGTCTTCTGAGTGACATTTTGGGTTCTTTAACCTCAGAAATCTTAACAAGTATAACCACCACTTAATTCCAGTTGGAAATGTATGTGAGAGAGTTTGCTATGTTTCATAAGCACTCTTAGCTTTTTTAGTCTCATAAATAAACAAATTACACTCACAAAATGTCAAGAAAGGGAATAGTCTTACTTACCAAATAGAAAAATACAACCGTACACCTGATTTCTCTGAAGTTTCTCTGTTTTACTGAACTAAGACAAGCTTCATTGCCAGTTAACTAATCATAAATTGTGCTTCATTCAAACAACTCTGTGGAAACAAAATAAAACTCACCAAAACCATCTTGTTTTTTCACTGTTACAACAATCAACAACTTTGATTTGGTTCTCCACATTAGATGTGAAAACATCTGTGCCACATAGGGGCACAAAGGATGCAACTGTTACCCTTGTGGGTCATATAGCTAAACATTTGCAACTACCAAAATCACTTGCCCATGTTCTCTTTGCCCTCTGGATTAGAAATTGTTTAACTGACTGCCCTTAGAGAGTTTTATTGAATGGGGTCTACTCAGACAAGCTTGTGTTAAATACTGGAGCACCACGAGGCTGTGTGTTATCGCCTCTGTTGTTTTCAATTCATACATGACTGTGAGTAGTAGCAGTGTTCAGCTATTTAAATATGCTGATGACATGGTCTTGTTCAGACTAAAAAATAAGGCCACACATGAGGATGTTTATTTCAGACATGTCTCCTTATTGCTGGACTGGTGTCAGGCCAGAAATTTGGAAATTAACACGGCCAAAACAAAAGAACTTATAATACAAACAAAACTGAAGAGAGCTAGTAACTTCACCCCTGTTGTACAACCAGCCTGTGGAGGTAGTGGATGATTTTAAGTGTCTAGGTATTATCATTGATCAAACTTTAAGTTTTAATGAAAACTCAGAAAGTGTTTTTAAGAGAGCAAACCAGCGACAGTTTTCAATCAGGAAGCTGAAGAGCTTTGGTGTCAGTCAACATATAGTGGAAATGGCATACAGAGGAAAGTATATTACAGTTCAACATAGCTGCCTGGTATGGCAATTTGAGTGTGAAGCACACAAAAAAGCTTTCAAGAGTTGTCACTGTTGCAGATTTCTGTGGATGCCTCACACCCCTTAAATTCAGTGTTCAAATTTCTGCCATCTGGCCGCCCATTTCATTTCAGATTCATCAATCAGTGACCTGATACAAACAGACCCAATGCCCCAAAGACAGTGGAGACGTAGTGGTAGTGAATTTCAGGAAGAACCCAGGCTCACCTTCCCCTATCATCCTTTGTGACTCCACAGTGTCCACTTCCACTTCCTGGGCACTATCATCACCCAGGATATCAAGTCACCAGGAATATCACCAGGAAAACACAACAGAGGATGTACTTCCTGCAGCAGCTGAGGAAGTTCAACATGCCCAATGATGTCAATGATATTGCACTTCTACTCCACCATATCAAGTCTATCCTTACCTCCTCCATCACCATCAGTTACACTGCTGCCGCTGCCAAGTGCCAGGGCAGACTGCAACATGACATTCACTCTGCTGAGAAGGTGATTGGCTGCAAAAGTCTGCCATCTTCCCAGGGCCTGTACCCCTTCAGGGGATCTGAGATGAGCAGGAACAATTGTGGTGGACAGTCTGACCCAGGACACAGTCTTTTTTAGACACTCCCTTCTGACAATGTAGTCAAATGTAGTTATTTTGTGCCAAATTACACAACAACAATGCTGTTGTCAGATAAAAACTTATCTCATAAATGCCAGCTGCTCTGAAGCTTTAAGCTTTATGTTATAATCCCTTATGATTTTCATATCAGGCCCCATTTTGATACTGTTTATGGCCGTTATGGAGACTCAGAGGTATTTGCTCCTGTAACATCCTCTTTGTTGTAGCTATAATTGTTACTGCAGTCTGCCTCTCCTATATTTCTACCTACAAGGGATACTCAAGAAATGATGCATGTGTGTACTGAGGGTGAAGAGATGGGTGATGAGTTCAACAAAGTATCAGGTTTTGTCCTTCTTGAAATGACTCTCCTCTGCTCTTGGACTGAGCCAATCATCTATCTTCATGTGTATCATGTGTTGCAGGTAGATAAACAATGCCCACTGGGTAGAGGGAAGAGATAGAGCGTACAGTGTGTTGCATTACCCTGGTGAACTGGCCAGTAAAGACCCTCTCTTCCCACGAAAAACAGCAATATTATATCAGCAGGCGCTGCAAAATGAAATCCGTTTAGATTTAAGTGACAAAGCCCCCTAGTGGCTGTTGTAATTGTGACCCTTTGTGTAAGGAGGAAAAGACAGATGACATTAATGAAACACGAATGTCATGTTTCCGTCAAACAGTCCAGTTCAGTACAGTTCATTTCACAATAGAATGGTTACTTTCACCATTCCATTGTCAAAAGTTATGGATGGTACCAACAGACCCATTTAATTCCATCCTGTTTTTTATTACCCCTCTGTTGAGGTACCTAGTACATTCATCCTATTTTTAAAAGGGTTAGAAACACTGTGGTCTGTTTATTGATCAGAGAGAATCAGAGCAACCAGTTATCTCATCATCTGTGTTATGATGTAGGATTTCCCATCTCTTGTCGTTTGTCTTGCTGCCTGCAACCCTTTCTCAAACAGAGATCGTCTCTTCAATAAACTGCACACTGAGAAGAAAGAACACAAAACATTCAATGTCCTCCATTGTGTTCTCGTAGCATAGCTCAGCGTGTGCATAACAAGTGTGTGGTTGAGTAGGCGAGAGAGAGAGACTGGCAAAAAAGTGATGATGAATGTGAATGGAACAGAGGAAAAGGTTAGCTGGCAGTAAACACAGTTCATCAATATTGCAGCTTCTGAAGTCTTCTCTGTTGTTTCCAACTGCTGGAAACCTACCAACTCTGACGACATTTAAGAGTAGTGTCTGTAGTGGAAACACAAACAGATCTAGATTTTAGTGTATGTGGGCATGGGATAGGTACAGGTTTCAAGGGTGCTACACCGAAAGTGTCTGGTGGAAATACCACTAAAATCCATATAGGGAGGAGGGTTAGGGTTAGGGTTAGCATGAATGGATAAATCTACAAAATGTTGGATTCCAATGTTTCTTGTTTCTTTTAGTTTTTTTATGTTCACAATCATGTAACTTAACTTTATTATTGTAACCATGATAACAAATTCAACTCAAACCATGATGTTTCAGCCTAAATCAAACCTGAAAAACAGCATTGCTTTTATGTCTAAAGCTAACCAAAACTTAACTGTAGAGGTGTAAGATCTGACAACTGTCCTGTTGTTAGTGATGTCAGGTAAGTGAATGCATTAGTCTGGAAGCATGGACCAAAGACATAGTTTAATCATTTAATTTGTCAGTTGTTGTCAGTGAAGGATGGAATAGAGCCAAACTTGTTAAAGGGGAGCTTCTAGAAATCCACAAAGATTCAGGAAAGCCCTTTGCATTTTGGAGACATAACGAACAGCAGAACAATCTCACTGACCACATAGAGATTACAATCTTATACATAGCTCTGCTGCGGATCATGACTGAACTGTCAAGTTAAGATGGAAAAGACGCTCTTGAGTTTAGCATGTTCATGAGGCTGTTACTGGGTAAGAGGTGAAGTTGATCCTAGTCTGGCTACGGGTAAGTCAAAAACGTTCTCATTATGAGATGCTACAGTGTCCCATTCTGGCAGTTGGTTCCAATTCATGAAGTGTTGTTACCATTAAACATGGCAGAGAAATGGCTTATTGGCCAGAATTAGTTGCTTCTGTCTTGTGCTGATGGGTCTATTATATGTTACTGCCATTGCCAAGAAAGTTTTTTTATTATTATTATTTCTTTTTATTAGTGCAACAGTCTTTGATCCCCGAGCAAGTACACTTTCAGTAAAACCCAGCTGCTGTTACTACCAGTAACCGCAGATGTTGCCAAATCAACCCGGACTGAAATCTTATATAATTTTGAAGATGCCTTCCAGACATGTTTTGAGATATTTAAAGATTCTCTCTTTGGATTAATAATTTATGTCTGATTTTTATTTGTATTTTTGCTAACCTTGTTAAAAGTCATTAAGATTACATCTAACCTGTTAGAAAATGATATGCAGCTATATAGTCCTTTCGTTCCTATAGATGGAGTCAGCATAATTACATACAAGATCTGTGTGTATTTATGTTTGGCACCTGCTTGTGTCTGTTTGTTTAAATTTTTGTGCATGCTTATTTGTGTGTGTGTGTATGTGTGCATGGGCATGTGTGTGTCCGAGTGCATGCGCGTGTGCACATGTGCAGGCATGTCTCTTCCTTGCCAGGTCAACAGCGGATTGCGTAACAGCTGCTGGTGGCTGTGGTCTGCACTACAATGTGTTACATAAGACAATTTGATGTTCAGAGTTATAATCCGGCCTGTGCTGCCTGAGCGCTCCCCATCTGGGATTTCCAGCCTGTCCTCATCCTGAGCTCTGCACTCACCTCCCCTCAGAGCTGTTCCATGCATACATTACTCCACATAGACGGGTCAGAATGTCCCCTTTGACCAACACTTTGATCCATGACAGGGTGTCTCAAAAACTGTTGGCTGAATGGTATTTTGAATCATCAGGCCAAGTCTGCATACAAACTGTTTCAGAATGCACATGGTATATTGCCCTGAATTAATTGACCACACTGGCTCAGGAGGATGTACCTGTAAATTTTAATGACCACTCAACCATTGCTCCAACAGCACCCCCAGGATGAACTTTAAAACTTCAGTAAGTCTCTATGAATATAAAAAATGTGGAATGTTGTTCATTCTGTCCAGCACATTTATATTGGTGTAATGAACACAGAAGCTGCCTGTAGGGCTTTACAATTTCAAGGCAAATTTCTAGTTCATTTATACTTTGCATCCACATGGTGCAATGTCCTGTGTGACACATATTTTGTGGGTCGTACATGTTTGCAATGTCAGATGTGCTACCATCCACATCTACAGCCATTTTGGAGTATGCAAGAGGTCAAAGTTTACTGTTTTCTTAATTGTTTCCACCTTTTTGGTTTAGATGCAGGAGCAGCAGGTAGAGCGCATGCCTCACAGCAAGAAGATCGCTGGTTCGATCCCCAGGTTGGGTGGGGCCTTTCTGTGTGAAGTTTGCATGTTCATCCCGTGCATGCATCGATCTCTCCGGGCACTCTGGCTTCCTCCCACAGCCTCCTCCCACAGAGTGTGAGTGTGAATGGCTGTTTATATATGTTGCCCTGCAATCGACTGGCGACCAGTTCAGGGTGTACCCCGCCCCCTCGCCCGTTGACAGCTGGGATAGGCTCCATTCCCCCGCAACCTCGAAAGGGATAGTCGGGTTTAGACAATGGATGGATGCATGGTTTAGATGCTAACACTGGTACTTCAGATACAATGAGTACAACCTGTAACTCATGTACTGTATGACTGAAACACTTATGCTAAAATACAAGCATTTCCTGCTTTAGACACAATTCTACACTGCACCCTTTTCAAAATACTTTTGTACATTTGGCACAATCTCCATGAATAGAATCTCTTATAGAAACAGAAACAGAAAGTATGTTTCATGCACAGAATGTGTAACACTGGAAACTATTCCAACCTAGACAGCATTTGCAGTATTTCACTTTATTTGAATCATTTGCAGAACTGAAAGAAAATGTCAGAATGTCATCTGTCTCCTGAACAGGAGATCAGAATCGTAAATGTTGCTCGAAAAGAGGTGTGACCTTGAGGAAGATGGCTGCTTGAGACATTGCTCCTGTTCAGGATTTAAACAAATTCAAAACAACAAAATTCCTCAAAAACAAAAACAAACAAAAAAAAAAAACAAAATTGAATCTGCCAGTTAAACTGTTGCAGAGATGCCTAAACAACACCGATTTGCTTTGCCAGCTCATCTCTAATGTCTTCATGAAGGACAAACTGACTTTTTTTACACTCTGGAGTCTGCTGCTGCCTGTTTGGAAACTCTGAAATGAGGTGACCTCCTATTCTCTGCCAGTTATGATAGAGGAAGATTGATTTATCCCACAGTGAGCCCTCACTGAACATCATTTGTTTTTAGTTCCTTTTTTACCACCTACCTCATTATCCTATCATTATCCTATTATAGCACACAGAAATGTGATATATTGCAGTATATTCAGTGATTATATCCATTTCACCACAGTGCCTTTCCGTTCTTATGACCCTCTGCTATTTTGTGCATATTTAATGCAGCAACGTACCAAATTTGTGAATGAGGACCATCAGACTGGATCGAGTATGATATCTCAATCAGATGCATCAATTAGTGGAAACACAAAAGAACAAGTGGATGAAATCTTTAAGTCTAAACATTAATGTAAGGCACCATTCAGCTCCTGAGAGGGATGGAAAGCCAAAAGAAACATATATCATAACTATGAAATCCTCATTTTTGATCTAATGCTACTCAGTATTCATATTAATCTATCGCACACACACACACTGCAGAGAAACATGCCCTTTCTCACGTTCATCATGCACATTATTGAATAACCAATGACAATAATAAATGACATAGCTCCTGGCTGAAGCCATCAGGACAAATCCCAGCCTAAAGAGGATCACACTTTGTGAAGAAAACCATGTCATTTCCCTATTTGCAGATGATGTTCTTTGGTATCTAGTACTCTGTTATGTATGTCTGCATGTAGCAAAGATAGGTGTGCTCAGTGTTGCTTAGCTGAATGTTCATGTTGCTTGCATGCTGATATGTGTTAAAATGGAGTTTGTTGTTGCTGCACTGTTGTACTGATGTTTTAGCGTTCATTGTTGTCCTGCATGGCTTGTGTTCTATCTTGTTTTGTCTTGTTGCTGTCTTTATGGGGTCCTTATCTCTTCATAAGGTACATTTTATGACTTCATAGGTTTGAAAATGTCTTGCCAAAGATGTTGAAGTAGTTGTAGTTGAAAATAAGGCAGCTGGCTAACACTGGCACATTTACAGAAATGATTATTGTATGTTGTCTTCAGACTTATCTAAAAGAAAGAAACAGTTGACGATGAAAAAGCACACAACACAGAGTCAAAGGATTGCTCTGTGTCTATACAGAGCCTAAACACTCCAGCAACTGATGCATACTATCAGCACTGTGTAGACACATCACAGTACAGTAATCCCAAGGTTTTGTACTTTTTGTACACAATACTGACTGCTCTAGGTCCATTTATGATATTATCATATCTGTTTCAGAGAGCGATTGAGCTAGATGCCGCTGCAGTGGAGCGTGAGTGCCTCTACATCGTTGATGTTGATTTCAGCCTTGTGAAAATAAGGAAGGTGAAGGAATGTCATCAGCAAGAAAGCTATTGTTGAAGTCCCTGACTAACAAGGAAGGAACATGACTGCCACAGCCATAAACCACTATAGCACTGTCCATCACCATGCCACCCTTGACCCCTACAGCACTGCCAGTCTCATCAGATTCCTGGACACATGACACAACATACTCAATACATCACAGCAGATCATTGGCCCGGCTGGTTCACCGACTATCCTTGCTTTCCAGTAGTTTATCTCTCACTGTACAGTATTCTCCATTTCTCGGCGTGACCGGGGAGTTCTTTTCTGACTCGAGATGGAAAGTTTGCGAATGGGGTGCCCATAATGTGTGTACCTCTTCTACAAGCTTGGAAGATGCATGTGCAGATACAGCCGTAGAATCTTTTCAGGGCTGGATTCACCACGCTAGGCCAATCTCCCTTGCTGCTCGGCCAGGGAGAGCATAGCCTGCAACGCTGATGAGATGTTGTGGTCAGAATGAAATACAAAACAGGATGCAGCCTCATATTTTTTTAACCCCCACAGCAGGTCAAAGTTTTATCCTGCAAACTTTTTTTTTGAGAATATTTAAGTCAACGATAAGTCCTCATGATGCTGGTGATCTCTTGACTTTTCATCAAGCACCATAATGAGGTTGACAGTTGTATTTCACAGTGAAATGTTTGTGGCACTGTTGTGCCTACATACAGACTTACGGTCAACTTGGTGTTCTTATATTCTTTTTTTGCACTTTTACCTAAACTGATTTATATTTCGCTTGTCTCTGGCAGCAAGCTACTGGACCACTTAGAAAGGTAACAACAATCCTGAGGGTTATATGTAGGTTTGGCCTCAGCTCTGTGAGCTGATTGACATGGATACGATCTGTTTTCCCTGTATGTATAAATACAGTGACGGTGCATTTGGCACAGCAGTGTGAAATATATACAAAATGTATTTACTTAATATTATTTTTGACAGAGATGTCAATTTGCCCACAAAGCAATTCTCTATATTGCCTGTACCACCCACCACCACTGATGGCATTACATGTGTTTGTATATGTGTGTCCTCCATCTTTGCCTTGTTGGGAAACATAGTTCAGTTTTTAGTGAATTCAGCTTGGTATTTCCATTGTAAGATGAACAACATGATCCTCCAGCAGCCCTCTTGACAACTGTGACGGTCCAGTCAGGAAGGGAATGTGTTAGCATAATCCTGTATAAGCGTAGTATAGAGTTGGAGTGACAAACCCAAAAGTCCCAGCAGGTAAAATGAGCCCAATAAAAATAAACCCTAAATATACTGCAGGTGTCTCCTGGGAGGGTTTCTGTGATGTGAGAGATGAAGAGGATGCCAGAGTGAATATCCACCAACAGCATCTGAAGCATCACTTCTGACAATCACCCAGCCTGCTGCTGAACATCGTGGGAGGTGTGTGTGTGTGTATATTTACGTCACCTGCAGCCATTGAACTCACCAGGGTGTTTAGGTTGCTGACAGAAAAGATGAAGGTGTTTTGAAGCCTAGCTCTCACATATACATATGTGAGAGCACATGCACACACACACACACACACACACACACACACACACACACACACACACACACACACACACACACACACACACACACACACACATTTGTACTTCTGTCCTTGTGAGGACACATAATGCCTTCTGTAACCCTTACCCCAACCTCAACCATCACAACTAAATGCCTGACTCTGACCCTAAGCCTGACCTAAACCTTTTTCTGACCTTACCCTTAAAACTATGACTTAACTTTAACACAGGCCTTTGAATTTCTGTCCGAAATAGAGAGGACCAGCAAAAACGTCCTTACTTCCAAGGTCTAAAACTCAAACTGGTTCTCACAAAGATAGCTGTATAAATGTACACACACACACACACACACACACACACACGCACACACACACACACACACACACACATACACACACACACACACACACACACACACACACACACACACACACACGTGTGCAGCTCTGCATGCTGAGTGAGACCTTTATTCAGGCCACAGGCTGCATCACTGCATATAAACAAAGTCCTTGGATGTGTGTTTGTCTCAAAGGGCTCATTTAAAATCCAGAAATCAGTTCTACTTTTATTTTAAAAAAAAAAAAAAAAAGGGGGGTATTTTTTAAATTATTATACAGACTTCGTGTGTAATTTCCACTCACGGGAGGGCTGCTCCAGTGAAAAGGTATTCACAAAAATTGATGCCACACAAAAGTCCCTCCCAAAATGCACATGTTCCTCCGCTTTGACTGATATTCACTCTGAGACAGAATTTTTTGCAAATGTGCTCATCCATTCGTGTGGCGCTTCCTTTCGCACATGTTGCATCAACTTAACATAAAATTGAATCAAATTGTGTTGGAGACATAAATTTGAAAATTATGGAGCCCTCATTTAAAAATGAAAGCGAACATTTCTGAGTAATTTGAAAGATTTAGGTCTTCAGCAGGAGAGAGCCACAGGCAGAGTAAAGAAGTACGAAAGCAACGAGAGAAGGACTAACATGTTGCTCTAGGTCAGCAACAACAATGTATGTTTATGCTTTCCGCAAAAGGAAATCAAGGGGTCGAGTGAATTATGACAGCTCCTGGACTGGTGAGAATGTTTTATCAAATTCCGTTTTCAAGGCCAGGAATAATTGCAATCTTACAACCGTTATAGACAAACTAAATAACACTCCTCATGACTAAAACTGACCTTTATGTGTACTACTGGTGAAATTCCCCTTTCCATATCAATCTGGGTCATTAATGATCATCACATTGAGTCTCTAAAACAAGAACTGTCATGCTATTTTATGATCTCATTGACACAGGGACTGCCCGCAGGACAGCCTTTACATTTGTTGCTCCATTGCTGCCAAGACTCTGAGAACAGAAACTCATCAGTGTGTTATTTGCGCTGCATAAAAAGTTGCAGCCTCTGGGCAGCCCCTGTAGCTTAGGAATTAACATTACTGCAATATTACCAGATCAAGTCCAACTGAGGACCTCTCCCTGTTATCTTTCTTACATAAATACCTCTGATTAAACAAACTGATAAATATAAACCGACGCAACTCAAATATAATCATTTCCCCCATATTTGTACGTTATATAATGGAGGAAAACTGTGAAATCTGCAGAAATATCTATAGAAATAATTTATGTAATATGTGTAATATTGAGTAGAATATCAAAATAGAGCAGCAGGATTAGAGCATACAGCCCCATGGCCTGACCCTCAGTTGTGTCTGAGTGAGGAAATTCTCAGTCACGTTGGTTGTTACAACCCATCTCTTCATTGAAACAGTGGATAGAGCACATCTGGAGTATGCATCAGTCATAATACTGCAGGCACCTCTTGCACATGTTGCATGCTGTAAGCTGTTTATATTACACTGAGTCATTTCAGTGATGGACACGTCAGACACTCAGTTCACTCAGGACTAATCACTGAATCCACAGATATTTATGCTATATAAATAAAACAGCTTCTGCTCAGAACATTAAACTGTATACATACTTAAACTTTGCAACGATTGATTTTTTTTTGGCCACTTGCAGGCAGAAGAAACAAGTTGTGAACACAACACTGACTTATCGTTATCTATTTTCACATTATCCTTTGATACACTGTTATAAAAAAATATTGATTATAGTCTCTTTAAAGCAATAAAACAAGAACAGAATCATATGAAGAATTGAGGGATTATGAATATGCACTCAATACTCAAGTTTACCTTGCATCGATCAAATGAAATAAGTAATTTTTCAGGATAAATCAAACTACAGTTTGTGGTAATTAAAAGACAATGTTTTAATATATTGAGGCAACCACCTTCAAGGGAAATAAGTATAGATGTCTTTTTAGAGGCATAAATAAATAAACCAGAGTTTATTTATCATTTTGTACTACTAAATACAACATAAGCTGCAGTATTGATCATCTCTTCACAGATTTCCAACACAGACTCCATTCAGAGTCCAAAGCTCCTTAGTTTGTCATTTTTAGTGCCTTCCAGCCTCCTGCTGTGCCGGCTTGGCTCCCAGCATGCATCATTTTACCATGGATTAAAAAGCCTTTGCTCTGCTGAAGTCATCAACAGCTCCAATCAACAGATGTTAGAAAACATCAAGCACAGGCCAAGGGTCAAGAACAACATGTTGTGAGTGGTCAGTCATGGCTGACATGCAAAAACATGGTTCAGCTCATTGCACTGTATGTGTTGATCAGGGGATTAACTGAAATATGATGGTGCATAAACAAGGAATGTTTGTTCTTTGTTAGGTCCAATCAGTAAAAAGGTTGTAACTGAATTCCACATAAACCTTTTCTCTCCTGACTTAACTATGATAGATCTCTGGATTAGGGTTAGTGACATGGCTCTAGGGATGGTAACAACTTTGATCCAGATGGATTGCTGTGGAATTCAGTACAGATAGTCATGGTCCCACAGGATGAATCCTCGGTCAAGTGAAATATCTCCACAATAACATAGACTGGCAAAACATTGTGTATAGACATTAATGTTCCCCTCAGGATGAAGGCATTGCAAGGGACAGTTGTTTACTACTCAGCTCCACCAGTTGTATCGGGATCGCTTCTAGCGCATGCTAATTAAACTTGCCCACTTGGGCATCATTATTGCTTCAACAAGGTAAACAAGTGCTGAAAACTAATCTATGCTGTACTCAGGAAAAGTTCCTCAAGTGTAGTGCCTCGGGTATGTTAGAAAATAACTGTTCATTTGGAGTGGGATATGTAAAGTACACGCTCAATGCAACACTCTCAAAGAGTTACAGTACAGCTGCATGAGAGACCAGAGACAGACACTGTCTACTATTTGTGTGTGTGCACAGCCTCACAGAGCTACTAACATGGTCGTACTCTTAAGATGTGTCCCAGTTCCATTTTCCATTCAGATTTAAAGCAGGTTTTAAGTCTGTAGTGTGTTCATACTGGAAAGGTGCCCCCAAAATATTCTCAAAACAGCACAAAAAGGAGATGGAGCTACTCACAGCTACAAACCAGTTGCTGATGGGGTGAAACAGTCCTATGAACATGAGAGTATCTTTCATGCCTGCAAAACATCCATCTTGCCAACGTCTCATTCTAAGTCAAGTTAGCAATGGTAAGTGTCTGGTTACACATTCAAAGAAAAGCTGGCTGAGAAACATTTATGGTCACAAAATGGAACATTTGTGTCCATGTACACAAAGCTATAGGTTACAGTTTGTGAGTATTACATGAACTGCCCACAGACATCCTGTGTCTTGTTCATGTTTTTCAGTGGTTTAATGGTTGGACTGGCTCTTTTCTTGGAGAGCACACAGTTTTCTTAGCAGCCTGAAGCCTAATAACATGTTTTGTCAAACTGCAAGTCTGAGCTTTCTCTGTCACAGAAATAGTGAAAGTTTGCATGCAAAATACAGATGAGTAGCTCCACCTCACTTCTTCTCTGATACCTCTCAGAAAGCCCCACCCCTCAAGTGTACAGGGTCCCTCAGGTATGTGACGTACAAAATTTTGGCTGTCTAAATTTGTGTTCCTGAGACTGTCATTGGTGCACCTCAGGTTCAAGGTGGAAATGGTCAGGCATGGTGTTGACTGCTTATTTCAACATGGACATGTTAACAAGGTTAAAACATGATTTTCATGGAGAGGGGTGTTTAAGGACAGCAAAATGAATTTTATAAAACACGCCACAGCCTCTGACACTTCAACCTCTTGATCCATCATGCACTCGCACATACTCAGTCGAGGACATTTTTTGCTTTGTATTGTCACTGCAGATGAAAATATGAACGACTATGAATTACCCCATTTACTTTCTGATGTCGGCAAAAATTGAAGACACCAAATGGAAGGAACCACAGCAGATGGTCTATTGAATTTGTGCATTACTCTGAAACAATATACTGGATATCCTACAAAAGAAAACCGTCTTCTACATTTCACAATCCTCTCCTCATCCTCTGGTCTTTGAATGAGCGCTGTCCATCCTCACAGAGTAGAATTTACATGGTCAGGTATTGAGATGTAACTGACCATAGAGAGATGGTGTCACTCATACAGAAAAAGGACAAAAGAGACAAATGGGACAGATAAGCAGTTGTGGGAAGACGGTCTGGATGAAGAGCACCATGTGACCATCACTCATCACAGTTTGTGTGAACCACCAAACTTTCCATATGTCATCAAGGTAAACAGCACCTTTCATCATGCGTTCCTGATGTATTCAAAACCTTTTTTTGCACCACAAGCTCTGACTGCAGGTGGTCATATCATGGCTCAGTGCAGGACGCCCAACATGAAAACAGTACAGCAACACAGCAGCGTGAAAGGAACATTTATCCTTCACCCAAAGCAATCCAAACTGTTCTTCTTAGTGAGAAAATGCTTAGCCAGAGTTTAAGCACGACACAAGTCAGTGTTTTTAATGATTTTTTTTTGCAAACATTACACAAAACACTTAGATAGCTAAGCTGCTGAATTAGATGATACCTATCCTAGAGTCAGAGTTACATCAAACTACTTCATTGCACAGATGCGGTTTAAGGGGTTTAGTCAATGCCAGTAGAGAAACTTTAAGCAAGATAATAAAATGGACTTTCAGCAGGTGCGTGAATTAGTATTCGAGGAGTTTCTTGTCTTTTTGTTGCGTTTGTCCGGCCAAGTGCTCACTGCTGCAATGGTTTTACACTGCAGCTCTCACAGAGCTGAGGAAACTAATGGGCTGTGGTTTTTTGAGTTTCTGCTCGTCATGCTAAGTTCTCCTTTTGTTTCTACTAAAAGCAATCACTCCCTTTATACCAGTGCAATCTCAGTTGAATTAAATGCATTGATGATGTTGCTTATTAAGAATTTATGCCCTAAGGATCTGAACATAAATTGAAACCTATTTGTATTGATCAATAGGTGTATCTTGCAAGAAAGAGACTGATAATTCCTAATTAGTGAAAACAGGTATAATAAAAAATCTATAGGGAAGTGGATTAAGGAGGTGGTGCCATGCATGGCTTTAGAAAACAAGACGAAGAATCGACAGCCATTCTAACAGCTCTGTAAGGCTGTACTGAGGCACAGCAGTGCTTTGAGCTAAATGCTAACATAGCATGCTAACATGTCCACAATGGCAATGCTAACATGTCCATGTGTGGCAGGAGTAGTGTTTACCATGTTCACCATCCAAGTTTAGTGTCTTAACGTGCTAACATTTACCAACTAGCACTAAAGCAACTGAGGCTGCTGGGAGGGTCAGTTTTTGGCATAAATCAAGTAACCAAGTTTTAAAAAAACTGATATTTTGTTCTTTTGATGGCACAAGGTGAAAGGTTACAATATCATCAGAGTCATTACAGTTCATCCCGTTTCTGAGATATTTCAGTTTGGACCAAAGTGGCTGACCATCCGATCAACTTACATTGCTATCCCTGAAGCCATGCCACTGCTCACATACTTATTGTGAAATAAACAAAATATATTGAAGAAACATGGGACCCATTTATTTATTTATTTATAATGGAGGGTAGATGAGTTATGTTGTCAGAAAGGATCACTCAGATTCCTAAAAGGGTTAAATCAAGGTAGAGACATATTCTGTGACGCTTGGGACAAAAGATGCCTGCCGATGTACTTTAATATAAGGCTGAACCTTGTGTTGCTTTTGTTTTTATCTGAAAGAGAAGGTTTGGACCGGTTGGTGTAGCTGGGATGAACAGGGTTATATATTTATCAGTTACGTTAACTGAATTCTATATGAGCTGTATGCAGCTCCACAGATATTAACATATACTATGCAGTTGGAAACGGGTTATATACCTGTTGTTGATTTTGATCTCTTCAGGGAATGATAAAGAATATCATCTGACGCTTCTGGTTCCAGAGCTTCTCCCGTCTCCATGCACCTTGGAAGTCTAGTAAGTTACGCTGGATATCCCGAGTCTGCGTCTACAGACACTTCTGGTTAGCCAGGATTACACTGTGACTGTCACTAAATAAACCAGCATTCATTCAATCTTGTTCAACATAATCCGAAAATGCAGTATGTTTCAAACAAACCCTCATACACTTTAAAAGGAACACAAAGCATACTTGTGGTTCACCACCACTTGGGGCTCGTTTCCACAGTTTTGGCCATCATTATTAATCCAATACATCCATTAGGGCAAGAAAGGCGAGCAGGCCGATGATCTGGCATGTTGTAAACACACCATTCATATAGATTAGAATAGATCTAAACCACTTAAACAGCTGAAATCAATTAATATTTTGTTGAAGTGGTTTAAATGTATGCTTGCACCAAAACAAGAGCTCAATGAACTGAAAGAGGCTAAAATGCTCTGTAGAGCTGAGGGAACTGAAGATTTCCTGATTATTCTCTGTGGGGTTCATCACTACAAGCGACCTCTTTCATACACATATGCAAAGTAATGTGATACCTTGTTGAGGAAAAAAAAATGATGAGTGCAGTTTTAATTACATTTGACAGGCTGGTTTTGACATTAGTTGTAATCTCTTGTTTGTCTTGTTTCTTCTGTCACCCATCAGACTTTTTGTTCTTTATTTGTCTTTGTAATGTTGAGCTGTGTCTTTCATTTCCACTCAGTGTAATGAATCCATGCCTGCAGCTCAAGGCTGAATTAATCTCTATGTGCTAAAAAGAAAAGAAAAGAAAAGAAAAGAAAAGAAAAGAAAAGAAAAGAAAAGAAAAGAAAAGAAAAAGAAAGGCAGCAAAGAAGTTTTCTTATTATCTTATCATTTTTAGACAGATGGAGGAACAAGTGTTTTTGTTGGAAAGAGATGTCCTGAGAGGCTGATCAGATTTATGTTGGAATGAAATCCTGTTATTTTGCAGTAATGTCAGTTTTCCAAACCTGGAGGCTCTCAGGTATAGACTGTGTGATTGGTTTTCACCTTCATTATTGCTCTGCTGCTTTGAGACTGTGGTCTGTTTAACTTGTACTTTCAATGTCCAAAGACATTCTCAGTCACAGAAGAGGAGGTTTTTCTTCAGCAGCTGTAGGTTCATCAAAGTGTGAAGTCAATACGGCTTTAGTTTCAATAACACAAGTGCTTTTTTATATTTCGCAGCTTTTTTTTTTACAGAGTAAATAAGGTACAAACAGGATAAGGTCAGCCATGACAGATATTAGCACTAAAAGCAGCTGAGGCTGTTTTTCTTTCACTGCAGCGACAGCATGTGTCAGCAGGTGCATCTCCCATCAACTGAAAAGGCAAAGTGCTTCTATTGTGAAAGAAAATAGCTGCTAAGTCTTTAAGGATATGAAAACGCTGCAGGAAATTGTATGTGTCAGGACATAGAAATGTACATTTTCCTTGCCTGGACAGGCAGATAACATTCAGATTAGTTGTAGTTAAATTATCCAAAACAACCCAAAGACAATCAGAGGCTCCTTGCTTGCAGATAGTGACAATACTTTCACTACGATGCTCTGTAAAATCTATATAACACAGACTGTGACAGTTTGCTTATCCTTTCTGACTCAAATGAAAACACAATGTGGTTAATGATTTGTCTCATCAGCTTCATTGATTTTGTAAATATCTGCTTATTCTGAATTTGATTCCAGCAACACGTTTCTAACAAGTTGGGTCAGGAGCAACTAAAGACTGGGAAAGATGTGGAATGCTCCAAAAACACCTGTTTGGAACTCCACAGGTGAACAGGTTGATTGGTAACAGGTGATAGTATCATGATTGGGTATGAAGGGGGTGGCTGGGCGAATACCTCCAGCTCAAATGTAAAAAACAAAACAGAACAAAAAAAAACATGTTGTCCAAATACACATGTGAATAGCAGACAGACCATGGGTGGATCAGTCTTGTCCAATGAGTGCCAGGCTGTACAGTTTGCTATAGAGTGTTTTCTGTCGCCCATGGTGGACTGTCCGACCTTTCAGCAGCACATTCAGCAGGGACTGCCAGGTGTGAGCAGGGCAAGAGCAGAGGACACAGAATGGAATCGCTCAATGTGTAAGGTGTTTCGCTTAATGTGTGAAATGTTATTCAATCGTACAGCATTTACATCATACGTCATTATGGGATAGTTAGCTATACCGTGCCATTCTCCTAGATAAACAAAATGATAGCTGTGTCATGGGCCATGCTACTGCCCGTGTGCTCTCTCTGTCTTTCTCTGTTGTTTTCTCTACCCTCTTGTCTCCTGTCTCTTCTCGGTATGTCTCACTGTGGTTGTTGTGTCTGTGGCCGTTCTTATGCTTATGCTGGTTATACCTACAGCGGCTTTTCCTCCTCCGTCTTCGCCAGATCGTTTGGTCACTCATAGTGATCACCGTCTCGCATCTCCCCACTCCCTTGCCAGCTAGCCTTCTGATCATTCTCCTCATCTTCACCCCAAGGACTGCACTTTGCCCACCCAGCCATCATCTCGCCTTGTGGCCATCTCTCCCAGTCCTCTCTCCCAGTCCTCCTTCTGCCATTATTCAACCATTAAATAAGAACTTTGCATGAAATGTTTTAAAACTACTCCCCGAGTCTGTGCACATTTGAGTCCACTTGGTTTAAAACGTTACACTCAGAGGATGTAAGCGGACCTGCTCTTTCATCTGATGAGCGTGTGTGTGTGTGTGTGTGTGTGTGTGTGTGTGTGTGTGAGAGATGGAGAAATTTAACCAATTATGCACTCGGTGGATATTAATTTTCCAAAGGCTAGGCTACTACTACCCCCTGACAGATTTTGAACTGAAGTTTTAAATTTGATTTATTTTACCTGTAGAAGAGAAGATAACATGTTTTAAAAGGGGGTAAGGAACTTTTCCCGATCAAGGTCCATTTCCCTTTTTAGCTTTCAAGGGCCATACTGAATTAACACATAACCTCTGTGAAGGCTGGAACTGCTTCTCTCCGGAGAGGCATCAGATGTCAGATAGTAGTGATGATGATGCTACTAGCAGCTGATTTTCCAGGTTGAGTTTAAGAGTCAGTTTTAAATATTGTTTTGATTTTCTTGTGTGTGTGTGTGTGTGTGTGTGTGTGTGTGTGTGTGTGTGTGTGTGTGTGTGTGTGTGTGTGTGTGTGTGTGTGTGTGTGTGTGTGTGTGTGTGTGTGTGTGTGTGTTCATACTCACCAGCATATTCAGAAGTCATAGCAGACGTTTGTTCTTTAGGAAAATGTGTTAGCTCTTTCCAGTTGCACTTGCCACAGTTTAATTTAGTTTCAAACTTTTTTACATTTGAAAGCAACCATGCCACCATGAAGGCCAATCTTTGGAACAGTTTTACCCTGTCTGGTTCTAGCAGCTTCACAGTGGCAAAAAGGCACTCCTTCACAATTTCCCCTTTTGAATGAGGTTTCAGCTTCTTAGCTATTAGCTTGCTTATTGCAAAACTAGCCTGCATTACATTGTGTTTGTGAGAATACAGTCTTGCAAAAACTACATTAAAGAGATCGTTTTTTTTTTCATCAGTGTGAGCACGTCCCCACAAACTAACTTAGGTGCACTGGCTTGCCTTTTACTTCAACATTTCTCACGGAAAACGCATCACTCTCCACATCTTCTTTTGTTTTTTTGACAGTCTCCATGATGCATTGATGTTACATCAACTGCTGAGTGTTGCGTTCAAGGACTACTCAGAAAGACATGTTATTCTACAATTTTATGTTTATTTGGTAGGTGAGACTCTTGATCGTAGTGCTAGCATGTTGCTCGGTTAACGTGGTTATTATCGACTAATGTAATATTGAGGGACAGTTAAGAGAAGCTGTGTGATTGATCAGCCGCATTTGAAGTACATTGGATGTTGATCATTGTTGTTCATGTTGCTTTTTGTGTGTTTAATTTGTTTGGCTAATATGGATCAGATTCCTGGTCGAACATGTGCAGTGGTGAAGTTTTTGATTTAGAAGTGGTTATTGTGGTAGTATTGACGGTACAAGTGCATCTACACACCCTTTTAGTGATTACCAGTATGTACAGCTATTCTAGTAGACCCCCTTCATAAAAGTATGAGCCTGAAAATGAGCATGATATGTCACCTTTAAAATCTTTTGTCTCTGCAGTGATTGATTTTATGCTTCATCCTTTATGCTTTTGAAGTTTTTATATACTTAAAATGACAACCCCTCTATCATTGCAGGTGTTTAATTTCATCCTTGCTGGTGGGGTCCTACCACAGTTGACTTCAGCATCTATTAACAGCCGCCTCAAGAAAGTCCAGAAGGCAAAGATGAATTTTTACCTCTCACTTCACCCCTGGGCAGTGCACCAATTACTACAAGCCATCTTCTGCACTTTCACAGACTAGAAAAGTCTGTCGGTCTTGCAGCTTTCTTTGGAATTTTAAGTAATGTGAAAGGATATGCCCTCCCCATAAGATCTATGGAACATTTTAGCATTTTTCAGTTCATTGTTTTGGCTTTACGGCCCACAACTTTACTGCTTTGTTTCCATCTCAGTGCTCTCATTGGCCTGGATATCTCAGTCAGCAGCAGATAACAGCAGTGAAAACGCTTTGATAAACCCACTGTACACAACCTGCCTATCACCAAATAGCAGACTGACAAAGTGAGAGAGCAGCTTGGGAACATAGTGGAGTATTTAGCAGCTCCAGAATCAGATATTTCAGGAGTTGTGAAAGACCAACTGGAACTAAAATTAGAATCAGGATCAGATTTTGGTCGGTGTAGGTTTTCACAAACAAGGAATTTGTAACTGCATGTATGATAGTATAGTAATATATGGTATGTGCATGCTAATATATGTATATACTAATATACAATACTGTATCTATACAGTTAAAGTTTAAAGTCTAGTTACCAAAGTCTACTTTGGAAACTTTGGAATCATAAGTAAGCCTACGTTCTGGGAGTGCCATATCTATTGCATACCATGTATTTGTAAAATAATAAAATGATATCCAGTTTCATATCTTTTGTGTAAATTGTGAAATAAGTTGAAACTGTGTGTTCAAACAGCTGCTAAATGTTAGCAGGTAAGACACACTATAGACACAGAGTAGCTGACAGACTGATACAGCAATGTCGTGACAAACTGACATAATGTTTTTTACAAGGAAAACTACTACTACTAAACTAAAACTACTTCAAGTAACATTCAATGCCAAAATGTATAAGTTAATAAGTTTATTAAGCTTCCTCACACAACAACTCTCAAAATTTCACAATTTTTGTGCTTAAGCCTACCTACACAGGACATTAGGTGAGTAGGTGGTCCTTCAGTGCTCACTCCTCGGCACTCCACCATAAGCCATTGCACATACTATGCATACTTTGTGTGTGCGTATGTGTGTGTGGTAACTTTATATGGTTTTATTTAATTTTTCTTTAATTTTATTCTTCTCTAATGAACAGGCATGTAAAATTACCAAAACCTCTAGGTATGATAACACCTCGATATTAAGGCCATGATACAATATTTATTGCGATATTTTTTAAAAAAGAAAGAAAAATCACTTGAAATAATGCCCTTGATTAATAACAAACAAATTTTATATCAATGACTATCACTAAGTCATTGATATAAAATTTGTTTTTCACTTAAAGTGATTCTACTTTCATTCTATCATAAAATAAAAGTAGCCAGTGATGACCTAAGCATGAGCAACAAATTGGCATGAATTGGCTTTGGCAATGAATGATTGAACCATGTATGTTTTCAAAACAAAAACAATGCAACAGTCATTAGCAGTCCTTTGATCACATCCAGGATCAGTTTATGTTGAATGACCTCAGATCTTTGGCTATTCATTCATTGATGCATCGTGTTATTTTTTCAGCTGTCACACTGTTATGCAGAAGCGGGCCTCCAAATACTTCTTTCAGGCTCCTTTCGCCTCACTGAAGTTTTGTTGTTGTTGTGATTTGAGCTTTTCTGAGTGGCAAAGCGCCAAATGGCTTCTCACGTTTGATTTGCTTCCCGTAGTGTAATTGACCATCGTCCGGCAATATTTGCAAGTTGTTTTGCGTTTGTCAGCTTCCTGAAATGGGAAAACTGAAATGGTACCACATTTCAGCTCTAAATGTCAAGGCAGCATCTTCAGTCTCTTTTTGGTTATTGGCATGTTCATCTGTAATTTTCTAGTTGGGTTTGTGCACAAAGGATGATGGGGGTCTATGATTGTGCCCTCTGCTGTTCAAACAAAAGCAATTTTATTTTTGATGAAGACAGAGAAAATAACCATGTAACGTCACAATAACGTTCATACGTTGTTACCACATCCCTAATAATAAATCATCCTTTAAACCAGGCCTATTCAACTAGTGGCCCGCAGGCCGGATACGGCCCTTTTGAAATTTTTTATGGCCTGCAAGACTGCCAGTAAATCACACGGTGTGATTCGTGTGATATAATATAATTATGGTATGCCGGTAGCTCTGATCTACTTCAACAATGGTTCTGATCCGTCACGCTATACTACGCACCTATGTGCCGGACAGGCATGCGCTGTGATTGGTTGCTACACTCACTGCACTTGCACTCAGTTCGCCGGTGAGAGGTAAAGAGGTCAGCTAAGCTAGCACCGCTTGAAAACATGTCACTCTCAAAAAACCAAAAATTGATTTGGAAAACTGCCAGTTCCAGAGCGAATGGATGGACAAATATTTATTTGTTTTGCCTGCCACAACGAGTAATAAACTGGTCTGTTTACTCTGCAACGAATGCATATCTGTCATGAAAGAATACAATGTGAAGAGGCACTACAAGTTAAATCACAGCTTGTTTTCTGCCAGTTTTCCAGAGGGCTTGGAGGAACGGAGAGGCAAAATACAGCGTCTGCTAGCGTCTTTTCCACAGTCGCTTTTGCACGGAACAAGAGGGTGCTATAATAGCATCCCTTCGTGTAGCCTGGACACTCACCAGACAGAAGAGGCCTTTTACTGAGGCGGAGATGGTATGCTTGCTGTCACTGATGAAGTGGTTGTTGATGAAAAAGTGAAGGACACATCAACTTTTCACAGAGTGGAATTACTCGCAAAGGATGTCTCAAAGAAGCTTTTGGAAAACCTCAAAAAAGCTGGTCATGTCTATCGCTGTGGATGAATCAACTGACTGCACTGACATGGCTCAAATATCTATGTCAGAATTCATGATGGAGTGCGCCTTAGAGAAGAACTTTTGGGGCTTATTCTGTTAGAGGGACACACCACAGTTGAGATGATGTTTCAAAAGATTGTCGCATTTTTTAATAAGCCTGAGCTGGATTTACACAAAGTTTGCCTTTTGGTTACCGATGGCGCTCCAGCCATAATCGATAGATTACGAGGGCTGGCCCCACATATGCAGTTTTTACACTGCATCATTCATTAGTCTGTGTTGTGTGCAAAGCTGAGCAGTGATCTGAAAAACACCATGGACACCGTCATGAACATTGTGAATTTCATCCGCTCAACCTGCAGCCTACAACACCACCTTTTCCATATGATGCTTACTGAGATGTTTGCGGAACACATGGACATGGACGATGTCAGGTGGCTAAGCAAGGGTGTTATGGTTCATGTGGCAAAAAGCACGGCCAGGACCCAGGTTGCAGAGACAGAGTAACAAAGTTTATTATCGAAAGCAAAAAGCAAAGTGCAAACAAAAGAGCAACAAAAATCTCCACAATGTGGGAAAAGGCAATGTAGGCTGCAAAAGACTAAACTAAAAAATGCAATGCTGCAAGCCTAAGGAGCAACTATAGAAAAAACACAAAATCACCAATATGGGAAAAACGAGAAATTCTCTAGGAACAAAAAATCACCTTAGCAGGGAAAAAACGGTACAATAAACAATAACTAATAAACTCGAGAATCACTGGAGCTGGAAGCGAGGAAGGAGGCAAGGCAAACAGCGTGGCGAGACACGTGAGAGCAGACCAAGGAAAATCTTCCGGCACTGCGCAGGTGGAAGAGCTGGCTGAAGTAGCCAGCAGCTGATGAGCTGATGCCGCTCAGGTGTGTCTCCAAAGTGGCCAGGAGATCGACCCCGCCTCCTTCCACGCTCCAGCGCTGCAGAGAAGGAGAGCGAGAGGAGAAGGGAGAAACAGAGGGAGGAGGAAAAACACAGGCAAGGCAAGAGACAAAACAATGCACAAAATCGAGACCACAACAAAGGGAAATGATCTGGACCGTTTCTGCGAGCTTCACCAGGAGATTGTGTTTTTCCTTCGTGTGTGTAAACACAAATGGGCAGCAAACCTCCTGGAGCGCATGCTGGATGGCAGAAGTGTACTTTCTGTGTGACATTTTTAGACACTGCAAGGATGAGAAAAGTCTATTGCTGATTTGGTTGAAAAGCTTTGTGCTTTCAAGACAAAGCTAACAATTTCCACAACAGACCCTAACTGCAACAGGATTGCTGCACTTTCCACGACTGCGTGCATTCATGAACACAGCACCAGAGGCACAGATAACACCCGTCATGACAGATTTCATGACAAAACTGACTGAGAACTTTACAGAGAGATTCCAAGGGTTCAACGTTTCCACTGAAGTATTGCACTTTGCTTGTGACCCCTTTTCTATCAAACCTGAAGCAGACTTCTGTGCAAATGCAAAAGAGGTAATGTCTTCTATTGATGAGAGCATCTTTCAGATGGAAGTGGTTGATATGCAATCCTCCTTTGCTTTACAACAGCACTTGCAGTCTGAGGGTGCAGAGAACCTTTGGTCTAACCATGTTAACCAATATCAGTACCCCACGACAAGGAAAGTGGCCTTGCCAATACTGGCAATGTTTGGGTCCACTTATACGTGTGAGTCTAGCTTTTCTCACATGAATGCCATCAAAACAAAGGCACGTTGCTCCATGACCAATGAGAAGTTGTATGAGTGTCTCAGGAATGCCCTTACTAACTATGAGCCAAACTATGTTGAAATAGCAAAGTCAAGGCAGTGTAATTTTTCCCATTAACTTGAACAGGCTCAAAGTGACAGCAGTGTGATGTATGCTACTTTACATCACATGAGGAATGTGATGCTGTCTCTGTGACATCAGTTATGTTTTATGTTAATTATTTTGTTTGTCTGTTTTACTGTTCAGCTCTAATATATTTAACTCTGGGTATGGACCTGCTATGTTTGGAATTGTTTATGTCACGTTATGTTGTGAACAGTCCATTTATTGTTGGTCTGATGGCTTTGTTTTGTTCATCTTGAATGTAGCAAAATATAAATATGGACCTTGGTTAAAAAGCTCCTTATTTGAAAGTATTAAAGTGAAAGAAAATGGATATGTGTCATTCGTTCATACTAATATAATATCTATTATCATCAAGAGTCGTTTTTTAGCCATTAGTTGACAAATATTCTGTGTGGCCCATAAACCCCCAGTGATTTTCATATTCGGCCCACTTGCTATTGAAGTTGAATAGCCCTGCTTTAAACCTTGATATTAGACACATAGTTGTGATTAATCCATAACCCATATAATGAATATGTGGCACAGCTGAATCATTGTCAGATTTGTTTCCCATCACATTTCATATGGCTTAGTCTGAAGAAACAAGTTATTTCATTTAAAAAAAACTGACTTGATAGTGTCTTGACAAGATTATTATGGTGAATCATCAGTTTATGCAACCATGTAAAATGGCTGTTTCAATAATTTGCTTTCATAAAACAAATTGAAGAAAACCAGCAAAATAATATGACAATTTTCATTTTTGCTCCTCTTTAATTCTTAAACTTTAATTTGGCCCTTGAAGGATCTTATGAAAATTAAAATGGCCCTAGAATGGAAAAGGTCCCCTTCTAGTGATTCCACTACTGAAGCTGAGAATGGACTGAGAATGTATGTAGCATGTTAGGTATGACCCTTCCACTCATACTCTTACAGTATGTAACAAAAAACGATGATTTGTGATTTTATTTAGATGACAAAGGGCAATTAACATAACCTGCAGTAAAAGGCAAATCTTTTTGGGACATACTGTAAGATCACTGCTGGTTCCACACAGAGGTTATTTTGATCAAAAAGTTATTTATAACATACAAAAACTCCCTTCAACGAAGTCACAAGCATAATCCCACATGCATGAACTGCATATTGATCCTCTTGTCGTCACCATGTGCAGGCAGGCCGTATGTTAGTTAAAGCCATGCAGACTGAACACCAGGCACGCTTGTATCAGCTGATGTGGGAATTAGACAGTCTGTACAGTCTGTCAATCAGGATCCAGCTTTCAGAGATTTATTTAAGTATCTTCATGTAAGAAATAATCTCACCCTCATAAATACTGTATATTCCTGCATATGTGACAAGTGTATGTGCGTGTGTCACACTCACACAGCTCCATGCAGGAATTAAATCTGGTGTACATATAACAACCCACTGCGATACTTGCAGTGGGTCTGCAGGTTAGCACTTTGACCACCAGAACTGTGGAGAGAAAAGGCAATCACAACATTAAAATGGGTTAAAAAGCACAATTTATTTACACCTAAGTTAAAAAAAACAGATTGATGGCCTAATGGTCTTGAGGGGGAATGTCTATCCTTTACTTGCCGAGTCAGGGGGAGGAGAGCGGGCCAAGGTCCACTCTAGCCGCACACTGGTTGCTTCTATGACTGTAGTTTGTTGTCACACATAGCCCTTACTTGATGGCTGGTTTCAGGCTGTTGCCACAAACTAGGCTGGCATCGATCTTCAGCCTTTACAGAAGCCAAACTCAGCCTTCAGGCTGCGGCATATGGGGGGACCTCGGCCTGCAGGTTGGAGAACACACAGAGTTAGAGCGATTCACATGGTTAATTTTACAAATAAGACAACCAATATAGTTCCTTTCCCTAGCTACACATACCTGCAGGTTGGAGAACACACAGAGATAGAGGAAGCAGTGGTTGCAGCCTGCAGCTTAAATACCCCCAGGGAGTGAGGCACCTTATTCACACCTGTCCTCAAGTACAATTACACCATAGCCATTGGCTCACAGCAGTGAGGTCCCTCCACCCACACACCACTGCACATCCAATCAGTGCCCCTGCACACACACACGCACAGGTCAGGTAGAATACAGGTACTGATACACACTACCCTGTTACATACACTGAGTGTTCAACAAAGTTACAGCCCTTATTTGGGGGAAGGAGCACTGCCTTGGTGCTGGGCATCAGTGCAATACTTTGATGTGTGGCATCATGTTGTAAAAAAATCGGTGTAATGTTTTGGTTTAGGGCATCAGTGCAATGTCTTGTGAAGTTGGTTTGGCACTTTGAGGGAGTCCTTATACACTGCCTGTCCAAAAAAAAAAAGTCAACAGCTGGATTTCACAGATGAAGTGATGCACCCATCATGCTTAGTGCCTACTGTACAAGCCTGTGGGGGCAGTGCTGTGATGTGGGGTTGCTGCAGTTGGTCAGGTCTAGGTTCAGCATCTTTATGTGCCCAAAAAATGAGGTCAGCCCTGGTCAATGACCAGGTGATCCCATCAATGGATTTTTTTCTTCCCTGATGGCACAGGCATATTCCAAGATGACAATGCCAGGATTCATAGGGCTCACATTGTGAAAGAGTGGTTCAGGGAGCATGAGACGTCATTTTCACACATGGATTGGCCACCGCAGAGTCCAGACCTTAACCTATTGAGAATATTTGGGATGTGCTGGCAAAGGCTTTGCGCAGTGATCTGACTCTCCCATCATCAATACAAGATCTTAATGAAAAATTAATGCAACACTGGACAGAAATAAAACTTGTGACATTGCAGAAGCTTATCGAAACGATGCCACAGGGAATGTGTACCGTGATCAAAGCTAGAGCTGTTCCAACAAAATATTAGAGTGTGACCTTTTTTTTTTGGCCGGGCAGTGTACATTACAGTTACATTTAGGCATAGTGGTGCTTTGAGTTAAATGCTAACATCAACGTGTTAACATGGTCACAGTGAAAATGAAAACATGTTGCTGTAAAAAAGTATAATGTTTACCATGTTCCATGTACCATAGGTTTTCTTTTTCTTTTTTTTTTCTAATTGCCACTAAACACAAAATAAATCTGAGGCTGATAATTTGTTTTGCAGGTGTTAGACTAATAGATCAAATCAAGTCAAATGAAAACTCAGGTGATTCCCAAAATCATTAGGATGCACCCACTGCATTAGAGCCTGACAGCCTCCACAGTTGTGCTGCTTTTCGTCCTCACCACTGCCCATTGCCTTGTAGGTCCCCAGCTGACAGCTCTCCCATTCCTGATTCTGTGTTGGCTAATGTATCTTCAAGCCCTGGGTCAGCTAACACCACATCTGTTCCTGGTTCCTAGTTGGCCATCCAAACGACACCCACACCTGACAGTCACAGCAGTCTCCTGTTCCTGTGTTGCAAATGAACAACTTGCAGGTTGAATTTTTTCCTGGATTCACAGTTCATTCAATTCACCTTGAAAGTTATCCTTTGAAAGGATCATGTATGATTTTATTAATTTAATGAGATATAAAGGCAAAAATTAGGAGTGAAAAAGTTAGTATTTACTTTTTTGTTGCCAATAGCAGGTCCTGAGGTCCACTTTCCTAGCAGCTACTTTTCATGCAGGTGAAGACAAAGTCTTCACTGCTCCCTCTGTGACCACGTGTGGTCTCATTAAGTTCAAGACTGTGTGAGGCTGGTTTGTTCCTCAGGTAATCACAGCTGGTGAGAAATCACAAGGAATACACGATCTGTCTTTCTCAAGAGTATTTTCTTAAGTTCACTAGAGAACACTTAAACTGTAGGGCCGACTATACCACTGAGAGGCGGAAATAATCTGGCAAGGAGCCCTCCGCTGTTCGCTGTCTTTATCCCGTCTGGGATTGAGATGAGACCCAGCTGTGTCAGTGCCAGCTCCCAAAACTCCGCCCAACCTCAGCCGATAGAGGACAAAATGAAAAGACAAGCCTCACACAACTATAAAGGAAACTAAAAAACACATATATCGCACCAAACATAACATTATTTTGACCAAACCAGAGTTGGTGATGATTGTTTGACTGTAGAAAGACAAGAAGGTTTTAGTGAGTTTGATTTAGTTTCTGTTGTGTTTGAATGAGGTGCTTTTTGTGATGGTAAAAGTAGTTTCAGTAAATAGAGTCTGCTGGCTTTGGTGAGTGTGATATAACAGCTGTTTCTGGTGAAACAAAAAGGATATTACTCTTTACCAAGAAGGTCTGTCTCTGTAGGGATGCTGTTCATCATGTTTTCAGATACTTAGAATAGCGTAATAGAGCCTGTCAGTGGCAAAAACAAACACTTATCATGAACGTACTTTGCAGGGATTACCTTGCAGCCTGTTTCGCGACTGTTGCACTTGCGCAATATACTGGACCAATTAAAAAAAATTGGGCCCTGTTTCTCACTTAGAAAAAAATGGTTTGATCAGAATTTCTCTGATATGTCAAATATTAGGTCTATGAGACTGTTCTTAACAGCTAGAGCAAATTTCAAGCCGCTGTTTGTATTCTGTTTATTCTAATGTTGATCAACATAAATGGCAGTTGTTTGCCTTAATAATTATTAATTATAGTTACCACAAAATAATCCACGAAAGTGGATAGGTTGGGGACCCATATGCTTTTTTTTTCCTTGTTGTATTTAGATTTTCTGGAATTATGACCAATGTGTTTTGACTGTAGCTGAAGTTGATGTAATGGCAGTTGATTGGAAGCAGGTAGTAAAAGACAGTGACAACAGGGTGGTCTCATTAACTGCCTCTGTCCAAGCCAAAGCCCTTCCTCTCAAAAGTTCCACAACGTAATGTATCTTAGATTGATCAGAGGGGAGAGTCAGCAGTGGCTGATTGAACACCAGAGGAGCACTGAAGGAGGAAATCCCGACATTAGAGCTCCCTGTTGGAGTGGGGGAGCTGGAGGAACATGATGAATGGCTTGTGTTACAGAGACTGGAGAGCAGAGTTAACATCATGCCATAGCCACTTGATTAGAAAACTGAGTGGCTTGCTTTACCATTGCCTGGTTGCTGTCAGACAGGATTCGAAGGAGTTTGCCATGTCCTACTAATACTCCTTGGCTGGAGATTGCTTTCTCAATGTTTGCTGTTTCCTTGTCTGAGTCTGCCCAGTCCATACTGGCCAGATGGCTCTGTAATGTTGAACTACTTTTGGGCCCAAAAGCAGGACATACAGCCTGGAATAGTTCAAATGATAATTTATTGAAAAGGTGTTTAGATGGAGGTTTGGAGAGCAGAGCCAGAATTACAGTGAAGCTAGGCAGGCAGACAGAGCTGAGTAGCTGGTTAGAGGGCTGGGAGAAGCAGGCAGACAGAAACCACAGAGGAAACCTGGAGCGCAGGTAAACACAGACTTAAACAAGATTCAAGCAAGCACAGAGGAAATATTGACTGACTAGACTTAAACTTGCCTGTAACGTTACTACCATGTTGGCAAACTGAATGTGGTGAAGACTGGCGTGTGGAGCTGGGGTATACATACTGCAGGAGCGCAATGAGCGGATGGGCTGCAGGTTGATTGGCAGCAGGCAGGACAAACACACATAACGACAGAGAGAACAAACAGGGGACCAAAAAGATCACAAGGGAGGGATAAACAACAGAAACATGAGGAATGAAGGAGAGGTGCAGCTGGACCATGACACCAGCACAGTTGTAGGATAGTGTTCTTCTGAAAATGTCTAATTTTGGGGAAAAAAAGTTAGCCACTACTGGGGGCAGGGGGGAAGACAGTTACCACTGTCATTGTAAAGCACATGAGGTGCTTTGAGCTAAATGCTAACATCAGCATGCAAGATTGTGGCGAGGGAGAGGTAGGGTAGGTAGGTATAGATTGGGATTTAAACACAAGGGACAATGGAGGGTGAACCAACAACGCCACCTGGGGAATTTCACCCCAGGAAATACTTGAAATACCTTGAATGGTATGTAGAATAATTACTAAGGCCCACAGGTTCGTTACTGACAGAGGCGAGGACGTGTAAGCAATCAAGGCAAAAATGTTTTTAGTGATAAACAAAATAATCAAAGCAAATGGCAGGGGCTGGAGCTGCTGAAATGGAGATGAATAATATTAATAAACAAGAAACAACCAAGGATCAAGGTAGATAAAAATAGTTTATTACAATTTATACTAAAAAAGGCCTTGATAGCAATTCTAAAAATGAATGATATAATAGTTAAAAACTCAGCCCAAAGTAACCAAACTAAAGAAAATAAATGGAGCTGAAGCCACTTGGGAGAGGCAGACTACACAGAGGAGTGTCTAGGGGTGCTACCACTAACCACCACAGGTGGGCACAGCAACCAACACTATGGTGTCCCAGTGCAACTACTCACACACAACCGTGAAGGGACCTCGCCACAGGTGCTAGCCTCTCACCAAAATGACTCTCCGCTCCTGAACTAAAGAAAAAAAACTCAGAGATAATTAACACAAACAAAAATGCATGTATCCCAGTTTGGTAAACAATATGAACTAACTCCAAAACTCAAACTAGGAGAACTCAAGATAATAACAAAATAGGCAAAACTAAACAAAATCAGCTAAATCACAAATCAATAATACAATAACTGAAGTAATAAGTAACAAAGGAACAAATTAATAACTTAGGGCAAAACAGGCAAAATAAAGGGACAAAGCAGATAAAACCAAGTAGGGCAAAGCAGCAGTGGTAAAGGGGCAGGAGGGCCTAAAGAAAAAAAAGGGAAGAAACACAGTTAGCCCAGCTCGTGATACTTCATTTTAAAATTATGATGAAGCACCCTACTCACCACCTCAAGGTATCTAATCTAAGGGATGCAGCAAGGCAGGAGGGAAATCAGCTCGGTACCTAGCCAACCAGAAGATTGCACATGCTAAATAAAAATAAGGCAGGTACCATTGCGCATGCCGAAGCTATTTTTCAGCACATACCTGGAGCAAGCCAACCACCAGGTACAGCTGATGTTTTCCCAGCCAGCAGTGACGCATCCCTGAGAAGGACCACCCGTACCACAGCTGGGAGGCACCCAAACCTTCATCACCTACCCCAGGCTGTAGGGAGCAGGGCAATAGGGGCTACGAACTCTCAGGTACCCGTGCCTAATGTTTTCAGGCCATGGCAGTGAGTGCCAATCGTCGGGCCGACGATTTCAAAACCAGGGGGTAGATTGTGGTGGACTAGTGCAGGAGAGGGAGTGAATGCAGCCTGGGCCTGACTCCTCCTATGTTCCCACCTCCTAATCAGGGCCTGACAATATAAGCCACCTGTAGCTCTTCCCTCTTTCCTGCCTCATGCTCTGTCCCTGCTGTGGCTGCTTGTTGCTTGCTCCAGGTATGTGCTGAAAAATAGCTTCGGCATGCGCAATGGTACCTGCCTTATTTTTATTTAGCATGTGCAATGTTCTGGTTGGCTAGGTACCGAGCTGATTTCCCTCCTGCCTTGCTGCAGGCGGCTCAGCACAGCATCCAATCGACCGATGTGTTCCTCTACAGTGGATGAGAAGACAACAACATCATCAAGGTACAGTAACGACTGACAATGCTGGTCTCCAAAGATTCTCTCCATTAATCTCTGGAAAGTGCTTGGAGCATTACAGAGTCCAAAGGGCATTCGGTTCCATTCAAACAGACCAAAGGGGGTGCAGAATGCAGTCTTCATTTTGTCTTTTTCTGTGACTGGTACTTGGTTATATCCAGCCGCCAAATCCAGGGTCGAGAACCAGCGGGCTCCCGACAGGGCATCGAGAGACTCCTCAATGCGGGGCAAGGGAAACGCATCCTTGCGGGTCTTACTGTTCAAAAACCTGTAGTCCACACACAACCGAAGGCTGCCATCTTTCTTCTTTACCAGCACAATTGGGTATGCAAAGGGGCTACTACTTTCCCTGATAACCTGTGCCTCTAAGAGCTGGCGGATGTGGGCTTTAGCTGCCTCGTACTCTGATGGGGGAATGCGTCTGTATCTCTGACGTACAGGTACCTCATCCACTAGAGGAATATCATGGGAAATAAGATTAGTGCACCCTATGTCTCCCTCATGAGCAGAAAAGACACCACTGTACTTCTGCAGTAGGGACCTGACCTGACACTGCTCCTGTTCTGCAAGTGGTGTTAGGTCAACTGCAGCAATCTTGTCCTGCACTGAACTAGTTACAGACTGGGAAGACACTGTGGCTGATACCTCCCTCTCCTCAAGACCCTGGGGTAAGCCAACAAGATGGGCATGACTCAAGGTACCTAGCACAGTGCGAGGGTACAACACAACATCCTGGGTCCCTACGTTGACAATTGGGATGTAAACAGTACCTCTAGTAACACGAACCAGTGCTGGAGATGCTAGTAGACCTGCGGGCAAACCGGTGCTCAGGGGCTCAAACAAGGCATCATCTGCTAGATGTTGGGAACAGGTGGCTGCTACAATTTTCATGGTACCCCCAGGAACTCTACAGACCCTTCCCCCTTCACCTTGACACGGCCTGAACGATCAGCTGGGGCAGTGGTTTGAACTTGGTGACACTGCTGAAGAGCCTGCTGAATTGGGGTAGGGGCCTGCAACACAGAGGGTAGGTTAAACAGAGCAGATCCATGCTGTACAAACAACTCCCAGTAACATTCCTTGATAATGTTCATTCCTAGAACACCAGGGACTGAGGGCACATTGTGTGGGGGGTCCTTGACCACCAAAACCCCTCGTTTTGCAACGACTCTACTGCAAAGCTGCACATCCAACTCAAAATAGCCCACATATGGTATCGCTAACCCATTAGCAGCATTTAGCCTCAACCAGTGACAAGAACGGAGTTTTTCTGGGCCCCAAGGTTCAAAATGCTGTACAAAGAAACTCTCGGTTATGGTGGACACCATTGACCCTGTGTCAACCAGACATGGAACCTCAACCCCACCCATCACTACATTAATTTGTGGGCAAGCAGCAACCAAATTTTCAGGACTAGCATTAGCAGAGTCTGAGCCTGAGGAGCCCCCACCTGAACTGTGGCTCAACAGTTCAGGGGGTGAAAGTTTCCCTGATTTGGAGGGCACTGCCTATGATTAGAGCTATTGGGCACAGTTCTAGGGGGTGGCTGAGCCTGTGGAGCCACATCCCCACCAGTACACTCCCTAGCAAAGTGCCCAGGCTGTTGGCACCTTCTACAAATGACAGTTTTCTTGCACTGGTCCAAATTAGCTTTAGGGACATGGTTAAGGGCTGCAAGACTTCTACTGAGCTGATTCAGCTGCTCTTGCTGATTCCTGAGAATTTCTTTTAACTCACCTAATTCAGAGCTAAAGGAAGAGCTGCCTGGCCTGCTGTGGCTGTGATGGCTTCCCTGAACAGCGTGTTGGAAACCCAATACTGAGGGGACCGAGTGACTTCTACCCCTCCCACCTCCTGGCATCCCTTCTTGTTCCCACCTAATGGCCTCACGGTGGACATCTATCAAGGTGGTAGTAGGGTGAGCCCGGACAAACTGTTTAAGTTCTCTGCGTAGAGAACAATCAGACACATGTTCAACAAATTGATCACGGAGTAACACATCCTTATTTAAAAGGCCATTTGGAGCCTTCTTGACAACTTTCTCCATTAAGCACATTAACGCATGAGAAAATTCTTGAAGTGTTTCCCCCTCTTGTTGCTTTCTTGAGTAAAAATCTTCCTGCAGAGATACATATGACCTAGTGCACCCATACAGTTCCTGCAATATACCTAGAATCCTTTCTGGATTCTCCCTTTCCTCCTGGGACCGATATTTGATTTCTTCCCTGGCCTCCCCCTCAAGGTGATCATAAATAAAAAGTGCCTTTTCGGCTGATGACAAATGACGACTATGTATACAAGCCTGGACTTCTTCAACCCACTCGATAATGCTTACACCAGTCCTACCTCTAAACATTGGACACTTCCTGTCTCTGGGAAGATAAATCAGTCTCTCGGTTATTGGGACATGAACTGAAGGGTGTCCAGGAGCAGAGGAGCTGGTCGATGCGGCGCTGGTCCCCGACTGGTTGTCCTGCCGTTCTTGGCGTAGCCGTAGATTTTCAGCTTGTAACTGGGTGACCAAGTCTTTTAGCTGGGCGAATTCCTCCTCCATGATGAAACAAAGAAGAAGAGATTAGCAGGGTGCTGGCTTGCAACTCAGGGATCCGTCCAGGACCAACTGCTGCTTTGCCCACCAACAAACTTATAAACGATAAACACAATGAACCAACTGGGATACAAAACAAAAATAAACTACACGTCCTGCCTTTACAGTATCCTGCCGACAACGCCAAGATTGTGGCGAGGAAGAGGTAGGGTAGGTAGGTATAGATTGGGATTTAAACACAAAGGACAATGGAGGGTGAACCAACAACGCCACCTGGGGAATTTCACCCCAGGAAATACTTGAAATACCTTGAATGGTATGTAGAATAATTACTAAGGCCCACAGGTTCGTTACTGACAGAGGCGAGGACGTGTAAGCAATCAAGGCAAAAATGTTTTTATTGATAAACAAAATAATCAAAGCAAATGGCAGGGGCTGGAGCTGCTGAAAAGGAGATGAATAATATTAATAAACAAGAAACAACCAAGGATCAAGGTAGATAAAAATAGTTTATTACAATTTATACTAAAAAAAGGCCTTGATAGCAATTCTAAAAATGAATGATATAATAGTTAAAAACTCAGCCCAAAGTAACCAAACTAAAGAAAATAAATGGAGCTGAAGCCACTTGGGAGAGGAGTGTCTAGGGGTGCTACCACTAACCACCACAGGTGGGCACAGCAACAAACACAGCAATCCTTAAAACAAAATGGTGCAGTCTATGGTGTCCCAGTGCAACTACTCACACACAACCGTGGACCTCGCCACGGGTGCCTAGCCTCTCACCAAAATGACTCTCCGCTCCTGAACTAAAGAAAAAAACTCAGAGATAATAAACAAACAAAAATGCATGTATCCCAGTTTAGTAAACAATATGAACTAACTCACAACTCAACTAGGAGAACTCAAGATAATAACAAAATAGGCAAAACTAAACAAAATCAGCTAAATCACAAATCAATAATACAATAACTGAAGTAATAAGTAACAAAGGAACAAATTAATAACTTAGGGCAAAACAGGCAAAATAAAGGGACAAAGCAGCAGTGGTAAAGGGGCAGGAGGGCCTAAAGAAAAAAAGGGAAGAAACACAGTTAGCCCAGCTCGTGATACTTCATTTTAAAATTATGATGAAGTACCCTACTCACCACCTCAAGGTATCTAATCTAAGGGATGCAGCAAGGCAGGAGGGAAATCAGCTCGGTACCTAGCCAACCAGAAGATTGCACATGCTAAATAAAAATAAGGCAGGTACCATTGCGCATGCCGAAGCTATTTTTCAGCACATACCTGGAGCAAGCAACAAGCAGCCACAGCAGGGACAGAGCATGAGGCAGGAAAGAGGGAAGAGGGAAGAGCTACAGGTGGCTTATATTGTCAGGCCCTGATTAGGAGGTGGGAACATAGGAGGAGTCAGGCCCAGGCTGCAATTGCTCCCTCTCCTGCACTAGTCCACCACACAAGTATCCAACTTTAGAAATTTAGAGACTGCACCAGGTGAAATGGATAAATGTGAGGAGATATTAGCAATAGAGCATATATTAGCCTTGACCTGTAGTGCAAAATCAGAAACAGGTTTATGATGTAGAGCTTAAGAAAGAAGGACAGTGTCCACACAGTGCTACATCACATGATGCCGGAGTTAAATAATTTAAAGAAAATTAAACATAAGATATTAAGATATTTAAAAATAAAAAAGAGTTATAAAATACTTGTAAAATTGATTTTTTAAATAATTGAAATCTTGCATTGTTAACGCCCATATTTATGCACTAGCTATTCTCTGCCTTTGTTGGTGCACTACGATTTCCTCACACATTACTAATTACACATGCGTGAGACAAGCATAACAGGAGTGTTAAAAGACAACTTACTGTTAGTCTTTTAGCATTTGGGTTGTGACTTGCCACACTTTGTTCACTCTCTGCCTGCCAATTGTCACATATACAGTATTGTTGCAAAATAAAGCGCTCTCAAAGCTTAGGGAAGTCATATTTTTCCATATTGCAATGACAAGAGATATAGAATGGGATTTCGGGCAGAAAATACATCTTTTCTGTTATTCAGCTTCACATTGCTGACACTTTTTGTATACATTGCACATAAACGCTTTCTGCTCCTTTACAGTTTCATAACAGGCATCCGCTAAACTATGTTCAGATACAGCTGTTCTGATCCTTGCACCTATTTCTCTCTGTTGGCTGTTAGAAAAGCATCACAGCCAATTCAGTGTAACATTGAAAAAGGTCTTTCAAAGGAATGTTGTTTTCTGAAAGCTGGAGATACGAGGATGTGGATGCCAAGGTTGTTGCTCTATTTCTTGTCCTACTTTTTGACTATAGAAAAAACATTGCGCTGTCACAAACCCTGCTGTAGCACCAAATCTTCTCTTCACTTAGAAATGGATGTAAGTATATCTGCTCTCCATCAGTGTTATTATATCTTATGTGAAGAGAAGCAGAGGCAAAGCAAAAGGGGTTGCCTTCCCTAAAAGAGACATTCCAGCCTTCTGCTATGTGAAGAATATGTATATATATATATATATATATATATATATATGTATGCACACACACACACACACACACACACACACACACACACACACACACACACACAAACACACATATTGTTTCAATATATTTACTTTAAATGAAATGAATGTAATACACAGAAGACATTTTCTCAAGGTCATTTTAAAATAGATGAAGCATAATTTTTCATATTCCCCTCAAATGAAACCTGTTTGATCCGCTCAGATGAAATTGGATCATTAACACAGCAAATACAGTGAAAAACAAAACAGAAGAAGAAGACAATGAATAAGAAATAGCAGTGTACAAAAGGTGATCATTAAGCCAAACAATGAACATGACCATGACCATTTCTAAATAACACCTGAGTGTAAGAGTGAGAAAAAAGGGAAATAGTTCAGATTATTGATATGTCAGTTTGCTAGTCTTTCTCCTTCTTGGATTTGCACATTGTGAACATTCCAGAAAAAAATATTAATATTATATTTATATTAAAAAAAAATTTAATAGTGTATTTTTGGAAGATTGTCATGCACCAACACCACCAAAACAAATTCCTTGTATGTGTAAAATCATATTTGGCAATAAAGCATTTTTCTGATTCTGATTCAGATCCTTATTTCTCATTGTTGGGACTGTTTAAAAATTATTGGGGTATGGTGGGGGACAGATTGGCAATGTATGATTCTGAACTCGCATAACATTATAGGCTTAAGTTATTTGATTTTAATGTAGTTCAGCTTTCGTTTGATATATGAAATTAACAATATATGTCAACTGATTTAGAATTTATTGAAAATGGGGGCCCCTGTTGGATGGACAAAAGTGGCTTACTATCTGGAGACATAAAGTTCAGTCATCTATTCTGCTTCTCAAGACTGACGTTGGTCATACTAGCCAAGACTAGAAAATGCGAAGGTGTTTCCCCTTATATGCACTGATTTCAAATTGTTATGGCAGAACTTGAGGTACACTCCTAGGTTTGTGATGTTCAGCATGGCATCATCTGAATTTGAATGAATGAATCCAAATTCTTTCATCTGCAGTTGGGGAAACATCTGAGAAAATAACCTGGGGTTATGGAGATCAGCCTGGTACGGCACATTCAATCAGCACCAGAGGGAATATGGTAATGTTCTTTCATTGACACAGTACGCATCAGAAACTACCCACTAATCCACTAAATGTTCCAGATAAAAAGAACACCAGCATTTTTCTTTAAACCTTGTTGGATAGTTCTTTATGCTGTCATTCATCTCTAAAGCCAATTTTATGGCAGATGCACAGCACCCCATGACGATGGTGCAAATATCACACAGAGGGAAATCCATAGTAGAAGGGACAGAATCCAATACCAATAGAAATTTCTGCAGTAATATCAATATCACATGAAAATGCCATGCAGTTACAGATTGTATCTTGGCAGATATGTTGTGGGTAGTGTGTGGATTCCAGTGGCTGCTTCAGGGGGTGTTTTATAAATTAAAACAAAACCAAACAATGGCAAAGTTCTATCTTTACTCTCACTTTCTCCCTGCTGAAATACACAAAGAACCATTTCTAGGGCATGTGGAGAGATATTCTGGGAAAAGCAGGAAATCTCCAACTGAAGTCGAAATAGATAAGGGAGGTTGAGGGAAAGTGGATAAAATGAAAAGGGAAATGACAGCCCTTCATCACAATTCTTGGACTTCATTTAACCTTACAGAGTAGTGATGTCTAACACAACATGTCTAGCTTCCACAGAATTCAGTCCAAGCACAGAGAGCAGAGCCAGAGAAGTGACTTCCAGCTGTGACATGTGGAGAGGTTTTAGTCATAGTTTTCTGCTTTGGAAACAAATAAAGCCACATTAGGTTGTGTTCAGCGTATTTATGGCCGGCTCATGTACACTGCTGCAGGGCTCCAGGCCTGAACAAAGCTCTCAGAACCAGAACACTCAGTCAGACTACTGAGTAGCTTATTGTCACTTTGGGGAACACTGATATGAAATGTATAACAACACGTCCAACATTAGCTGATCTCATCTGAACATAGGAAACAGTCTGTTTAAACAAGAAGTTAGCAACTATGCCGCAACCTCACACTGGTTATACATACATTATGTGACACACTGAAATAATGGATGACACTGAGCTCACGATTTAAGGTCTGCCTTTGAATCCCAGTGAGAATGAGCTACTTGCTTCAGTCTATGTGCTGCAGGTTTAGATTAGATTAGATTAGATTAGATTAGATTAGATTAGATTAGATTAGATTAGATTAGATTAGATTAGATTGAAGCCATATGTGGCTGCAAACATACAAAAAATGTAGAGGTAAATGAGGCAAAAGGAATTAAAAGAGAGGGAGAAGAGATGAGAGATTGTAAGAGAGAATGATGCAATTAATTACATACAACACATGACATGAGAACAGGTACAGTATGAAGGCCGCACCGGAGGATGAAGGAAGGGAGTAAACCATTAACCTCACAGGTTGAAAGAATGCTGTATCAAGATAATATATCTTGTACAATACATGTATTGTGCACTACTAAATAAATAATAAATGAAATACACAAGTTTACAACAAACAGGCCAAGGACAACAACATGAGAGATAACATCAATTCAAATCACACACCCACATTCACACTTCTCTATGTGCATCAAAAGAGATTTGAATTGATTAAAAGAGATCAATTTGTCTAGTTTTAACACTTTTCTGCAGGTTGTTCGATCTGTGTGCTACATAGTATTTTAGAACCAATCTCCTCAGTATCTCAGTGTTGGCATGGTGATCCTCCAGGTCCAAGTCTTGGGACTTAGTGCAGCACAAACTTGATTTGTAGTTAAGAAGACATTAGAGATAATTAGGTAGTCCGCCAAGAAGTGCTTTTTAGATAAATAGAGTGCAGCAGTCTCTCCTGACTACTGACAATTGCCACACAACTCTCTCACATAGTAAATGTCTTCTAAAACCATCTTCAGTTATGAACCTACGGGCAGAATGATAGACTGCCTCTAGAGGTTTAAGACAGAGGAATGAAAGTGTCATGTGTAGATAAATTAAACTGTTTTAACTTTTTCATCTAATTCATTTATAAAAACTGTGAGTAATACATGATGTTTTATCAAATCCAATGGGAATCAAAATAATCTGATGACTGGCAGTATCAAAAGCCTTAGATAAGTCAATAAAAAGGGCTATTTAACCAAAAATGAAGCTGCTAAAAATAACAGCCTTGACTCCTCCTGTGGACTTTTTAGGATCAATAGAACTAAGAGCTTTAAACACCTGAAGATTCATTAAATGCTTCAATGAAGAGAGCAAAGTTTGTTTGCCCGGCAAGGTGCAGCAGATAGAGGAGATCTGGCATTTTCAAGTACATAACCTGGAGAAATAAAATGTGCATTAAATGCATCTGACATATTCTTTCCAGTTGAGACAGTGGTGGAGCCAGTGAACAATTTTACTGGGTAAGGATGAAGTAGAATTATATGATAATGATGTAACTATTTTCCAGAGCTTTACTTTCAGAAAGTGCAGAGACATAAAATAATGATTTGGCATTTTGAATAACAGTCACACATCTATTACGCTGTTAGCAAAAATATTGCCAATCAGCAGGTGACTAGGTTACACTTGCACCTGGCAGCATCCCTAGATGTAACATTTCCACAAGAGCCAATAATTGTTCTTGTTTATGACTCTGGATTTCTTAAAAGGTGTTTTTCTGAAATGGAATTAAATGTATTTCTAAAAAAAGTCTCAAGCCAAGTTTGGCTGAACCAAATATCACTATAGTACAAATCAGACAGAAATGCTTATTTTTGAGAAAAGTGTTTCAAATGCCTTTTAACATATGTGATATGTGGCTTGGACCTTTGTAATTTTGTGTCGCAGATGCATGTTATTGGGCAGTGGCCACTGAAGTAAAGAGGAAAAACACCACTAGATTTATCATGCTGTGGTCTGTTAGTTAAGATCATATCTAAGAGTGCCGCCTTTTCTGTATTTTTTGGATGTGATAGTGGGACGTACAAAGGTCTGGTTTGAGTCTGGCTGTGGTGTATGTCAGACAGAGTTAAAGCTACAAACTGGTAACATTTGTAGTCACCTTCTTTGTTTGGGTGCACACCATCTGCTCTGTAGAGGCTTGAATTAGGCAAGGCAAGGCAAATCAAATTCATTTGTATAGCACAATTCATACACTAGGCAATTCAAAGTGCTTTACATAAGCATAAAAATACATTAAAATCATAGAAAGAAAGAAAGAAAGAAAGAAAGAAAGAAAGAAAGAAAGAAAGAAAGAAAGAGAGTAGAAGAGAATAGAAAAATAAAAATAAAATACAATTAAAGGAAAATTTAAAACAGTAGCCAGTAAAAGACAATAATTTAGCATTTAGAATTATTAAAACCATTGAGCAAATACATTTACTTTAAGTAAAAGCTTTAGCAAATAATAATGTTTTCAACCCTGATTTAAATGAGCTGACACTTGGTGCAGACCTCAGGTGTGCAGGGAGAATGTTCCACAGGTGAGGAGCATAATAACTGAAAGCTGCTTCACATTGTTTGGTTCTGATTCTGGGAACACACAATAGACCTGTCCCTGATGACCTGAGAGGTCTGGATACTTCATATGGAGTTAATAAATCTCGAATATATTTTGGTCCTAGACCATTTAATGCTTTGCAACCAACAGTAAGATTTTAAAGTCTATCCTTTGACTCACAGGAAGCCAATGTAGTGATCTGAGGACTGGTGTGATATGGTCCATTTTTCTGGTGTTTGTAAGGACTCGTGCAGCAGCATTTTGGATCAGCTGTAGTTGCCTAATTGATTTTTTGTTTAGGCCAGTAAAGACTCCATTGCAATAGTCAAACCTACTGAAAATGAATGCATGAACCAGTTTTTCCATGTCTTCTTTGGACAGACATCCCTTGATTCTGGTTATATTTTTCAGGTGGTAGTAGGCTGATTTGGTAATCAGCTTTAAATGGTTGTTAAAATTCAGGTCAGAATCAATAATTACACCAAGATTTCTGGCTTTAACTGTTGTTGTCAGTGACATGGAGTTAAGGTGAGCACTGATCTTTGACCTTTCATTTTTGGGGCCAAAAACAATCACTTCTGTCTTATCTGCATTAAGCTGAAGAAAATTCTGGCACATTCACTCATTGATTTGATGAATACACTCATTCAGTGAAAGTAAGGGACTGTAGTCATGTGATGACACAGAAATATAAAGTTGTGTATCATCTGCGTACGTATGATAAGAAATATTATGATGCTCCATAATCTGAGCTAGGGGCAACATGTAAATATTGAAACGAAATGGTCCGAGAATGAACCCTTGTGGCACCCCACACATCATCTTTTTTCGTTCAGACACATGCTCACCAATTGACACAAAGTAGTCTATATCTTGTAAATAGGATTTGAACCAGTGTAGTACAGTGCCAGTAAGTCCCACCACTTTTCCAGTCTGTCACAATTAGCCCAAAGGTAATCAAAGTCTTATATGTTGTCATATCCTGCCGCCAAACAAAATTTTTTTTTTACCGGTGGTGGAGACTGAAGAGTCAGTTTTGGACAGACTTGGAACTGGGCCAGCCGTAAGACAATGTTTTCCAACACTCCCAGTTGTGTAGCATGGGGACTCAAGGTCTGTGTGTGATGTGACAACATTCATTCATTCATCATTCATTCCAATGTGAGTTAGAACAGTTTTGACACTGGAATGCAGGTCAGTGAGAGTTGGAATGCATACCGTTTACAACAGTAATCTGAAATAAATATTTTAATAAATATGGAAACAAGAAAGAAAGAAAGAAAAAGAGAGACAGAAAGAGATGCTCTGATTTTTCTCCACATCAACAGCTCAGCTGGGCTGAAGCCTGTGGTGGAACATGGAGTGGACCTGAAGCTCATTAGAGCCATCACAGGATCTTCTTGCTTGAGAATTCTCTTTGCCGTCTGCTTGGCTCTCTGTGAATGCCAATGTGGGTGGTGAGGGCTGGATGTACAGTGCTTGAAATCAAGCTGCCTCTCAAGCTCCTGGAACTCTGCACTCGAGATCATTATCACTCACCACCTCATACGCGGAAAGTGACTAGGCCCTGGTGCCCTTTGTGAATGTTTTGAAGGATCTCACCTGTCATTGATTGCAGCACTATGGTCCTGCGTACTCAAGTACGAGACAAGACAAGTCCAGATTTCACTGGGACAAGCTCTCTCACGTCCATGGGCACACTGCTTAAATGTTCAGGCCATCCTCTCCTTATGAGCTTCATTACAGACAGCAATTCTGCATCAGCTGCTGTCGCTTGTAGACGCAGCGATCCCCTCCACCACACTAGCCACAGAGCATGCCACCTCACTGTGTGTGTTAGTCTCTGTCCATGCGCTGGCCAGGAGACTGTGTGACTAGGTGTCTGACACAGAGGACTCAGAGTTATCTCTGGAACACAGTCTACTACTGGATTAAATCTCATGAGCTTCATGAGAAGACACTGACTGTGTAGAAGTACACTGTCCAGGCTGCTGCTGTTAATGAGAAGCACTACTGGCTCAGGTCATTGAGGTATCTGTCATACTTCTTGCATGCACCGCTGTAGAGCCCACCAGCAACTCTGCAGCCCGTGACTTTAATGATTCATCTGTTTTACTCACAGCCCTAAGAAAGTATGAATGCAGCTGCAGTTTGCCCTGAAACCGTGCTCAATGCTTTCCTGTTCCTACACACTACTCCACTGTCCTACTTTGTTGCTCATATTGTATGTGGTTTTTCTAGTTCTATGATTTCCCACACTTTCTACATTGGCCATCATTACCCCCACATTGTGCATAATTTCCCTCTCTGGGCTCACTGTGTTGTTTGGTGTATTTGCTGTGCTTGTAAGGGACTTCATGTATCACCCCCATTTGCTTTCCTTGCATGCTTCTTTGTAATGCGAACCATTTCAAGCATCAGGCCCCTCATAAGCTGAGACATCTTTGTCAAGTATTCCAACGACAGAGACTTCTGTTAGCATTTAGCTTTATTGGTTTTTATTTGAGTCTGTAGTCTGCAGCACAACAACCTACAACAACAATCTACTGTTGAGATCAGCAATTCTCCTCCCTCCTTTCCTTCTGTATTACGTTCCCCTTACCCTGTGTCCCCTGTCTGACTCTCCCCTGTCTGTGACTGTGTGTGTGTGTGTGTGTGTGTGTGTGTGTGTGTGTGTGTGTGTGTGTGTGTGTGTGTGTGTGTGTGTGTACAACTGCAGGGTGTGGCTGGCAGGTCTGCTCACTCTGCTTGCCCTGCCTCCTTCTCTCCTGATCACACCTGGTGCTAACCATGCAATCAAGACCCACCTGCTGCCCCTGTATTGATTGAATTGTCCATTAATCCACTTGTGCCTCCTGTCCCTGCCTTTTTGTATTTTTGCTTGTGTTTTTGTCTGCTTGCCTGTAGTCCTGACTCCTGTCTTTTATGCGCCTGTGATTCATACCTTCCATCTGCTCCAGCTGGGCCCTGCAAATTTGTTTGTTGTGAGTAATCTGGATTTGGATTCATTATCAGCCCGTTTGCTTTCAGCCTGTTCACCTGAAATAGTGTTGGATCATCTGGGCTCTTCTCTTGGACATTTTGAGCATTCATTAAATAATTGTTTCAGTCCTGCTTCCGCATCTGAGTTCAGCATTTTGGTCTAGTTTTACATACACTTGCCTGGTCACATAGCTTCCTATTATATAACACACAATATGTGTGCAAGTGACTTAGACTCCCATATATGACAGTTAACATATCCAGAGGTTACAAAACATTATCATTTATTTCAGTGTTTCTCAATTCTGGTCTTCGGGCTCCACTGCTCTGCATGTTTTAGATGTTTCCTGCTCCAACACACCTGATTCAAATGAGTGGCTCGTTCAGGCCACTGCAGAGCTTGATGATGAGCTGATCATTCGAATCAGGTGTGGTGGAGGAGGGAAACATCTAAAACATGCAGGGCAGTGGGGCCCGAGGACCGGAATTGAGAAACACTGATTTACTTGGAGTCGTGCTTTTGTCCACCTGCTGAATGTAAGTTCAATATCTCTTTCAGGTCTATTTTTGTCTTTGCCAACTTCTGAGAATAATATCTAGCTCTTTAGCTGCTAAGTGCTTCCAAAGGCAACTCGACTTGCTTGTGGTTTAAGAAGATGTTTTGCCTGTCATCCAAGAGGCTTCTTGAGTTCTCACTGACTGTTGGGGCATCTCAGGCATTTATCCTCTTGCAGGATCATTGACCCGCCCACCTAACATGTTTGTTTGTTCTCACCTTATTTTCCATACCCAAGTCTAGTGCCTAGTGGCTTAGTGTGAACATTTTCCGCTAAGCTACAAATGCACCAAAAAGACAGCTTCTTCAGCAAAATTTTGGCCTTAAAATATGGGAATATTTTTTGCAGTTACTTCGAAGCAACTGTAAATGACCTGTCTTTTAATTGGTTGAAATGATGTTCCTTAGTTCACTGCTTTTTCTGCTTCCTGTTATGTCAAGCTTTAATCCTTTTAATTGTAATGGGCTCTCAAATAACTTTTTTCTTTTTGACACACACACACACACACAATATATATATATATATATATATATATATATATATATATATATATATATATATATATATATATATATATATATATATATATATATATATATATATATATATATATATAATTTTCATACACACAAAAGCATGTGAGCACCCTCACTGAAGCCAAGTCTGAATCCTCAAGCACTCCTTTGAAGTTATGAGGACAGGCCAAATTGTCCTCACTTTCCAAAAATGTCTGCACTCTGTTGGTTCAAAAGACATTTGTTACTATGTAGCCTGTACCAATATAAGTACACACACACACACACACACACACACACACACACACACACACACACACAATATTTGTCATATATATATTCGTATATTTATATATATATATATTGAAAGAAACATGTAAAGTAGTGGGACTGTTGGGCAAGGGTTGGATCCACAAAGTAACATTAACATCATCTCAAACATACATTTACAATGTGCCATCACAGAGCAGAACCCAGCATCCTCCTACAAAAGATGCCCTGCAGAGTGCTTCTGCAGTTACTCTGTGGGAGTGAGGGATCATGGATGCAAACATTTAGCTTTTCTGGATTTACTCAAGGACAAGACAAGACAAGAGAAGATAAGTATAAATAAATGCATAATATTGCGCAGATTTTTGCACAGATGTCATGGATAGCAACACAGTAGTGCAAACAATAGGTTTGTGATGTCAAACAAAATCAACTCAGCGCTACGTTAAACAACACTGGAGTTGAGCAGTCTGACAGCCGTTGGAATGAAGGCTCTGCAGTAGCATTCCTTCTTAGACAGTGGATGCAGCAGTCTGTTGTAGAAGGAGCTACTTAAGGCCCCCACTGTCTCATGCAGGGGTTAAGAGGGTTTGTCCATGATTGATGTCAGCTTGACTAACATCCTCCTCTTACCCACCTCCCTATGGTGTTCTCCTGACCAGTTTATTCAGTGTTTTTCTGTCCCTCTCAGAGCGTCCACACAAGTCTGTCTCATCATCTTTTATAGAAAGGTACAGTCTTATTGTAACTATTATTAAGTATTTGCTCTTTTGCTAGCTTTCTGAATCAGTTCAGGATAACTAAGTCCTACACAAACAACTAATGCAAACCTCAATTTATCAGTTAATGATGTGTTAACTTAAAAGATAAAGGACTTAACTGATGTTATGATAAATTTGTACATACTTAATTTGTATACTTTAATGTGGCCTTTTTATGGCCAAAGGGAGAGTCGAAGCCAATGTCAGTTTATCATATAACCATATTTTCACTAAATGTGTGACCTGAAATGACCGATTAACTTTGTGTGTTATCTATTATTCATTCCTGCTTAATCTGATCAAGTGTTTCATATCAGAGGAGGCCTTCTGTCTTCATATTATTCAACCTTGGGTGAAGTTTCCTCCCAACTGTGTGGTGTTATGACAAACTGAAATTAGCATTCATACAAGACAGGATAAAATAACAGTCTTGAATCCTGTTCAGGGTCAGACCTCCAATATCAAATTCTGGTGTATGAGTTCTGTCCTTTCAGCTGAAACTTGGTTGTAAACCTGATAGCTCTGTAAATATGTATATATATGCTTTATATTTATTATTAAATAATACAATAATCTTTTATAGAAACGTTTCTCACAGGAAATACGATAATTTCTGCTGCATTATATATATGCCCACAGGCTTCTCATGCACAGTCTTATTATTGATATGGGTTGGCTGTAGCTCAGGTGGTAGAGCTTTTGTCTGCCAATCAGGAGGTTGGTGGTTCAATTCCTTTCCTTGGCAGTCCACATGTCAAGTATCCTTGGGCAAGATACTGAACCTCAAAACTGCCCCTGATGCTGCACCATCGTTGTGTGAATTCATATGTACATCGCTTTCGATAAAAGTGTCTGCCAAATGACTTTTCTAATTGTAATTGAGCAAAAAGGCATGGTTTGGCATCACTTTACAAACTTGTTTTTAACCCTAACCACACAGGAAAACCATGTCCAAATTATGTCATTAGTTCCAGTCCCTCATAGACTACTGTTGATGCGGCATGTTGAGTGTTAATGTCAAGCGCCAAACTCTCCTTATAGCAAAATCATTTATGTTGTCTTCTAAGTCCAGTTTCTGGACGCTTAATAAAAAGCAATGCCAAACTGTTGAGCCAAGCAGTTTTTAATGGGTTTCATTTTACTGAAGGACGGCTCACCACCAACCACAGGAAATTGTGAAGTATAACACACAGGTCTCCATTAATGCTCTGCAATTATAAGGACGGACAGTAAAATTGATTTCAACCACTATATCATGGAAAATTAGAAAGATTGCACAAGCTTTTTTATGTGACTCAAAAATACTGCAGAAACTTTAGGATATTGTCAATATGGGGGAAACATGGCAGCAAGTTCCAGAAAAGATTAAAAAGCCAATTGATGTTCTGCATGTTAACAATTGTCAAAAGGATAATAGTCTTCTTTTGTTGAGATTTAATGAAACATCAGGAAAAATACAGCCCATCTTCCCGCACGGAGCAAAACACAGCAACAACAGAGGGAAACTGTCACTTATCAAAACAGGTGGCATTACACAAGCAGAGTCAGAGGAAGAGTTCGGGCCAAAAGTGAAAAAGCAAAAATAAGAATAAAATACCAAACAAAGTTACATGTTTCAAAGGATTTCAAATTCATTTGAACATTAAGCACGTCCTTGGTTGAAATAGTACTTACTTTTTCAGAGTAGACAGATGGCTCAAAGGCAGTGGCCACTGCAGCTGGACACTGGACCTAAAGATAAAAGAGTGTCACAGTGTAAATGCAAGTGCAGTCTGTTCAAACTGATTCTGCTGACGTAACAAAACGTAAAAATCATGAGTAGTAAATTAAGGCGTGACAGCTTGTTGACAAGCGTACACATTAGTTTAGGGGCGTTGGGCAGACACAGTTACTACAATGGTCTTAGGAAACACTGTAATATTTCACATAAAGTGATTAATCCACTGCTCAAAGTATGGGATTTAACTCTTAACTTAGGCATTTTTGTAAGGTGCATTATGTTCCAACATATCAAATGGAACATATTAGTAAACCATTAAGTATGTAACAGAACATTTTCTGGCACATTTTTCCCTCTTTGACCCAGAGTCTGTCAAAGACTGGTGACAAATTGTAACCACACTGGGGCTGTTCTTTGAGAAGACAGAAAAACACCACCATTAAGGCACGACAAATTCATTTGTCCACAAAAATTAAGAGTCACACCTTACATTTCAGAGCCAGCAGTGCATCAATAACCTTTAAAAAAGATCATAACATTAGTTGGAAATGGGAGGATTTCAGCTCATTCTGAAATGTAGTGTTGATGAATCTGCCAAAAGTATATCTTTTCACAAATGTACCATATCTGATATGGCCCATGGCTCAAAGAGCACCTATAAATGTGAAAGGGAAATATCGTTATAATAATCTTGTGTAGCATTGCTGCACATGATAACCATCCAACATCCATAAATAAAATCAGTTTTATTTGATTTTAGTGCACCGTTTAATACGATTAGGAGTGACATTTCATTATATTGACTTTAAATTTAAAAGTAGAATTTTGTCTGACCGCCCCCAAAGCATCTCTGTACAAGTATCCCTGTCTGATGAAATCATTTTGACTACTGGGGTGGACCAAGGTTGCGTTTTAACTTCTGCACTCTTTTCTATGTATATAAATGCAGTGCAGATTTTTGACTACAACTTTAATCTTTTGAAGTATACAGATGGCATGACAATTATGGCTTCAATCTTCAAGGGCAATGATGAACTAGAGAGCTCATACACTAATCATATCACCAGTCTATTACAATGGTGTCAAGAGAGTGCTTTGCTCTTAAATTCGAGCAAGACCAAGGATGCCCACTCCTGTTGTTAACAACAGGAGTGGGCAACCAATGTGTAGCAACCAAGCTACAGAGATGGCAGGTAGTTTGAAATATTCAGGAATGATTTTAGACAGTAACTTAAATTTAATGAACTCTCAGACTACACTTTTAAGACGGCAATGTGAGGATTGTTTCTTGGAAGGAAATTAATAGTCCAAAGGATGATGTGCAGCATTCTCGTGTAATCTCCTGCATTACATGATGTGTGGGGGCCAGGAGCAAAAGTAAGATCCCAAAAATAGTTATACAGAATACAAACAAGGAGGATAGTAATATCAATAGATGAGGACCCTTCATTTCAGGCCCATTCATTTCTTCTTGTATTGTGTTTATTCTCACCCATGGCAAGTGTAATGTGTGTTTTTGTCATGTCCCTTTGTTTTATTTTTATTGCATCGCACCATTTGCTTTGCTTTGAAGCCAAAGATGAAGTTCCATGTGAGTAGACAATAAAGATGCATTGATTGATTGATGTTGATTATTAACTGTAGATGATGTATGAGTTACCAAACACCACCTGCTGGTACTCACCTGAGCAAAAAATAAAAATAAAAAAGATGTGTGTGCCTGTGATGATGGAACATGGATTATGACTGCTTTATCAAAAACACAAGTAGCAGCAGAAACTGACTTTGCTGAACTTTCTTGATTAATGTGGGTTTTTTTTGTGTTTTTCTTTTATTTATTTATTTATTTTTTTTTTTTTAAAGCCAACAATAGCTTTATGGATTAGTGCAAACATCTTCAAAATGTCAAGACTATACATGTACACTGTAGGCTGCATTAAAAACGCAGGACCCATGACTTTCATCTCTTCTTCACCGGAGGATAAATGAAAAATGAAATTCACAGAAAAAAAAGAATTCATAATCCAAAAATACAGTTATGAAATCACAGCTGACATGTAAATGGCAGATTGCATTTGAAAATAAATTGAGTCCGTTATAGTGCTGAACTGCAGTGAAACATTCATGGACTTATTCTATGCCATTCAGTGTACCTTTTTAGATCAAGAAAACTTATTTTGCTTGTTTCTGTTAAGCTTTACTTATTGAAGTTTGGTTGTAATCCCTTAATTTAATATATATTCTAAAACCCATGTGCACAAAGGGAAGACATTAGCTTGAAAAGTATCTGTCTCTGAGGTTTTAGGGATGTGTTTCTGCTTCATAATTAATCATGTGTTTTATTTTAAACAATAGGAGATAAGTAGCTCTATTACCGCAAAGATAAAATTAAACTAATTAACTCTCTCAAAACTCCATCCAAGCGCCGCTGTGGTTGACTGCAGTTTCAGAACATATGGCAGATAATGTGCATACTAAATCAGCTTTGTTTTTCAGCTAAGTGACTCTTTGACTGAGCATAATGAAAAGAATTTGACTCAACAGAGACAGCTTGAGGACAGTCATTTCTTGCTCACTGCAGATTGTGAACTGCTATTACCACAGTAAATCAACTATAGCAACTAAATATTGTCTCATCCAGAGGAGATATGGCTGCATATCTTATTTATTTGACCCGTATGTATTTTGTATTTTAAGCTATGTCGATATTCTCTATAGTACAGACAACCCGTGTTAATGATCTTTTAAAAACAAAAAATAGGTCAGTGAGAAAATGAGCTTCTCTCTTTTATTAGAATATTTATATGCCATGTTGAAGTCAAGATTTTTGGTGCATTTGAAGATGCAATGAGTCATGTCATGTTTACAGTTTCCAATCAGTTGTATTCTAGCTGATAGTTTTCAGTGTCCATTTACTGTATATTATGTATCGTTGTCTCTATAGCCTAAAAACTTACACACAGTCAATCATTTCTGAAAAACTTATCTTCAAAGGCTTTTGTCAGACAAAGGGTTTTTGACGAAAGTCTTTGTATTTAATGTAATACTAATTTTCCACAGCTAGTACTGACAGTGCCTCACTTACCTCTGTTACTAACCTGTATTCATCTCAACACCCCCAGACAGAGTGTTGATATTGGATGATTCTGCAAAACGTAATACAGGGTATCACGTTCAATTATAAGTATTTATCTGTGCTTTGCAACTACATTTTGGTCCAGGTTATGGGAGGGTTTATAGCTAGGGTTAATAAACTGTGGTCAGGAAAACACAGTTGCTGTTAAAATTAAAGGCGAACATAAATTGTTGGTTTGGGGTCCACTGGTACAGTGGGTCACCCACTAATCACAGGATTGGCTCCTCCTGCCCACATGTAAGGGTGTCCCTGGGTAAGAGAAAGGCTAGCACTTTGCATCATAGCTCACTGCCATCAGTGTGCGTGCGTGCGTGCGTGCGTGCGTGCGTGCGTGCGTGCGTGCGTGCGTGCGTGCGTGCGTGCGTGCGTGTGTGTGAGTTGAACCAGTGAATGAGACATAATGTAAAGTGCTTTGGATAAAAGCTCTATATGAATGGAGTTTGCCATTTGGTCTGTGAGAACGGGATCTCTCACATGAAAGCACCACCCAAATCTCCAGACCTTTACATATGGAGTCAAAGTAGCAGGCTCCCCCTTGCCTCTCACGAGCAGTTTTATTCCACTCATACACAACAAAGTGGTTCATTTCCTGAGTAACTGCAATGATCATCAGGAGAAATTTGCATAAGCTTAAACATTTGTCAGCTTCTTCATGTCACACCACAGGGTGACTTTGGAGTCTCGAGCTGCACCAGGATGTCATTTGAATGTTTCTTTTGCAATGACTGGCAGCCGTGGCTCTAATGTTTGAATCCATATGTGTGAGCAAAGAGTTGTTTTCTGCCTTGCCACATAAAGGACACACTACGTCCCGCACTGGCACTGAATGTATCTCGTGAGCTGAGGAATCATCCAAGATGATTGTAATTCCTGGGGATACTGGGCTGCTTCTCCTTTTGGGTATGCCAGCGTTTTTGTGGGGAGAAACAGGGGTCCTGTGGTAAAAATTGCAAGAAAATCCTGGGTTAAAATTTACCTTTCAGCTGGGCGCTCCAGTTTTCTCCCACATTCTAAAAGACATGGGAGTTACATTAATTGCCAACCCTGCTATACACTGCCAACCTATCCTGGGTCTACCTCTTGCCCAATGTGTATTGGGTTAGTCTTGATCCCCAGTTGTGTAACATGTTTAATTTAAATGATGATAGGCCATTGTGAGTTATGAGTCATATGGACACAGCTTTCAGTCTGGTTGTACATGGATTGGAAGGCTTGTATCAACAGACAATGTTCAGAATCAGAATCAGAAAAAGCTTTATTGCCAAGTACGATTTCATACATACGAGGAATTTGCTTTGGTGAGGTTGGTGCATGACACATCTATTAAAAAGAAGCTATTAAAAAAGTTAAAAAAAATATATAACAATATAAATATATATACACGTCTGTTTTTTTTTTTTTTTTGTTTGTTTGTTTTTCCAGAAGCACATTCTGTTTTTTCAGAAAATGAAATGAAATGAAATGAAATTAAAACACTAATTGTGCTGGAGTTTGAGTTCTTCTCTTCAAACGTCTTGGGCATGACAACTTAATGATGGAAGAAACAAATCCTCCTCAAAGGCTATTCCCAATAGGAAACAAAAAACACATTTGTCAGGCTTCTGTTATATTCCTTCAGTTTGATACACTGCTGTAGCCAAGCTGCCACCTCGATCTATAAAGTCACTTTAGAGTTCCAGCTTCTGCCTCACATGTACTTTCATGCTTTTGGTGTATTTAGCTCTTGTGTTTTAAGTGCTTATTCTTAAACCTGTTTTGTAACACTGATCTATAATATAAAACATTTTAGCACACATTGGCTTTTGAGTCCTTTAGTGTGCAATATACACAAGGTCAGCCTGACTGATGTATTACATTATGGAGCTAAATGGAACATATGAGCCATTTGAGTTGAAGGCAAAGCTGATCAGTCTGGCTTGATCATGCTTAATGTGAACTGGAAGAAATGCACTGTAGCAACTCAATCCATGTAAGTGTTTCAAGGCAGAATGCAAGCATAAGCAGCAGCTGTTCATGCAGCCTCTCTGTGCCATTATGTTATATAATTCTAATGCAATGCTGTTTGTAACACCGTTACAGTGCATCACTTTATACATTTGGCTTTGAACAGAACCCCAGATAAAAAATGTGTGTTGTATCAGAGTGTACTGTATGTGAATACAGAGCTTACATTTGTGACTCAACCAGTCAAGCAGTTAAACAGAATCTTATCTTGGGGATCAAATTATCTGGTCCAGGGCTCTGGACTAACTTTTTCCACTAGCAGCACTGGTGCTCCACACTGAAAATTTTAGAAGCACCAGCACAAAGTTTGAGAGCACCACTTAAATCAGCATGCAAGGCAACACAGTTTTCTTCTGTTTCAGCTGTGTTACTGCTGAATGCTTTGGTAATAGAGAAATAACGTGCAGAAATAACAATGTGTTGTTTTATTTTAAATGGAAAAGCCGCAAAGTGAGGTAATCCTTTTCCATTACTTTTTAAAGTGGGACTGCAGCACCTCTGAAAACCAGATATCATAAAATGTCACTATTATCTGGTTACGACGAACGGCCGAATGTAGCGAAGGCTGACTCATGAGCGCTCCGATGCAGGTTGAATTCGCTTTGGTAGATCAATGTTATATGTCTCCTTAATGAAATATCAATATCTTCACTTTGCTGCATTTTCATAAACCGCGGGTCGCCTCTCTTGCCCACATGCAGGCACGGTGTCACTTCTCTCATCCTCTGCTCGTATGGCACAGGATAATGGGCAATATCTTTGCCAAAGCCATCTACTGATCTGGCCAATGATAAACCAACATTGGTAACTGTTCAATGACTAAGGTGGTAACTAAGTAACTAATGCGACTAACTCATCAACCCACTGTATCAGCTTGTGGACGTGCTGGTAACCAGCATGCCAAGGCTAGCCTGATTAGCTACTGATTTGGCTGGTTATTTTCCTCTTCTGACTTTTATTGGCAGATGGGAGGCAACTGTGGCACGGTACCACCACCACCATTGATCTAGAATATTTCAAGTATTATATTTATTACATGAAATTCTACAATATTATATTACAGTATATTGTTGTCTTTTTTTGAACAATTGACATGCATCATTGCTGCTTTGAAGGCACCTTTGCACAAAAATACCTTGACGACAAAATATGATGAATTGTAGTCTGCTCTACATTTCAGATCATACAACTGCCAAGAAAATAGTTTAGACCATTAGCCATTACATTGCAATTGCAATGATTTTATTTATTTTGCAATTATTCAGCTGTTGCAACAGGTCTGTGCAACTATTCACACATAGATAATCAGACATTACCTTTAAACCTACACAAATCCAGCTGTCAACTTGCCTTTTCCTTCTCTGTGAGATATGAAGAATGTGTAGTCCAGCTGATTATGTCTGAGAGCAGTAGCTGGCTTCGGCAAGGTATAGCCTCCACTAACTTCTCAGTCATCTTCATTTTGTCCGTTATCCTGTTCCGTAGTCCTTGCGGTGTTCAAACAAGTAGTGCATGAGCAACAACTGCATACACTGAGGATGTGGATCAGACAATTGATCGTGGAATGTTTTGTTTTCTCTCTTTTACTGCTGTGTTGACTCTCCATGGCAAAATTACCCGCAGATACAAAGATGGGACATATTCGCATATTTTCACTGGGGTTCCTTGCAATAAAATGTAGTTGCGCTGTCTTCAGGAACAGTCACGTTCTGGGGCCCTGTTGTTAGGTGAGGCCAGGGCTACCTTTGGAGATTATTCCCATCATTACAGGGAGTCAAATCAAAAGTAGATATAGGGTTAGAATTACCACCATCATACAAATTTACTTGCTCACTATACTATATCAATACTAATTAAAACACAATGTTGAGATATAAAATTGACATGGAAAACAGTTTCTTGTTTGCACATCCAGCAGACACAGAGCAATATTAACTCTGAGTTGAGTTGAGTTTGTGTCCACCTGATGAATATGTATAAAGGAATAATGCCCAACGAGGTGTCCATTAGCAGGATATTCAATGACAGGGAGGCCAGAACCATCTAATGCACAACAGCGGATGGTTGCCTCTACAGAGTCCATTGATGAAAAGAAAAACACTCAAGACCATTAATTTACATTTTTATGCATTTTTCAATCTAATTTTAAAGTTTTTCACCAGCCATAACTCAGTTTCCATGGTAACGCAAGTTAACCTTATACCAGCAAGATTCACAATCAGTAACACTGCGTACAGCTGCCTAACACTAAATTTAATATGACAGTATGTTTAACATTAAGACTAGCGAGCTATCCAGCCATTTGACTGTCCCCAAATCAAGATCAAGATTTTCACCCACATATGACAGGCGATGTGTACTGTCAGCTGCATGTAGTGAGTTGAATAGAGAATGGGATGTGAGATGATCACTTATGTGATACACAGTATCAGTAAGCTCAGGGGGGCAGTGTACATCCTGCAGCTTGTCTGTTACAGATGCCATTTTGTGGTGTTCAGAGGATGAGGCACTGAAGGGCAACACTCAATTTTAAAAAGGATATTTTTTCATATTTTTTCCTTTAATTCATTTCTAATGTCAAGGTGTCTGCAGCCAGCTGTCTTTTCATCTTCTATTAGATTTAATTCTTAACTCCCTGTGCCAGTTCTCCCTTTTCTTTTCAATCTTTCTTCAGCTGCAGCCCAGCCATCAAAGTTGTCAGGTTTTCCAAACAGGTTAAATGAAATGCAGAAGTCATTCATTGTTGTAAATACATGTTAGGTTGTTAATGTGTTGCACTGAATTGTAAATCAGAGGCTTTGGCTGTGTCCTTGTTTCTATGGTTACCCTTTTTAGATCCAGGCTACAATTCAGAACAGTGAACAGTTTCTCTGAGCTACTCAGTAGGTGTCCATTATCAGGAATTAATGTACACCCTCCAGCCAATCAGAACTGAGTATTCTCCCAGACCACACTATAAAAGTCCAATTTTGGCTCATTTTAGCTCTCGTTCGGTCTTCAAGCAAATAAGCAGTGTCCAAGTGCATAACACTTGAGACCATGCCACTGATGTGTTTTGACTCTGACATCCAAAAGTCCCTCTCCACTCAGAAATGTGTTTTTCTACTTGTCCCTACAGTTGAATGTCTGAGCTTCACTGTGCAGAATGAAGTGTGACACTAGAAGTCTAGTAGTCTAGTAGTCTAGTAGCGGAAAGTTTCTATATGTCAGTTTTAAAGAGGTGAGTCTATCTTATGTATTGGACAAATGGAAGAAATACAATTACCTTGGTTATTTGAAATCATCAAGGTAATTCACGGGTAATTCAGAATTTTCAATTCACCCGGCATGCATGTCTTCGAAGTGTGGAAGAAAAAACGATCTTAAAATTATTAATCCAGTGTTTACCTATAAATTACTAATTCACACGTATGAGTCATATTGGTGTTCAAAAATAGAACATCATAGCTAAAGACAGCAGCATATCTCATTAAATTCAAGTTTATACTTATTTATAGTTATTTATAATCTCACAAATACATTTCAAAGTGCTTTAAACAGTGATAAAATGATTAAGTAAACTAACAACTTAAAATCAGGAACACATCTTGTCCTGCTCCATAGCTTCTTGAACATGCCACCAAACATTCAGCAGGGAAAAGTGTACCGCAGCCTAGCAAATAAGCTGGTCAGCTGCAGGACATTAAACAGCATAGAGAAGTACCTGCAAATGTCACTCGGGTCCCTTTGTCCTTACACTTGGGCAGTCCTGACAACACACTGTCTGCCCATGCAGACTTGAACACTACAGCACAAGTTTGTTTACCCTTTCAATCATTTCCCTTCCAGACATTCAGACACGCCCCCTGAACCGCTGAGAGGACAAGGAGCATTTCTGATGTTTCCTTTCCATAATAAATAACTATTACTGATAAAAGTGAAAAAACACGGTGACGTTATTTATTTTAAAATGGGATCATTAATGTGATTTCAGTTGGACTTAAACCATAGTACAGCTGCTATGCACAGATATGCCAGGAAGCGAGACTTTTAACAAATGTCATCGAGTGTAATCTGGCAATTTCCCCACATGTCCCATCGTCAACAGTCTTGAGTGGCGATAGCCTTAGATGGCAAAGAACACTGCAAGCACAAAGTCTGCAGGCCTCTGCAGTGTGTGTGGTTACACACCTTTGAATGGATTTGCCCACATGCAGCAAACAATGGTCACAGGTTCATGTTTGTTACTTCAAACATTAGTTTCATTTCCCTAGCACTGACTAAAAATTACAAAAAAACATGGATGACATTAGAAACGAGAGCAAAAACAACAGCCTCAGCGAGGGACATGTCTCTGCTCTGTGCCCAAGCAGTCCTCCACCATCACTTTCCTGTAACATAACACCTCATCATATACTGCCACTTACTTAAGACACACTATGTGATCAATCCTGCTTAAGCAAGTTCAAATAGATTATGATAAGATATGACATGCAAGGTGGTCTACAACACAAATTGGGCCCCAGATGATGAAAGCAATAATCTAACGTGAAGTGCTACGCCCCTATCATCATTTTCTTAATAACAGAGCTACTTGCTATCATTGAGTGATTCATCGTTCCACACACAATAATGATGTAAATGATGTGCACAGGGTGAGGTAATTCATAAGCTTCTATCAAAGATGAGTCCAACAGTGTCCTGGGATGATATGATTAGAGGCTGTTATTATAACATAACACACTCATTGATCATTCAGTGTATAATTAACATTGTTAGATGCATCATTCAGCAGTGCATACTGTGGTCTGCAACACAGATAATTATAAGCCTAGTTTCTCATCATGAAAGTTTTCAGGACTGGGCGAGCACAGTCTGCTGCAGTTCGTGTAGAATGCATTTGATGAAGAATATGAGTGAGCTTGCAGCATTCGCTGAGAGGAAACACAGCACTGCTCGTAAGCAAAGAGGATGGCATCCTCCACCCCAATCCCACTTTGATGGTGGGCAACTTGAAAAGGCGGCAAGTACACATTACCTTGTTCAATCTCCCCACTTCTGCAGCCTAGCCTAAACTCATGTATGGTCAGGAAAAAGTGTGCACACACTACTTTCATGTGATGAATCACGCTGTATATAGAGTTATCTGTGACTTTCAAAGATCTCTGGACAGATTTGATCTGCACCATCACAGTGACAAGATTATACCTGTTATATACCTGATGCAGCAGGAAACTCAGTTTATGTCCCAAATGCAATGAGTATGACACATGTGCTTGCCAATTATTAGAATAAACATTATCTCAAAATCTAAATAAAAAATATTTTACAGATGTTAAGGGAGTTGTATACTTAAATTTACAGAATTAACTGCAACAGTCAACCTAAAAAGAACACCCAAAAGACTGAAGAGGTTGGTTGCACTTTATCGTCACTGTACCAGACTTTCACTGTTATATGGTTAATGTGAAATGATCACTCTTTCTTTAGGTTTAGGCACCAAAACTACTCGGTTAAGTTTCAGGAAAGATCATGGTTTGATTTGATATTGTCAGCTGACCTCTTCCTTTGCTCCCATCATAATTATGACAGCCAATGGAGGCCACAACTTATAACAATATACTTAAATATGGGCCATAATAACCTACTTGCACAGATGACCTGTACTGGCAAAGGTCTTTCTAGGCGCAGGTGTAGTTCTTTAACAGATCTCCCAGACCAGCAGCACAGCATCTCAAACTAAAGCAAATTATATTAATACATCTTAAAGAGGGTTAGGTTTAGATAAGGGCGTAAAATAGTGGCTGAGGTGGGTGCTCGGCTTGGGAGGCGGCACAGCGTCCTGCTGCAAAAGAAAAGGATAAAATTAGTGCCAGTTAACAGAAAAGGGGCAAAAAGCCAATTAGAAGACAGTTAAAAGCCCCCCGAGGCGCTGGCAGGGTTAGGTTTAGATAAGGGCCTTTTTTTTTCAGGAGGAGTATAGGGAGTCACCGGCTAGAGCCTCCATCATTTGAAAGAAATGTTTGGGGTGGGTCACCCACAAGGTGTTTGTGATTGGACCAGCCTGGTCATGTGACCATCTGAGGAGGGAAAGGCTTTCCTAGGAGGAGGAGGAAATGCCGGTGACTTTTGAAATAAAAAGAAGGGGGGGGGGGACTCAGATCATCCCTCCTTGGGGCACTCTGTAGACCACCTGGTCCTTTTTCCCAATTTTAGAAGAATCCTCTCATTCTGACAAGATTTTAATTTCTGGTGATTCCAGCATTCACCTCAATAAGGCCTTCACGTCTTGAAATAAAGCCATTTTAGAACTTCTTATACTTTTTGTTACATTGTGTGCATGAACCTAATCACTCCAGTGGTAATGCCCTTAATCTTATTATGCAGGATTGTGGTTTCTGACAGTCCCTCCTGTCACATTTGTATTGTGTTATCACTTTCTTATTAAATTTGAAGCAACACTATCTTTTCTTTGTAATGTTGGTGCTAACACACTGTCTCATCAACTTTATCTGCAATTGGTCAGTAATTGGCTGTGGTCCCAGCTCTATTCACGGCAGTGACAGGGCCCATTGAAATTTGTACCAGTGGCTTAAAGACAGCCCTTTCTTGTTTCCTGGATTCATTTGCACTTCTTTCACCAAAACAAGACAGTCATAGTCTTGAAGTAGCAATGTACTTTGTCTTGATTTTTTTTTAGATGTTTTCTGCAGGAAAATAGATGGTTGGATACAGAATTAGTGCAGAAGTGGTCCCCAGCTACTTCTGTAAAAATCAGCATTGCAGCATTCAAATACTGATGTCAGCTAGTCTCCGTTCTTGTGAAGTTGTTGTGGAGAAGGACATGACCGAATCCTGGCACTGGGGCCTTAATGGAATACTAGTATTAATATTATTATTAATAAGATCTGTGTTGGACAAGTCAGAAGAACTTTATGAATCCTTGAAAAATGTGAATATTTCTGGGTTGCAGGCTTTATACCGGTATTTATTAAATGTTTTCCCCAAAAGTTAGCCAATAACAAGATTAATTTCTAGTAGAGTAAACATTATCATTTATAATAAAGTAGGCTCACTTTAATTTTCAGAGGAATAAGCAGGTTATTAGCAATTCAACAGAAATGTCAAATAGAGGTAAACCCCCATTATGATTATACAGTGGTGTCATCTGAATTTTGGCTATTCAACTTGTTCTTAACACGTGCAAATGCTGGTAGGAAGGTGAGCAATGGCCTTAAACTTTCTCAGGTGAGAAAGTCTGGAATGGGGTCAAGTGGGCTAACAAGCTTTGTCCGACACTGCCAGTTCATCCATAGATACTGCATGACTGCTACATTTGACAATTCCACACACAGTCTGATACACATTCACACGTGCTAGCATAAGAAGGTTTGCAGCATGCTGCTAGTTAGATATGCTTGCATTGTGATTATCTGCTTGATATAATAGACCAAAGATTTGGAGGAATATCACACCTTTTGCACCAGCGTCTTGTTGAATGGACTGTTAAAAGGAGAACCCAGCAAAATGACATTAAAGAAACACAAAAGGACCACAGAGAGACACAAAAGGACCACAGAGAGACAGAGTCAACAATAGAGAGGCAGAAAACAACCTGTTTACCTGTGGAGTGTTCCAAACAGGTGTTTTTGGAGCATTCCACAACTTTCCCAATGTTCAAACCATTGACACAGTTAAAATCATTGCAGATAAATTAGATTTTACTGTATTGGATTTGTTAAAGATAAGCAGTTCCATAGTTTCATTGTAGTGTTTGTAGTGCTTAACTGGATGGGAAATTACTGTAGTCAACTGTTGCTGATTGATTCACATGCTTCCTTGTGCTTGTTAGATGATTAAGTTGAAGCTATGAAGCCTTTGACCATGCTTATGTATGGTTTTCATTTTTGCACCACTTACTGTGCGCATCATACTTGTGTATGCTTTAGGTATTTTTCATTTTGTATTTGCTACCCACGTCATTTCATTCCAAACACAAATGTAATCATAGTAATGCTTAATGTTATCTACAAAGATGGAGTACATCATTGCCTTGAGGAGGAGGAGGAGGAGGCTGAGGATTTACCATCTAGAGCCTCATATTTAGACATGAGTGATGTCAGTCTCCTCCTGGGAGAAGTTCGGGCGTCGGACACTTTTCTGCGTGGGCTCAGTCATCCTTGAAATTTACCATGTGCCTCGCCAGCAGCGTCCTTAAAGGTGAGGCGAGGAGCTGCTGTGATTGGTGAAGATTTGACTCAGCTGTGTCAAACCCACTCCACACCTTCTCCCCTCCCTCCTTCCAAGTTGCACCGCTGGGTGGGACTGAGATGAGAAGGGGGAGTAGATGCGCCAGCAGTGCAGTGCACAAAAATACCAAAGTCTGCGCCGCCATGCCCCATTGGCGAAGCGGACCTGACTTTGCGCCGCGCCTGTGCGGCAGCGGAATCGAAAATAGAGCCCCGGGCACCCCACACAGTGGTATTTTCGTGCAGCGCAGGCAGGCGCACAGCGCACTTGGTATTTTGGTAAACCGAGGTGCACAGAGGTACGCCAGGATGGGCGTTGCGGCACAGTCGGGGGAGGAGTTGGCATAATCAGCTGGCGGATTTGGATTTTCGTTCCATCCTCACAGGCAGGTTTCCACAGTGTCTGGCATTTCACTACGATCAATAATTAGCAACAGCCACGATTCAATGCAACTATCTGAGTCAGCACATACAGTCAGACCTGAATTTATATATTTTGATCAGTATCTCATCTGACCACATCGCAAGCGTGTTCGGCACGCGTAATGGCCACTCTGACCGAATGTACAGGTGAAACAGGGGTGTCTCCCCTCCCTCCTTCCGAGTTGCGCCGCTGGGTGGGACCATCGGGAAGAGGACCTGACTTTGCGCTGTGCTGTGCCACGCTGGCGGCGGAATTGAAAATAGAGCCCCCAGAGTCTAAAGACAGCAATAAGTCACTCGTTAGCCTTAGAAAAGCTGACTCAGCACTGTTGGGTATTTGTCCACAACGCTATGTTGTGATCATTTGAGATTGGAAATACAGTGTGATCTTAGTTTGGTTTTTTGTTTAAATGTTGGATTACAGCAAAGACTTTCAAAGACTGATACATATCCTGTCTCACATGAATCATATATGAATGTGAATACTACAGTACAGAGTCACATGTGCAGCTGTATGGTCACCCATGACAAAACCTATGAACCTAAGAGCGGCTGTGGCAGACACTGGGAGCTTTGCAGCTAAATTAACCAGAGGGGTTCATCCCATTTAATAGAGTGATGTCAGACCAAAGTTTTTACATAATTCATCCCATCCCATGGCAGCGTTGGCAGCAAGCCCGATCATGCAGGCTGATTGAGAAGGAGCCTGGTGATCGGCAGGGACATCCAGGATAAGCTGCATTTCTGAGGCTGTGTAGTGCTGGCTGAGTGGCTAATGAAGAGAATGTTGGTCAGTGATTGTTTGGTGAATCTTCAACTTTGAGAAGAGTTTGAGTTTGTGTTGCATAGGCAATATTTGAAACAGATAAGGGATTAAATGTGTGTTATAAAACATAATATATAACATAAGAAATAATAATAACAATAAAATAACTGTGGTATTTTGGAACACCTGGCCAGTGTTCCTAAGTTATTTAAACCAAGAGCATTGCCCAGATGCCAGTGTGCCCATCCCCTCACCACTCACCAAGCCCTGATCACTTCTGTGAGTTGTCCTTTATTGTTTCAGACTTACAACATGCACGTCATATTATCCAATGCATTCACGCACTTTCATACATCACTGGAACAGACTCTGACACCTCACCACACTTATTCTTATAATCTACTTTAATAGATTGTTAGTTTATTATTGGCAAGTTTTGCACGTGTCTCCCTTCTCTGCTGTGGTCCATGAGCCGGTCAAAGCAGAGACAAATTCTAGCCTTAAGCTGTCTACACACGATCAGCAGCAGATTAGCTTGCTTTGACTTGAGCCATTGTTTATATCTAGGATGAAGAATGACCTTCAGTGATGTGCGCCAACACCTCCTTGTATAAGTCTCCATTGTATATATACTTTAAATGATCTGAACTTGAACATTGTTTTTCTGTTTTGTTTTGTTTTTTTGTCTGGTGTTAGCCTGGATTTTTCTTAACGTCCACAAATTCCATGAGAAAAAAAGCATTAGTCCATCTGTCAATACTTTCTGACCTCCCTGTCCTGTCTGGGACTCTCAGCTCTACGTCCATTTGGTTCCTTACTGAAGATGTACATCTTCATCAACAGCTAGTCTCATTAAAAAAAATTAAAAAAAGAAGTCTCAGTAATTTCTTAAAACAGCTGGGAAATGTAGTTTTTCGTAAACATTACTCAAAAGGGAGTGAGACTGAACCAAAACAGTGATGTTGTGGGTTGTAAAACCAGCTGAAAGCACTCAGCAGAGCTGAGGGGATCTAGAGAGTTGTTGATCGTTGTCTGTGGGTTTGTTATTATGAGCACCACCTTTCACCTCACACACACTCATTTAATCCATTCTCAATAAAGAAAAGGGTAGTTAGTGCAGCTTCAGTAATATCTAGACAACAACAGAGCTCTGTGGCACAGAAGAAGGAGATGTATCAGGCTCTGGATAATGCTTGTTTGGTAGGATATATTCATTTTTGCTTTGGCCTAAAAATATTCACACACGCACACACACACACGCACACACACACACACACACACACACACACACACATATATGTATATGTATATATATAGAAACTATCACTCAGTTTGTCTTTTAAAGTATTTATCTAAACCATGAATTAAACAATCGCTGTGGATGATAAACAGGAATTACATGATGATGCATCAGCTAGTAGTTTAGCTGTGATGGTGCAGCTTTGTGTAGGACTTAAAGTTAACTGTGTTAATGCAAATTGAGCAAAAGAGAAAGTTAATATTTTGAAATTATTAAAGCCATTTGTGCAGTGTTTCTTTTTTTCTTTATGTATTTCATCACTATTTATTTACTCAGAGTTCAGATGACTAATATTTATTGACCTCAAAGTTAACCTCAATAAGGGTCCAGAGTTGCATTTCTTATTATTTCTTTTGCACAAATATTAATTTACGTAGTCTGGACAATAGCTCTCAACCTGGGGGATGAGACGTCCTAATGGGTCTCAAAATAAATCTGAGAAGTCACCCGATGATCAAAACTATCCATCCATCCATTTTCTATAGCACCTATCCCTTTCGGGGTTGCGGCGGGGCTGGAGCCTATCCCAGCTTTGACGGGCAAGAGGTGGGGTACACCCTGAACCGGTCACCAGCCAATTGCAGGGCAATGATCAAAGCTATAGGACAAAATAAAGAACTAAAAAATCTCCTACAAAACATTGTTTACTCTTTTCTTCCGTTTCTGCTTTTTCTTGTGAAATAGTGGAAACCTCAGGCCTTTTGAAATCCTTCCCATAAAACAGTCTGAGTTACTGTCTGGTTGAACTGCTCCCGGGGTAGAGGCTGTGATGAGGGGTCGCGAGCAAACACTGCTTCAGTTTTAGACGAAAGGTTCGGAAACACTGGTCTGCTGTCTGGTAATGTATAAAGCTTTTACTATGATCTTTATGATTTGGAAAATGTCATTTTCATTAATAAAGGCTTATCTTAAACCTTGTTACCATTTTATGCATCATTTGTATCAAAATTGTAAATGCTCCACATAACAGCATGTAGAATACATTATTGGGCTGTATACAGTTTGTATTCATCACTGGCAGCTCTCACAGATTGTATTTGGTTTACTGTCTGACCCTCATACAGTTCCTGTTGTTATCCATTATGAAAAAAATCAATCAAGTATTTTCATGTAAATACTTTGGTGTAATGGTAGACCATCTGTTATCCTGGAACGACCGCATTGAATTTGTCTGCTAAAGACAAAGAATTTATTTTCTTCACTGCGAGTGAAGTAGAGCGAGTAGACAAATTCTTCTTCTGTTTTCTACTTCTGTGATTTTGATTGTATATGACAGTATTGAGGTACGACATGGTCCAAGTGTTTGTCCACTACCAAAAAGTCAAAACCACTCCACTAAATGAAAATCTGCGCTGTGATTGTAGACTAAACTTCACAGAAACTCCGTGAATCAGCCCACCATAATAACACAGTAAGGCTTGCCAAAAACATCACCTCTGACCCCATCCATGTCCTGAACAATGAATGCACATAGTTACCCTTGAACTGGAGATCCAGGTTTCCACAATTTAATAAGGGTGGACTAAAGGATGTTTCAGTACACCCCAATTAACATGACTTTCAGCCTTTTTGTTCTCAGCTAATTTTAACTGGATCACAATAAGCTGGAAAGGATACTTTTGCGCAGTGGTTTAGTAAAAAGCAACAGCCAACTTTCACCATTGAGCCCTGAATCAATGATCAGAAGTAGAATCTCTGGCTTTTTTTTTTTTTTTTCAGGTTGACCTATGACCTGATGTTGTTGAAAGCCATGCAGCAGTTTGTATGAAAAAGCTGAAGGGAGTGTGAACATATTCTGAATGTATCTTAACTAGTTCTATGTGCAGACCCAAACCAACAGTGAATGTGCCCATGAAGAAGAACTGTGTGCTTGTATCTTATTCCTCTGTGCCATAAAACACATCAGCAAGCCACCGTGTTAATGTTTATTTTGACTCAGTGCCACATACGCAGTCCTGCTAGAGGGGATGTCCCAATAACTTTTTCTGGCCCTGATCCCGATCAGAGTCATTTAGTGTTGGGTGTCTGCCAGTCCTATCTGATGCTTTTATTTATTTAAATGTCGACTAAATATATGACACCTTGAAATAAAAGCTGCAGCCTACTTAATCTAACACACCTTATCTTTCATGAGCTACTTAATAATACCAGAGGTCTTGCCCCAGAAATATTCAATTCATAATGTTAATCTTAGATAATTGAGGATATGAATGAAACTGGAGAATGACACTCATGAAACTGATGGAGAGAAGATGCATCTACTGGAGTTGTTGGACCTTAAGAAACACATACACTTTACCCAGACGTCAAAGTATTGAGAGACAGACTAGCACATTGTATTTGCTGACGGTAATAAAAATGAAGAATATGGCCGGCATTGACTTTTAACGACATAATTATTCACAAATATATTGACAGTTTGAAAACCCTGCAAGTCAGTAGACAGTGCCTTTGATTGCTTTTTAAATGGCACATGTTGACTTCAGTGTGACAGGGGTGCATTGCGTCTGCAATGCCAAACATCCACCCACAGACATTTATGCAGTGATAGTGATGAAGCTGCCCTGTGTGGCGCAAATGGGCTTCAGAGTCTTGCTAAGTGACACTTTGACACCCTGTTAAGAGCGGCAACAGGAAATCAATCCAGCAGCAGCCATCAGAAAATATCATGTGGGATCTCGCATCAAACTGGCGACCTGACCAGGGTGCCCCCCCCCCCAACCCCCCAGCGACCTTCCAAAAAGGATGAGCAGCTACAGCGCTGATGACGGTGAATGGTGAATGATTGTGCCCATGGCCCCAAAATGCTTGCTGCAGCACTGCACTAAGTGAATAAGTGAAAATGAGGGTTGCATTTAAACTGCTCCACCATGTCCCTGAGTTGAGTGAAACATGGTTCCTGTGATGAGGATTTTTTATTTACAAGAGGGAGGAATAATCTGCCTCTCTTGTTGT